>NW_027507748.1:572012015-572612015 GCF_037356315.1 Lithobates pipiens
CAGAAACTGTGCAAACGGGATGCTGCGCACCAAGGGTTCCGGGGTGGGCGCTGGTGGCAAACAATAGAGTATTGCCTGCGGTGGGTTTGCGATAAAGATCCGTATATAGAGTGCCATCGGGCTGCTTTATGATAAAGAGATCCAAAAATGGAATCCGCTCTGTATCGAAGGTAAACGTAAATTTCAAATTGAATTCATTGTTATCTAATTCTTGCATGAACTGGAGGAATCTTTCCTTAGTTCCAGTCCATACCATAAATAAATCATCCAAGCCTGCTTAACCATTTCAACCTTGGTGTCTTGTTTTTACACGATCTCTTGATTGGCTTTTTGGTAAGCCGACTCGCTTTTATTTTAACCCCCTTTGAATTAAGGGATTCTTATTTGGCGTGAAGGGGTTCCTCTCTGTTTCTCTCTTCACATTACTCAATCCACATGGATACATTTGATTACTCACGTGTTGGACTGTTAATAATTTTTACACATATACTTATATTAGACAGTTGGTTCAATGAGCTGTTTGATATTTACTCCCTTCACTCCTTCTCCCTCCCTTCCTTCCCTCTCCCCTTCCCGTTCCTTCCCCCCCCTCCTTCTCCCTCTCTCCTTTTCCCCCCCCCCCCCCCCCCCCCCCCCCCCTTCCCTCCTTCCCTCTTCCCCTCCCCCTCCCTTTTCCTTTCTTTCCTCTTTTTTCTTTCCCCCCTCTCCTCCCCTTTTCTTCCCCCCCCCTCTCTCTCCCCCTCCTTTTCCCCCCCCCCCTCCCCCTCTCTCCCCTCCCTCTTTCCCCCCCCTTTTTCCTTTCCCCCCCCCTCCTTCCCCCCCCCCCTCCCTTCTTTTGTCCCCCCAAATCACGGTTTCACTCATCACGAGGTCCTTCCTTTCTTCTCCCCTTTCTCTCCTTCCCTTCCTTGTTTTTCTTTTCCCCTTTCCCCCCCCCCTCCCCCCTCCCCCCTTCCCCTTCCTTAATCAAGATATACTTCTACCTAATTGATAAATTATTATAATATTATTTATCTAGAGCCGGCGCTTACCAATCCCCCATGTTCACCGTGGGGGACTTTGTGGATCTCCTTACCTGCAGCCTGTTCCTTGAAGTGGGGTGAGCGGATCTCCTTTTTTGCATATGGGGAATTTGTGTATGTAAAATCAATAACATCATGATAATTGTATTGCTTATATTTTTACATGTGTGTATTATTTAATGATTGTGATACTTTTGTATAGATATCCTCCTGAAGAAGCGGGCCTTTTCCCGCGAAACTAGTCGAGGAAAATTATTGTGCATCCTCTACGATTGAATGTTCCCTATGGAGAACCCGTCAGGAATACCTCAACTGTGATGTGCATATCATTGTACTCCTTCAAGTGATATTGTTTTATATTTTGATTAAATATTATATCGATTTTTAAATTCTATTGGTGTTCTTCTATTACCAAGTACCGGTATAGTCCAATCTATTATAGGGCTGAATGGAACTACATATGGGGTTGGTGTGAGCGACTACCCGATACTTCCATTCGAACCTTAGATGTGAAGTGAGGAGAAAAGAAGGTAATGGTAAGCCCATTTCTAACCAGCAGCTCCTTCTGGGGTTAATGCTACAGTTAGAAGCAGGATAGACTTCTTCTTTCTGGAGGCTAAGGCGGCATGATTTCGACAGGGATTGGATGTGGGCCTGAAAGGACAGTTCAGAGTCTGAGGTTACCCCTAGAATCCTGGCATGTGGGGATGGACTGATAGATGTGCCATTGATCTTGACAGAGAAGTCAGGGGAATGGACACGTGGGAGAGGAAATATTAAGAGCTCGGTTTTTAGATTCTGTTTGAGAAAGTGGTTTGACATCCAGGCTGAAATGTCTATTAGTAAATCAGTAAAGCGTTTGGAGACTGATGGGATGAGCTGAGGGGCAGAGAGACAGATTTGGGTGTCTTTATGGCAAGACTTGGGTCTATTGGAAACCAGATCTCTCATCTTGCCTCCAATGCAGCCGATCAGACACAGATCGGTCTGATTGGCTGCTTTGCTGGCCGTTAATGGCCAGATAAACAATGAACAGACACAGGAAGTAACAAAATCCTCAGCACTTCCTGTTTCTGATATCACACAGTGGGAGAAAACAACATCTGTTACTCTCATTGCATGCCCAGAGCCGGATGCCTCTGGCCACACGGGAGGGCCGAAGAGACGGTGGTGGGACTCCCTTCCGTCACCTGCAAATGTAATCCAGCGGCTTGTTAGCCGATCAGATTACTTTTATTTTGTGTACAATCGCTTACCCTAAAGAATGACATCTCGATTATAGCTGCAGCGATGACCAAGATATTACCCCATCTGAGGATGTTTATATATGTACGGCAAACAGGAAGTGATTTTTTTTTGTATATTTATGTTTATTAACAGTTTTTCAAACACTTACAACATATACAACACATGACCCATAGCCCCCCCCCCCCGACCCTTGTGCAGCCCTCCAATCATTACCAGATCTCAGACCATGTTTCTCAGCTGTATCCCATGAAAATCATGTTTCCCAAAGAGTAATGACATGTCCCAATCCTGTAGGCATAACAGAAAGACCCATAACGCACACTGCAGCATCCTGCCCCGTGCACCAATGGCTAACAAGGAATCCCGGCATCCTCTCCCCACTCAATAATTTAATTCAAAGTATCTTTGGCGTCCAACCAGCCCTGCCACACCTTCTCAAATTTCCTGGGGCATCCCCTACTTAGGTATGTGGCCTTGTAAAGGGGTAGTGCCTTGTTAATCAAGCTTTTCCAATAGGACACAGTGGGTGGTTCAGGTTTTTTCCAATATAACAGGATAGCTTTTCGCGCATAAAACAAAGACAGGACTGTTTGTATGGTGTCCGTCACTCCCTTCCAGAAGTCCTTAATCTGCTGGCACTGCCAAAATATATGATGAAAGCCAGCACGGTCCGCCGTACAACGCCAGCACCCTGCTGAACCCATACCATACATTCCAGCTAGCCGTGCAGGAGTATAGTACACCCTGTATAGAATTTTAAATTGAATAAGTCTATCTCTTGCTGATACCAGGGTCTGAAACGTGTAATCCCACATGTCATCCCAATCCTCCCCTCCAAAGTCTGTCACTAAAGCACTCCACGTGTCTCTACATTTTTGGATCATATTTGGCCTTTCAACGAACAACTCTTTGTAGACCGCGGATAGAGGCTTCAGCAAGTCCTCCTTTCGCAGCACCCTCTCCAGGGGAGTCACGCCAAGCTCCACAGCGTCGGAACCGGACTGAGTGAGGAAGGCATGCTTCAGCTGGAGGTAGCGAAAAAAATACCAATTAGGTAGATTGTATTTAGCTTTTAGTTGGTCAAACGTATATAGCCTCGTCCCCCCCACTACGTGCCCCAGCTGTTTGATGCCAACCCTGGCCCAGATCACTGGGTCAGGAATCGCACCAAAATGCGACAACCGCGGATTGAACCAGAGAGGAGTGTCCGGCGACCAACACCCCACCCTGTTCTTCATCAAAACCTGTGCCCTGTCCCACGCTCTCACCGTTGCTCGCATTGAGGCCGTCAGAGAAGGGGAAGCCCTTGTACCCCTGTATACCAAGTAGGATAAACTCTCATACGAGCCCAGAAGGGCAGCTTCTAATACCGTAGCCGAGTCCCGTCATCCCTTGTTAACCAACGCCTGGTGACTACCATCTGTCCAGCTATGAAATACTTAAAAAGATCTGGTAATGCCAAGCCACCTTGACCCCAGGGTTCCTGCAAAACACGGAGACTTATCCTGGGATGTGTGGCGGGCCATAAAAATGAACTAAATAAACTATTCACCCTTCTAAAAAAAAGAACAGGGAATCCAAATTGGTGAGTTTCGCAGAAAGTATAGGAACACCGGCAGGACTTTCATTTTAAGCAGATTAACTCTACCAATCAGGGACAACGGCAAGTGTTTCCATGCATCTAGTTGCACCTTAACCTTGGCCAGTAATGGAAGAAGATTTAGAGACATATAGTCACCTACCCTTGGTGATACCCGCACACCCAAATACTTGAACTCCTGCACCCATGCAATGGGAACCTTGACGGTCGCCAGAGCACGGGCCTCCCCATCAATAGCCATCACGTTGGACTTCTCCCAGTTAACTCGTAGCCCTGAGTATGTGGCAAATTTGTCCAGCACCTCAAACACTGCCTCCAAGGATGACCCTGCGTCCTGCAGAAAGAGAAGCATATCATCCGCATATAACGCTATGCATTCCCTAATGCCCCCTACCTCCAATGCTCCAACCTCAGGGGACCTCCGCAAAGCTATTGCCAGGGGCTCTATTGCTAGCGCAAATAAGGACAGGGACAGCGGGCACCCTTGACGCGTGCCCCTGCCCACTTTAAACTGAGAGGAGATTGAGGTACCTATTTTTAATAACCGCCCGGGGGGTTGCTATAGAGCAGGGATATCCAGGTCACGAAAACCTCTCCAAAGCCCATGTGCCTCAGCACTGCTAGCATATACTGCCAGTCTACTGAGTCAAAGGCCTTAGCCATGTCGAGGGATACCACTACTCTCGTGCCTGTCCTGTCATGTTCAATCTGTAAATGAGCGAACAGTCTGCGCAGGTTGGTGTCCGTAGATTTTTGGGGGGATAAAACCCATCTGATCTATGTCCACCAAGGTAGTAATGACTTGTGAAAGTCTGGTAGCCAAAACTTTCGTTAAGATTTTTAAATCTTGATTCAGCAGCGCTATTGGCCTGTACGATGAACATGACAGGGGGTCCTTGCCTGGCTTTGGCAGCAGAATAACCTGCGCCTCTAACCAGGAGTCAGGAAGACACTTGTGTTCAAGACAGTAACGAAAGAGATATTTTAGTCTAGGCACCAAGTCCTCCAAATGTGACCGATACCATTCGACACAGAAACCATCAGGACCAGGGGATTTATGGGGAGGGAAGGACCTAATGGCCCTCTCAATTTCCCTGTCTGTTATATCAGCGTCCAAAATGTCCCTGTCCGCCACAGACAGCACTGGGACACCCAGAGACGCCAGCAACCCATCTAATTCCAGGGGACTGTAGGTGGGAATAGGCGCATACAAGGCCCTGTAGTAGTCCACAAAGGTGTCCAAGATATCCGTTGGATTTGTAAGTATATCCCCCCGATCATTTTTAATGCAAGGTATATTTGTCTGTACTCTCTGTTCTGCTACTAACATAGCAAGCAACTTACCATTTTTAACCCCTTGCTCAAAAAGGGATTCAGCTAGCTTCGTCCTAGATGTGTGGGCTAATTCAGTATAATGGAGTGCCAACACGCGCCTTGCCTCCAGGAGTTCACTATACATGACATCGGATTGATTATCTGAATGTGCCAGAGCACACACCCTCTCTCTATCCTGTAATTCCTGTTCTTTCTTATTATGTGACCTTCGGGCCTGCTTAATGGCTGAAATATAATGGCCGCGCATGCAAGCCTTAAACGCATCCCAAACCGTTGTTGGGTCAGCAGACCCTGCATTATCTTCCCAATAATTACTAAAATGTGGTGCAACCTCCTCCACCTCCAGCCAGCCAGGGTTCAACCTCCACCCCCCCCCTCCCCCTAGAAACCGAGGTGTGACCAATATGTATCGACAGTGGCGTGTGATCAGATAGACCACCTGCGAGATATTTAGCTCCTCCCACCAACTGCAGCATTGACACATTTGCGAACGCTAAGTCGATTCTCAAGGAGGATCTGTGCGTTTTGGAAAGATGTGAGTAACCTCTGGTAGTATGGTTTTTCCACCGCCACAATTCTGTCAGGGCAGCCGTGGCTGCCCAGGCAGAAAAGTCAGCCGATGCCACTCTAGACGCATTGGAGGAGTCCAGAGCGGTAGAGAGTACGGCATTAAAATCCCCAGCTATAAGGAGTGGGAGATACATGTAGGGCACCAATTTACCCAAGAGGTCATACAGGATCTGGATCTGGAAGGGAGGCGGAATATAAACATTTACCAAGACCATTTTGCAAGTACTGATATCAGCAACTACAATCACAAACCTTTCTCCTGGGTCCGAGATCACACGATGGATGGTGCAAGGAACCACCTTACTGATTAGGATGGACACCCCCCTGGAGTAGGTGGAGTATGTTGCGTGGATCGCCCGCTGTATCCAGGCTCTGCGTAAGGACAGTACCCTGCTCCCATCCAGATGCGTCTCCTGCAGGAACACTACATAAGGACTAATCGGTTTTAAAAATTTAAACATTAAAGCTCTACGGAATTTGTCATTCAGTCCTCAGACATTCCAGGAGACCACATTAAACATTTGTCCCACCATCATCCCCCATTAAACCTGTCAGATATGAAACAATATACATACAATACCAGAGTGAAATACAGGTGACCATGCGAGGCATACATGTGACTAAGCATATGAAAAGTAGAAAGGCTGACTTGAAGGGCTGCACATACTAAACACCCTACCCCTTGACCCCCATAAACACCCTGCTGCTGTGTAGCAAACCAAAAAACAGGTACACGCAGCTTTTCCCCGAACCGTGTCCTAAAACAGTCCTTGAGGGCATGACCATTTAAAGGGTCACTAAAGACCAGAAGACACAAAAAGAAAAATTTGACACACCCCAAAACAAAAAGGTGTCAAAAAGTCAACTGTCCTAAACATGGTGCCTGAGTTCCCGGAGCTCCCAACTCTGCTTTGGGACCCTTCCCGTACTTGCCATAGTATCCGGATCTTATGTGCCCCCCCTCAGTTCTCAGGATCTGATGTGTCCAGCAAAGAACCATACATTTACTGAAATGTGCATAAGAGGAGGGGGTATCCCTTTACAAACTTCTCCCCCCACCCAGCGTCTGAGGGAGCAACCCTTAACAGCAGGTAACCTCAATATTGACACAGTAGGTAGCCCAACCGGAGAACAGACCAGCCAAACTCTTTGAGGAGGCAAGAGAAGGAGACAAAAAGGAGGAGAGAGTCCAAACCCACCATGGAGTGAACTAGATACGCCAGGCTTCGCCTATCACAGCGACTGGAGCCAGGCGTCTGCTTCAGCAGGGGAATCAAAAACGTCACCGAGCCCCCGTGCTGCACTCATAGCCGACTAGGGTAGAGCATGGAGTATTTCAAATCTCGTTCACGGAGCCTTCTTCTGATGTCCGTAAAGGTCTTGCGTCGTCTCTGCAAGTCAGCCGAGAAGTCAGGATGAAGATGCACCGCCGTGTTCTCAAAGGGCAGAGTCTAATGTTTACGGGCCTCACGCAGTATACGGTCCCTGTCCCTATAGTTGAGAAATCGCACTAGGAAAGGCCTGGGCGGGGCCCCAGGAGGACCCCGGCTAGTAGGGACCCTGTGAGCCCTTTCTACCACATAGGTTGGGGAGACCTCGGTCAAGTGGAGGAGTGCCTTAAAAAAACCCTCCGCAAACTCAGCCGGGTGGTCCCCCTCCGCCCCTTCTGGAAGGCCCAGGACCCTAACATTGTTCCTCCGAAGGCGATTTTCTGCTTTAGCCACCAGATTTTGAACAGTGCACTGTAGAGCATGTATGGCTTCATCGTGGCGGTTAGTGGCATCCTCCGTTGCCGAGATTCGCGATTCGGTTTCAGAAAGTCTGCCCCTAAAGTCCGCTCTTATGAGATTGCATTCCTCCGCCAGGTGGTCTATGCGGACCAGCAATGATGTTCTGCTTTGCTCAATTGCCGCAAGGATGACAGTGGTATCATTGGTTTGAGGGGTTGGCGGCACGGGCGGAGCAGCCGCTTGCGGTGCCGCCTGCTCCATGTCTGCCATCAGCGCCTTAAATTGATTCAAAAAGTCCCCAGGACACTGTGCAGACTGCGGTGGTGCCTTCTTAGCTGCAGACTTGCCTTTGGAGGGCATGAGGGAGTAGGAAGACACACTGAAGGCACGTAGGATTGTACGTATGCAGGGAGGTGGACCCTTTTAAAAGTTTTCCCAGCCACAGGATAATCAATAAACAGCCAGGCTGACTGAAAGTTTAGCTCTAGAGTTTCTCCAGTGTCCAGGTGCTGCCGGAGGTCTTAGGGGACAGCAGATACAGTCCAGCAGGGCGCAGAGTGGGCAGGGTATTCCCCTTTAAGAGTGTCCAGCCATGTACTAGGAGGTGAGAGCAAGCATGGATGATAGATGACTGTAGCTGACCTCCACCTCACTCCCCCAGCCACCGTTCTAAAGCACCCTGCAGCTGTCCCCAGTGTTCAGGACTCACCTCCCTTCATGTATGAAGTGTGGTCTCTGCAAGCTGCTGCAGCCTCTGGGATACTGTCCGTCCGTGCCGCCGCGCGGTCGCCCGCTATGGTGAGCTTCAGGCACAGCGATAGCGTTGGCAGTGGGGAGTCCTGGCAGCAGCCTTTGAGATGTCCTCCGCAAGGCTCTACCCCCGCTCGGCCCGCTCGTATGGGCGCTCCGCGACCGTGGCACTCCACCGCGGCCGGCCCGGAGGCTTCACAGGCCTTAAGGATGGCGGCCTGTCTCCGCAGGATTAGCTAGGCCGCAGCCGAACGGGGCCGCCCGATACCTCCAAATACCGCAATATCGGGCTCAGCTGGTCCCTAGGATGTCCTGGGGTGAGAGGGAGAGGCTTGCAGCGTCGCCGGGTCCCTCAGCAGAGAGGATGGTATAGGATTAAAATCAGGATGCCGGGAGCTCCAGCACCTCACGTCCTCCCTGTATCACATCCGGCCACGCCCCCCAACAGGAAGTGATTAAACCAAACACCTATGAGTGCATATGTTTGTTTTTTGAGGACCATCCAGTGGACAAGGTAAGAGTGGGAAGAAAAAAAAAGGCTTTAGTGAAGTCCCCAAAAACAGACGCTGGTTCCTCTCCCCCACAGCTGCTGTCAAATTGAAAGAGTTATAGCATTTTTATTATTATTATTATTATTTTTTTTTACTGGTAATGGCGGCGATCTGCAAATTTTTATCATGACTTCGACATGGCGGACACATCGGACAATTTTGACACATTTTTGGGACCATTGGCATTAATACAGCGATCAATGTTATAAAAATGCATTGATTACTGTAAAAATGAAGAGGTTAACACTAGGGAGCGATCTAGGGGTTAACTGTGTTCCCTGGGAGGTGATTCTAACTGAAGGGGAGGGAACTGACTAGAGGAAGTGGCGGATCGTGGTTCCTAGCTAATAGGAACACATGATCTGTCACTCCTGCCAGAACTTACACACACTTGTACCTGTTCTGTGTCTCCTGGTCACGATCTCTCATGGCCGGCGGTCATCGGGACCGTCGGCCACAAGCGCACGCGGTTGTTATCCCGACCCCGCGAGCCGACGAATAGCTATGACGGCTGGCGCAGGAGAACCAACCTACCGCAGTATAACTGCAGCGGTTGGTCAGGAAGCGGTTAATGTATGGGTAGCATTCTCTACCAATAGGTAGGTGCTAGTAAGGTTTATTTTACTAGGTTAGCTAGCACAGGTAAATTTAGGCAAGCTTATTCTGCACGCTAGGCCTGTCTGATTTGATCTGGGGGCTAGGAGTGGTCAGATTAGCAGTGGGTGTGACCACCTGCACATCAGTTCTGAGGCGCCTCCCCTGTTTCTGAGGAGAATGTTCTAGAAAAGGGGCTGGGCCTGGAACTGGAGTGGCAGGCAGCTTGTGTGTGAGCCCTGACCAATCCCCAATCGGTATTGGCAGGGGCAGGCCTCATATATAAGCTGACGAGATTTTTCACAGGGGGGTCAGAGTCGGCTGGGTGAAGTGAGGAATGGCATGTTAGACAGTCGCAGGAGGCCATCCCCATCTGGGGGGATGTGCCAATTGCAGAAAAGCGCCCAGGGAGAGCTGTTAGGGAACATTGCCTCTACACGGTCATTGGCAATGTCTCTGCCACCACACAGTCGAATGGCAGGGAACTCCCTAAGCAAAGGGGCAGGTGCAACTGTCAGTATGCATGGTCCAGTCAAAGTTCCTCGTCAAGGACTCAGGGCTTTTGGCAGGTCGGTGAGTGTTACCACATTGGGGCTGGAGGTGCCAAGGAGTCTGTGAGGGAACTCTGCTAATACACGATCACTAGTGGAGTCTTCATCAATACACACAGTGGATGATGGGGAGATCTGAAGCAGAAAAGAGACTGTGGGGATCTGTGTCAAGTCGATGCTGCCTACGGGGACATGATTTGCAAGTTGGGCTGGCTGGGAGCAGTAGTCCATATTTCCTAGAAGATATGCTTTTAACCCACTGGGCCTCCGGGGAGAGGTTCTGCAGGCCTCAGGCAGCAAGCAACCAAAGACACCGTAGGGAGGCTTATACAGAGTGGGCCCCTACTATTCAATAGAAGAGGATGTGTCAGATTTCAATACAGTAACTTCAAGTTTGTGCAGGAGGAACCAAGTAAACAGGAGGGAATAAGTTATGGGCAGGAGGGGAAAGAGATCTAAGAACATTGCTTTTACGTGGTCATTAGTGATGTCTCTGCCACCACACGGTCGGATGGTAAGAGAACTCTTAGATGGAATAGTCTGCAGAGGTTGAGCCGCAGGAGGAGCAACAGTCTGACTGGAGATGCAGGAGGAGATTCGTACTTAATTCAATTTGCACATTCAATCTTCTGGCTCTAACTTTATTCAGAATGTACTCATTCCTTAAATATCACGCCAATAACTTATCCAATGGGCATCCCATATTCCTAATCCCTATCCAAGTTGTACCCCCCAATAAAAACAACAAAAAAAAGCTTGCAAAAGACTGTTCATTGTCTCTGGAAGTGATGTATGAATTCTGACAGTGGGGTGATTTGGCGGATTGTTTGTTATTAGCTGTAACACCATGGCTACATTTGGAGTTCCCATCGAGATCTGCCTTCACAGTTAACCTGCTGGCTGTCGCCCCTAGCAACCGATAAAGCCAACGGGAGACTTTGCCTGTTTTGTCAAGTTTTGGGGTACAACTAGGGAAAATACTATGTTTGCTCTTAAAGAGGAAGTAAAGGCAAAAATGTTTTTTTTTAAAAAGCACACCCTGTAAGGCAAAGGCATAATGAGCTAGTATGCATAGCATACTAGCTCATTATGAATAACTTACCTGAGAACGAAGCCCCTGAAGCGGTCCTCCGTCTTCCTCTTCGCCGCTGCCATGGATCCCGGAGTGACTTCCGGGTCTCGCGGCTCCGACGCTGTGATTCGCCGGAGCCGCCATGATGTCACTCCCACGCATGCGCACGGGAGCCGACACTTGCAGCATATCGCCGCGATCTGCAGCCTGCCCATTAGCGCCTGCGTGCCGCTGTCTACGGCGCATGCGGTGGCCGTATAGGTTTAGGAGATATTTCTTGGACCTACAGGTAAGCCTTAATCTAGGCTTACCTGTAGGTCAAAGTTGGTTGTAAGGGTTTACAACCACTTTAAAGACCCTTGCTGTGCCCATCTGGGGGGAGCCCATGCTGCAGGAGGGAATACCTTCAGGTGAGCTGGAGGAGGTGAGCAAGGGCTGGGTCATAGATTGGCTTTCACCGAGAGTGTTGGAGAGGTTCAGACCAGTGGAGAAGTTGTTTTCCTGGTTCTCCCCTGAGGAGAGCTCCAGTGAGGAAGAATGGGAGACTGGAAATTCCCATCTGTTGATGCCCCATCTGAAGCACTGGAGGAACCACAGTCTCCAGCATGGACCCCAGCGCAAACCAGCAGAACTTTTTGTAATCAGCCTTCAACTAACCAGACCAGGGCACCCACCTACAGGCAGTGGGTCACCAAGGCCCCAAATGCCTGTGTCCTGCCGGGAAAAGGGAAAATTAAAAAGTTACCCCCGACTCTCAAGATTCCAGCGGGAAGTGCAAAGGAGGGTAGCCTTTGAGTGGGGCTTTGATTACCCTTATGCCCCAACTCAGACCATGAACATCTTAGATAGCTCATGGGGACAGTGAGAGGATGACATGGTTTGGGACTTTCTGCATGTCCCCAAGCCGTTCTGGGTGCCAGAAAGTGAAGCCTGGGCCCGGTTTAAGGACATTAAACAGGAGTGGAGCTTGGGTCGTGCAATTTACAGAGACCGGGTCCTGATTGTAAAGGCGGGTCGGTCTACCAGGAGCCATTCGGTCTCAGTTAGAAGGGGAGGGGTATGTGTGGAGGAGATTGCCAGATCCCCGGTTCTATGTGTGAGGAAGGACTGCTATGTTGTGCAGCCCACATGGAGCTGGCCACCAGGACTGCAAGAACAGGGCAGGGTCTGAGTGGTTTTCCCTAATGACAGTTTAAATTTTTTACAGGAACAGTTTTTTGCCCACCACCCAGGGTGCCTGATGGAAGGAAAGTTATCATGGACATTAGGGTGCACTGTCCCTGTTAAACCTTCCTGCTACTGGACTTTCGGGAGGGGCCCCTCCAACTAGGAGCAACCAGAAGGTTTCCTTTTGATATTGGCATGTCTGCTTAGGCTGCACTCTTATGCCATGTACACACGAGCAGATTTTTCGGTGGAAAAATCTTTCATGGTTTTTGCAACGGAATTCCGCTCAAGCTTGGCTTGCATACACACGGTCACAGTAAAGTTCACTGAACTTTCGACCGTCAAGAGCGCCGTGACGTATAACACTACAACGAGCCGAGAAAATGAAGTTCAATGCTTCCGAACATGCGTCAAATTGTTTCCGAGCATGTGTAGGAATTTTACACATCGGAATTGCTACAGACGTTCGGAATTTCCGAATGGAACTTTTTCCAACCGAAAAATTGAGAACCTGCTCTCAATCTTTTTCTGGCGGGAATTCGGCCTGCAAAAGTCAGATGGAGCATACACACGTCGCATTTTCCAACCAAAAGCTCTCATTGGTCTTTTACTGGCCGAATTTCCAATCGTGGCATTAGACTCCTTTTGAGGGAGTGACAGTAAAAGCAGAAGACTTCATGCCATATCTCATACATTTAAAAAAATGTGTGCATTTATTCACCAAGTGGAGGATGATAACCCCCTCTACATGGTGAATGCTGTATAGTTAGTGTATAGATAGACTATGTGTATGTTTTGTCTTCTCTTAGGAACACTGGGATGGGACGGCTGTCCATCCCCACCGTGGGACAACAGATGAAGACAGTGGCGTAACTAGAACCTTCAGGGCCCCGATGCAAGAAACCATGAAGGGCCCCCCTGAACCCCAGCCAGGGCCCTTCCCTCCGAGTCCGGTGGTGGAACTCCAGGGTGTGGTCACAGGTATGACCTTTGTGTGCCCTGTAGTTCCACCACTGGTATCAGTTTTTTTTTTATAATTTTTTTAAAATTTTTAGGTGCCCCATTGGGGCAGGATGGGGTCCCCGTCCCCAGAAGAGATGAGGTCCTTTTCTCCAGGGCAGATGAAGTTACTGCCTCCAGGTGAGAAGGGGTCCCTGTCCCCAGGGGAGGTGGGGGATGGGGTCCTCTCACTCACCATGACCAAGCTGTAGGCCGCACACTCATCCATGTTGGCCTGGGCTCCATCCAGTGTGCTGGACGGGTGATCAGCATATCTCCCAGAAAGACATTTTATCATCTGTGTATGATGGGGGAGGAGGGGGGCTGGCAGACAAGCCTGCAGTGTCCTCCAGGTAACTGTCTCTCATAGGACTGCACTGCATCTGTGTGCTTAAAGTTTGTTTACCCAGGAGAAGTATGCAGTGCAGTGTGGGCCAGAATCGGGGGAGGGCGGGACTCTGGCTGGGGAGAACAGACATTGGACTGAGCGGCAATGCATGGAGCAGGAGAGGGGTACTCTGAGGAGCCGGCAGAGGACACATGTCATGCAGGGAATGCACAACTAAAGAGCAGCCAGTGCGATAGTCGAGCATGGAGCTCTGCTAGTCACCCTTCACCTCCAGCCACCCGTGTGCATGGTGCACTGGTACCCCTAGCTGCCTATGCTGCTGCCGGCCATATGTAGATGGGGCTGCATGGGCCCCCTGCATCACAGGGCCCGGTTGCGGTCGCGACTGCTGCACCCCCTATAGTTACGCCCCTGGATGAAGACCTGTGGTAGACAGAGTATTCCTCCCCCGGGAGTAGTACTTTGTCTCCACTTGTATGACTGTAGCTGCAGGGACCTGTAAGGTTAGGATGTGAGTAAAATGTACAATGTAAATACAGTATCTGACAAAAGTGAGTACAACCCTTTTTTTTGTAAATATTTTATTACATCTTTTCATGTGACAACACTCAAGAAATTACACTTTGCTACAATGTAAAGTAGTGAGTGTAAAGCTTGTATAACAGTGTAAATTTGCTGTCTCCTCAAAATAACTCAACACACAGCTATTAATGTCTAAACCGCTGCCAACAAAAGTGAGTACACCTCTAAGTGAAAATGTCCAAATTGGGCCCAAAGTGTCAATATTTTGTGTGGCCATCATTATTTTCCAGCACTGTCTTAACCCTCTTGGGCATGGAGTTTATCAGAGCTTCACAGGTTGCCACTGGAGTCCTCTTCCACTTTTCCATGACGACATCACGGAGCTGGTAGATGTTAGAGACCTTGCGTTCCTCCACTTTCCATTTGAGGATGCCCCACAGATGCTCAATAGGGTTTAGGTCTGGAGACATGCAGGGCCAGTCCATCACCTTTACCCTCAGGCTTCTTTAGCAAGGCAGTGGTCATCTTGGAGGTGTGTTTGGAATTATCATGTTGGAATACTGCCCTGCTGCCCAGTCTCTGAAGGGAGGGGTCCAAGCTCTGCTTCAGTAAGATCACAGTACATGTTGGCATTTGTAGTTCCCTCAATGAACTGTAGCTCCTCAGTACCGACAGCACTCATGCAGCCCCAGACCATGACACTCCCACCACCATGCTTGACTGTAGGCAAGACACACTTGTCTTTGTACTCCTCACCTAGTTGTCGCCACACACGCTTGACACCATCTGATCCAAATAAGTTTATCTTGGTCTCATCAGACCACAGGACATGGTTCCAGTAATCCATGTCCTTAGTCTGCTTGTCTTCAGCAAACTGCCTGCGGGCTTTCTTGTGCATCATCTTTAGAAGAGGCTTCCTTCTGGGACGACAGCCATGCAGACCAATTTGATGCGTTGTGTGGTGTATGGTCTGAGCACTGACAGGCTGAACCCCTACCACTCCAAACCTCTGCAGCAATGCTGGCAGCACTCATACGTCTATTTCTCGAAGACAACCTCTGGATATGACCCTGAGCACATGCACTCAACTTCTTTGGTCGACCATGGCAAGACCTGTTCTGAGTGGCACCTGTCCTGTTAAACTGCTGTATGGTCTTGGCCACCATGCTGCAGCTCAGTTTCAGGGTCTTGGCAATCACCTTATAGCCTAGGCAATCTTATGTAGAGCAACAATTCTTTTTTTCAGATCCCCAGAGAGTTCTTTGCCATAAGGTGCCATGTTGAACTTCCAGTTACCAGCCTGAGAGAGTGAAAGCGATAACACAAAATTTAACACACCTGCTCCCCATTCATACTTGAGACCTTGTAACACTAACGAGTCACATGAGACCGGGGAGGGAAAATTGCTAACTGTGCCCAATTTGGACATTTTCACTTAGGAATGTACTCACTTTTATTTCCAGTGGTTTAGACATTAATGGCTATGTGTTGAGTTATTTTGAGGGGGCAGCAAATTTAAACTGTTATACAAGCTGTACACTCACTACTTTAAATTGTAGCAAAGTGTAATTTCTTCAGTGTTGTCACATGAAAAGATATAATATTTACAAAAATGTGAGGGGTTTACTCACTTTTGTGAGATACTGTATATGATCAGAGCGTATATACTAGATTTTTGTATTTTTATAAAAAATGAAAAGAAATTCCCGTCCCAAGTTTGTACCCTTTTTCCCCATCCAACCACATAGGGAAAAAGGGATGGGATGACCTTTACGCCTGGGCCCAGAAGGAATTTTTCTAAATTATTTTCCACAGCTGAGGACAGCTGTGATTTTTGGTGGGGGGTCAATGTAGCACCCTCTACCAATAGGTAGGCGCTAGTAAGGTTTGTTTTACTAGGTTAGCCAGCACAGGTAAATTTAGGCAGGCTGCGCATTAGGCCTATCTGTTTTGATCTGGGAGCTGGGAGTGGTTAGAGTAGCAGTGGGTGTGACCACCCGCACATCAGTTCTGAGGTGCCTCCCCTGTTTCTGAGAAGAATGTTCTAGAAAATTGGCTGGGCCTGGAACTGGAGTGGCAGGCAGCTTGTGTGTGAGCCCTGACCAATCCCCAATCTGTATTGGCAGGGGTCGGGCCTCATATATAAGCTGAGGTGATTTTCCACGTGGGGTCAGAGTTGGCTGGGTGAAGTGAGGAATGGCATGTTATACAGTCACAGGAGGCCATCCCCATCTGGGGGGGTGCGCCGATCGCAGGAGAAGGCCCAGGGAGAGCTGTGAGGGAACATTGCCTCTACATGGTGGCAGCTTGTGTGTGAGCGGGCAGCTTGTGTGTGAGCCCTGACCTATCCCCAAACAGTATTGGCAGGGGGCGGGCCTCATATAAGCTGAGGTGATTTTCCACGTGAGGTTAGAGTTAGCTGGGTGAAGTGAGGAATGGCATGTTAGACAGTCGCAGGAGGCCATCCCCATCTGGGGGGGTGCGCCAATCGCAGGAGAAGGCCCGGGGAGAGCTGAGGGAACATTGCCTCTACACAGTCATTGGCATTGTCTCTGCCACCACACGGCCGGATGGCAGAGAACTCCTGGATCAGAGGGGCAGGTGAAACTGTCGGTACGCATGGTCCAGTCAAAGTTCCTCATCAAGGACTCAGGGCTGTTGATAGGTCAGTGAGTGTTAACACAGTGGAGCTGGAGGTTTCAAGGGCTGAAAGTGCCAAGGAGTCTGTGAGGGAACTCTGCTAGTACATGATCACTAGTGGAGTCTTCATCAATACACACAGTGGATGATGGGGAGTCCTGAAGCAGAAAATCCGTGGGGATCTATGTCAAGTTGATGCTGCCTGCAGGCACATGATTTGCAAGTTGGGCTGGCTGGGAAAAGTAGTCCATACTTCCTAGAAGGTAATGCTTTTAACCCACTGGGCCTCCGGGGAGAGGTTCTGCAGGCCTCAGGTCTAGTGTGAGCGAGCAACCAGAGCCACAGTAGGGAGGCCTATTCAGAGTGGGCCCCTACTATTCAATTGAAGAGGATGTGTCAGATTTCAATATAGTAAGGGCCGGTTCACACTATTGCGATGCGAGAACCGTGCAAATCAACTGCGGGTTCCCACATCGCACCCGGCACGCACGGCAGTTCACACTGCCATATGCAAACTGCTGGGGTGTGTCATTATACGTTAACGACACCCCCATTTCAGCTTGCATGTAATGTGAACAGCAGTGAGCTGCAAATTACATGCAATGTCTGCCATCGGAGTAGTGTGAACAGGTCCTAACTTCACGTTTGTGCAGGAGGAACCAAGTGAACTAGAGGAAACTTGTTATGGCAGGAGCTGAAAGAGATCTAAGAAAATTGCTTTTACATAGTCATCAGTCGAGATGCAGGAGGAGATTCGTACTTAATTCAATTTGCGCATTCTGGCACTAACTTTATTCAGAATGTAATAAATCCTTAAATATGATGGCAATAACTTATCCTATGGCCATCCCATATTCCTAATCCCTATCCCCCCATCCCCCCCCAATAAAAACAAAGGTCGCAAAAGACTGTTCATTGTCTCTGGAAGTGATGTATGAAGTCTGGCAGTGGGGTGATTTTGTGGATTGTTTGTTATTAGCTGCAACATCATGGCTACATATGAATCTGGGTGGCACTTGACTCACACGTGTTGTTTAGAAAGTGATTATGTAGCTTTTCTGTACAAACTTTTGCTTGTGATAGGAGCAGACTGTGGCAAAAAGTTATGCAAATTACAGTTTGTAATTGTCCTAATTAAGGCTTTTGCACATGGTTGGGCATTTTGGCTTACAGCTGTACAGGGTAAAATCCACCTGTTGTTTTGGCAATCAGGAGTCACAGCTGCAGCGTGATTTAGCCTGTTGACATGTATTTCAGAATACGCCATGCGTGGTTATACATAGCATCTTGCAGTTTCACACATACGAGCATGTTTTTCAAGACGCAAAGTTTTGACAATACATGTCAATGGACTGAATTACACTGCAAATGTGGCTTCCATGTTGCACAAAAACAGGCAGATTTTACTCTGTATGGCCATGTGCAAGAGCCCTTTAGGCTCCATTCACACTGTGTTTTTCCATGCTTTTGGTAGAAACGCATAAAACACATTCGCATCAATCCATTTTTGTGCCTCTGCATTTTTAGGCCTAGTTCAAAACTATGCGTTTTTTTGTGCTTTTTGCAGAAACGCACTACAGTCCGTTTAACATGGTTTCCTATAGGGCACATTCTCAACCTATGCTTTTTTTTAGCCACTGCCTTTTTGAAAAGGGTCAGGAACTTTTCTTTAATGCAAAACAGTGCATTTTAGTTAAATAGGCTTCAATGTAGTGTGTTTTTTGACGCATTTTTTCTGTGATTTTGCTGTGATTTGCATTTTTTTAATCTGCCCAGCAACAAATTGTCCAAAAAAAAAGCAAAAAAAATGCAAAATGCATAAAAAAATGAGAAAAACACGTGTGGAAAAGGGTAGAAGGGTAGAAGTCCTACCCCTTCGGGGGGTGGATTAAGCACACCCTTAGGCCCCATTCACACCTGAGAATAGCATTTTTGGCAGAAAATTGCACGATTTTGCCTCGATTTTGTGCAGGACAAAAGGTCACCAATGTAAGAATAAGAAAAACGCCCAAATCTGCCTAAAAAAAAGATTCCAGAACTTGTTTGAGCTTCAGGCGTTTTGTAGCTTCTTGTTTCAGGCATTTTGGAATGGAGATGTGAATCATCTCCACAGAGAATAATTGATTTTTTCCCCTCCAGCGTTTTGTAGCTTCGGGTTTTAACCACTTGCCTACTGGGCACTTAAACCCCCCTCCTGCCCAGACCAATTTTCAGCTTTCGGTGCTCTCACATTGATGACAATTACCCAGTCATGTAACACTGTACCCAAATGATTTTTTTGTCCTTTTTTTCCCACAAATAGAGCTTTCTTTTGGTGGTGTTTGATCACCTCTGGGTTTTTTATTTTTTGCGCTATAAATGAAAAAAGACTGAAAATTTTGAAAAAAAAAGAAATTTTCTTTGTTTCTGTGATAAAATTATGCAAATTATTCATTTTTCTTCATAAATTTTGGCTACAATTTATACTGCTACATATCTTTGGTAAAAAATAACCCAAATTAGTGGATATTATTTGGTCTTTGTGAAAGTTAGAGAGTCTACAAGCTGTGGTGCGAATCATACAAAATTGATCACACCTGATATACTGGTGGCCTATCTCATTTCTTGTGACCCAAACAAGCCAGGAAAGTACAAATACCCCCCAAATGACCCCTTTTTTGAAAGTAGACATTCCAAGGTATTTAGTAAGAGGCATGGAGAGGTTTTTGATGTGATTTTTTCCCACTATTCTTTGCAAAATGAAGATTTTAAATTTTTTTCCACAAAATTGTCATTGTAATAGGTTATTTCTCTCACATGGCATGTGTATACTACAAATGGCACCCCAAAATACATTCTGCTACTCCTCATGAGTATTATGATATCACGTGTGTGGGACTTTTTCACAGCCCGGCCACTTAGAGAGGCCCAACATGCAGGGAGCGCCGTCACATGTTCTAAGAGCATAAATTACACATCTAAATTGTTGACTACCTATTCAACTTTTGAAGGCCCTGGAGCACCAGGACAATGACACGTGGCACTGATGTGGCACTGATGACAGATGGCACTGATGGCATGTGACACTGATGTGGCACTGATGACAGATGCCACTAATACAGGGCACTGATGACACGTAACACTGATGATAGATGGCACTAATATGTGGCACTGATGACAGATGGCACTTATATGTGGCACTGATGAAAGATGGCACTAATACATGGCACTGATGGCAGGTGGCACTAATACGTGGCACTGATGACACGTGACACTGATAGATGGCACGTGACACTGAAAGGTGCCACTGATGACAACTGGCACTGTTACATGGCACTGATGACAGATGACACTAATATGTAGCACTGATGACAGATGGTACTAATATGTAGCACTGATGACACGTGACACTGATATGGCACTGATGACAGATGGCACTATGTGGCACTGATGACACGTGGCACTGATGACAGATGGCGCTTATACGTGGCACTGATGACAGATGGCACTTATACGTGGCACTGGGGACAGATGGCACTGGGGACAAATGGTACTGGAGACAGATTGCACTAGGGACAGGTAGCACTGACAACAGGTGGCACTGGGGACAGATGGCACTGACAGGTGACACTGGGGACAGATGGCACTGACAACAGGTGGCACTGGGGACAGATGGCACTAACAGGTGGCACTGGGGGCAGATGGCACTGGGGGCAGATGGCACTGAAGGCAGATGGCAGTGGGGCAGATGGCAGTTTATTTAACTTTTTTTTTGTAACTTACGGCCGCTGCAGCCGTTCATCTCTCTCTCCTCACACGCTGTCTGTGTGAGGAGGGAGAGCGGCGCTGAGAGATCATCTCATATGTTTACATATGAGATCATCTTTCATTGGACATGCCAATCGGGCTGTAAATGGCCGCTGTGATTGGCCGTTTACAGCGATCTGTGATTGGTTGTGTCCAAGGGACATGGCCAACACAGAACTTCCCCGATGCACGCTCTCAGGAGCGCTTATTGCGGAAGTAAATAGGAGGACATCCAGGGACGCCCTCCCGGCAGGTAGTGTCCGCGCTGTAGCCGTCTTTCGGCTATAGCGCGGGCGCAAAGTGGTTAAGCTACAAAACACTCAGGTGTGAATGTGGCCTTAAACTACAAGGTCCGGCAGCCTAGTTGTGGATTTCTAATTTTCAGTCAACTATCACGGCGCTGTGAGTGGTAGTTAATTGAGTCTTCCTGGTCAGCTGTATTCCCTGGTCCATTTAAATATCTGAAAAGAGGCTAAATTTGCTTTGCTGCATTGCCCCATTCTGGGCTTATTTGCTTGTCAATAAAAACTGGCACCTCATAGCAAAGAATTCTCTGAGGGTCTGAAAAAAAATAATTGTTGCTCTACATAAAGTTGGCCTAGGCTATAAGAAGATGGCGAAGACCCTGAAAGTGAGCTGCAACATGGTGGCCAAGACCATACAGCAGTTTAACAGGACAGGTTCCACTCAGAACAGGCCTCACCATGGTCGACCAAAGAAGTTGAGTGCACGTGCTCAGTGTCATATCCACAGGTTGTCTTTGGTGAAATAGACATATGATTGCTGCAAGCATTGCTGCAGAGGTTGAAGGGGTAGGGTTCAGCCTGTCAGTGGTCAGACCATACGATGCATCAAATTGGTCTGCATGGCTGTCGTCCGAAAAGGAAGCCTCTTCTAAAGATGATGCACAAGAAAGTCCACAAACAGTTTGCTGAAGACAAGCAGACTAAGGACATGGATTACTGGAACCATGTCCTGTGGTCCGATGAGACCAAGATAAACTTATTTGGTTCAGATGGTGTCAAGCGTGTGTGGCGGCAACCAGGTGAGAAGTACAAAGACAAGTGTGTCTTGCCTAGAGTCGAGCATGGTGGTGGGAGTGTCATGGTCTGGGGCTGCTTGAGTGCTGCCGGCACTGGGGAGCTACAGTTCATTGAGGGAACCATGAATGCCAACATTTACTATGACATACTGAAGCAGAGCTTGATCCCCTCCCTTTGGAGACTGGGCCGCAGGGCAGTATTCCAACATGATAACAACCCCAAACACACCTCCAAGATGACCACTGCCTTGCTAAAGAAGCTGAGGGTAAAGGTGATGGACTGGCCAAGCATGTCTCCAGACCTAAACCCTATTGAGCATCTGTGGGGCATCCTCAAATGGCAGGTGGAGGAGCGCAAGGTTTCTAACATCCACCAGCTCTGTGATGTTGTCATGGAGGTGTGGAAGAGGACTCCAGTGAAGCTCTGGTGAACTCCATGCCCAAGAGGATTAGGGCAGTGCTGGAAAATAATGGTGGCCACACAAAATATTGACACTTTGGGCCCTATTTGGACATTTTCACTTAGAGGTGTACTCACTTTTGTTGCCAGGGGTTTAAGACAATAATGGCAGTGTGTTGAGTTATTTTGAGGGAACAGCAAATTTACACTGTTATACAAGCTGAACACTCACTACTTTACATTGTAGCAAAGTGTAATTTCTTCAGTGTTGTCACATGAAAAGATATAATAAAATATTTACAAAATATGTGAGGGGTGTACTCCCTTTTGTGAGATACTGTACATATATGATTTGTTAAGGTTAGATGTGCCTGTTTAAGAAGGAGTCCCTCCCTCCTTTACCAATGCTGTGTACATGCATTTATGCTCTCTATGTCACCAGTCGTAGACCCTGCATGGGCGGACTAGGTGCATTTGTATTACTGTATACTTTTGATATACCTGCAATAAAATGTATTGAACAAGAAAAATAGTAACCTTCATTTCTTATCGTACATCAGGGGACACAGAGCCATAGTACTTACTATGTGGGTTTAATAGGCCACCTTCAGGTGATGCACACTGGCATGCCCCCTCCCACTGGTGGGAGTACCTAAATTTTTTTGCAAGTGTCTAAGGTGTTGGTCACGAGTGAAGATGTGTTGTGCTGAGCTCCACTGGAGCAATCCTTGCTGGGGCTACCCATGCTGACCGGATCCATTCAAAGTGTCTCTTTTGGCTGAATTGAATGGTACCTGGGCCTTCTATCTGAAGAAACAAGGTTTTGCTTCTCTTTTAGAGAGCTGGACCCTGGGATCCAGTATTTTTTGGTAGTGAGGCCATAAAGTTTTACAGGCAGGGTGCTGTTGCAGTCCCAGGATCGTGGGTTCCCTGCTCCTGAAGTTTTATCGGAACCCACCGTGAAGGTCTGTTGGTTTACCACAGAAAATCCAGCGGCGGGAAAGGTAAGTGGAGTTTTCTAAGAAATGTTCAAAATTTTCTTATGAATGTCTCCTTTAAAATTGTAAATGTTGTCATGCCTATGTATTCCCCGCAGAGGGCTGTATTGAGCACTTACGTGACTCATGCTTTTCAGAAAGCCACGATGTGATCCAGGAAGCAAAGAGCTCTTCCTCCTCCGAACGGTAGCGAGTACCCCGGTAAGCTTTGGGGGGGGGGGGGTCCTCTCCCCACCAGATGCCCCATGTATATTTTCTACTTTTTGTTATAAGAAAAATCGAATGAACTAAATTTTAGTCATACATTTAGGCCAAAATGTATTCAGCCACATGTCTTTAGTAAAAAAAATGTCAATAAGCGTATATTTATTGGTTTGCGCAAAAGTTATAGCGTCTACAAACTAGAGTAAATTTTCTGGAATTTACACAGCTTTTAATTTATGACTGCCTATCCCATTTCTTGAGGTGCTAAAATGGCAGGGCAGTACAAACCTCCCCCCCCAAATGACCCCATTTTGGAAAGTAGACACCCCAAGGAAATTGCTGAGGGGCATGTTGAGCCCATTGAATATTTTTTTTTCTTGATCATACATCAGGGGATACAGGAGCTTCATTACATAGTGGGTTATATAGGCACCTCTGGTGATTGGACACTGGTTAACCCCCAATTAAGGAGAATTCCTCCCCTATATAACCCCTCCCATATGGGAGGCACCTCAGTTTTTTCGCCAATGTCTATGGTGGTTGGTCACGTAAAACATGTGCTATGAAGAAAGCTCTGTGCAGGTCCCTGCTGGGGCCTAAGGGCTTCAATAACCGTTTCCATATCTCGGCCGATATTTTGACTCCCAAGATGATATGGTACCCGGGCCTCGTCATCCGAAGAAACAAGGTTTTGCCTGTAAGTTCTCTCCTATTGGAAGACTGGGCTCTGGGAAAACAAGACTTGGTGTACTATTTACTTAGTGGCACGAAAGTTTCTGGCAGAGTCTTTTACAAGGTCCAGGTAAGAGGTTCCTCTGAGAAGGAACCCACAAAATCCTGAAGGTTGGCACAACTCTGCCCGCCGTGATGGGTGAAGGCTGGAATCTGTCTGTTTTCAGCAATTCCTGCGGCGGGACAGGTAAGGGAAGTTAATCCTATATAAATTATATTATGGATTTCTTCATTGAGTAGTTGTATGTCTTACCTGGTTTCCACCACTAGAGGGAGTAAGAGCAGCCTGATGCATACTTGCATGCCTTTCAGATACACACACTCAGTGAAGCCTGGTTCTCCCAGATGACTCACGTCTCCACTGCAATCTCTGCCACAATGAAGGTAATACAGGGGTCCCACGTAGTCTGGGGGTCCCACGCAGCTCCGATGGCGATTCCCTTCCCCCCTGGATACCGGCGGTCCTCGTGCATGTGCGCCGAGCACGCTCCCGTGCTAATGGAGGAGGGGGGAGTGTGGTTGCGTGCCGTGCACGTCGGTGTGCACGGCACTGTACTGCGCAGGTGCCAGTTTTAAAAAGCCCAGAGCGTCAGGGGGCTGTAAGTGGAGACACAGGAGCTGTGGGCAGTAAGTATCCCAAGGGATTGGATCCAGGCAAACCTAAAACACCTACTCAGCATCAGGTTGTGCAGTTTAAGCATATATATTTATTGTGAGACTTTAAGCACAACAGTGATTGCACTTTGTACTAGTACCTCTGCTTTGTAGGTTAGGACTATGTCTCCTCGTAAGAGGGTTTAAGGGGGAGGTAACAAGGGCACTGGTAAATCACCGCCTAGGTCTAGGGGTTCTAAAAATGCCTGTAGGTTACTATCCCCCCCTGCAAGACTGGAGCCTGCCTCACAGGATGAGTCAGTGCCCCTGTCAGGTTTTGCAGCCTCTCCTAATATTTCAGCCCCGGTATACGTCACTGAGGACTCCCTTAGGGCTACATTGGAGGGTTTTGAAGGGAGAATCATGAATATTATTTCATCTTCCCTGAAAGATAGCAGGAAAAGGGATAGATCCCCTCCCTCTGCTGAGATTCCTCTTTCAGATGACACTTCTGACAATGAGGAGAGATCCCTATCTTGGGACAGGGATCTTGAGCAGTCGGATGAATCAGAGGAAGAGGAGAGAGTCCCCTTCTCCCAGGTGCTCAGAAAACAGGTGCAATATTATACTGAATTGGTGCGTACCACATTCAGAATGCCTCCTGCTGAGGTCGCTACGTCCTCTGTTTCTTCCCTGGGGGTCAGGAAAATCCCAAAGACTGCCTTTTCCTTTCCAATTCATCCCTTAATGGATAAATTGTTGCTCCTCCTAAAATGTTTTCTATGCTTTATCCTCTGGAGGAAAGATTAACCAAGAAATGGGGGGGGTTCCATCTGTCGATGCGGCTGTTTCTTGCATGAATAGAAACCTGACCTGTCCTTTGGATAATGCTCAGGTATTTAAAGATCCAACTGATAAGAAGCTGGAAGCATTATTGAAAGCCTCCTTTTCCATGACTGGCACTGTAGTGCAACCTACAGTCGCAGCTGTGGGGTTGTGTCAGTTCCTCAAGGAACAGGTTAAGCAGATGCTTGGCCTCCTTTCCAGTGAGGAAGTGGAGAATTATGAAGAAATACCTCAAATTCTGTGTTTCATGATTGATGCGATTTTGGATTCTGTCCAACAAGCATCTCGTTTGTCTCTCCTGTTGGTACACATGCGAAGGGCCCTATGGCTAAAAAATTGGGCAGCGGAGCTATCATGCAAGAAGCATTTGATTGGGTTCCCGTTTAAAGGGGAACGTTTGTTTGGAGAAGAATTAGACAAATTGGTCCAAAAAATTTCAGGGGGTAAATCTACTCTCCTTCCAGTCAAAAGGAGCAAACGTCCATCATTTAGGCGTTCTCTCTCTCCCGGAGCATCAAGCTCTAAGCAGTGGCGACGGCCTTCCCAACCCCCCTCTACAGGAAAGGCTCAAGGCCGGGCCCAGGGGCAGAAGAAATCTTGGGGGCGAAAGCCTGCCAAGCAGAGCCCAAAAGCTTCCTTGTGAAGGGGCGCCCCGCTCGGCCGAGTGGGGGGAAGGCTCCTGCAGTTTGCAGAAGCCTGGTGGGAAGAGATCCGGGACAAGTGGGTGGTCTCTTCAGTATCTCTGGGCTACAAGCTAGAGTTTCAGGAGATTCCACCTTCTCGCTTTCTAAGGTCAAGGATCCCCAGGGACCCAGTAAAGCAAAGACCGCTATTTCTGGCCTTAGATCACTTACTATCCCAGGGGGTGATAGTAGAAGTGGACCCAAAAGAACAGGGTTCAGGGTTTTACTCGAATCTCTTCACCGCTCCAAAGCCAAGTGGAAGTGTCAGACCTATCCTGGATCTGAAGGATCTGAACTGGTTTTTACGCATCCGGTCCTTCCGAATGCAATCAATTCACACTGTGGTCTCCTCCCTGCAAGGGGGAGAGTTCATGGCATCAATAGACATCAAGGATGCATATCTCCATGTGCCAATTTTTTCCGCACACCAAAAGTATCTAAGGTTTGCGGTACAGCGGCGGCCATTTTCAATTTGTGGCCTTGCCGTTCGGGCTCGCTACGGCCCCTCGAGTCTTCACAAAGATTCTGGACCCTCTCTTGGCAAACCTAAGAGCTCAGGGTATAGCCGTCATGGCTTATCTAGACGATTTGCTTCTCATAGAGAAACCAGTAGCGCTCCTGAACCACAGTGTTACCAGAACGCTAGAACACCTGGAACGCCTAGGTTGGATTATAAACCTAGAAAAGTCGTCCCTACAGCCTGCTACCAGGTTGGAATACCTGGGTATGGTTATCGACACCGCTCAGGGCAAGGTGTTTCTACCAAGGCCAACGGCCTTGGCCATTGGGGATCTGGTGCGCCTAATTCTGGGCAGAAGATCTTCCCCCATTCGGTTGTGCAAGAGACTGTTAGGGAAAATGGTCGCCTCCTTCGAGGCCGTTCCATTCGCCCAGTTCCACTCAAGGCCTCTGCAAAGATGCATCCTTGAGGCTTGGAACAGGAAGCCCTAGTCCTTGGATCTTCCTATGCGTCTATCCCCAGGGACACGCAAGAGTCTCGTTTGGTGGTTACAAACCGAGAATTTGCTGAAAGGCAAAACTTTTCTTCCTCTTCCATGGAAGATTAATATGACAGATGCCAGCCTGACAGGCTGGGGAGCAGTGTTGGAGGAGATGTGCTCGCAGGGGAAATGGTCTGCGATCGAGAAGCTATTGCCCATAAATGTCTTGGTAATCCGGGCAGTTTATATGGCTCTCATAAACTGGTCTTTCAGACTACGGGGTCTTCCTGCTCGGGTTCAGTCCGACAATGCCACAGCAGTGGCCTATATCAATCACCAGGGCGGTACCAGGAGTCTGGTTGTGCAAAAAGAAGTGAATCGCATACTTGTCTGGGCAAAAAGGCATGTTCCATGCCTTTCTGCAGTCTTCATTCCAGGAGTGGAAAATTGCCAGGCGGATTTTCTGAGCCGCCAGCAGTTGTGCCCAGGAGAATGGGCTCTGCACCCTGACGTGTTTTGGAACATATGTCGCACGTGGGGTACTCCAGACGTAGATCTGTTTGCGTCCAGGTTCAACAGAAAACTGGACAAATTCGTGTCAAGGACAAGAGATACACTCACTCAGGGGTCGGATGCTCTGACAGTTCCCTGGGATCAGTACAATTTGATTTATGCCTTCCCCCTGTGCCCGCTTCTGTCGCGGTTCCTGGGAAGAGTCAAGAGGGAAACAAAGTCGGTTCTTTTGGTAGCCAGGTGGCCGTGGTACACAGAGATCATGAAGTTGGCAGTAGGCAGGCCGTGGATCCTCCGTCTCCGGCCAGATCTGCTCTCACAGGGTCCAATTTACCATCCTGCTTTACACAGTCTGAATTTGACGGTTTGGCTGCTGAGACCCACATTCTGAGAGACCGTGGGCTTTCGGGGCCAGTCCTTTCTACTCTGGTCAATGCCAGAAAGCCGGCCTCCAGGCTTATTTACTACAAAATCTGGAGGGCATATGTTTCCTTGTGTGAACTCAGGGAATGGCATCCTAGAAAGTATGTCATTATCAGGATCTTGGCCTTCCTCCAGTCAGGCCTAGAAATGAATTTGGCCGTAAGCACTATCAAGGTGCAGATTTCGGCCTTGTCAGTGTTTTTTCAGAATCCACTTGCATCGCATTCCCTGGTGCGGGCTTTCATCCAGGGGGCTATGCGGATAAGGCCGCCAGTCAAACCTCCGGTATGCCCATGGGATCTGAATTTGGTTCCTTTTGAACCTTTGCATCAGGCTTCGTTAGTTCTTTTGACTAAAAAATTGGTTTCTTCGTAGCCATATCCACGGCTAGAAGAGTGTCAGAACTAGCAGCTCTCTCCAGCAAAGAGCCGTATCTAATTAACCATAAGGACCCGGTGGTAATGCGTCCCAACAGGTCCTTTCTGCCTAAGGTGGTTTCAGGATTCCATTTGAATCAAGATGTAATCCTACCATCCTTTTTTCCGGACCCACAGTCCGCAGAAGAAGAATCTTTGCTCACTTTGGATGTGGTAAGGGCAATCAGTATCTATCTTCAGGCAACTGCTCAGATAAGGAAAACTGATTGCTTATTTATTTTGCCGGAAGGCCCTAGGAAGGACCAGATGGCATCAAAATCCACTCTCTCAAGGTGGATTAGACAGATTATTTCTCAGGCCTATAGTGTTAAAGGGAAGATCCCTCCTTTTCAAGTGAAAGCGCACTCAACTAGGGCTGTAAGTGCTTCTTGGGCAGTACATCACCAGGCCTCCCTGGCTCAGATCTGTAAGGCTGCAACTTGGTCATCAGTCCACACATTCACCAGATTCTATCAGCTGGATGTCAGAGGGCAAGAGCATATCGCCTTTGGGCGCAGTGTACTGCAGGCTGTAGTTTAGGTCCTCCGGTCCATGGCGGTCTATAATTATGATCTGTGTCTCCCTCCCCTCAATCTGAGCATTGCTTTGGGACATCCCACTATGTAATGAAGCTCCTGTGTCCCGTGATGTATGATCAAGAAAATAGGATTTTTATATACAGCTTACCTGTAAAATCCTTTTCTTGAGAGTACATCACGGGACACAGGGCTTCCGCCCCTCTTGGGTTTTACGTGGTTTCCTATTGCTTTGCTACAAAACTGAGGTGCCTCCCATATGGGAGGGGTTATATAGGGGAGGAATTCTCCTTAATTGGGGGTTAACCAGTGTCCAATCACCAGAGGTGCCTATATAACCCACTATGTAATGAAGCTCCTGTGTCCCGTGATGTACTCTCAAGAAAAGGATTTTACAGTTAAGCTGTATATAAAAGTCCTATTTTTTGTCCCAAGTGATTGAATAATGACACACAAAAAAAAAGTTTACAAAAAGTTGTCACTAAATGATATATTGCTCACACATGCCATAGTTATATGTGGAATTGCACCCCAAAATATATTCTGCTGCTTCTCCTGAGTACGGGGATATCACATATGTGGGACTTTTTGGGAGTCTAGCAGCGTATGGAACCCCGAAAACCAATCACCACCTTCAGGATTTCTAATGCCGCGTACACACGACCAGACTTAGGTCCGACAGACTTTCGACTGAGTTTTGACGGAGTTCTGATAGAGTTCTGACGGACTTTCCGAATGAACGGACTTGACCACACACAATCACACCAAAGTCCGACGGATTCGAACGTGATGACGTATGACTGGACTAGAATAAGGAAGTTCATAGCCAGTAGCCAATAGCTGCCCTAGCGTCGGTTTTAGTCCGTCAGACTAGCACACACACGAGCGGATTTCTCAGTAGGAACTGGGTCCGGCGGAGTTCTGGTGGAAAAATTTTAAACATGTTCCATTTCTAAAGTCTGTCAGACTTTTGCAAATCAAAAGTCCGCTGCAGCCCACACACGATCGAATAGTCTGCCGGAATTGTTCCGTCGGACCTTTGATGTTGAAAAGTCCGCTCGTGTTTACGCGGCATTAGGGTGCAAATTTTTGATTTCACTCCTCACTACCTATCACAGTTTCGAAGGCCATAAAATGCCAAAATAGCACAACCCCCCCCCCCCCCCCAAATGACCCCATTTTGGAAAGTAGACACCCCAAGCTATTTACTGAGAGGCATTTTGAGTCCATGAAATATTTTATATTTTGCCATAAGTTGCAGGAATATTACAATTTTTTTTTTTTGCACAAAGTTGTCACTAAATGATATATTTCTCACACATGCTATGGGTATAAGTGAAATTAGACCCCAAAATAAATTCTGCTGCTTCTCCCGAGTACAGGGATACCACATGTGGGGGACTTTTTGGGAGCCTAGCCACGTACGGGACCCCGAAAACCAAGCACTGCCTTCAGGATTTAAATATAAAACGCTAGCAAAATTTTTTTTTATCGATCGCAGGGATCAGGCCTGACTCTGCAAACGTGCAGTTATGTGTTTAGTGTTTTGTAAGTGACAGTGATCGATTGATACTGCACTTGGGTGGGCTGGGCGGAGGGGCAAAACGCAGGTGCTAGCAGGTATCTGGGCTGATCCCGCTAACAATGCATTTTTTTGGAACCCTAAACTGCTGGGTACGCTAGTATAGATCTGATCAGATCAAATATTGATCTGTTCAGATTCTATACCACTACGGGAGGTTTATGCTTTGCGCGTGGGTGTTAGCGGTACTGGCACTAACCTAGGGCTGCCTGGGGCGATGCAGACCTTGACCCTAAAACCTAATTGTTATCACCCGCCGGGTGATCAGGGGGTTAAACCTTTATTGGGTAATAAATGGTGGGTGCCCTGATGCTATAAAAAGCAAACTAACTAACCAGAGTCACCCGTAACACTTATACGTTGATCACTGGTGAAAGGGTTAACTAGGGGCAATCAGGGGATTAAAATCTTTATTAGGTAGTATATGGGGGTCCCTGACGCTATATAAAAACCTGACGGGGAACCTAAATAACTAACTGGCTAACCAGCGTCACCAGTGGCACTTATACGGTGATCGCTGGTGAAAGGGTTAACTAGGGGCAATCAGGGGGTAAAACCATTATTGGGTAGTATATGGGGGTACCTAGTGCTATAAAAACCTGGCGGTGAACCTAAAAAAATAATTAGCTACCTAGCGGCACCAGTGACACTAATGCAGCGATCAGAAAAACGATTGCTTAGTGATACTGGCAAAAGGGGGTGAGAGGGTTAACTAGGGGCAATCAGGGGGGTTAAAACCATTATTGGGTAGTATATGGGGGTACCTAGCGCTATAAAAACCTGGCAGTGAACCTAAAAAAATAACTAGCTACCTAGCGGCACCAGTGACACTAATGCAGCGATCAGAAAAACGATCGCTTAGTGACACTGGCAAAAGGGGGTGAAATGGTTAACTAGGGCAATCAGGGAGTTAAAACCATTATTGGGTAGTATATCGGGGTACCTAGCGCTATAAAAACCTGGCAGTTAACCTAAAAAAATAACTAGCTACCTAGCGGCACTAGTGACACTAATGCAGCGATCAGAAAAACGATTGCTTAGTGACACTGTCAAAAGGGGGTGAAAGGGTTAACTCTAGGGGCAATCAGGGGGTTAAACCTTTATTGGGGGGGTAGGGGGCTACCCTGGACCTAACACTAACTGCCCTGACAGTTTTTACTGTCACTAAATGCAGTGATCAGTAAATAAATGATCACTGCAATCAGTGACACTGTGACTGGGAGGGGGGGATCGGGGGGCGATCGGGGGGGGGGGAAATTGTGTGCCTATGTGTACCTACATGTCAGTGTAGTGTTTGGTGCACTTACTTTCTGTGTTCTCCTCGCAGTCCGGTCAAAAAGACCACCCCGAGGAGAATGACATCACTTCCTCCCTGCCTGTGTTTACAATACACAGCGGGGGAAGCTTCTCATTCGCCAGGAGCGATCGAGAGGGGATGGCCAGAAACCAACGGCCATCCCCTCATCCCGGATCGCTCCTGAAGCGAAACGGACCGCCGCATCCAGCGGGAGGGGGTCCGATCGGACCCCCCACCCGCTGGAAGGCAAGCACGTACATGTACGTGCTTGTGCCTGTCGGTGCCATTCTGCTAACGTACATTGCCATGCGGCGGTCCTTAAGTGGGTATGCAAGACAGCTTGAGTGGAACTTCGTCGGAACTTCAGGGTTTATTCAGGGTTTATTCCGACGGGAAAACGGATCGTGTGTACAGGGCAGTAAAGGTTTGGTGACACAGGCATTTGCTTTGACACATTTACAGCATCAGGCTGAGTATTAATAGCAGCGATTAAGCTGGGCTATTGTTCATGTAGTTGGTGCACTCCTTCTGGTAGTACCTCTGCTTTGTGCATCAGGCTATGAGCAGAAGGGGGGTAAAAACACCTCAAAAGGGGGCTCTAGTAAGACTACTCCAACATAGAAACATCTCAAAAAAGATGTCATCATCCCCTGAGAGTGATATGGCTGATCAGAGTGAGCCATCAGGAGGGGCAAGTGTTGCAGCTGCTCTTAACACCGCAGCCCCTATGTATATTACCCAGGAGGTTTTTTCTTCAACCATTTTAAGCTTGGAGGAAAAAATGTATGCTTTGTTTGCATCCCAGACTGGGGCAGGTCCCCGTCCATTGCCCAGGACCCTCATTCTGAGGAGCAAGGAGCCAGAGAAGATTTTTTGCCTTCTAAGGACCAGGAAAAGGATAATGTCTTTGCGTCTGAGGAACCTGATACAGAAATATCAGGTCCGCAGGAAAGATTGTTGGCACGATTTCTCACTGGGTTGGTCTGCTCTACTTTCTCGCTGCCAGCAGTGCAGTCAGTTGATGAGCCCACGTCTGGTTTGGGTTCACTAAAGCCCCCCCAATCTTAGCATTCTTTTCCTATCCATGCGTGGCTAAGGAAGCTTATGTATTCTGAATGGGAGCACCCAGATAAACAATTTTTCCCTCCAAAAAAGTTTTCTATACTTTATTTTATGGAGCAAGACTTTTATAAAAAATGGGGAATTCCAGCAATTGATGCTGCTATATCCTCTGTAAATAAAAACATGACTTGTCCAGTTAACAATGTTCAGATGTTAAATGATCCAACAGATAAGAAGTTGGAATTCCTTTTTAAGAACTATATTTCACTCGCAGGTTCAGTCGTTCAACCTGTGCTGGCATCGATTGGAGTATCTCAGTCCTTAATAGACCAGTTTACAGATGTACGCAAACAGGGGCGGACTGACAACTCATGGGGCCCCCAGGCAATAGGAGATTATGGGGCCCCCAGGCAATCAGAGATTATGGGGCCACACAGTAGACACAAACATACACACAGTATACAATCACACAGTATACATGTTTCTATTGGCTGAGAAGGTACTGGAAAGGTGGGGCAGCTATAATCTTAGGATTTTTAGACCAAAAGGATGTCGATAAGGGACATTTCAGAGACAGATGTAAAAAAAAAAACACAAATTTTTACATACTGTCCCTGGTTTTACTGGGAGGAGGAGTTGGGTCCGTTGGAGGGGTCAGACTGGGACGAGATGCTGGAAAATATTAGGCAGGTATCACTTAAATCACCTTACACAGGTATACATAATCCATAAATCATATCTAACCCCAGCCAGGCTTTTCACTCTGATTATAGCCCGGGGTACACTAGGTGCCCTAGCCCTGCTGGCACATTCTATCACTTAAAGTGGAAGTAAACTCCCCTATCGTTTTCATCCATGGAAGCTGCCATCTTTGCCTCTGTTTAATCTTCAGCTGCCACGGTGCTGCACATGTGATCCCTTATGACACCAGCCATTGGGTGGTTTGACAGTTTGGTTGAGAGCACAACCAATGTGCAGTTAGCATTCCCGGCGTGCCGTTTTTTGAAACTGTTTAAATCAATGGGTTTACTTACACTTTAATGTGGCTATGCCCTAGGATCCAGATGTACTGGGCACAGATAATCACATTCTTGCATGACCACATGGGTTCGCCCCTCCAACTGGACCCAAAAGTGTGTGTATTGATTATATTCCCGGACACCACTATTGATAAATACTTGACAACATTCCTACACTCAACGCTGTTTATTGCAAGGAAGTTGGTGGCTAAATACTGGATGCGACCAGCTCCTCCCACAACCCGCGAGTGGATCACTGAAATTAACAGTAAACTACCCTACATAAAACTGGTGTATAGACATCGTGGTTGCCCAGATAAATATAACAAAGTGGTAGGTGGTTGGAAAACTTGGAAACATGTATAGATTAGAATTGCTACGGTCATAGGAACCTATATTGTCCACCCACGGGGTTCTGTGCTGGATGGCTGGGCCCGAGCCCTCCCGCCACTGCCACGGATGAGGTTTGTTTATATGGAACGGGAAGGATACGTGTCCAGGGGTACTATGTATAGAAAGGTTATTCCAGGGGGGGTGAGTTTCTGTTATCAATATGCTGTTTAGATCCTAAAATGTAAAACCTAAGCCGGGGGGGGGGGGGGGGGGACCTCCGACAGTAGACTGTCTCTAATATATGATCTATGTCTGTACATATTGTATCTTGATTTCTTAAGATTTTAATTAAACTTGTGCCTGTTAAAAAAAAAAAGGATTATATAAATACATGGTATCATTAATAAACAGTTACATACATATAATAATTGGGCTATTAGACACAATACATATAAGTTTATGGTGATAACAATAATATGCAATAAAAATGATAACAATACAGTTAATAATGGTATTACATAGGTATAAACACATTAAATTCCTTAATTCATCTCAAAGGAATAGATAAAAAATTGTATTCAAATGGTATTGCCTACAGGACCTATGGCCTTACTGGACCTGAGGGGATAAATTGCATAATCATTTGAAAAATCGTGATTTCTTGATCATACATCACGGGACACAGGAGCTTCATTACATAGTGGGTTATATAGGCACCTCTGGTGATTGGACACTGGTTAACCCCAATTAAGGAGAATTCCTCCCGTATATAACCCCTCCCAAATGGGAGGCACCTCAGTTTTTTCGCCAGTGTCTATGGTGGTTGGTCACGTAAAACTTTAGCTCTATGCAGGTCCCTGCGGGGGCCTTAGGGCTACAACAAAACCGGATCCATATCTCGGGCCGATATTTGACTCCCAAGATGGTATGGTACCCGGGCCTCGTCAGCCGAAGAAACGAGGTTTGGCCTGTAAGTCCTCTCCTATTGGAAGACTGGGCTCTGGGAAAACCAGACTTGGTGTACTGTTTACACAGAACGCACTAAAGTTTCTGGCAGAGTCTTTTACATGGTCCAGGTAGGAGGCTCTTCCGAGAAAGAGCCCCAGATAAACCTGAAGGTTGGCTAACACTGCCCCACCGTGATGGGTGAATGCTGGAATTTGTCTGTTTCAGCAATTCCTGCGGTGAGGACAGGTAAGAGAATTTAATCCTATATATATAATTATATGATGGATTTCTTCATTTTGAGTAGTTGTATGTCTTACCTGGTTTCCACCACTAGAGGGAGTAAGAGCAGCCTGATGCATACTTACATGCCTTTCAGTACACACGCTCAGTGAAGCCTGGTTCTCCAGCTGTCTCACGTTTCCACTGCAGTCCCTGCCACAATAGAGGTAATACAGGGGTCCCACGTAGTCTGGGGGTCCCACGCAGCTCCGATAGAGTTTTTCCTTTCCCCCCTGGATTCCGCGGTACTCGTGCACGCGCGCCGGGCGTGTTCCCGGCCTAATGGAGGAGGGGGGAGTGTGGTTGTGAGCCGTGCACGTCAGTGTGCATGGCGCTGTACTGCGCAGGCACCAGGCGGCAGTTTTAAAAAGCCCAGAGCGTCAGGGGGCTGTAAGTGGAGACACAGGAGCTGTGGGCAGTAAGCATCCCAGGGGATTGGATCCAGGCAAAACTTAGACACCTACTCAGCATCAGGTTGTGCAGTTTAAGCATATATATTTATTGTGAGACTTTAACCGCTTGCTTACTGGGCACTTAAACCCCCCTCAGTCTCAGACCAATTTTCAGCTTTCAGCGCTGATGCACTTTGAATGACAATTGCGCGGGCATACAACACTGTACCCAAATGAAATTTTTATCATTTTTTTCCCACAAATAGAGCTTTCTTTTGGTGGTATTTAATTACAGCTAAGAGTTTTATTTTTTGCTAAACAAACAAAAAAAGATGCAAAAAAAAAAAAATCATGTTTAATAGTTTGTTATAACATTTTGCAAACAGGTAATTTTTCTCCTTCATTGAATTGCGCTGATGAGGAGGCACTGATAGGCTGCACTGGTGGGCACTAATAGGCTGCATTGGTGGGCACTGATAGGCTGCATTGGTGGGCACTGATAGGCTGCATTGGTGGGCACTGATAGGCTGCACTGGTGGGCACTGATAGGCATAGTTAAGGCGGCACTAATAGGCACAGATAAGGCGGCACCGATGGGCACAGATGGGTGGCACAGATGGGTGGCACTAAGGGGCACTGATAGGTACCACTGCTAGATGGGACTGATGGGCACTGATAGGTGGCACTGATAGGTGGCTCTGATAGGTGGCACTGCTGGGCACTGATGGGCGGCACTGCTGGGCACTGATGGGCACTGGTAGATGACACTGATGGGCACGGATATGTGGCACTGGGGTGCAGCACCTTTGTTGAGCCAGATTGTGGGCACTGCTGAGTGGCACTGTGGGCACTGCTGGGTGGCACTGTGGGCACTGCTGGGTGGCACTATGGGCACTGCAGGGTGGCACTGACGGGGGGCACTTATTTTTTTATTATGTTCAGTGATGAGGGGGCAGGTGGGTACTGGCAGGGGGCAGATGGGCACTGGCAGAGCTGGCCGTGATCGGGACTGATGTCCCGATCACGGCCGCTGGTGATTGGCTCTTTTTCTTTCTCCTCGCGCTGTCAGCGCGAGGAGGAATAATAGCTGATTACCGGCTCCGTTATATCACATGATCAGCTTTCATTGGCTGACAGCTGATCACGTGATAAGGGGTCGGGATCGACCCCTTGCTTGGATCGGTGATCAGGCGAGTCTCATAGACTCGCCGATCACAGAGCGCGCCGCGCGCACCCCTTAGGGGGCGCGCAGGCCGCTCGTGCACGTAGTCCCGGCAAAGGAGATCCGCGCTGTAGCCGTCATTCGGCTATAGCGCGGGTCTCAAGTGGTTAAGCACAACAGTGATTGCACTTTGTACTAGTACCTCTGCTTTGTTGCTTAGGACTATGTCTCCTCGTAAGAGGGTCTCAGGGGGAGGTAACAAGAGCACTGGTAAATTACCGCCAAGGTCCAGGGGTTCTAAAAGTGCCTGTAAATTACCATCCCCCCTGCAAGACTGGAGCCAGCCTCTCAGGACGAGTCAGTGCTCCTGTCAGGTTTTGCAGCCTCTCCTAATGTCCCAGCCCCTGTTTATGTCACTGAGGACTCCTTTAGGGCTACATTGGAGGGTTTTGAAGGGAGAATAATGAATTTTATTTCTGCTTCCCTGAAAGATAGCAGGAAAAGGGGTAGATCCCCTCCCTCTGCTGAAATTCCTCTATCAGATGATTCTTCTGACAATGAGGAGAGATCCCTATCTTGGGACAGGGATCATGAGCAGTCGGATGAATCAGAGGAAGAGGAGAGAGTCCCCTCCTCCCAGGCGCTCAGAAAACAGGTGCAGTATTATACTGAATTGGTGCGTACCACATTCAGAATGCCTGCTGCTGAAGTCGCTACGTCCTCTGTTTCTTCCCTGGGAGTCAGGAAAGCCCCACAGACTGCCTATTCCTTCCCAATTCATCCCTTAATGGATGAATTGTTGTATGAGGATTGGGGACATCCCGATAAACTGTTTGCTCCTCCTAAAAGGTTTTCTATGCATTATCCTCTGGAGGAAAGTTTCACCAAGAAGTGGGGGGTCCCATCTGTTGATGCGGCTGTTTCTTGCATGAATAAAAACCTGACTTGTCCCTTGGATAATGCGCAGGTATTTAAAGATCCAACTGATAAGAATCTGGAAACCTTATTAAAAGCCTCCTTTTCCATGACTAGCGCTGTAGTGCAACCTACAGTCGCAGCCGTGGGGTTGTGTCAGTTCCTCAAGGAACAGGTTAAGCAGATGCTTGGGCTCCTTCCCAGCGAGGAAGTAGAGAATTATGCAGAAATACCTCATATTCTGTGTTTCATGATTGATGCGATTTTGGATTCTGTCCAACAAGCATCACGTTTGTCTCTCATGTTGGTACACATGCGAAGGGCCCTATGGCTAAAGAATTGGGCAGCTGAGCTGTCATTCAAGAAGCATTTGATTGGGTTCCCGTTTAAAGGGGAACGTTTGTTTGGAGCGTGAACTCAGGAAATGGCATCCTAGAAAGTATGTCATTAGCAGGATCTTGGCCTTTCTCCAGTCAGGCCTAGAAATGAATTTGGCCATAAGCACTATCAAGGTGCAGATTTCGGCCCTGTCAGTGTTTTTTCAGAAGCCACTTGCATCGCATTCCCTGGTGCAGGCTTTTATCCAGGGGGCCATGCGGATAAGACCGCCAGTCAAACCTCCGGTATACCCATGGGATCTGAATTTGGTTCTCTCGGCTTTGCAGGGGCAACCATTTTTTTAAATTTTAAAACATAGGTCAAAGAGGGCAGAGGAGATAATACAACCCAACTGATAGAGATAATCAGTGTGCTTCCATCCCTAATTATATTCAGAAAAAAAATGGGAAAAAACAGATTTTTTTCCGGGGAGAAGTTAGGGACTATTAGGAAGCCAAGGCCGGGTAAGGTCATGTATTTCCATCCCTAGGGACTTTAAATGATATCATGATTTGGTAGAGTCATGAATATCCATCCCATATACATTTGAGCGAAAAGGGTGTATTTAAAAAAGTGGGAGGGTGGGACTTTATATGAAGCACCGGACAGCAAAAGGGTACTAGGATGAATATACGGAATTTTATTAGAAAGCTCAATTAGAATGATATAAATACATGGTATCATTAATAAACAGTTACATACATATAATAATTGGGCCATTAGACACAATACATATAAGTTTATGGTGATAACAATAATATGCAATAAAAATGATAACAATACAGTTAATAATGGTATTACATAGGTATAAACACATTAAATTCCTTAATTCATCTCAAAGGAATAGATAAAAAATTGTATTCAAATGGTATTGCCTACAGGACCTATGGCCTCACTGGACCTGAGGGGATAAATTGCATAATCATTTGAAAAATCGTGATATAATTGGTAAGTACACGACAACCAGTAGCTCTACGCGTTTGCTGGCTTTAATGCCACTCGTCAAGAGCAAGCGCGTGTGGTATCTGTAAAAATTTATTGTAGAGATAAGAAAAAAACGAACACAAATGCAGAAGATAAGGTTGGGGGTAAAATATAGAATCCCAATAGCCAAGGCTTACTTGCTGAGGTTGAAAGTGTTGCTAATATGGTGGCACAGATAGCCTATTCCTTCCCAATTCATCCCTTAATGGATGAATTGTTGTATGAGGATTGGGGACATCCCGATAAACTGTTTGCTCCTCCTAAAAGGTTTTTTATGCATTATCCTCTGGAGGAAAGTTTCACCAAGAAGTGGGGGGTCCCATCTGTTGATGCGGCTGTTTCTTGCATGAATAAAAACCGGACTTGTCCCTTGGATAATGCGCAGGTATTTAAAGATCCAACTGATAAGAAGCTGGAAACCTTATTAAAAGCCTCCTTTTCCATGACTAGCGCTGTAGTGCAACCTACAGTCGCAGCCGTGGGGTTGTGTCAGTTCCTCAAGGAACAGGTTAAGCAGATGCTTGGGCTCCTTCCCAGCGAGGAAGTAGAGAATTATGCAGAAATACCTCATACAGTGGTGTGAAAAAGTGTTTGCCCCCTTCCTCATTTCCTGTTCCTTTGCATGTTTGTCACACTTAAGTGTTTCGGAACATCAAACCAATTTAAACAATAGTCAAGGACAACACAAATAAACACAAAATGCAATTTGTAAATGAAGGTGTTTATTATTAAAGGTGAAAAAAAATCCAAACCATCATGGCCCTGTGTGAAAAAGTGTTTGCCCCCTAAACCTAATAACTGGTTGGGCCACCCTTAGCAGCAACAACTGCAACCAAGCGTTTGCGATAACGTGCAATGAGGCTTTTACAGCGTCCTGGAGGAATTTTGGCCCACTCATCTTTGCAGAATTGTCCTAATTCAGTTACATTAGAGGGTTTTCGAGCATGAACGGCCTTTTTAAGGTCATACCACAACATCTCAATAGGATTCAGGTCAGGACTTTGTCTAGGCCACTCCAAAGTCTTCATTTTGTTTTTCTTCAGCCATTCGGTGGTGGACTTGCTGGTGTGTTTAGGATCATTGTCCTGCTGCAGAACCCAAGTTCGTTTCAGCTTGAGTACACGAACAGATGGTCGGACATTCTCCTTCAGGATCTCTTGGTAGACAGCAGAATTCATAGTTCCTTTTATCACGGCAAGTCTTCCAGGTCCTGAAGCAGCAAAACAGCCCCAGACCATCACACTACCACCACCATATTTTACTGTTGGTATAATGTTCTTTTTATGAAATGCAGTGTTCCTTCTACGCCAGATGTACTTGGACACACACCTTCCAAAGAGTTCCATTTTGTCTCATCGGTCCACAGAATGTTGTCCCAAAAGTCTTGGGGATCATCAAGATGTGTTGTGGAGAAATTGAGACGAGCTTTGATGTTCTTTTTGCTCAGCAGTGGTTTTCTCCTTGGAACTCTGCCATGAAGGCCATTTTTGCCCAGTCTTTTCCTGATGGTGGAGGCATGAACGCTGACCTTAACTGAGGCAAGTGAGGCCTGCAGTTCCTTGGACGTTGTTGTGGGGTCTTTTGTGACCTCTTGGATGAGTCGTCGCTGCGCTCTTGGGGTAATTTTGGGTGGCCGGCCACTCCTGGGAAGGTTCACCACTGTTCCATGTCTTCGCCATTTGTGGATAATGGCTCTCACTGTGGTTCGCTGGATTCCCAAAGCTTTGGAAATGGCTTTATAACCCTTTCCAGACTGATAGATCTCAATTACTTTCTTTCTCAATTGTTCCTGAATTTCTTTGGGTCTCGGCATGATGTGTAGCTTTTAAGGATCTTCTGGTGGACCTTACTGTGTCAAGCAGCTCCTATTTAAGTGATGCCTTGATTGTGAACAGGTGTGGCAATAATCAGGCCTGGGTGTGGCTAGAGAAATTGAACTCAGGTGTGGACAACCAGAGTTATAGTATGTTTTAACAAGGGGGCAATCACTTTTTCACACAGGGCCATGATGGTTTGGATTTTTTTTCACCTTTAATAATAAACACCTTCATTTACAAATTGCATTTTGTGTTTACTTGTGTTGTCCTTGACTATTGTTTAAATTGGTTTGATGTTCCGAAACACTTAAGTGTGACAAACATGCAAAGGAACAGGAAATGAGGAAGGGGGCAAACACTTTTTCACACCACTGTATTCTGTGTTTCATGATTGATGCGATTTTGGATTCTGTCCAACAAGCATCACGTTTGTCTCTCATGTTGGTACACATGCGAAGGGCCCTATGGCTAAGAAATTGGGCAGCTGAGCTGTCATGCAAGAAGCATTTGATTGGGTTCCCGTTTAAAGGGGAACGTTTGTTTGGAGTGTGAACTCAGGAAATGGCATCCTAGAAAGTATGTCATTAGCAGGATCTTGGCCTTTCTCCAGTCAGGCCTAGAAATGAATTTGGCCATAAGCACTATCAAGGTGCAGATTTCGGCCCTGTCAGTGTTTTTTCAGAAGCCACTTGCATCGCATTCCCTGGTGCTCAGACTATGGAATTATCCTGTCAGAATTCAATCTAACAATGCCACAGCAGTGGCTTACATCAATCACCAAGGGGGCACGAGAAGTCATGCTTCCCAGAGAGAGTTGAATCATATTCTTTATTGGGCAGAAAGCAACGTTCCTTGCCTATTAGCAATTTTCATTCCAGGGATAGAGAATTGGCAGGTGGACTACTCACCAACAATTGTTCCCGGGAGAATGGTCCCTTCTTCCCGACATCTTTCTGTCAATATGTCAAAAATAGTTCCGGACGTGGATCTGTTTGCGTCCAGGTTCAACAACAAGATCAACAACTTTGTGTCAAGGACAAAGGATCCGATGGCATGCGGAACAGATGCCTTGGTCTTTCCTTGGGATCAGTTGTCACTGATCTATGCGCTCTCTCTTGTTCTGCTGCTTCCGCAGCTTCTTCACAGGATCAATCAAGAAGGGAAGGAGGTCATTCTTGTGGCCCCAGCTTGGCCCAGGAGATCTTGGTTTGCCGAGCTCATAAAAATGGTGGTAGGGGACCCTTGGACTCTACCACTGTGGCCAGACCTTCCCTCGCAAGGTCTGGTATTCCATCCTACCTTACAAACACTAAATTTAATGGTTTGGCTATTGAGACCCACATTCTAAAGGACCGTGGGCTATCAACTTCAGTCGTTTCTACTATGGTTAATGCTAGATATCCGGCCTCCAGAATCATATACTATAGAGTCTGAAAGGCATATGTCTCCTGATGTGACTCCAGGGGTTGGCACCCCAGAAAATATGTCATAGGTAGGTTCCTTGAACTCCTACAGTTAGATCCCCTTGAACCCTTGGGACTTAAATCTAGTCCTATCCGCTTTACAAATGCAGCCTTTTGAGCCTATTCAAAATATTCCCTTGGTCCTCTTGACAAGGAAAATAGTTTTCTTGGTTGCCATATCTTCTGCTAGACGAGCATCAGAATTGGCTACTCTTTCTTGTACAGAGCCATATTTGATTCTGCATAAAGATAAGGTTGTATTACGACCTCATCCTAAATTCCTACCGAAAGTAGTATCAGGTTTTCATTTAAACCAAGATATTGTTCTGTCTTCTTTTTTTCCAGAGCCTCGTTCTGTGAAGGAAATCACTACATTCTCTTGATGTGGTGAGGACAGTCAAGTTCTATTTGAAAGTGACCACTCAGATTCGAAAATAGATGTTTTGTTTATGTTGCCAGACGGTCCTAAAAGAGGACAGGTAGCGTCAAAATCTACTATTTTTTTGGGGGATTTGTCAAGTGATTATTCAAGCTTATGGTTAAGAGAGGAAAATTCCTCCTTTTCATATTAAAACACACTCCACCAGGGCTGTTAGTGCTTCTTGGGCAGTGCATCACCAAGCCTCCTTGGCTCAGATCTGCAAGGCCGCAACTTGGTCCACACATTCACCAAATTCTATCAAGTAGATGTGAGAGGTCATGAGGATAGCGCCTTTGGGCGTATTGTACTGCAGGCTGCAGTATGAGTTCTCTGGTCTCTTGGTGCCCTACTTTGTTTGTGTCTCCCTCCCCTCAGTTGGTATGGCTATGGGACATCCTACATAGTAAGTACTATGGCTCTGTGTCCTGTGACGTACGATAAGAAAATAGGATTTTTGAAACAGCTTACCTGTAATCACAGGACACAGAAGTCACTCCCTTCTTTGGTATACACGTGTATTGCTTTGCTACAAAACTGAGGTACTCCCACCAGTGGGAGGGGTTATATAGGGAGGCCACTTTTTAATTTAGGGCATGCCAGTGTCCAGCACCTGAAGGTGGCCTATTAAACCCACATAGTAAGTACTATGGCTCTGTGTCCCGTAATGTACCTCAAATAAAAGGATTTTACAGGTAAGCTGTTTCAAAAATCCTATTTTTTACATTGAGCTGCTATTGGAGTGACAAATGCCTCTAGTTTTCCTATCATTAAAAAGAAAAAAGTATGGGAAAAAATGAACAACAGGCAAAAATGACTGTGATGTCTGCTGCTGTACCCAAGACTCTCGTCTCACCTAGGGGACCTAGGGGGCACGAGCCACCAGCTGACACGTCCACCGGCTGCCCAGAGACCCGAACAAAGCTGGATTCGGTTTTGAGGAGGTCTCTCATGTAGAAACCCGGGAGTGACATCACAATGTCACTTCCGATTTACCCAGAAAAAAATATTCCAGACACTTACCCCCCCCCCCCTGCCCCTTTAGTGAGCACCCCTGATTAAGAATATCAAAGGAAATGACTGCTTAATACCACGGGCATGCGGCACCTTTTACTGGAGCCGTCTGCCTTTAGCGGTGCCCCCCCCCTACAGGGAATGCCTGCCATCCCTCACATGTTCCGGAGACAGTCCCAGCTGATCTTCCCCTGTAGCACCCCCAGAGACGATGACCCAGGCTGAAAGCTCTGGCAATCCGTAACTGCCCACAGGCGACAGACAGTGAACTCCTGGACCAGTCAAATGTCTGCCCCACTCCCCCCTGACCAGCTAAAAGACACGGTACACCTCTGGAATAACAGAAGCACACTCCCTCTCACCCTGAACACTGGGTCATAGATAGGTGTAGAGGTTTGATGCACCACTACCCCAGAGAGACATGCAGTAAACAAGATTTAGGTATTAGTGCTACCTTGGTCTGGTGGGGGAGAGAAAATGTGGCTACCGTAAGCCTCCCCAACCGGGCGGGAAATCTCTGAAGTTTTAGAGGACATGAAGGAGGAAGCAAGTAAAAAAAATGCCATGGGCGGAGTTAACCCACGCTTGAGGTCTGGAAGGAGGATAGAGAAGACAGGAGGGCTACACATGCCTAGTTGTTGGATCACCCACACTAAGAACACGCCTGAGGGACTACACCCTCCCGTCTGGAATATAAACTTTGATTGCAACAACTAAGACATTCTGGGCTGCTGATGCTTGCATTACTGCCACATGGCAGCAAAGGATGGAGGGAGGTGGGGGTCATGGACCTAATGTCTGGGGAGGGGGAGGGGATCTTGTCTGGAAGAAACACTATGCCCCGCATTACTGTTAACTACAGGAAATTCCAATATACTTGCTGATCTGGTTTTGTTATCTGTTCACTGTTAATACTGATTTGTTGATAATGAAAATATTTTGAAATGCGCATTTATGTTTAGCTGTGTTTGGCCTATCTGAACCACTGTACCGGTGTACATTTAGTTTCTTACCACATCCTGCTGGGGGTGGGTGGGGAGAGCCGTGGGTTCGCCTCCTGGCTCTGTCTAACTACTCCCCCACTTAGGTCTGCACCCCATACCCAGAGTAATCTCTGGCGGGCGCCTCAGCCAATAAGGCTACTCTAGACATTTTTTAAAGCTACACACCCAAGTCGGTTTCCTAAACTTTCCTTCTTTCCCTCTGTGGCCTGCTTTTCCTATCCTTCTGTAACCTACTGACACTCCTTCAATATTTTGACATTAACAACACCCCTGGCAGTAACACGGGGGTAGTATAGGAGGCCCACAAAGCAGTGGTTGGGGGATCCTCATCAAACACGGCTCCAGACTGAAACAGTCACGGATAGCGCAGCTCGACCTACTATTCACCAAACTCCATGATTTAGACTAGCCCACAAGACAGCCCCGACCAGGAGTCTGGGAACCAATCTTGACACTGTTCGGTCATAAATAACTGACCTCCTCCAATTTAAGGCCAAATCGGCGCTGCATATCTGTCGTAGGAAAACATACGAATCAGGTAACAAATGCGGGAAATTACTGGCGCAGATCTTACGGATGCAACGAACAACATCTTATATCTCACACATCACAGCCGGGGCAGAAACTATCACTACCCCAACAGATTATACAGGAGTTTAGAAATTAATATAGCTCTCTATACAATTTGACCACAACTCCGCCTACAGCCAAAGATGTGCCTCCCTATGCGCCAGAACTCAGGAAACAAATTACAAGATCCTTACACGCTGGTACAGGACCCCGCCCTTTTATACAAACTCTTCCCAACATCCTCAGACCACTGCTGGAGGTGCCTAACAGAGGAGGGCACCCTCCTACACATTTTTTGGCCCTGCCCTCGGCTGCGACACTTCTGGGAAGAAGTCCAGAAAAATAACCCAATTGTTTACAGACCGGAAAGTGCCAGACAAACCAGCATACTTCCTCCTCCATGCAACAGACACACCGACCCGAGTGTACAAAAAATCAGTGATCCGACACCTTTTGGACACAGCAAAAGCCTGCTTTCCACTTAACTGGAAATCCCCACACCCACCATCCATAGCCCAATGGCTAAACAAAGTGGATGATATCAGCAGGATGGAGGACTTGATCCTCACCAGCCAACATCGTCAGGAGACTTACTCCAGAACGTGGCAGTCATGGAATGCATTTAGATACTCTGATGAGGGACAAAGACTCAGAGGGTCCAACTAGACAACAAGACCAACAAACTCATTCTACTCGACAGGGCCCACCCTCCTGCTTCTGAAATGTATAGATAGGAGGACGCAGCTCCAAAAAAAACGCCCACCCAAATCCATGTTCGAAACCCCCCCCCCCCCTTTTTTTTTCTCCTCTTTCCTCCCTCTACCTCTCCTCCAGTCCAAGTGGTACTACGCCACTCTCTAGGTTCTCTCCTTTACGATAAAAGTGAAAATCAGAAGGGAGACCGAACCCACAGGACCAAGGAATTTAGCACCTCTCATTTCTCAGAGACCTCAGATCTCGTCCTGTACAAAAGGGGCTGCTATTACCTCAAACAGAATACTCATCTTCATAATAACCCAGGCTCGGATCATTCTTTATTGCTGTAATGTTGAGGAGAGATCGGTTGATATAGATGTATTATTGAATGTACAACAGCTACCGTTTTACCCCTGTATTGTGGTCCCTGTGGTTTCTATGTTATAAATAAAAAAAATAAAAATAAAAATGCTGATGGTTTACTGTAAACCAAAGGAACTTCTGAAATGTAACGTGTATGGGGATGTGAAGATATGTGTCTGATAAATCGATGGATAGCATTCAATCTACTAGATTTATTGCATGAAGGATTTACTGTAGACTTTCCTTTCTTGAATGTTTCTACCAGAATTCTCTTGTTGAGATTTTTTAGGTCTAATACTGGGCGCAGATCTCCCGCTTTTCTTTATCAAAAATAGTGGGGAGTAGAAGCCTTTCCCTCTCTGGAGCAATGGTACTTCCACTATTGCCCGTTTCTGATGTAGATCCTGGATGTATTTTACTAATAGCATTCTCTTCTCTCGCAATGCTGGTATTCTGGTTGCATGAAAGTGGTCCCTCGGAAATTTGGTTTTTGAATATCCACCTGTGACCAAATTGAATGGTGGCCACTGTCCAAGGATCGTTTATGCTTTCCGCCCACCTGCATAAAGTTCTTGAGCCTTGCTTCTACCAAAGCAGGCTGGAGGGGCACATCTTTAAAAAGACTTCTGTTGGTCTCCTGTGGCGGGAGGTTTTGGTTTTTGGAACTTTAAGAAGGATGTCTGGGGGTTCTTCCAGCTTCTCCTATACTCCTTCCCGGGTCTATAGGACTTTGCCTCCCTATATCTTTCTGGAAGGTTACGTCTGAATGGTAGTTGCTTTTGTTGTTTTGCTTTACTGTCTGAAGGAATAAGCCCTGATTTTCCACTAGTAACTTGATATGGCTGTGTCCAGTTTTGTCCCAAAAAGGTTTGTTCCGTCGTATGGAATTTTACACCAGTTGGTCTTCGAAGCAACATCCGCTGCCCAGGTCTTAAGCCATAAGGCTCTTCTGGCGATTACAGAAGCCAGCATCGCTCTTGAAGAAGATCTGATTGTATCCACTGAAGCGTCTGCAACAAAATCTTTGGCAAGACTAAGTTCCTGAAGGGCTGAGATTACCTTCTCTTGTTCTGCCCCTTCTAAAATTAGCTTTTCAATATTGGATGTCCAGCTGGAGATGGCCTTTCCTACCGCTGCTAATGCAATGACTGGTCTACAAGCACCGCCTGCGGCCGAATAAGCTCTTTTTAAATCAAGATCGATTTTCCGGTCTAACACATTTCTGAATGTTACTGCATCCATAGGTAGTGTTACGTGCCTGGCTAAACGCATTAGCGATGCGTCTACAAACGGATTTACGTTAGGTTCTTTTAGTGGGTATAGTTTTGCTAGCCTATTATTAGGACTGGCCTTTTTCTCAGTTTTTTGCCACTCTTCTTTGATCAGGTCTTCCAATTCATCAATTAATTGAAATGATTCTAGGTCCTTTTTCAGATTTGGAAAGTATTTTTTCATTTTTCGTGGAGCTTCTTTAATCTCCTCCCATCCCATTGCTTCCTTAACGGATTTTACAAATGGCTCTATCAGCGTTGAATCTTGCTGAAACCTCCAAATCTTCGTTGTCAGATGAGGCCTCTGACTTCTTTGATGTGTTGGGTGCAACTGCCGAAGTACTCTGAACAGGTTTATCTGCTTCAGGAACTGATACCTGCAGGATCGATTCTCTCACAGATTCTCTGATGTCTGTCACTTCCCTGGTTCCCTAGTAGCTTCCTCAAAGCACGTACGGCAGGCCAGTTTTTCTGGGAGCACTATGCTGCCGCAGACCCAGCAGGAATTTGCGGTTGGACAGGAACGATGGCTGGGCGATGATGGGCTGTGTGACAAGGATCTCCTATGGTAGAAGTGACAAGCCGTGAGGATGGTTTTGAGCGGCTTCTCCTGTGACTTGAGCGGCTCCCTCTGTGGCCCGAGTGGCTTCTTCTACAATCTGAGCGACTCCTTCTGTGTGATCATTGTCTGCATGTTGAGTTTGATGACCTTGTGGACCTGATAGGGCTGTCCAATAAGGCGGCTTTAGTGGCAGGCTCTCTGTTTTTATATCTTCACTACTTACCCATCTGTCCCTTTACCTATTAAGCTGTGGATTGTCTGCTGGGGCAGCAGCCTCCATGAGGAGTAATAGAAAACCTCCACCTGAAAGTGTATGGTGATAGCAGGTCATGTGCAGATAGTAAGTTAGTACCCAAGAAAAACCCCAGAAGAGAGATCTGTTTACCATAGTGGAGAAGAGCAGTATAAGGAAGTTGCTGGCAGAAGAGCCGATAGCAGAAACCGTGAGGAGAATTTTTAAATCTTCCGCTGTCATGGAGGAAATAACACCACGTCCACGCATACAAACTCGTGCGGCGAGGAGACCAGCGCCATCTTGGAGACTGGCATAACAAGTTCCCGGCGGCGTCACTACCGCATGCGCAGATGCGCCTGAATGATTGGGCGCCATTTTGCTGAAGGTAACTAGCTGCTGTGGGACTAGAGGGCTCAGAGGACACGAAGGGCAAAAGAAAAAAACAGGGTACAGGAATGAAAACGAAGGCCGCTGCAGATAAACTAAGCCTGTTTAAGGCTTGTGTAATTCCAGGCAACGTACCCCTGTGGCCACCAGAGTGGGGTTTCTTCCATCTAGCTCATTTAGAGACTGTATAGGCAATGATTTCCATCAAGGAGAGACTGAACCTGGGTGGGGCCAAAGCGGTAAGGGGTGCTGAATACTGTGGTGGGCTCCTCTCTTACAATTTACAGCTATTCAGTCATATCAGGTTGTGGGGGCAGAGTTACAACCCAAAGTGTATGCTGCCATGATGCAACAGTAAAAGAGGATACAGTCCCTTTGTTTATTTGTAAAGGTCCTGTCCAAGTCCCACTCCCATTTCTGCAGGAAAAGGGGGAGCATAAACAGTTATTCAACCCTTGCAGTGCGGGGCAGCCCCACTGCATGGAAAATTTTTCTTTTGCCCAGGGATGGGTTTTCAGGGAATATAAAGGGAAAAAGTGGTACAGTGAAAATTATTTCTAAAGCCACGTACACACGGGCGGACTGTCTGGCCTACTTAGTCCGCCGAAACACATTTCAGCGGACAGTCCGCTCGTGTGTGGGCTTCAGCGGACTTTTTCAGCGTGCAGTCTGGCGGACTAAGTATTTCGGAATTTCCGTAATACTGTCCGTCGGACTCGCATTTCGGCGGACAATCCGCCCGTGTGTGTGCCAGTCCGCCGTACTTTTGAAATGAGCGGACTTTTCCTGCCCGGAGAAAAGTCCGCTCATTTCGAGCGGGTATCCAGGTAGGCGGGGCCCGCGAAGGAGACGTCGCTGGCCCCGCCGCCTGGTATGGACTTAAAGGGGAACCCCAACGCCGAAAAAAATCGGCGTGGGGGTCCCCCCAAGTCCACAACAGACCCTTGTCGGAGCACGCTACCTGGCCGGCCAGGAAAGGGGGGCGAGCGAGCGCCCCCCCCCCCCTCCTGAGCCGTACCAGGCCGCGTGCCCTCAACATGGGGGGGTGCCTTGGGGAAGGGGGGCCGCGCGGCCCCCCCACCCCAAAGCACCTTGTCCCCATGTTGATGAGGACAAGGGCCTCTTCCTGACAACCCTGGCCATTGGTTGTCGGGGTCTGCGGGCGGGGGGCTTATCGGAATCCGGGAGCCCCCTTTAATACCAGCTTTCTTCCTCGCCGCCGGCCTCTTCTCCCGACTTCGGGGGTCTTGTCCCCCTCTTTGGTTCTTCTGCCGGGCCACTGCGCCTTCTTATAGCTCTTTTACAGGCGGTGGCCCGGTCTTCTGTCGCCGCCGTCGCCGCCGCCTTCCGTTCTTCTTCTTCTTCTTCTTCTTCTTCTCCAGGAGATGTTGCCTCGACGATCTCTCCGGCCGGAATGCCAGGGACGCACTGCGCGGCCACTTATATAGGGACAAGGGGCGGTGCCACATGGCTTTATGTCACATGGGTTGGTCACATGGGTTGATGTCACATGGGGACTATGACATCGTAAGGGGGCGGGGTCACCATGTGACACCAACCCATGTGACATAAAGCCATGTGACACCGCCCCTTGTCCCTATATAAGTGGCCGCGCAGTGCGTCCCTGGCATTCCGGCCGGAGAGATCGTCGAGGCAACATCTCCTGGAGAAGAAGAAGAAGAAGAAGAAGAACGGAAGGCGACGGCGGCGACAGAAGACCGGGCCACCGCCTGTAAAAGAGCTATAAGAAGGCGCGGTGGCCCGGCAGAAGAACCGAAGAGGGGGACAAGTCCCCCGAAGTCGGGAGAAGAGGCCGACGGCGAGGAAGAAAGCCGGACTCCTCCGCTAGCAAAAGAGCTACAAGAAGATAGCGGAGGAGTCCGGCGAGAAGACCCCCGAAGACGGAAGACCCCCGGAGCTGTGCAATAAAGTATTTTATCTCGTGTGGTGTTGTGTTTTTTTTTGTACTTTTATTTTACAGGTGAATGGGTAGGGGTACATTGTACCCCATACTCATTCACATAGGGTGGGGGGCCGGTATCCGGGGGCCCCCTTATTAAAGGGGGCTCCCGGATTCCGATAAGCCCCCCGCCCGCAGACCCCGACAACCAACGGCCAGGGTTGTCGGGAAGAGGCCCTTGTCCTCATCAACATGGGGACAAGGTGCTTTGGGGTGGGGGGGCCGCGCGGCCCCCCCTTCCCCAAGGCACCCCCCATGTTGAGGGCACGCGGCCTGGTACGGCTCAGGAGGGGGGGGGCGCTCGCTCGCCCCCCTTTCCTGGCCGGCCGGGTAGCGTGCTCGGACAAGGGTCTGTTGTGGACTTGGGGGGGACCCCCACGCCGATTTTTTTCGGCGTTGGGGTTCCCCTTTAAGTCCATTCCAGGCGGCGGGGCCAGCGACGTCTCCTTCGCGGGCCCCGCCTACCTGGAGACGTGCTCGAAATGAGCGGACTTTCCTCCGCGTGTGTGGGCGAGTCCGTTCATTTCAAAAGTAGGGCGGATAGTATGGCGGACTTAGTACTCCGTATTAGTCCGCTCAAAAAGTGGTGTGTGTGGTCAAGTCCGTTCATTCGAAAGTATGACGGACTGTCCGTTGGATTGTCTGACAGACTAAGTTGGCCAGACAGTCCGCCCCGTTTGTACGCGGCTTTAGTTTGATTTAAATCTGAAGAGAAGCTAAATCTATCAAAATTATTTTTTAGTCATCTCCATTAAGAAACACCAATCTGCTAAAACCTTCAATAAAAACCAAGACCCAGGCATTTTTTAAGGCCCCCCTACGTTTAAAACAGTCTTCAGAGGGCATTTGACAGACGGTGAGGACGTATTATATTGCCTCCTCACCACCTGTTTTACCCCTTTCAACCCTACACCCCACACATTGCACACAATAGCAGGGTGCCCCTATTCAGTTGAATGGGGTTGTGTTTGGCAGGTGATACTGCCTGTTGGACACAATAGAGGGGATAATTTTTTTCCATGGGATATTTACACTTCCCTCCACTGCCTTTGCAGCTTAAGAGGGATCAGTTTGGGTGTAGTAAAAATGAGGCTCAACTGTACATTTTTACTGCTCCCCCAACCACATGTGTAAACTAGGCCATAGGGCCCACTTACACTAGCAACTGCATGTGATTCTCACAGGAAAGGACTGCGTGTTCTTGTGTGCAATTCAAATGCAGTTCTGTGCTGTGCGATTTTAACTTGTTCATTTTGCATGGACTTTTGTACCATGTTATCTGGTGCGGGCCAGCGCACTGCTATTTCAACCTGCATTTGGGGTGTCGTCAGGGCTGGTACAGGGGGGACAGAAGAGGTGGATGACCTGGGCGGTAAAATTTGCCGGGAGCAGGGGTGGCGCAGGTGAAGTGCCAGCAGTGTGCTTCACAACAGTGTGCACCCGGCACAAGACCTTCACCCCCCTTCTCTGTCAGCGGCTGTGTATCATCCATGTGTGCAGGGTGTTTACGGCACAGGGGCCCCCGGGGACACTGTGACCCACCCTGCACACATGGAAGATTGTCCCTTGACAGCCAGGGATGATCAGTGCGGCAGGGGGTTGCAAGCACCAGTCTCCATGCATGGCTTTTCAGATAGCCGCTTCACCTTCTCTCCCTCTCACAGCTGGCAGCCAGTATACCATACAGGGAAATCAGTGCTTGCAACTTTACCCTGCTATACCGATCATCCCCCCAATGTCCGCCGTGTCCTCCTCCTCAAGCCCCTGTGTTCTCTGGACCCCTGTGTCCTTTTCCTCCAGCCCACTGTGTGCTCCTCCTCCACTCCGCCCCGCCTCACCCCCCCCCCCCCCCACAGCAAGGCCCCGCCGGCTGTGGGGGGTATGTGTCAGGATGGAGAGCGGAGGAAGGAGCAGGTAAATATGTAATTTACCGACTCGCTCCTTTTATCAGATTTGGACAGAGTGATCACTCCTGTGTCCTATAATAACTGAGCAGAGTAAACTGCATGTTACTCTGCTTCAGTTTATGAATGAACAGGAGCATCTGTCTTCTGAACATTCATTTTCAATGCTGAAGCTGCTGAGAAAGGGACTGGGAAATCTGTGTCCTCAGTCTCTTTCTTTGTCTCATAGGGGAGATGTCAGGGATCTGTTTAGACCCCTGATATATCACCAAAGCCCACCAACAGGGCTGATAAAAAAATGCAATAAATATTACAAAATTGTAAAGTGATAAAAAAAATATAAAATAAACTACTGACAGCACCCCCCAAAAAATAAAAAATAAAAAATAAAAATAAAAATGACACTGTCCACTGCTCTAGGAGGCTGAGTGGAAGTTAATGACCAATGTTATTTAAAGTGGTTGTATACCCACATTTTTAACTTTTACCTACAGGAAAGCCTATAATAAGGCTTACCTGTAGGTAAAAAAATATCTCCTAAACCTGTACGGTTTAGGAGATATTCCCCTCGGTATGCGCCGCTGACTGCAGCGGCGCATGCGCACAAGGGATTTCTCGCCGTCAAAATCCGGCAGCAACCGAGCGGCCGGACTGAAATCGCGGCTCCGGCCACTCACAGCGCCGGAGCCGCGATACCCGGAAGAAACGCCGAGGGAGCATGTCAGCTCCCTCGGCGTGGATCGGGCCAGATGTCGGGGCCTCGTTCTAAGGTAAGTATTTCATAATGAGCTAGTGTGCGGTGCATACTAGCTCATTATGCCTTTTGCTTTGCAGGTTTTAAAAAATAAAAATAAAATGTGCGGGTTTACTACCGCTTTAAAGAAGAAGTTCAGTCTGAGCTAATTTGGCTGTATTTCTCTTATGGATCACAGTAGTGCAATTAATTTTGCACTCCTGTGACCTATTTAGCAGACAGCGGGCTGAAGTCTGCTCTCTGCTGATGTCACATAAATCAGTCCAGGCACCACTTAATCCAGACAATGGGAGTCTGGATCCACAAGGTGCCTGGACTAAAACCCGTCTCAGCCGCTCAGGATGCCGCTGAGAGCCTGAGCCAGCCGGCCCCATCCCCTCCACAGCTCAGCGCTCCAATGAACGGGGGAGTAGAGGAGCAGAGAGTTGTGACTGGCAGTCTACAGTTCTCTGCTCATGGAGCTGTGAAAAACGAGCGATTGGCGGTGTTAGAGCTCTCGGTTCTCAGTGCAGAGGCGCTGGAGGACAGATGCAGCATCAGGCTGATGCTGCATCCATCAAGGTAAGTATAAATCTGCCAAAAAAAAATCCCTACTTCTCTTTTAATTTCTGTAAAATGCAGCATGGACAGGGATTAGCAAGGTGTCTACACACAGACACTGGTGTCCATGAGCGGTCCCTGCAATGTCCTCAGCCGCCGCAGACTTTTTTTTTTTGTGTTTGTGTGTAAAAATTTGATTCTTGATAACTCACTGCTCTCTCCTCCTGTACATGTGTACTATCTGTGTTGTAGATTCGGCCGGGGTGCGCCTGCTGCGTGTGGCGTGATCTCTCCGTTGGAGGGAGGGACTGGAATTTTCTTGTTTTGAAATTACACTGACTCTTTCTTTACACCCAGTGGGGGGCGTAGTTTGCCATCTGCGCCCTGGGCACCAAATGACCTTGTCCCGGCAGTGGGTGTCGTTAACTTTGCACTGACACCTACTGCAGATCGCAAGGGCAGTGCGATTTGAATGCAGTACGGGAAACCATCATGAAACATGGGTTTCCCGCACGGCATTCTTGTATGAACGGGGACCTTAGGGTAGTCATTTTCCAAGTTTGCAGGCACATGCAGATGTGATGGGGGCCAAACTTCAGCTGGTAATTCAGCTGGTAATTCCAAACAGGATCAAGTTCTTTTTTAGAGTAATTGAGCTCCAAGTTTGCACTTATAATGTTGGCTAGATTCACATTTGTGCTTCTGCATTTTCATGCATCTTTAGGTTTTTCCATGCTTTTTTAAATGAGTTAACATTGAAGTTTAAGGGCCCAAAAATGCAATATAGATTAAAAAAAAAGCACCTGCACCATTTTTCAAGTCTCATGGAAGCACGTTGCCTATGTGTGAACTGGTCCTAATCGGAATGTTAAAATCTAACGCTTAAAGGGATTGTAAAGTAAATTATTATTTAAAAAAAACAAACATGTTATACTTACCTCCACTGTGTAGCTCGTTTTGCACAGAGTGGCCCCGAACCTGCTCTTCTGGGGTCCCTCGGCGGCTGTCTCTGCTTCCTCCCGCAGGTACTTCTCATGTTAAGGCGAGCTCCCTCACATGGTGAGAAGCACCTGCGGGCACGCTACCGTGATACAGCCGGTGGCTATAGCCGCTCGCTGTATCACACGGCCCCGCCCCTGGCATTCCGCGTCTGTGGATGTGATTGACAGCAGCACGAGCCAATGGCTGCGCTGCTTTCCATCCATCCACTCCAGCCAATCAGCGGCCAGGCTGAGTGGTGAAGAGGATGGCGGGGGCGAGCGCGGGATTTTCGAGGGGTCAGGTAAGTAAAACGGGGGGGGGGGGGGGGGGCTGGAGGCGCAGGCAGTGTCAGATGTTTTTTCACCTTAATGCATAGAATGCATTAAGGTGAAAAAACATTTACCTTTACAACCCCTTTAATTATTATTTTTTTTTTTTTTGGACAAAGAATTAAATAATGAAAACACTAAAGGGGTTGATGTAGAGGTTGATTTACTAAAGGCAAATATACTGTGCACTTCAAAAGTACATTTGCTCCAGGGCTTAGTAAATGAATATTCCATCACATGCAAGGAAAATAACAAATGTAGTTTAACCTCTCTATAGCAAGGTATGAAGGTACACATGATAAGATTATGACGGACGAATAATCGTTCATTTTTTTTGCTGCATGATAATCTTCGTATCAAAAATGAAAAGGTTACTAAAGTATGAAAATTCTCATATGACAGAATAAAAATGTGGAAGTTATGTAATGTATTGTATATCTATTTTCGGACGAAAACTATACTGATTAAATGAAAATCGTATGATCTCTTATTGTACGAGAACATTTTCATGTCAGAGTTTCGTAATAATCAATTCTAAAGCGGTATTTGTTGTTCGTTTTTTTTTTATTGTGTGTACAGACCTTTAGACATTTGTCTTCAGTATAGATGCCCCCGTTAGAAGATCTATTCTTGCTGGAGGCAACTTTGAATTTTTGATTTTCATGATGATTCTGGCATTGCCAGGGATGCTGTGCTGCTAAACCCCATAATAAGATAACATGGAGCAATATTGCAGAATCATTTTTCAAGGGGCATTGTGCTAGAAGATCCCCTGAGAGTCAAGGAAGCACAGTGTATAAATTCTGCCCACTATCAGTATGAGATTTATATTATATTATATCATAAACATTATACATTGCTGGTGGAAACAGACCAATATGGGTTATAAATGTACTCTAATGGTTTCCAGGGCATGCTGGGACTTGTAGTCCTCTGTAGGGTCTCCCTTGCTATACCTGAGATCCTATCTGTATACACTGAATGGTGAAGGGTCTCAGTAATCACCACCTGTGATAGGTGTATCTGTCAATGCCAACTAACACCAAACTAAGTATTGATCATACTGAAAACAGAATCTGCAGGAGCAATACATCCAGCTCTCACTGAGTACAGACAGCCACATCTGCATTAGTGAAGTACAAATCTGTGTGCTGGAGGCTTTTACTTAGTGCAAATGTAAATTGAACTTGTTCTGTGACCTTTGAATATTTGTTGCTGATGTGTGTGAGGTCAAAAAGACACCATGCTATGTTTAGCCACCAAATACAAAGAGGATACAGGGCTAGGCTAGATTACAAATTTAGCTCAGTAAATCTATACTCATGAAGTGCACTTGCCCTGGGATTCTGGGAAGTCCACAAGCATCTTTTACTAGACAGCGATATATCAATTATGTGCAGACCTGACAAGTCCTCATGCAAAATTGGGAGTCACATTTTTTTTTGTGGATTGGCTATCCAAAAGCTTGATGGGATCTCAGGATCTCCTGAAGTTTCACATTCTGATTGGTAGAATGTAAATAGCAGTGCAATTATGCTGGCACGGTGTTGTGCAGAGCGATCCTCTGTCCGACAACCAATGCAAAGTTGTGCAGGACTGGGCTTTTTTTTTTTGTTCCCACTGGCAACTCACACCAACGATGGTGTTTATTTTATCCCAATGACACCTATGATTGGGGCTTTTATTCCACTGACACAGATAATGGGACTTATTTTCTTTAGGAAGCAGCCGCAGTCCAAGTAGAAAACATGTTCCATGCCAGCATGATGCAGAAAACAACACTTGCAAACTAGAATGAAGTGCAGCGCTCTAAACAGATCATAAGGACCACAATAAATATACTCATAACTATACCACTCAATCATCGCACTATTTAACCAAAAAATTGTGCACTTCCACTCAATTAAAAAAAAAAAAAAAATGCCCCGTACACATGATCGGAAATTCGACCAGCAAAAGACTGATGAGAGCTTTTGGTCGGAAAATGCGATCGTGTGTATGCTCCATCGGACTTTTTCTGGCCGAATTCATGCCAGCAAAAGATTGTGAGCAGGTTGTCTATTTTTCCGTCGGAAAAAGCTCCGATAGGAAATTCTGATCGTCTGTACAAATTCCGACTCGCAAACTTCCTACGCATGCTCGGAAGCTTTGAACTTAGTTTTCTCGGCTCGTCGTAGTATTGTACGTCACTGCGTTCTTGATGATCGAAAGTTCAGAGAACTTTTGTGTGACCGTGTGCTTGCAAGGCAAGCTTGAGTGGAATCCCGTCGGAAAAACTATCCAAGTTTTTTCTGACCGAATTTCTAATCATGTGTAGGTGGCATAAGGCAATAAAACTATCAGTGATGAATGAAATTGATACAATGGTCTTTTCGCAGCTTCCCTAAAAATACAAATGAAATATACACATCTAAAGAAAGTCCATAGATTAGGAGGCACAGAATATCTTAACTGAGAAAGTTCAAGTGTCCAGAAAAATCCCAACAGGAAAGGTATGTGCAAGCTGATGTAAATCTCAAGTAAAGATCCAAATGTGCAGATTTAAAGCTCCACAAATCACCTTTAGTGCTCCACCACAAGCCCCCAAGGATGTTGTCAAATCCATTTGACAAGGCAGCTTATAGTTTTGAAAAGTGCTTATTGGACAAGCGAGTACTTCTGGGTTGATTCCTCTCTCTGATACTTTCAGCAAGCTACCGACCTGGGCTGTTACATCTCCTCACACATATGGCATTGCCAATTACGTCATCTCCAAAGCCAGAACACATAGAGCAGCCATCTGCTTGGTGTCCCTGTGGCTGCTTTCCAGAAACTGGGCTTTGTTGTCCCTGCATTCATCTGTAGTTGCCCTGTGGCATTTAAACTAAGGCTTCCCCAGCTGGTATGGTTTATTGGCTTCCATCTCACCATCCATGCTGGGACTCCACCAGCGTACATAGAGATCTCATGACCTAAACAGGTAGATCACCTGTGAGCCAAGCTGTATACCAGGAGGTGTATTGTTAATGAAGCTGAATTTGCCGAGCTTTCAATGCAAGGCAAAAATGTCTGGTGTGTCATCCCCACTAAGGAGGCTTGCAGTGGAGCACTAAGGGTGATTTGTGGATGTTTAAATCTGCACATTTGGACCTTTTCATGAGATTCACAGCATCAGCTTGCATATACCTTTCCTTTTGGGATTTTTTTTGGACACTTGAACTTTCTCTTTTAAGATATCCTGCACCTCCTAATCTATGGACTTTCTTTAGCTGTGTCCTGGCCATCGGGACTACCGGGCATTTCCCCATGGGTCGGTCAGGTGCAGTCCTGGAGGCGCTCCTCACTGATAGGTGTGATCGCGATTTCATTCCTGTCACCAAGGAGCAGCTGCCGACACTTGCTGGAGTGAGGATTAGGTTTTCTGCTCCCTCCAGCATGCAGGGGGAGATAGACAACGGCAGACTTTCCTTCCTCTTTCCCCTTTTCCCTTGTCACTTATCACATAACTGGAAAGAGGAAGAGAAGCTGCCTTCATTCTGGAGGACACTCTGATATAAGGGGGTGCTGATGGAGCCACTCTGATGTAAGAGGGTGCTGATGGGGGACACTCTGAAGTGAGCTGGCGCTAATGGGGCCACTGGGATGTAAGAAGGGTGCTAATGGGGACACTCTGATGTAAGGAGATGCTGATGGGGACTCTCCAATGTAAGGGGGTGCTAATGGGGACACTCTGCTGTAAGGGGGGTGCTGATGGGGGCACTGATGTAAGGAGGTGCTGATAGGGACACTCTGATATAAGGGGGTACTGATGGGGACACTCTGATGTGAGGAGGTGCTTATGGGGACACTCTGATGTAAGGGGGGTGCTGATGGGTTCACTCTGATGTGAAGGGGGAAGCTGATGGGGACACTCTGATGTAAGGGGGTTCTGATGGGGACACTCTGATGTAAGGGGGTGCTGATGGGGGCACTCTGATGTAAGGGGGTGCTGATGGGTGCACTCTGATGTAAGGGGGTGCTGATGGGTGCACTCTGATGTAAGGGGGTGCTGATGGGGGCACTCTGATGTAAGAGGGTGCTGATGGGGACATTCTGATGTAAGTGGGTACTGATGGGGACACTCCAATGTAAGGGGGTGCTGATGGGGACACTCCAATGTAAGGGGGTGCTGATGGGGGACACTCTGTAAGGGGGATGCTGTTGGGGACACTCTGATGTAAGGGGGTGCTGATGGGAACACTCTCATGTAGGGGGGTGCTGATAGGGACACTCTGATGTGAAGGGGGAAGCTGATGGGGACACTTTGATGTAAGGGGGTTCTGATGGGGACACTCTAATGTAAGGAGGTGCTGATGAGGACACGCTGAAGTAAGTGGGGTGCTGATGGGGGCACTCTGATGTGAAGGAGGGTGCTGATGGGGAGACTCTGATGTAAAGGGGTGCTGATGGGGACACTCTGATGTAAGGGGGTGCTGATAGGGACACTCTGATGTAAGGGGGTGCTGATGGGGACACTCTGTAAGGGGATGCTGTTGGGGACACTCTGATGTAAGGGGGTGCTTATGGGGACGTTCTGATGTAAGGGAGACGCTGTTGGGGACACTCAAAATGAAAGTGGGCCAGTCTGGATGAAGTCCAGGGCCACATTTTTCTCCTAATCCAGCCCTGGATGTGTATATTTCATACTCATATCATAACTATACTCATGTAAACTAAGGCATACTATGCACTAGATGTAGCACCCTCCTTGTTCAGAGTAGGTGCTAGGTAAATTTAGTTTAGCTTTATAAACAGTGGAGCAGGGATTGATTGCTTAGGGCTGTTCAGCGTTTGACAGGCCGTTGCTGCTGCTGCTACTCCCCCTGTCTTCTACAAGTATAGTGGAAGGGAGAGCTGGATAGGCAGCCTGAATATTTATGTAACTCCAGTCAATCCCTGGGGAGGTATGCCCAGGGGGTGGAGAGAATGAGCCCATAAGTAGTCTGAGGCCTGGCAAAAATAGGATTTTTAAAACAGCTTACCTGTAAAATCCTTTTATTTGAAGTACATCACGGGGCACAGAGCCATAGTAATTACAATTATGTGGGTTATAGGCCACCTTCAGGTGATGGCCACTGGCACACCCTAAGATAAAAAGTGCACTCCTATATAACCCCTTCCACTACTAGGAGTATCTCAGTTTTGTAGCAAAGCAATACACATGTATACCAAAGAAGGGAGGGACCTGTATGTCCCATGATGTACTTCAAAGAATAGTATTTTACAGGTAAGCTGTTTTAAAAATCCTATTTTCTTATCGTACATCACGGGACACAGAGCCATAGTAGTTACTATGTGGGATGTCCCATAGCAATGCCAACTGAAGGGAGGGAGACACAATAAGAAGTAGGGCAATAAGAGACTACAGGACTAATACTGCAGCCTGCAGTACACTGCGCTCAAAGGTGATATCCTCATGACCTTTTACATCTATTTGATAGAATCTGGTAAATGTATAGACTGAAGATCATGTTGCAGCCTTACAGATTTGAGCCATGGTGGCTTGGTGTAGCACTGCCCAGGAAGCACGAAACAGCCCTAGAGAAGTGTGTTTTGATTTGAGAGGGTGGAATCCACCTCGTTAACCATGAGCTTGAATGATTACTTGTCGAATCTATTTATAATAGCCAGGAGCTTCTTGCATGACTTTTAGCGATGAGGCAATCTGTCATAGCAACTATTGCAAACATAAAGCTGCCTCCTGCACCTGCTGAGCAGGATAACCTTAAACACCTGTTAAAACTGGTTTCTCAACGATTAACCAGTTGCTGTCAGCGCAGGCTGAGACACTCAACTTGTCAGAGAAAAAAGCTTTTTTTTATTTATTTTTTTAATATGAATTCCAACCTTTTATTAATTGGATCCCTCATGCCACGTACACACGATCAGACTATCCAGCGGAACACCAGCCGGACTTTGCAGCTGAGGTCCGCCGGACTTTCCGAACGACGGACCTGCCCACACACGACCGGACTTTTCCGGTGGGCTAAGTCCGGCGGACAACCCGGTGGACTATGGCGGGAGACTTTTGAAATTAACATTTTGAATGCGGTTCCAGGTAGATGGGACTAGCAAAGGAGGTCAATGTCGCCGCCTCCATGGGGGAGATTGACACTTCTCTGGTCCCGTCACCTGATATGGAATTAAAGGGGAAGCCCTACGCCGAAAAAACGGCATGGGGGCCCCCCCAAAGTCCATATCAGACCCTTATCCGAGCACGCAGCCCGGCCGGTCAGGAAAGGGGCTGGGGACGAGCGAGTGCCCCCCCTCCTGAGCCGTACCAGACAGCGTGCCCTCAACATGGGGGGTGCTTTGGGGAAGGGGGGGCATGCAGCATGAGTATTGGGGTACAATGTACCCCTACCCATTCACCTGGTGAAAAAATATGTAAATAAAATACAACACAAGGTTTCAAAATCATTTATTGCACAGCTCCGGGGGTCTTCTTCCGTCTTGGGGGGTCTTCTCGCTGGGCTCCTCCGCTATCTTCTGCTCTTTTGCTAGGTCTTTTACTAGTGGAGGAGCCCGGCTTTTTTTCTTCGTCGCCGCCCGGGGGTCTTCTTCTGACTTTGGGGGTCTTGTCCCCCTCTTTGGTTCTTCTTACCGGGCCTCCGCTTTCTTCCTTTAGCTCTTTTACTAGTGGTGGCCGATCTTCTGTCGCCGCCGCCTCTTCTTCCGACTTCAGAGGTCTTGTCCCCCTCTTCGGTTCTTCTTGCCTGGCCTCCGCTCCTTCTTCCAGCTCTTTTACTATCGGTGGTCCGGTCTTCTGTCGCCGCCGCCTTCTCTTCTTCTTCCTTGAGATATTGACTCGACGCTGTCTCTGGCCGCAATGACAGGGACGTGTTGCGCGGCGACTTATATAAGGACAATGGGCGGGGTCACGGGTGATGTCCCCACCCATTATGATGTCACAGTCCCAGCATCCTCTGGGACTGTGACATCATAATGGGGAAAAAAAGTCAGCCGGAGCCCACACACGGGCGGATTGTCTGATCGTGTGTACGTGGCATTAGTATTTGAGTATTGTCTGCCGGACAAGTCAAACTAACTCACAAAGGATATAGTAGCGTTAATTGCTGGTGTACCCTCCTTAGTGAATTTTCTCTTCCATAGGATAAAGTGTGAAAACTGTTTAGAATGGAAAATAATGGTTATCTGGGTGATCCTCCAGATACAAAAAAATTTCCCAACAAAGAATGGACAGGAATAAGCATACACAGCTTGAGAAGGCTTTAGCGAACCCTAACACTCAGTTAAGGGTACATAAATGTGGAGCGGATTATTCGGCAAGAACTTGAAACTGTGAAAGCTGACTCTCCCGCAATTGACACCTCAGAAGAGGAGTCATCAACCTCACCACTGTCCCCTGAGGCAATCGTCTTCTCCTGCCCCTAGTTCCTCAGTCTGAGGGTCTTAGGAAAATAGAAGAGAATATGTTGCATCTTGACCACACTGGGATGCGATTAACTACTCTGGGATGCGATTAAAGTCACTAAACTTTTTTGTTTGTTAAAACCTACCATGGCTGAGGAAAAAGAGTAAAATGAACAGGGGCTGCAATGTTGAAAACAGTTGCAAACATTTTATGGCCCTGATGCTCACTCTGACCAGCCACCCCCTCTCAGGGGAGAATGCCATTTGAAGAGTAGGCTTTCCAGAGCTTGAGGGAGACCCTTTTAGCTCCTTTTTTGGGGGTGTTTCAACCCCCCCTTCTAGCTCAATGCACAAAGCAGAGGTACTACCAGAAGAAATCGTATCCATTGCTTGAGCAATAGTCAGCCAGTGCTGCTGCTATTAATGCTTAGCCTGATGTAATAGTAAATGTGTCATAAAGAATGCTTGTGTTACCAACCTCTTTCTTGCCCCTCTACGCTGTTGTGTCCCTCTGCAGCAATAACATTAGTGCTTTTAAAAACACTCTTCCCCATGCTGCGCATTGGAGGACGCCAACACAAACGGCGAGCTAAGCCCTCCCCCCCGTCGCCTACAGCCCCCCTCCTTTCTTAAAAAAAAAAGTTTTCCCGTGCGAGCGTGGGCCTCTGATCCTATGGTATTTTACAGAGAGGGGAGAAAATGGCAAGGAGAGCCTGGAAGCCGCTGAGTAGTGCTGCGTTCAATTTTTTTTTTCTTAGTGCTTCTTCCTCATGAAGAGGGGTAGCAAATAGCACAGGTGGGGGCGTCTGGTGGGAAGGAAACCCCCCCCCCCCGACTTACCAGAGGTCTGCTACTGCCTGAAGGAAATGAAAGCTGCTGCTCCAGACACATCGTGAGCTCTCTGAGGAAGTGTGAGATGGTATGTGCTCTATACAGCCCCCAGTGTTGACAGCATGACAACGTTTACTAACTTAAAGGAGACAGTCATAAAAAAAATCAAACATTTCTTAGAGAAACTCCACTTACCTTTTCCACCGCAGGGTGGAAGACCCAATCTTCACCCTTCACAGTGGGTTCTGTTAAACCTTCAGGAGCTGGGGATCCTCGAGGAAACCCACAATCCTGGACCTGTAATAGCACCACCGCCATTAAAACTTTATGGCTTTACTTCCCAAAAGTACTGGATCCTGGGGTCCAGCTCTCTAAAAGAGAAGCTTTTACAGGCAAGACCTCGTTTCTTTGGACACGAGGCCCGGGTACCATTCAATTTGGCCTAAAAGACAATTTGAATGGATCCGGCTGCATGGCTAGCCCCAGCAAGGATTGCTCTAGTGGAGCTCAGCACAGAATATCTTTACTCGTGACCAACACCTTACACACTGGCGAAAAAAACAAACTGAGATACTCCCAGTAGTGGGAGGGATTATATAGGGAGTGCACTTTTTATCTTAGGGCATGCTAGTGTCCATCACCTGAAGGTGGCCTATAACCAACATAGTAACTACTATGACTCTGTGTCCCGTGATGTACGATAAGAAAGAGCAGAGTTCCTAACAAAGCCCACACCTTATTAGCATTCAAACTCCGGGAACATACTCATATCTCGGCTCCCCAAGCCCTGCGGGACCCAACTGGGACCCTTCATTCCCACCCCGACTGTATTGCCCAATTACTCCAAGACTATTACTCAAACCTTTACAATAATCCCTCACCAATAATAATAATACCACACTTACCGATTCAAGCAACTTACACTGACCGTGTACGAACCTACCTCGCATTCAGTGGAGTGGCCACTTTAGCAGCGGATGCCTTGCACTCCCTTAATGCTCCAATCACTGCTGAGGAGATCTCAGAGTCTCTGAAGATTCTCCCAAATAATAAGGCCCCAGGCCCTGATGGCCTCCCGTATGAATACTATAAAACTTTCTTACCCATCCAGCCTCACACCTCACACTCATACCCAAACCTGATAAAGACCAAACATTGTGCAGGAATTACAGATCCATAGCTTTATTAAATTCGGACCTGAAAATGTTTACAGACTTATTATCCCTCTGAGTGAATGAGATCCTCCCCTCCCTGATCCATAAGGATCAGGATGGCTTTGTCCCAGGGCTCCAAGAGGGGGACAACACCAGAAGAGTCATCAACTTAATTGACATCATTAATAGACTAAAAGATGAGGCGCTGTTGCTCAGCTTAGATGCTGAGAAAGCCTTTCGTAGGCTTAGCTGGCCTTTTATGGTTTCCATTCTCGAACATCTGGGCTTCCGGGGGCGGTTCCTCAGGGAGATTAAGCACTTATACGCAACTCCATCTGCCTCCATCAAAACACCCTTTGTGGCATCTACTTCCTTTTCCATCTCAAATGGAACTAGGCCAAGATGTCTGCTCTCCCCGTTGCTTTTTGCCCTGTGTATCGAACCCCTGGCGGCCCAGATCCGATGGGACCCCAACATCAGTGGCGTAATGGTTAGAGGTCGCAAATTTAAAATCTCATTGTTTGCGGATGACGTTCTTCTGACCCCAACACGCCCGCATATCACCCTCCCCACCCTTCATAAGCTCCTTGGGGAATACGGGTCCCTATCAGGATACAAGGTTAACCTAGCTAAATCAGAAGCCCTCCCACTCAACCTTCCCCCCCCCCAGAAGTGCACCGCCTATTGGAAAACTTTTCATACACGTCGAAGTTCCACACCATCAAATATCTGGGGGTATACCTCACTACTTGATACGAATCTCTATACAATGCAGACTTCAGACCCCTGTTTGCGTCTATATACGATCCCTATTGACCAAATGGAGACATTATCCAATGTCTTGGTTTGGACGCATTGCCTCGGTCAAGGTGAACATATTACCTAAACTCTTGTACCACTTTATGACCCTCCCAGTTCCCATCCCGTCTGCCCAGCTTAGGAAACTCTATAATGAATGGTGTTGCGCTCCAAATAAATAATCAATAAATAGATATATAAATAAATAAACTGAATAAATTATCTTAGTGCCAATAAATAGATATATAAATAAATAAATAAATTACATACAATAACTAAGTGCCAGTGAATGCATAAGTGCTCAAAACTCAGGGTAGTATATATATCCACTCACAATTAATTAAATCAAGATGTGCACCTTCTAGGTGCTAGCGATATCCAATCAAATGCAATGTGAATAATTAGTAATCCAAGCATAGGAGCATAAAATAAAGTGCAGAAAATGTGCAAAATGAATAAATAAATAATTGCAATGCAATAAAAAGTCCAATGTGTCTTAATCCATAAAGTGCATGGAGTGTAAATAAATAAATAATCAAAGTCCAAAGAAACATCCAATGTGTCTCACAACTACAGCATCAGAAACAACTGTATTCAATCGTGCAGTCTTGTGAATCCATACAGTGCCATAAAATAAACAGGCTACGTGAACAGAGAACTGATTCCACCGGTGCTCTTGTGAATCCTCAGTAGTAAGGTGTTCACACACTAGGTGCAATGGCTACCTTACCTCACTGCTGTAAGGTAAACAGCATTCCAACAAATATAGTGTTGCTATCAGCTGGTACAGATACTGTAGGTAGTTCCCTCTAGGTGCTCAGCCGTAAACCATAGGCAATATTCATAGAAGAAAAAAGGGGGAGGCTCCAATGGTGAAGTAAGTAGCAAAAATTTCTATTTTATTAAAAAAGGGACATAGTCCTGGGTACTCACATTTAATCACATAAAGGCACACAATATACAACAAACGAGCGCCGCGCTCGTACTCCGGACGTCACTTCCGGTGTCCTCTCTCTCCTATAGTGTTCCTGTATTCCTACGCGTATCGTCACTAATCATGTGACTTCACCAGGGAATAACAACTAGGGTGAGGACAGATGTTTAAATAGTGTCAACAATTAGCGGCCATTTTCTTGTGGCCCGCAACCCACAATCATACCGGTAATTGTTGGCCACAACCGCGGCCATTTTCTTGTAGATAATATAGAGGTAATAAGGATAAACATCCGAACGGTCACTGGCAGCCATTTTCCTGTAGCCAGCAACACATAGTCATAATAATGACTATGGGCTACACCCGCGGCCATTTTCTCGTGGATATTTAGGTATAATCACATTCATGACCATAGACTACACTCGTGGCCATTTTCCTATAGATGATAGGAAATGATCAGGCGAACGGACACCCGGGACCTGCTATGTTACCAGATAGGCAATACAGATAGAAACTAAATCGCTTATAATGCAACTCTATCCAGTAAACTAGTACTCTAAAAAATGGCAATCCACAAAAAAGGTAATAATGTATGCCGTTATATAGCGATCAAAGAAGACATTTCTAAAAACAGTAGTTTAATCATTAACGCTGACTGCACTAAAAACCACAGTAAAAGTATCAGAAATAAGCATTTTTAAAAATAAAAAATAAAAAAAGCTAAAATTAGTTAAAATATATAGCTAATAGAGAAATGGAAGAAACAACAAATGGCCATCGTTTTAAGGGTAGACTCAATACAGGGATCCACAAACGTTTGTTATGGATCACCATAGGCTCATATGGTCCTAACAGGCGCCCGCACCAGCCTGAAACGAACCATGAGCAACCAGGAAAATAAATAAATAAAATATAATCCTACTCCCAATATGCCAATCCCCGTAGTATAAGAAAAAGAAGAGAGGGGGGAGCATTTTACAGGATAAAAATATCTAGTTTTTTTACAGGGGACACCGGAAATGAAGTCCAAAGCTCCCATAGTGTCACTTACCAAATACAGGGTACTAGATAAATAAAAAACATCACTACTAAAATTGTTTAAAACCACAATTAAAAATCACTAATAAAACAGTTGAGGTCAAAGTCGATATTGAGCCCCTGAGGTGCGAAAGTATCTAAAGTAAAAATCCACTTTGATTCTAATTGACTTAATGTCCTAACCTTATGTCCTCCTCTCCAGTGTTTTTTGTAGGGCTCAATACCCCAAAAGGTAAGGTGAGTGGGGTCCTTATTGTGGTGTGTACAAAAATGTCTTGAAACACTATGCTTGTCAAATCCATTAATAATGTTTTTGACATGCTCTTTTATACATACTCTTAATGGTCTTTTAGTGCGGCCTACGTATTGCAGGCCACAACTGCATTGTAACATATACACAGCTCCCTCTGTATTACAGCATATAAAGTCTTTGACATCGTAGGAATTCCCAGTGCTTGTTGACGTAAATTTAAATTTCTTCTCAGCCGGACGTTTTGTTTTTAAACATGCAAAGCAACGTTTACAAGGAAAAAAGCCCTTTCCCGTAAAGAAAGTCAGACCTCTAGATGGTGGATCAGGGACATTCTTAACGATCTTATCCCTCAATGTCGATGCCCTTTTATACACAAATTTAGGATATTGGGGTAAAAGCCCCTGCAGATGCACATCTGAACACAGAATGTGCCAGTGTTTTTTAATGATCTTTTCAATCTTCCTATATTGGGCGTTATAATTCAATACAATCGGTACCTTGTTAGCTTCCAGAACTGGAGTTTGTTTATCTTTAATCAAGTTTGCACTATCCATATTTTTCACTTCTATGATTTTTGTCCTAATTTCTTCATCCATGTATCCTTTACTCGTAAATCTCTGGCCTATCTTCTCAGCTTGTATAAGGTAATCTTCAGTATGTGTGCAATTTCTGCGTAACCGCATAAGCTGTCCTTTTGGTATATTACACAGCCAGTTACGGTGATGACAGCTCCCTACTGGCAAATAGCTGTTCTTATCAACGTTTTTGAAATGAGTCTTTGTACACAATCTATTATTTTCTTGTATAATTTCCAAATCAAGGAAGGATATGGATTTCGTACTCACTTCCCATGATAGTTTAATGTTCCTATTATTTTTATTTAATATTTCCAGGAAACCAACTAGACTGCTAGTGTCTCCTTTCCAGAATATGAGGATATCATCAATATACCTCTTAAACAGAACCAGTTCTTCAGGTCTATTGAGATATACAGAATCCTCTTCCCATTGGGACATGAATAAACATGCCACACTGGGTGCAAACTTGGCTCCCATCGCTACTCCGGTTCTTTGGTGGTAGTACTCACGATCATACCAGAAATAGCTATTTTTTAAGCAAAAATCTAAGCATTTAACAAGATATTTACGCTGGAAGCATGGTAACGTACTGTATTTTCTTAAGCCCCATTTTATGGCTTCACAAGCCTGATGGTGTAAGATCACTGTATATAGTGAGGAGACATCTGCATATGCCATAATCCAAGGTCCTTCCTCTTCTGATAGTCCTTCTATCATTTGCAATACCTGCTTTGTATCTCTAAGATATGCTCTTGTTTGTTTAACTACTGGTTGCAAATATCTATCTATATATTCCCCAATTCTTGAGGTTAAAGAGTCAATCCCATTTACTATGGGTCTAGGTGGTGGGTCTACTTTATCTTTGTGTATCTTGGGCAATGAATAAATAATCGGGATCCTACACGCCTCCGGGATCAAGTATTTTGCCTCCTTTTTATTCAAAATATTTCTCTTCAATCCAAGATGTACTACCTGCTCTAACTCCTTCCTACACTTAAACACTGGATTCCTCTGTAGTTTTATATATGTGGTATTGTCTCCCAATAGTTTCTTCATACTCTCTTTATACTGTAATTTAGAGAGAATTACAATACCTCCGCCCTTATCAGCTGGGCGAATAACGATGTCTTTCCTCTTCGACAATTTTTTAATGCCACTCTTTATAAACCTAGGTTCCTCTCGTTTTTTAATTTTCAGGTCTTTCAAGTCTTGTAATACTACTTTTTAAACACCTCAACATGTTTATTATTAGAGACCGAAGGATTAAAAACTGATCTATTCCTCAGTTCACTGTGTATGATGCCTTGATCCTCAGTCTGGATACGCTTTTTTATAGGGTTGCTGACTAGATATTTTTTAATATTCAACGTCCTTACATATTTTTGTATTCCTATGTATGCCTTGAATTTATCCAAATTCTTTGTAGGGGCATATTTTAATCCTTTGTCAAGCACTCCAATCTCTTCTTGGGATAGGGGCAACCCACTAAGGTTAAAAATCCCCTCCCCTTTTAGTCTCTTCTTTGCCTGTATTCTTTTTCCAGACCTCTTTCCTCTCTTCTTATCGGACTTCTTCTTAGATCCCTTGGATCGTTTGGACGCCTCTGCGGGTAACTCTCCATACCTCTCCCTAAAAAAGGCCTATTTTGATAGGAATCTTGATAGTAATTTGGGGTTCTCCCATCTCTAGTCTCCTCACAGTGGTCCCTTAATGGAGCATAATAGTTATATGTAGGTATGGGGTATTGTTCATAAGAATAGGGGTAGCCCTGGGGTGGGCCCCAATTATCTCTATATCCATTCCCATATTTGTGTGGTGGGCTTCTTCCTCGTTGACCATATGCCCCTTGTGGTGGACCTCTATTATCTCTATGATCATGCGGTGGCCTATTATTATTACCATTCTGTGTCCTTTTATTATAATTGTTATTATTATTTTTCCAATAAGGTTTTTTACCCCCATTCTGTGGGGTCTGATTGGAATAAGGTGGTCTCCTATCGGTCCTTTGTGGAGTAGAATAATTATGATCACTTTGTCTCTCATTACCTCTTGGGTGTCTAGGTGACTCCATTCTATTCCCATTATGTAGATCATTTTGTTGTGATCTATCCTGGTTGTTTTCTTGTTGTATAGTTTTCTCAGGAGTACAAAATGCAGAAATTGGATCAGGATTACCTCCTTGTCTCTGCCATTTAAAAACATCATCATTTTTAAAATCATTAATGTCCCTAATGTATTTTTTACTTTTCCTGGTTTGAACTTCTCTATCTTTCTTGACAAGATCTTTATTTAGTTGCATCATCAGTGAAGTGAGTTCAGGCTTTTCCTTGTGTATTTCTAATTCTCCCTTTATTTCTCCTATGATCTGGTCTATTTTCTTTAATTTTCTTTGTTTCCTTTTCAGTAGGAAGTTTAATAATTCCAAATCTTTTTCATTAAAAAAGGTAAACCATTCGTCGATCGACTCTTGGTCCACCAGACCATCATTTGGTGTAATATCCCATCTTAAGCGTCTAGGTACTATATTATCCTTCAGGTATTGCTCAAAGGTGGTTGTATCCCACCAGAGACTCACCTTCTTTTCCATATTGTGACCCAGTTTACGCATCAGGCTCTCCAAGCCCCCATTTTTTATTGTATTGGAATCCGAACTATTGAACACCTGCTCTAAATTTACTTTTCTTTTTTCCATAAAGGAAAAAACTTCCATTATGGCAGCAAGAATGAGTGGGTAAATAGATCAAAATATAAGTTTAAAGTATTCTCGCGCCAAACTAAACAACCTAAAACAGACTACAGACTATGGTTGCAGCAAAACGCCGGCAGGGGTGCTAACCCTCCCCTAAATGTGTATAGTACTAGATTAATAAGTGGTGTTGCACTCCAAATAAATAATCAATAAATAGATATATAAATAAATAAACTGAATAAATTATCTTAGTGCCAATAAATAGATATATAAATAAATAAATTACATACAATAACTGAGTGGCAGTGAATGCATAAGTGCTCAAAACTCAGGGTAGTATATATATCCACTCACAATTAATTAAATCAAGATGTGCACCTTCTAGGTGCTAGCGATATCCAATCAAGTGCAATGTGAATAATTAGTAATCCAAGCATAGGAGCATAAAATAAAGTGCAGAAAATGTGCAAAATGAATAAATAAATAATTGCAATGCAATAAAAAGTCCAATGTGTCTTAATCCATAAAGTGCATGGAGTGTAAATAAATAAATAATCAAAGTCCAAAGAAACATCCAATGTGTCTCACAACTACAGCATCAGAAACAACTGTATTCAATCGTGCAGTCTTGTGAATCCATACAGTGCCATAAAATAAACAGGCTACGTGAACAGAGAACTGATTCCACCGGTGCTCTTGTGAATCCTCAGTAGTAAGGTGTTCACACACTAGGTGCAATGGCTACCTTACCTCACTGCTGTAAGGTAAACAGCATTCCAACAAATATAGTGTTGCTATCAGCTGGTACAGATACTGTAGGTAGTTCCCTCTAGGTGCTCAGCCGTAAACCATAGGCAATATTCATAGAAGAAAAAAGGGGGAGGCTCCAATGGTGAAGTAAGTAGCAAAAATTTCTATTTTATTAAAAAAGGGACATAGTCCTGGGTACTCACATTTAATCACATAAAGGCACACAATATACAACAAACGAGCGCCGCGCTCGTACTCCGGACGTCACTTCCGGTGTCCTCTCTCTCCTATAGTGTTCCTGTATTCCTACGCGTATCGTCACTAATCATGTGACCTTCACAAGAGCACCGGTGGAATCAGTTCTCTGTTCACGTAGCCTGTTTATTTTATGGCACTGCATGGATTCACAAGACTGCACGATTGAATACAGTTGTTTCTGATGCTGTAGTTGTGAGACACATTGGATGTTTCTTTGGACTTTGATTATTTATTTATTTACACTCCATGCACTTTATGGATTAAGACACATTGGACTTTTTATTGCATTGCAATTATTTATTTATTCATTTTGCACATTTTCTGCACTTTATTTTATGCTCCTATGCTTGGATTACTAATTATTCACATTGCACTTGATTGGATATCGCTAGCACCTAGAAGGTGCACATCTTGATTTAATTAATTGTGAGTGGATATATATACTACCCTGAGTTTTGAGCACTTATGCATTCACTGGCACTTAGTTATTGTATGTAATTTATTTATTTATATATCTATTTATTGGCACTAAGATAATTTATTCAGTTTATTTATTTATATATCTATTTATTGATTATTTATTTGGAGTGCAACACCACTTATTAATCTAGTACTATACACATTTAGGGTAGGGTTAGCACCCCTGCCGGTGTTTTGCTGCAACCATAGTCTCTAGTCTGTTTTAGGTTGTTTAGTTTGGCGCGAGAATACTTTAAACTTATATTAAACTCTATAATGACCTTCTAAATTTTACGTGGAATTATAAATGCCACCGAATAGCCGCTCCATAATGTGTGCCTCCCGAAAGGATGGGGGTTTGGCCTTCCCACACCTCCAGCGTTACTATTATGTGACCCAACTGAGGGCTATAGCTTCCTGGGTTACCCTTCCAGCCTATAATCACTAATGCCGATGTCCCCTCCACCGCCCTACTACACACCATGAACCTCCTACGCACTGTTTGGCGACAACTAAATCGCAACACACCCCTACAATCTGAGGCCTCCTCGATAACAGCTTTCCTTTACAACCCTAAACTACCCAACAGCTTAACCTCCCAGATGATTTCCCCATGGTTGCAGAGGAATCTCTTTCAATATGGACAGTTGGTGAACCCGGATTCTAGGATTCTGTTGCCCTTCAACAAACTCAGAACTAAGCATGAACTCCCCTGCAGCATCCTTTTTGGTGACCTCCAAATCAGGCACTATGCACTCACCATCACCCCAACCCTCCAATTCTCTAAGCCATCCCCATTGAATGCTTAATCTTATCAGGCCCTACACAGAAAGGGCCGACTTAAGACATATATAAGCTTTTAAACTCCTATGATATGCTCTCTCGGGGGAAACAAAGCTACATGCGTAGATGGGAGGAACACCTTGGAGAGGAGCTAACCCTTGAACAATGGGCCATCACTTGGTCTTGGGTGGCCAAGAGTTCTATATGTACTCTTTACAAAGAGAACACATTCAAGGTACTCTTTTATTGGTACCTAACCCCATCACGGCTGCATGCTATATATCCATCGGCCTCGGATTGCTGCTGGAGGTGTCTCCGGGACCAGGGCACGCTACTTCATATTTACTGGAGCTGCCTATCCCTCCAGCCTTTTGGCATTCAGTCCAGGGGCTGCTCCAGCGAGTGTTCGAGGTAAATATACCTCTCTCCCTCAAGTTTTTTTTACTGGGCCTCCCCCTCTAAACTTTCCAGTAGCCCTCTACTGGAAACAACAAAACCCTCCGTCTCTAACCGATCTTTATTCCAGAATTAAGGCTGTGGAGGTCATGGAGTCCATGACGGCTAGGCTAGCGGACCGGGTGGACTGTCACACAACAACATGGGAACTGTGGAATCGAAGAATAGACCCCCCCATGATCTCATGAGCCCCCCTGTTCTGTACAATATGATTGCCCCCCCCTCCTTTTCTTCTCTCTCTCCTCCTTTCTATTATTCTTCAGTCTTCCTCCTCTTCTCTTTTTTCTCTGGAATAGCAGGTCACGCAAATATAAATTATGGACCCTACTGATAGTCTGTTTGTTAGAGAAGCCTGCATTGTAATTACTTCAGCGCTACCTCTCCCTGTTACATAGTGCTGTTTCTTGTTGACCTATGTCTGTGGATTGTATGTTAATTCTGTCACACGTAGACCTGCATGCCTATTCCAGAGCTGTTTGTGACTACTATTTCCCTTTTATTAATTTATTATCCTTTGTTTATGTTTTAAACCACTGTATTGCATATGTTGAAAACTAATAAAAATGTGTCAATTATAAAAAAAAAAAGAAAGAGCAGAGTACCTGGGTCCAAGCTTGCAGAAGGAGACCCTTGTGTTTAGGGGCTGTGAGAGAGGGAGCTGGAGGAGTCAAGACATTGTGGTCCTAGCTACCTAAGAGAACTTTGTCCAGAGATGGAATCTAGCCAGAAGGGTGTTTGTGGAAGGAAGGGATTGGTCTACTAAGCAAGTGCAAAACAGCCAGGAGCGTATAGTGCTGCTAAAAGTTTGTCCAGTACAGCCAGGAGTTGTACGAGACAGCCAAGAGAGTGCAGTGCAGCCAGAGGTTGTGCAATACAGCCTGTATTTTGTACAGAACAGCCAAAGGTCAAGTAGTTATCACATTGTACAGTTCTACAGTGTCAGGGCTGGGCTTCTAGCAGCTCTTTTCTCAGTGCTCAAGGCTGTTCCGCTGTCAGTTAATTACCAGACACTCATTGTTTCCACAGTGACCCACCTGGTTACCATTACCTGTCTCATAAGGCCGGCCTACAGTCAGCCCCTTTGTGCTATTTAAACTGCTATGCTCATACCTTTCATGCCTTCGCCTGATCATCATCCCCAGTGTGTCTCTGCTGTGTTCCTGTTATGAATTTGCCTGGCTGGCATTTTCTTCTGGTTCCGGATTCAGATTTTTGGCTTCTGACAATGGCTTCCTGATCTCGGCTCATCTGATTACCCTTTTTGGCTTCCTAACCCTGGCTCCTGTTTTTTTTACAACGTTCCTGATCTGTATTATTTTTACTATTACATTAAAGGTGTGATTGTACCTGCATTTTTCTGTCTCTGCCTGGTTCATGGTCCCTGACATACAGTTCCGGGGTATCCCATAATTCTCATCCCCATCCAGACTCCTGTTCCAATAAGATAAAACAAAAAATAAAAATAAACCTCTAATCTTTGAGCCAGAGGAAGAGTGCTGCAAATGCTGTGTGCCTGGCTGTGTGGACTGAAAGGGTGTGTTAGTGGTGGGGGAGATAGGACCAAACTACCAGCAGCTCCTGTGTAGTTAGAGGTATATATACAATCTTTATTTATCAATTTATTTTAGTACAGTGGGGGTGGTGGGGAAAATTTTAGCAGCACTGTGGACAGTGGTGAAGTGGATACTGTATCTAAACAGGAGTCTGTCAGTAGAACTAGGGGCAAAGGAGGTTGAAAAGGATACACTAAAATGTAAGCAGATTATTAGCAGGGACTGTGTCAGAGTACAGAAACAGTGAAGGTGATATGGGATATGAGGCAATGGGAATGTTTAAGCAGAAAATTGGCCACTGGATCACTGAGAGACTGTTGTCAACAGAGCATATCACATTTTTGCAGGACCAATATTTTTGCACGACAAATATTTACTGCACCAGGCTCCTGCTACTGAGAATGAACATATCACTATCTTGCTGTTTGAAGATCCTAGTGGCTACTACAGTAAAAGCCATGTAATACTTAACTGTCAGGAGCACCAAGCACTCTTCAGCTGCCAGAACTGCTGGTACTGTTGTCACTGCAAAATTAGCAGCTGCTAGAGCCATGAATTAACCCAGAGAGGTTTTAATACAAAAATCAATAGAAATACACATCAGCTTGGAACAGCCTTGCATTGCATGTCACAGAAAGTGCACTTGGAAGTGCAGTCACTCTAAATCTTAGCCCTTGTACACACGGTCGGACATTCCGACAACCAAATCCGTCGGATTTTGTCCGAAACTGGTGTTGCATAGACACGGTCGGACAAAGTTGACGGAAAATCCGATTCTTCAGAACGTGATGACGTTATTTAGTTACGACGGGACTACGTTCAGGCTAGTAGCCAATAGCTTTGGTCTAGGAATTTGATCTGAGTATGCGTGGCACTTTGTCCGATCGGAATTCTCTACAAACGATCGGACAAAGTCCGATCGGATCATGTTGTCGGAAAATTTTATAGCCCAGCTCTAAAACTTTGTCGGTCGGATATTCTGACGGAAACAGTCCGATGGAGCCCACACATGGTCGGATTATCCGACAACACGGTTCGATCGGACATTTTCCATCGGAATGTCCGATTGTGTGTACAAGGGCTAAGGGTTAGATCTGAAATGAGTGAAAGCTCTGCTGATTTTATCATCCAATCATGTGCAAGCTAAAATGCTGTTTTTTATTTTCCTTGCATGCCCCCTTCAGATCTACAGCGACTTTACTTCCAAGTGCACTTGCAGTGCAAAGTAGATTTTCCTTTAATAAATAACCCCTAATGTGTCTGTGAATGTGCATCAACATATGCAAATGTGCATTAAAATGTGTTCAAGTTGCATTGTGATGCATATAAATAAAATAAACTTTGCAATGCATATTACAATGTGTAAACACATGGTACCGTGTTTTCATTTACTTCAATGAAAAATCTATCTGCTACTTAGATTTAAAGGCTATGGGAGTTATTTACTAAAGGAAAATCCACTGTGCACTGTAAGTGCACTTGGAAGTAAAATCGCTGTAGCTCCGAGGGGGACATACAAGGAAAATAAAAAACAGTATTTTAGCTTGTACATGATTGGATCATAAAATAAGCAGAGCTTCCACTTATTTCAGATCTACCCCTTAGATTTAGAGCGACTGCACTTCCAAGTGCACTTTCAAGTGCACTTGCAGTGCAAAGTGGATTTGCCTTTTGTAAATAACCCCCTATGTGTCCTTTCAGAAAAAGAACAGTTACCCACTCGACCTAGATGATCTCCTCAAAACTGTTCAACCCCCAGTGGAAGTCAAATTCCCTAATTTGTACAGTACAGGACTTGTAGTCATAGATCACGGGATGTCCCCAAGCAATAAACTGACTGGTGGGAAACAACATAGCAAACAGCAGTAGGCAGGGAAAACAAGGTTCAACAGATCCAAAACGTTCCGATGACAGCTTGAAGCAGCACCTTGTGGTTGAAGCTCGCATTAGGAGGTCCACCCTTTAAAACTTCGAGAAACTATGAGCAGAGGATAAGGTGGTGACATTGCAAGCCTGTGAAATTGATGCTTGATGCTAAAAAGCCCAGCAAACATTAACAGATCTAGTAGTATTGACCCTCATAGGGAAGGGAGAAACCCTTTCCTTGAGGGTATAGGATCTGGAAGTGAGCTGCCTAAGCCACCAAGCTAAGGTGAAACAGGATATAAGAAGCCCCTCCTTGAGACCTTCTGGGAGGACAAAGAGGTATCTTAACTGTTCTGACCACATCTAGGTAGTGGAGTAAAATCACCTTTGGGTGCATTGGAATGGGAGGATAACATCCTCATTAAGGAAAAAGAAAGATACCACCTTTGGTAGGAAGGAAGGTATGGGTCTCCGGACCACCTTGTCTCTACAGTATGTATAAAAACAGTTGACAACTCAGAGATACGTCTGACAGGGGCCACCTTACTGGCAAGCAGTGTTAATTTTGTAGACTAAAATATTTTCGTTGTCTAAATTAGTACTATTTTAGCTGACTAAAACTAAAAAAATTCAGATGACTAAAATACGACTAAAACTAAAATGGCATTTTAGTCAAAAGATTATAACTAAAACCAAATTGAATTTATATCACAACGGCTAAATCTGTGTCTGTAGTACATGTTCAAACCTTAATACCATAAATAAATAAATAATAAATAAATAATAATAATAAATAAACATGTTATTAGATTTTTACTCCAGGAATACATAATGTTTGGCAGTTGTAAAGAAATAATGCATTCAAATTTAACTAAACCCATTAGATTTTAGCTGACTAAAACACGACTAAAACTAAAACAACTCAGAGGATTAAAATACGACTGAAAATAAAATGGCATTTTAGTCAACAGACTATAACTAAAACTAAATCGAAATTTGATGTCAAAATTTACACTGCTGGTGAAATCACAGGGAGAAATGGGAGGGCAAAGTGGGAGATTGACACGAACAATTCCCTACAATAGTCTTGACAAGATAGTCCCAAGCAAAAGCTTTCTGGAATAGAATATATAATGCAGAAACCTGTTCTTTTAGGGCAGGGTCTCCAAACTGCAGATGCCTGGTTTTGCACCAGCCAAAGTGAACCTTCCAGGTCCAATGGTAAATCTGATGAGAGGTAATTTTTCTCACCTTGAGTATGGTGGGGGTAACTGTCCCTATCTTTTATGACTTGGGTTTCAACACAGCCATGCCATTAAAGCTATTGACTAAGAAGCATAATGGAACAAAAGTCTCCCCTGGGCCAGTTTGGGGCAATGAGGATCACTGGAATCTATTTTTCCTCTATTTTGCAGAGTAGTCAAAGAAAAATCCTTACTGGAGGGAAAGCATACACCAGTTTTAATGTGAATCAAGCAATCATCTGGGCATTGAAAATGAAATCCAGGTGATCCCTTAACCTTGCACCAAATCTATCTAGTTTTTACTGAAACTGAACTCCATGATCGTCATATCTGGTTCCCAATTTCTGACAGAGGATCAGGAAGATCTACAAATAGAGAGCCCAGTTCCTCGAGTTCAGATGTTGGCAAGTCAATAAGTGAGCTCGCCATTTTCCCAGTATGAAGAAAGTAGAAGGAGTTGGAATGTGTTTTATCACCCAGGATAGATTCAGGCTTGCTTTCTTCAGCACTGTCTAACTTCTGGTACCTCCTACATGTTTGCTCTACGCCACTTCCATGGTGTTGTCAGACTGCGACCTGACTGGGTGACCGTGTAGGTGAGGGGTACAGTGTAGGTTAATTAGTCTTATGGCTCTCAGTTGCAGAATGTTGATTAGGAAGCACTGCCTCCTATGGGGACCAGGTTCCCTGGACAGCATCCTCTGGGACTGTGACATCATAATGGGTGGGGACATCATCCGGGATGTCCCTATATAAGTCGCCGCACGCCGTGTCCCTGTTATTGTGAGCGGAGACAGTGACGAGGCAACATCTCCTGAAGAGAAGAACAGAAGAACAGAAGACGGCGACAATGGCAGCGGCGACAGAAGACCAGGCCACCGCGCCTTCGTCTAGCTCTTTTACAAGCGGTGGCCTGGCAATAAAAACTGAAGAGGGGGACAAGACCCCCAAAGTCGGAAGAAGAGGGTGGCGGCGAAGAAAAAAGCCGGGCTCCTCCGCTAGTGAAAGAGCTAGCAAAAGAGCAGAAGATAGCGGAGGAGTCCAGCGAGAAGACCCCCGAAGAGGGAAGACCCCAGGAGCTGTGCAATAAACAATTTTAACCCTTGTGTGTTGTGTTTTTTTTTGTACATTTTTTTTCACAGGTGAATGGGTAGGGGTACATTGTACCCCATACTCATTCACATAGGGTGGGGAGGCCGGGATTCGGGGGCCCCCTTATTAAAGGGGCTCCCGGATTCCGATAAGCCCCCCACCCGCAGACCCCGACAACCAACGGCCAGGGTTGTCGGGAAGAGGCCCTTGTCCTCATCAACATGGTGACAAGGTGCTTTTGGGTGGGGGGGCCGCGCACCCCCCTTCCCCAAAGCACCCCCCATGTTGAGGGCACGCGGCCTGGTACGGCTCAGGGGGGGCTCTCGCTTGTCCCCACCCCCTTTCCTGGCCAGCCGGGTAGCGTGCTTGGATAAGGGTCTGGTATGGATCTAGGGGGGACCCCCATGCCGTTTTTTTCGGTGTAGGGGGTTCCCATTAGAATCCATACCAGACCTAAGGGCCTGGTATGCTCTCGGAGGGGGAACCCACGTCAAATTTTTTAAATAAATTTGGCGTGGAGTTCCTTTTTGAGAGCTGATAATTCGTGAGAGTCGCCTCCGTATAGACGGAGATCCCACTTGTAGGCGACCTCCATTGAAATCAATGGGTACCAGTCGCCTACAAGTCGGATTGAAGTAGTACAGGAACCTTTTCTGAAGTCGGAGTGACTTCAGTAGTGTGTATTAAGACAGCTCTCATTCACTTACATTGATTTTTACATGTTGTCTGACCTGAGGCGACTAGGGGCGACCTGAAGTCGGATATGAGTCGCCCCTGTGTGAACTGGCTCTCAGGGAATTGTAGACCTCAGCTCCAGGCAAGAGAAAGTACATTTGATCATGTGCGCTCAATCAGCTGAATAAAGAGAGAGTGGGTAATTAGAACTCTCTTTCACATCAAGTTTATGTGGAGGGGTACATTTGTGGCAATTTCCTCCTCTTTTCCTTCTCTCTGTCCACATCCATTCCATGTAACTTTTTTCCACATTTATAACTATTTTTATCTTCATTTATTTTTATTTTTACTTAAATTGTTTTTAATTCCCAGTTCATCATTATTGTTTTCATCCTTATATTTAGTTTATTTTTACCTCCATCTTTATATACATATATATTGCCCATAATCATTGCCTCGATACTCACTGATTCACTCACTGGTTCATTGTTTCTAATCATAATTGTTAAACCTTGTTTCATTCACACCCATCCAGTACACAATAGTTTTTATCAGAATTGCTATTAGATTACCTTGATGGTATCTAACTAGTTAATCTGACAATCCACTAATTACCACCTTGAAAGGTTGCCAAGGTAACATCTGATTAGTCCTGGCCCAACAGACTATATATACCTCCTCCAAAATGGTCACGGTCATAGCCTGATAAAGGAGCATGCCTCGAACGCGCGCTCCTCCAAGCGCTCTCTCCAACCGGAAGTGATGTACACCGCTGTCTATGAACTGTCCTGAGTGTCTGGAAGTGCTGGGAACCACCGGTGTCCCTAGACCCATCAGCTGCCTCTTCACCTGTAAGAAGATTGTCTTTTCTACGAGCGGATGAACCACATTATTAATCCCACATGAGCTGACTTCTCAGACATCTTGTGAGGTCTTTTATGGAATAAAATATCTTGATGGTGCTGCTCTCCTTCTGTCTTAGACCTCAGCATCAGCCCTGTTTGGTTTTGAAACTGGGAATAGGTTGGAGAAAACCCCTTTGAAACTTTCCTCCCCAGGAACTGGGATTACCACTTCATGTGCCTAAAGTTGACTCAGAGCTGTCCACAAATCTGTTTGTATGAGACAAAGCTGGCAGACTGAAGGTTAGGAATTAAAGAGGAAACAGAAATAGAATTCACTTTTGTAGCCCTTGAAAACAACAGATCCTAGAGGTCCAGGTCGCCTCTGATCAATACTGACACATATGCAAAAAGACTCCACTACTCTGGAGAGTGGGGGCATGACTTCATTGTGAGTAGGGCTTCTGGGTAGCCCTGGATGGATTTGGATTCTAAGGCTTGCAACAAAAGTATGGACCCACTTTCTACTTAAAGGAGGATGCCTGGGTGGGACAAATGACCCCTTTTCGAGGTAGCGGCATGGTAGGGGTAGGCTTAGGCTTTGTGGGTAGAAGTACCCCCCACTCATAATTTCCTTGGTAAATTTAGCAAGGAATTTCCCCCAAATAGGGATGCACCTTAAAAAGGCATGTGTTAAAGATAAAGATTTTTGCAAGCAGGTTTAGCTGACCAAGCCTTTAACCACAAAATTCTTCACATTTGCAAAGAGAGAAGTGTTATCCTAGCAACCTGATGAAACACAGGCTCTAAAGCATCCACACAAAATAGCATGCATGAGTTTCAATAGCTTCAGCTGAACGGGCCTCAAATACAGGATTGTGTTCTCTAGTTATTTGCCCATTCCAGTTAGCAATCGTTGAAAAAATGGACATGGCCAGTTGTAAGGTAGGACCAGTGAGTGCAAAGATTGCTTTCATAAGGAATTCTAAGTATCTGTCAACAGAATCTTTAAAGAATGGGGCATCCTCAACAGAAACAGTGAGATGATTGCTGAAAAGAGAAATGGCTATTACCTGGACAGACCATTTTTTCCATAGCATATAGCTCTGCAAAGAATTTTGAATAAAGGAATACATTTTCAAAATTTGGCCAATGTTCATGCAAAGCACAGTTAATTTGTGTGTGCAAGGAAAAAGTATTTTTGTGCCCATAGGAGCTTGTGTAGATTGAGGAGATGCTGGTGTTGGTAGGCAAAAGCAAGAACACTCTGCATTAATAAGTGAGTTCACTAGAAAGTATGCGGTTTGAAGCCTTAGCTTGTGTCTCATAACATGCACAAAGTAAAATTTCTTCTGCAGGATCCACAGCTCATTCTTCAGTCTATTCTTCAAATAGGTTAGAAAGGTCAGGGTCATACTCCTGAATAGATTCCGGTAGTGGAGAGACAGAAGAGCATATTTGATCCCTGGAGAGTGGAAACCAAAGGCTGTAAAAGAGCAGACATTTTTCCATAGAAATCAAACAGTTACAGTGCCTTAGTCAGATAAGCCATTGATTGTGGGCCTGAGAGGGAGCAAGAAAAGCAACCACTATACCCAAGGAGCTGATCAAAGTCCTGTCGCTGTGTCGCTGATGAAAGGTAGGTAGTTTGGAGATCAGTCAATGTGTTCCTTCTGTTTTCAACAAAAACTGTGTGTAGAAGTGCATTAGCTAGAAGGCATATTGCAATTTTACCACACACCCAAGCCAAAATGCTGAGTGGAAAACCTGACAATTTAACCACTTTCTGTCTCACGTACATAAACGTTGGCAGGTTGGCAGCCCTGCTCAAAACGATGTACAGGTAAGTCAGCTCCTTTAAGAGCCCTAGCAGGGACGTGCTCTGCGGGACCCGATGCGAGTGGCCGGCGTTCCCGATGACTGAGAGACAGAGCGGGATCTGTGTGTGTGTTGGATTAAATTCATATAATACTTATGTTATCTGTTTATTTTTGAGGTAACCACTTAGCCTCAAATGAATGAACCACATGAAAGCTATGTAATCAGAAGAACAATAGCTGGACTCGGACCCCCCCCTGCTGTGATGTGTGTGTGGTTGCAGGTAGTGATGGCCGAACGGTTCGCCCGGCGGTCGTTTCGCGGCGAATTTCCGACATTCGCGGTCCGCACGTTCGAACGCCTTTTTCCGTCGTTCGCCGCGGCGGACTTACGTGTTTAATGTATACAAGAACTTTAACCTTTGGTGACACGTTTATCATGTGATACAGGACAGCCAATTGAGACATGACAGCACATGGACACTTGTACATTCCCCCTAACCTATAAATACACCCGATCCGGTGGCCATTTTACATTCTTTCTTCTGTTACGATAGGGACAGGTTCCTGTGTGGAGTAGGGAGAGATAAACCACTAGCTATTTGGTACACAAAAGTTCTTTTCAGGACTGGTATAGGTGTTAGGTGTTGATAGGTTTGCTGTGCTGCTGATTCTTGCAGCAGCCTGAGTGTCTTTTGTTAGTTTAGAGAAAGGGAAAGGACGGTGTATGCTACAGGGACAGCCAGATTAGTCTTTCATCATCATCATCATCATCATCATCATTAGCTGTTACTATCAAGGTCCACAAAAGAGCTGTTCCAGTAACCACTAATCGTTCTCTTTTTTTGCCAATTTGTATAGGGACAGGAAGGAAGCAGTGTTGTCAGGCAGTGAGGGTAATTTTAAAGACTTGCTGTTATTATTAGTTCCACAAAGGTTCTTTTCAGGACTGGTATCAGTGGTACAGTAATAGGCTTGTACATGTATAATATTCTTTCTTCCAAATATAGAAAGGATATTATACTTGACTGCTGCCCTTCTGCTGCAGTCTGCTAAACATTCACAACTCACTTGTTCCACAAAAGTTCTTATAAGGACTGGTAACTTGGTATAGGGTGCTACGGTACATAGGCTTGAGTGCGGTACAGTCTGCTGTTCTGTAAGGACCGCTATCGGTCCACAATAGATAGGGTTGACGTGCACCACTGCTGACCGCTGCCCTATACTGCAGCAGTCCTTCAGCGGTATAGGGACTGACGTACAGTCTGCTAAACACTAATACACAACCTGCTTGGTCCACAAAAGTTCTTATAAGGACTGGTAACTTGGTATAGGGTGCTACGGTACATAGGCTTGAGTGCGGTACAGTCTGCTGTTCTGTAAGGACCGCTATCGGTCCACAATAGATAGGGTTGACGTGCACCACTGCTGACCGCTCACCTATACTGCAGCAGTCCTTCAGCGGTATAGGGACTGACGTACAGTCTGCTAATCACTAACACACAACCTGCTTGTTCCACAAAAGTTCTTATAAGGACTGGTAACTTGGTATAGGGTGCTACGGTACATAGGCTTGAGTGCGGTACAGTCTGCTGTTCTGTAAGGACCGCTATCGGTCCACAATAGATAGGGTTGACGTGCACCACTGCTGACCGCTGCCCTATACTGCAGCAGTCCTTCAGCGGTATAGGGACTGACGTACAGTCTGCTAAACACTAATACACAACCTGCTTGGTCCACAAAAGTTCTTATAAGGACTGGTAACTTGGTATAGGGTGCTACGGTACATAGGCTTGAGTGCGGTACAGTCTGCTGTTCTGTAAGGACCGCTATCGGTCCACAATAGATAGGGTTGACGTGCACCACTGCTGACCGCTGCCCTATACTGCAGCAGTCCTTCAGCGGTATAGGGACTGACGTACAGTCTGCTAAACACTAATACACAACCTGCTTGGTCCACAAAAGTTCTTATAAGGACTGGTAACTTGGTATAGGGTGCTACGGTACATAGGCTTGAGTGCGGTACAGTCTGCTGTTCTGTAAGGACCGCTATAGGTCCACAATAGATAGGGTTGACGTGCACCACTGCTGACCGCTCACCTATACTGCAGCAGTCCTTCAGCGGTATAGGGACTGACGTACAGTCTGCTAATCACTAACACACAACCTGCTTGTTCCACAAAAGTTCTTATAAGGACTGGTAACTTGGTATAGGGTGCTACGGTACATAGGCTTGAGTGCGGTACAGTCTGCTGTTCTGTAAGGACCGCTATCGGTCCACAATAGATAGGGTTGACGTGCACCACTGCTGACCGCTGCCCTATACTGCAGCAGTCCTTCAGCGGTATAGGGACTGACGTACAGTCTGCTAAACACTAATACACAACCTGCTTGGTCCACAAAAGTTCTTATAAGGACTGGTAACTTGGTATAGGGTGCTACGGTACATAGGCTTGAGTGCGGTACAGTCTGCTGTTCTGTAAGGACCGCTATCGGTCCACAATAGATAGGGTTGACGTGCACCACTGCTGACCGCTCACCTATACTGCAGCAGTCCTTCAGCGGTATAGGGACTGACGTACAGTCTGCTAATCACTAACACACAACCTGCTTGTTCCACAAAAGTTCTTATAAGGACTGGTAACTTGGTATAGGGTGCTACGGTACATAGGCTTGAGTGCGGTACAGTCTGCTGTTCTGTAAGGACCGCTATCGGTCCACAATAGATAGGGTTGACGTGCACCACTGCTGACCGCTGCCCTATACTGCAGCAGTCCTTCAGCGGTATAGGGACTGACGTACAGTCTGCTAAACACTAATACACAACCTGCTTGGTCCACAAAAGTTCTTATAAGGACTGGTAACTTGGTATAGGGTGCTACGGTACATAGGCTTGAGTGCGGTACAGTCTGCTGTTCTGTAAGGACCGCTATCGGTCCACAATAGATAGGGTTGACGTGCACCACTGCTGACCGCTGCCCTATACTGCAGCAGTCCTTCAGCGGTATAGGGACTGACGTACAGTCTGCTAAACACTAATACACAACCTGCTTGGTCCACAAAAGTTCTTATAAGGACTGGTAACTTGGTATAGGGTGCTACGGTACATAGGCTTGAGTGCGGTACAGTCTGCTGTTCTGTAAGGACCGCTATCGGTCCACAATAGATAGGGTTGACGTGCACCACTGCTGACCGCTCACCTATACTGCAGCAGTCCTTCAGCGGTATAGGGACTGACGTACAGTCTGCTAAACACTAATACACAACCTGCTTGGTCCACAAAAGTTCTTATAAGGACTGGTAACTTGGTATAGGGTGCTACGGTACATAGGCTTGAGTGCGGTACAGTCTGCTGTTCTGTAAGGACCGCTATAGGTCCACAATAGATAGGGTTGACGTGCACCACTGCTGACCGCTCACCTATACTGCAGCAGTCCTTCAGCGGTATAGGGACTGACGTACAGTCTGCTAATCACTAACACACAACCTGCTTGTTCCACAAAAGTTCTTATAAGGACTGGTAACTTGGTATAGGGTGCTACGGTACATAGGCTTGAGTGCGGTACAGTCTGCTGTTCTGTAAGGACCGCTATCGGTCCACAATAGATAGGGTTGACGTGCACCACTGCTGACCGCTGCCCTATACTGCAGCAGTCCTTCAGCGGTATAGGGACTGACGTACAGTCTGCTAAACACTAATACACAACCTGCTTGGTCCACAAAAGTTCTTATAAGGACTGGTAACTTGGTATAGGGTGCTACGGTACATAGGCTTGAGTGCGGTACAGTCTGCTGTTCTGTAAGGACCGCTATCGGTCCACAATAGATAGGGTTGACGTGCACCACTGCTGACCGCTGCCCTATACTGCAGCAGTCCTTCAGCGGTATAGGGACTGACGTACAGTCTGCTAAACACTAATACACAACCTGCTTGGTCCACAAAAGTTCTTATAAGGACTGGTAACTTGGTATAGGGTGCTACGGTACATAGGCTTGAGTGCGGTACAGTCTGCTGTTCTGTAAGGACCGCTATCGGTCCACAATAGATAGGGTTGACGTGCACCACTGCTGACCGCTGCCCTATACTGCAGCAGTCCTTCATCGGTATAGGGACTAAGAGTTTTGTCACAGGGTCATTTAAAAAATGACAGGCAGAGGAAGAGGCAGGCCCTTCCGCAGGGGTGGTAGGGGTAGGGCAGGAGCAACAGGCTTGAGCCAAAGTGGGAAGTTGCAGAAGGTGCGTTCAATTACTTTAAAGGATGCACCAGACTTGGTTGAGTGGCTCGCTCAGCCTTACTCTTCTGCACCCTCCTCATCCTCTCGATCTGCACCCTCTTCTTCACTCTCTGCTATGTGCACCCCCAAAGACACTACCACCAACAACACGACCACCACCACCACCACCACATACCTTCCGCTTGAGTCACTGGAATTATTTTCCGATCCATATCAAGAGGACATTTCTGATGCGCAGCCACTCTTGGTATTGGATCAGGAAGAGGAGGTAGCAACAAGCGCTACTCAGCAGTCTGACGCCAGTACCCAGATCAGCCCAAGGAGGAGGTTGGTCCCCGGTGTTGCTGCCTACTCCGAGATCTCTACTTATAGCGGTGGGGAAGGTGACGTTGATGATGACGTGTCTAGTGATGTCACGTGGGTGCCCACAAGAGAGGAAGAGGAGGGGAGTTCAGAGGGAGATATGGACCAGCAGATAGGGAGGAGAAGCAGCAATGACTTACATTGCACAGCAGGGACAAAGCAGACTGCAAATGTATCAGGAGCGAGTCATCGACCATGTACGGTCACATCTGGCGCTCCCAGGACACCGGCACATGGCTCCGCAGTGTGGGCTTTTTTTAACGTGTCCGCTGCTGACAATAGCGTTGCCATCTGCAATCTTTGCAGTCAACGCGTTAGTCGCGGTAAGCCCAATACTCACCTAGGGACGACCGCCTTAAGAAGGCACATGAGCAGCCATCACCGAGCCCAGTGGGAGCAACGGAACACACAAAGCCACACTGCAGGCTCTCACCGTCCAGCCTCGTCTTCTACTTCTCCTTCTCCTCTCTCCTCACAATTGTCCTCCACTCCACCTTCCATCACGCCAAGCTCACATTTTTCTGCAAAAAGGCAGGCTTCCGTGGGCCTAATGTTTGAGCGTAAAAAAATGATGACGCCGGATAACCCTCTTGCCCAACGGTTGGCGGCTGGCTTGTCAGAACTCATAGCCCGCCAACTACTGCCATATAAACTGGTGGACTCGGAGGCCTTTCGCAAATTTGTGGCCATTGGAACACCACAATGGAAGGTCCCAGGAAGGAAGTATTTCTCAGAGAAGGGCATCCCAGAGCTATATGGCCATGTTCAGCGGCAAGTGAATGTATCTCTGGCACACAGTGTCGGTGCCAAGATACATCTGACCACAGACACGTGGTCTAGCAAACACGGGCAGGGAAGGTATATCAGTTTTACTGCCCACTGGGTGAACCTTCTGACGGCCGTCAAGCATGTAACCCGTGGCACCCGTGTAGATTTGGTTTTACCGCCACGGATTGCATGCAGGCCTGACTCTTCTTCTCCTCCTCCTACTCCATCCTCCTCCCTCTCCTCCTCAGCTGCCTCCTCCTTTTCCGCTGCTAGCGTCTCTTCCACTGCACCGCCCAAGCTCCCCAGAACCTATTCCACATGCCAGGTGAGACGTTGCCATGCCGTGCTGCGTCTGTTGTGCCTGGAAGCAAAGAGCCACACTGGCCCGGCACTCCTTTCAGCTTTGCGTTCACAGGCAGATGAGTGGCTAACACCGCTCAATTTGACAGTTGGTAAAGTGGTGTGTGACAACGGTGCCAATCTGCTTAGCGCATTGAAACAGGGCAAAATCACGCACGTGCCGTGCATGGCACACGTCTTAAACTTGGTCGTGCAGCGATTCCTTGTCAAATACCCTGGGGTCCAGGACATCTTGCGGCAGGCAAGGAAAATCTCGGCCCATTTCAGAAGATCTTACACGGCCATGGCTCGCCTTGCTGACATTCAGCGGCGACACCATCTGCCGGTCAGACGTCTTATTTGCGATTGCCCGACGCGATGGAACTCAACCTTCTATATGCTTGATAGGCTGCTCCAGCAGAAACGTGCAGTTAACGTCTACCTGTATGAACTCTGCGAAAGAAACGGTTCTGGGGAGCTGGGTTTTTTTTCACCGCGCCAGTGGCTGCTCATGCGCGACACATGCAGACTTCTGCGGCCATTTGAGGAGATCACCAAACTGGTCAGTCGCAGCCATGGCGCCATCAGTGACATGGTACCTTATGCCTTCTTTCTGGAGCGTGCATTGCGTCGTGTCATTGATCAGGCTGTGGAGGAGCAGGAGCGGGAAGATGAGGAAGTCGCAATGCTGGATGAATTCCCAGGGGGGGCTACTCTATCTGAGACAAGTCAACAACAGGAGTCTGATGAGGAGTCAGAGGAGGATGGTGCCGGGGCGGATGAGCAGGAGCAAGAAGAGCATGCTTTAAACCTTTCTGGGATCCCTGTTGTGCGAGGATGGGGAGAGGAGAATGAAGAGGACGACATTATCCTGGATGATGAGCAGGAGCCAGGCCACCACACCGCTTCCACTTTAGTGCAAATGGGGGCCTTCATGCTCCAGTGTTTTAATAGGGACCCCCGTATAAAAAGCATGAGGGTCAAGGACCAGTACTGGGTGGCAACGTACTTAGACCCCCGGTACAAACACAAAATGGCGGAAATGTTACCGCCGTCGCAGAGGGCTGTCAGAATGCAGCACTTCCAGGCCTTGCTTCGAGAAATGCTGCATTCTGCTTTTGCGTGCGCTGGCAGAGGAGCAATTCCCACTCCCAGAGAAGGATTTGCGGGTACCAATCCAACAGCGCCTGCAAGAAGAGGCCGGTTTGAAGATGTGTTGGTGACTTCGGATATGAGGTCATTCTTTCAGCCGACCCATCGACAGGTGTCATCCGGATCCAGCATCAGGGAACGCCTAGACCGTCAGGTGTCCGACTACATTGGGTTAACGGCCGATGTGGACGCTCTGAGGAGTGATGAACCCCTAGACTACTGGGTGGGCAGGCTTGACCTCTGGCCAGAGCTTGCCCAATTTGCAATCGAACTGTTGGCTTGCCCCTCATCCAGTGTCCTGTCCGAAAGGACGTTCAGCGCAGCAGGGGGGATTGTGACCGATAAGCGTACTCGCCTAGCTCACCACAGTGTTAACTACCTCACATTTCTAAAAATGAATGAGGCATGGATCTCGGAGGAATTCAACACATGTGACCAGTAGACCATGTATATGTCTATAAACTATTTTTTTAATCAAGCACACAGACCTTCTTAATTCATTTGGCTCACTTCCTTGACCCAAAAAAGCACACCGTACTATATGCCCCTACCCTCCTCTTTGAAGAGGTTGAGCGGTGTCATATTTCTACTGGGGCTGCTTATGATATCCCTGTGCTGTGCTGACTTCCTCCTGGGGGTTCTTATTATGAAGGGATCACACTATCCCTGTGCTGTGCTGACTTCCTCCTGGGGGTTCTTATTATGAGGGGATCACACCATCCCTGTGCTGTGCTGACTTCCTCCTGGGGCTGCTTACGGTGCTGCTGTCAGTGCTGTATGTCACGGTGCTGCTGTCAGTGCTGTATGTCACGGTGCTGCTGTCAGCGCTGTATGTCACGGTGCTGCTGTCAGCGCTGTATGTCACGGTGCTGCTGTCAGCGCTGTATGTCACGGTGCTGCTGTCAGCGCTGTATGTCACGGTGCTGCTGTCAGCGCTGTATGTCACGGTGCTGCTGTCAGCGCTGTATGTCACGGTGCTGCTGTCAGCGCTGTATGTCACGGTGCTGCTGTCAGCGCTGTATGTCACGGTGCTGCTGTCAGCGCTGTATGTCACGGTGCTGCTGTCAGCGCTGTATGTCACGGTGCTGCTGTCAGCGCTGTATGTCACGGTGCTGCTGTCAGCGCTGTATGTCACGGTGCTGCTGTCAGCGCTGTATGTCACGGTGCTGCTGTCAGCGCTGTATGTCACGGTGCTGCTGTCAGTGCTCTGTATTACGGTGCTGCTGTCAGATGCCTCTATCACGGTGCATGTGTCATTCCGGTATGTCACGCTGCTGGTGATCATCTCCTGCACCCTCTTCTTTGCCTACCCTGGTCCCTGACCTTCCCTCTCCTCCATTGCCTTCATTAGCTCCATAGTCCTGAATTGTTAGAACAATTTCCCAAATAAAATAAAAATGCTTGTAGTTATCGATCCCAAATTCACCTCATACATGTATTATGTCATTGTCCAGATGGTGGGACTACGTTTTACCCCCTAATAATTACCACGTGGCCGCAAATTCGACATGAAGGTTTGCAAAGTTCGCCTCCCATTGAAGTCAATGGGGCCCGCGGCGAACGTTCGGTTTCGCGAACGTTTGGGTCCGTTCGCATTTCGCTTTCGCGAAACGTCCCGTCGGAAGTTCGTCCATCACTAGTTGCAGGCTTCAAAGGGAGTAAGAGACAGTACAGCATGCTTCCTGAGGAATGGACATGTGAAGGAATGCCTCTTGGCGAAATCTATTGGATGGAAGGCAAATGGGGGTGGCTACGAGTGGGTGTGTACGTTTCTATGAAAAGGCTCACACACAGACAATGTTTTCCTGTTTGCTGTGAGACCCTGCCATGTGGTGATCTCGGCCTATTTTGGGAGATGGCTCCGGCCTAAACCTCATGGTGAAGGCCCTGTCCTGGTCTGAGCCTAGCTGATGCAGCAAAGCCTCGCAGAGGACCGTGTGATAAGTATCTTTCATATTATTGTATTGTATGTTCTGAATGTAAGCTGCGTGATATTGTAATGTCCTTTTATTACTTTATGTTAGCTTTCCTAAATTAATGGGGAATAAATAAGATAGTGTTTTACTAGCAGCAATGTGTGTGTTTTCATAAGTAACTTTATATCAGTGTGCTTAGTAGGGTTTAATAAATTAGATAACTATGGGAAGAGACAAGGTAGTAATAGTTTGTAGAGCACATAATGTCTTTCATTTGGCACCCCAGATAACATGTGGCAATCCTAAAAGCTGCATAGAACTTACAGGACAGAAGTGCTCGGATACAAGGCAGCTGATAATGCCACATTAAGTGTGGTAAATCTGTACTATGGATAGGCAAAATTGAATGGTTTTGAATGATATCAGGTAAAAGTGGTAACGAATTAAGAATAGAGAATGCTAGAAGAGCGATTTGTTTTTGTTTTGTGTGAGTTGTAAGAGCTAACGATAATTGAGTTTGATTTAGTACTCAATGCAGTGTTGGTACGTTAGTACAAATAGAAGTGTGTATTGTGTGGATTGTATGGTTGTGAAATGGAACTTGTGTATACATATGTTAAAAAGTATGCCTCTGCCAGTTACCATTCATGTGCAGATGAAACTCTTGAAAGCCAGTATAAGACTCTATTATCTCAGTGTCAGCAACATAATAGCAAAGTATCGGGCAAACAGCTAAAAAAAGTTAAGAAAGAAAAGTTGGCTAATGAAATTGCAGTTTTGCTCAGAATTAAAGTTATATCTGAGCAAATGGGGGGGAAGTGGGAAGTAGAGAGGAGGCATCTGAGTGAGGACATAGCGGAAGTCAGGGAAAACCTTCTAATTGCAACAGCCTCCAGTGATGAGATGGATGAATTGCAGGCAAAAGCAAAAGATTTGTCAGAGAGAAACGGTGAACTACAAGAACAGCTCCACAGTTACAGGATGGACTGTAATATGAAGAGCAAAGTTGTAGAGTCATTGCGAATGAAATTGTCAGAGATGGAAGAGTTGGTTATGTCTTTAGAAAGAGAATTAGCAAATGTACGCTCCCAGCTTCTTACTACAGAGAAAGTTATGGTATCGCTCAATGAGCACAAAGGAACATGCCAATTGGCCGATATCTGCACGATCAATGAGGAGAAGGGCCGTGATGAAACACAGTCTGCTATGGCACCTATAGCTTCAAGGCAGAATGAGAGTTTGATTACAATCCAAGAGAGACTTACTTTGTGCCAGATGTTGGGTGAATTTAATGCCCTGGAATCACCAATGAGTCTGTCCAATAAATTTGAAGCTCTAGTGGTTAAATTCCATTTGAGTAATGAGGATGCATGCTCTCTTCTGAAAGCATGGCTACCAGGACCTTTGGTAGGTCAGTTATCGGCACAAGTTAATGATAACGTAGCAGTTGCAGAGGTGCGGAGGAAAGAGTTGCAGCGTATTGTGGACAGTCGTGATAATGGTATGAGTGATTTGCAACGAATGAAATTTAGGAGAGGAGATGACCCAATTTTGTTCTGCAGTGAGTATCTTGCATTGTATATGAAAGTGTTCAACTGTCCTGACTTATTGGAGGATGATGCAAGTTTCATATACTCAATGGCCAATAAGTGTTATGTAAGCTATCCCACTAGAATGGCTCTGAGGAATGCTAGATCCTACCAAAATTTTGTCAATATTCTCAGAGACTTCTGTCAAGAGTCCAGGGAAAGGGAGTATGGGTCAAAGGCAGATGTGTCCGTAATAAGCAGAGGTACAGGAAGGCAGAGAAAGTTCAGACATAGTAAATGGAATAGACATAGATTTCATAAAGTCCTTAAAATTGCTAGCATTGAACAGGAAACCCCAGAAATACAAGTACCTACAATGAAAACCCCCACCCAGGGCAGGGACAGGGTAACTCAAAGGCCTGATATGAAAGATAGCAGCCAGGACAGATTACACAGTTCTGAAGGAAAGATAAGGAATGACAGTTCACACCCTAAGCACAGCCAGCAACAAGACTGGATGAACATTCCAATATTTGCGCCCTGGGCTAATCTACCATTTTGGCTTGTATGTAATTGGACACAAATGGCATTGACATTTTTCTTGGGTAATATGGCAAAGATTTCCAATACCACTGCGTAGTATAGAAAGGTATGGCAACTATATTGCATTAATGGGAAAGGCTTTGGGGACTTAAAAAGTCAATTGTCATGATAATTGTGTGTAATCACTGTCTTTGTGTTTTTTTCCACAGACCATGAAAGAAGTTAAATGGCTTTAGATACTAACATTTGCATTTGTTTGCAGGTCTGTCAAAGTGAGAACAACAGTGGTAAAATATATGAACATGGGTTAGTTATTGTAAATGCATAATCGATTATCACATGGTACCATGAGCTCATTAGTTAGTAATTGTTTGCAAACAATGAAAAATAAATAGTACTAAAAAGAGTTACAAATGGAGCTAAAATTTTGTGATGATACATATGCTTTGTTTTGGTTTTCGTTTTCCCCATTAACTAATTGTATTTCAGATTGGAATAAGCACTCTTTGCAGGAGAAAAGTCCATGGATGTTGTCAACTAAAAGTTGAGTGTTTGTCATTGTTGTATGATGGTTGTCTTGTCGTATGATGGTTGTCTTGTCATGTTGTTTGTGTGATCATGGCCAGATTTTTTTAAGTTTTTTACATTTTTTTTTTTATTTTTTTTTTTTTTATTTTTTTTTTATTTTTTTTTTTTTTTTCTTCTAAAATTTTTTTTTGTTGATATTGGTTTAGTCCTCTATGTTAGTTATATTTTTATTCAGGTGGAAAAGTAGTAGGTCTAATCCACCTGAAAGGGGGGGAATTGACAATGCCCTCAGTTAGAACCAGTCACCTGAAAAGGGGTAGTGCATACATCGTAAAGATACAGATAGATGCATTGTTTTTTTTAGTTTGTAAAATTTGAAGTTTTTGAGAAGCAACACTGACGTTCAGTTTTAAACGTTTTTTGATCATACCATGGGGATCCATTTTACAGTGGGTGTAGCCTAAAGAGGTCATGGTTGTTTGGATAGTTTGGTCAGAGTTGCAGAAGCCAGGAATACTGAGGTCCTGGGCTCCAAGGAGGGAACTATAAGTAAACATGGTAAGCGAGCAGATATTGTGGATAAGAAGTTGATACTGCTCTTGTTTTTCACTTCCAGAATCCAAGTGGAGCGAGAATTGGAGAGGCTTCTGGAAGATGGATGACAGATGATCATCTGGTTGGCAGTTTGTCTGTGCCACACCATACCACAAATTTGTTCTGATAAACATCAGGAGAGGAAAAAAGGAAAAACTTGAAAGATTCAGATTATGCTTGTTTTTTTTTGGTATGGACAATTTGGTGCTAATGCGGAATCTGAAAGACTGTGCCTAGCAAGAGAACTTGTGAAATATTTTTGCTGAAGTCTCTCCTGATGAATGCAAACATGTTATTTATACATGTGCAATGGGTTGGAGGTTGGGGAAGAGTTATGACACATCCAATCCGTCAAAACATGAAAATTTAAAATATGTGTTTTTTTGTTGGAAGGAGGAATTGAAAGAAGAAAGGTTTTAATGTATTACATGTATTGGTGTAACGGAGTTAATATGGTGCAGGTACCCAGGAGGCATACTGGCGCTTATGCATAATAAGGTAGCTGTGGATCAGACTAAAGGGTGCCAGGTGACACATCAATGGGGGGAAAACTTCCTCGTAGGGGTGGTGTCTCAATCCTAGCGGTCCTAGAGAGAAGCTTTTGGTTACAGGACATGCGGGACACCAGAACTAGACATGAGGAAGATACGCCCGGTTGGTGTCTCACCTGAGAGGTTGAAACCCTGCACAGATAATGCCAGTAAATACACACAGGAGCATGCTCCGTTAAAATAAAGGGAACAAACGCTGGCTACCAGGGTACCGTAGGACTTCACCACATGGTGCTGCAACATCTCATGGTGGTTGACAAAAACCTATCACCCTATATGTGCTGAGTATACACTGAATCAGGTGCGGTTATTGTACCAGTGACTTACTCCCAAAGATGAGAATGAGGTCCATGCAGGATGCTTATTGCTGAGGAGTAACCCGAAAGAGGAGGGTTGTATTCAGCACTATATTGGGGGGGAACAATAGCTGGGATGGGTGTTGTTAATGGAGGGGACATCAGCCTCCTGAGGAACAAACTCACAGCCATAGCTTCAGAGAAGGAGCGTGACTTTGTTACCCCGGGAGATTGGTGGTATCCTTGATAACATTCAATGAAGTCACAGAAACACTCAGGTTAGAGTGGCTCCGGATTCTGTCAACCATGTTGAGAGGTTGGTAGGGAGGACAGAAACCTGTCATTGGCTCTGGCGCGCACTCTGTGGCAGGTGGAAATATCAGCCAACATCAAGCTGATTGTACTGTCTCTGTATGAGGGGCAGTGGCCTGATGAGTTAGCGTCACCGCTCAGTAAGATTTTGCCAAAACACGTTGCTTACACTAATCCAAAATAGTGGTCGAATGCCTGTATGGGTGGTACTAAGTTGGATTGTGAAAGGTGTTATGCTGTATGTTCTCATATACAGAAGTGCAGACTTGGTCTGTATATTTGGTGGCATCAATGGGCTTACTGACTGGGGACTCTATCTTGTTGCATTTGAGGCTATATCACACATGTGATCAGAGAAGATGAACGCTGGAGGCAGGTTGATATTTCCCTTTGTCGGAAGCATGACCATGATGTCCTTTGTAGGCCAGGTCAATACATGGGGATGAACGAATAATGTTGGGAGGTTATTTCTCTCTGTATTCTGGATGGAGAGGTCATTGCTGGGAAGGCACCCAGATATTATTTAGGACATAGGCGAGTTTTTGTTTCTTTGTCCTAAAGAATACCGGTGTAGTGTTAGTCAAGGGACTAGAGGGTTCCTTGAACCTAACCGTAGGTAGAGGTGCATGGTACAATGGGCATGATCTCTGAAATCCAGGCACAGGGGTGGAATTGTGTGGGTTTGGTAATTGTTGTAAACTTATATGTGTAGTTAAGCGATATTTATCTAGAAGGGTCTCCCAGTTGTCTATGCAAGTTGAGGGACGATTTGACGGTGAGCTCTCTGTGTACAAATTGGAGACGTTGCTGCCAAGTCAGAGCCCTGCAACGCCGCTGCGAGCAAGCCTGCCTAATCCCGACCCGTATTTACAGTAGAAGGTTATAGGAGGTTGGGAGCAGGGTGCGTAATACATATATAGGTATATATATTATGGTAATAAGTTGATTTATGTTTGTGGTAGAGTGTGACCTATGGGTATTGTAGGCTAGTAATATGGGCAAGAAAGGCCCTCCTCAAGACTCGGTATTTGAAAGCTGGTTGATCTGTTACTCTGAATGTGTGCTGGTGAGTGAGTGGACACCCCCTGCCCGTATTGCCGTCCTGAAGATACCGAAGATCCAGAATGGTGGCATGGAAGCTGTCGCTGAAGAATGATGATGGTGTATCACTCAGTGGCAAAGCGGCACGTGTTGGGAAGCACCACACGGTAACACAATTATGGACTGCTCCATAGAACCTGTTTCTGCACATGTTGAAAAACACAATATGGTAAGACCATTATGGACTGTTCCACGGGAGCGGTTTCTGGAGCACATGTTGAAAACCACAACACATTACACAGCTAAGGACTGTTCCATAGGTACTGGTTCACACGTTAGGACAGTTATGGACTGTTTAATAGGAACCGTGTCTGAAGAGGGGTGGTATGCGCCTTTCAGGCGCAAAGCGGAAATGTTGGATTAAATTCATATAATACTTATGTTATCTGTTTATTTTTGAGGTAACCACTTAGCCTCAAATGAATGAACCACATGAAAGCTTTGTAATCAGAAGAACAATAGCTGGACTCGGACCCCCCCCTGCTGTGATGTGTGTGTGGTTGCAGGCTTCAAAGGGAGTAAGAGACAGTACAGCATGCTTCCTGAGGAATGGACATACATGTGAAGGAATGCCTCTTGGCGAAATCTATTGGATGGAAGGCAAATGGGGGTGGCTACGAGTGGGTGTGTACGTTTCTATGAAAAGGCTCACACACAGACAATGTTTTCCTGTTTGCTGTGAGACCCTGCCATGTGGTGATCTCGGCCTATTTTGGGAGATGGCTCCGGCCTAAACCTCATGGTGAAGGCCCTGTCCTGGTCTGAGCCTAGCTGATGCAGCAAAGCCTCGCAGAGGACCGTGTGATAAGTATCTTTCATATTATTGTATTGTATGTTCTGAATGTAAGCTGCGTGATATTGTAATGTCCTTTTATTACTTTATGTTAGCTTTCCTAAATTAATGGGGAATAAATAAGATAGTGTTTTACTAGCAGCAATGTGTGTGTTTTCATAAGTAACTTTATATCAGTGTGCTTAGTAGGGTTTAATAAATTAGATAACTATGGGAAGAGACAAGGTAGTAATAGTTTGTAGAGCACATAATGTCTTTCAGTGTGTAAATACACAAATCCCGGTTCTGTCAGGAGAGGGAGAAACAGATTGTGTGTTCCTATTAGTTTGGAACAGCAATATGTCTCCTTCTCTAGTCACTCCCATCCCCCCCAGTTAGAACACACATTGTGGGAACACATTTAACCCCTTGATCGCCCCCTAGTGTTAGTCCCTTCCCTGACAGTGATATTTATACAGTAATCAGTGGCTATTTTTAGCTCTGATCGCTGTAAAAATGTCAATGGTCCCAAAAAAGTGTCCGATCTGTCCCCCGCAATGTCACAGCCCCGATAAAAATTGAATTTTTTTTTACTAAAAATATGTAGAAGAATATATATCAGCCTAAGCAGATGAAGAAATTAGTTTTTTTTTTTATTGGGGGATGTTTATTATAGCAAAAACTGAAAAATATTTTTCTTTTCAAAATTGTATTTTTTTTGTTTATAGAGCAAAAAAAAAACAAAAAACGTAGAGGTGATCAAATACCACCAAAAGAAACTCTATTTGTGGGAAAAACTATTTTGTTTGGGTACCACAGCGCACGACCACACAATTGTCAGTTAAATCGACGCAGTGCCGTATCACAAAAAATGGCCTGGTCAGGAAGGGGGCAAATCCTTCCGGGCCTGAAGTGGTTAAAAATGTATTAAAACATTATAAATTTATATTTAAAAAAACATTATCTACTTCCCATACATTTCCTGGAGGGGGTTAACACACTTGGTGAATAACATCACCCATGTAAAAAACGGGACCCAGTTATAATATAGGGAAACCCTGTTCTACCTTATGCGTGCTGCAGGTTCCCAGTGAAAACTGAATCTCAACCTTCAGGGTGGGCATATCTCCCAAGGGGTCTTCAGGTTCAGGCTACCATAGGAATAGCCCATGGCCCAGGACCTGTATAGAACCCTGTGGCTTCCTATACTTGCTGCATCATGTGACAAAGTAAGCACCAAACGTAGGATGCGGTACCCAAAGCAAGCCTTACAAGCTAGCCCCATTGCTTCTGGGTCCAGGTATGGTTCCCAAGATGTACATTGAGGTTAACTGATCTGGAAACTGCTAGTGAGCCCTAAGGCAATAAGCACTTAGATCATGATAGAAGTGTCAAAGTAGTGAAGAAAAAGAAAAAAGAAATATATATAAAAAAAAGAAAGAAAAAAGAATAGAAGCTTGGAAGAAGAGGTCCATTACCATGAAACTTGCAAAAAAAAGTGAGTGGGTGGGGTTATATGGAGGTGCAAACAGAATCAAAATACGCCTGCCCCCTCCAAAACTTTGTTGGGCACCAATCGAGGCAAAATTGGACCCTGATCAGGGTGCCATTGGAAGTGGCAAGGATTGCAAGGGCGTCACACGATTTGCAGTGATTGGGGATTGCGGGCGGAATTCCGGTGATTCTGCCTGCGATCAGGTTCGCCTCAATGTGCCTTAGTGGTTAGTAGACATGTGCATTCGTTTTCGTCCGAATGCATTTTCGTCCGAATTTCAGCTATTTTCGTTTTGACAAACGATAACGAAAGCACAGAATCCGAAAAACTAAAGATCCGACATAAATAAATGCTTTATTTTCGTTTTAGTTGTTACAACAGTTCGATATAGAATAGGAGATTCGACGTGACTCTGACAATAACAATCTGTGTCTATAGAACCTGTGGTCGAATGTGCCTAACCTTACCTCTATTAGTCCAAGATTATATAGAGAAAATATTCGACAGAGAAAAAAGATTTGACAGAGAGAAAAGATTCTGCAAGTTACTGTCCTAAAAAGTGTTTGGGGACCCGGGTCCTGCCCCAGGGGACATGTATCAATGCAAAAAAAAGTTTTAAAAACGGCCGTTTTTTTGGGAGCAGTGATTTTAATAATAATTAAAGTGAAACAATAAAAGTGTAATGAAGAAGACGGAAGGGGCTGGGCGGGATTATTACGGTGCTATAGAAATAGAGAAACTGTATAGTTTAAAAATAGAAAAAACAACTTTATTTAATATAATAGTAAAAAATAGAAATAGAGGTAAGTTCAAAATTTTGAAATCACAGATATCAATACCAGTACAATGATTAAGAGTACAATGACCAGAATCCGTCAATTAATTCAGATCGAAAACTTCTTGGCTATTCTGATGGAATCCCGACATGTTTCGCCTACACAAAGGCTTCTTCAGGGGAGCCAGTAATTTGACATAAAGTAGTGTATAAAACAAGAAAAGAGATTCACTGTGGACAAAATACAACAGATTTAGTGAATTATGTCATAAAAATGAAATGCAGCCCAGACTCTGAACACGCTTACAAATTTCCAATTTTTTTTTATATATTATTGGGCTGGAAAAGCCAGTTATACATTAGCCCAATAATATATAATTTTTTTTTAAATTTGTGAGCGTGTTCAGAGTCTGGGCTGCATTTCATTTTTATGACATAATTCACTAAATCTGTTGTATTTTGTCCACAGTGAATCTCTTTTCTTGTTATATACACTACTTTATGTCAAATTACTGGCTCCCCTGAAGAAGCCTTTGTGTAGGCGAAACATGTCGGGATTCCATCAGAATAGCCAAGAAGTTTTCGATCTGAATTAATTGACGGATTCTGGTCATTGTACTCTTAATCATTGTACTGGTATTGATATCTGTGATTTCAAAATTTTGAACTTACCTCTATTTCTATTTTTTACTATTATATTAAATAAAGTTGTTTTTGGGGGCGTGGCCTGACGCGAATGGCGGCGGACGTGTAGCTGAGGAGCTCCTGCCGGTCACGGATCTATCCATCGCCATCCGCCCTCCACCGCACACAATCTGCTCCCAAAACTGCCCTGCCTGGACCGCACTGGGCCGCCACGGGGATCTGGACCCTTATCTCCCAGCACTGAGGCTCCAAGCCGCCCGGACCTGCCGCTGAATCCTCCGCCGGCCGCCGCCATCTTTGGCCTCCGGGATCGCCTGAGGACGCCGAGCCCACGCCGGCTGGAGAGGTAAGGGGCTGCCATCGGTCCCCTTCTGTCATCTCCCCCCTCGCCCGGGTCTCATTTGGGGCGGTTTCGGAATTCCGCGGTCCTCGGGGAGCCCGCGACCGGCTCCGGCCTAGTGCGGCCTACTGAGGCCTACGGATCCCCGGGGTTGCCTACAGCTGCTACCCCGGACAGTGCTCCACGGCCGTTCGGGCCTACAATTGTGGCCGCGGTTTGCCTCCTTGCGCTGGCCTGATTGCCTTCCCACCCCCCCCTCATGGAGACTTGCTTCTACCTGCGGTCCTCCACCCTCGTTTGTTTGTAGCTCCCGGCCTGCCCTCCTGGCCCACTATTTCAGGCAGACATCCTTGCTACAAGCACTCCCTGCAGCCTCATACTCCCTCTGATTACAGACTCTGCTCTGAATATCAATGTGTACTCATTCACCTTAATGCAGCAGGGGATTGACAACTTTACATTGCTTTTACCTGGATGGACTTTTAATCCTCTCAGATAATAAGCCAAAATACCTCCCAGAATTACTATGGTGGCTTTCCTCTTGAACTATCTCATGATTGTGACCTCGTGACCGCATGCAAGCCCCTCCTAAACGATCTAGACTTTCACTTATAAGGGCCTGACCTGACATATGGAGAGGTAGGTCGGACCTACACTCCGCTCCCGGCTCCCCCGGCCCTCATTTCGGACAGTAAACCGGACCAAACGTAGCTCCATGGGGAAAGACAAGCTCAAAGCACACAAGGGCGGCATTGGCCGTCACCCAGGAGGGGACCTGGATGATTATTTTGGCCATGGCAGGTTGTCCTCACAGCATCGCTCAGCATCTAAAGGGACGCCTGCCCCTCCTTCCCCGGCGCGCTCTGAATCAGCCCTGCATTCTCAGGTGCGTCCCCACAGCCAGCTCTCTCACTCTGAGGACTCTGCCCTCTCCCCCAGGCTTACCAGAAGCCGTTCTAATGCCTCCCTGGGATCGGGAGATGGATGGGACATGGAATCGCAGATCAGATCCCTGCACAGTTACATGAGATCTCTCCCTACTAAAGCTGACTTTGAACGCTGTGTGCATAGGATCGAGGAAACGTATCGGAAGGAGATCTCTGACCTGAGGAAGGATGTGGGGGTACGCTTTGATGATGTGGATACAACAGTAGATGGCCTGCGGGACACTGTACAATCACATGATCAGATCCTTAATACCCATACTGTCCTGCTCCAGCAACTCTCATACCAACAAGACGACCTCGAAAACCGCAGTCGGCGCAACAACATACGTATACGGGGGATTCCCGAGTCGGTTGACCCCAAGAATCTACCTGCCGCTGTGACGGCTATCTTTAACCAACTACTTCAACGCCCCAAAGATGACCCGATTGAACTGGACCGGGTACACCGCACGTCGGGTCCCCGCACCCCTGACCCCTCCTTCGTCCGTGACACTCTGTGCCGTGTTCATTTCTACAAAATAAAGGAGGACATTATGAGGGCCGCCAGCACTCAGCAGTCGATTCTATTCAATGAAACACCTATCATGCTCCTTCCTGATCTCTCCCGCCAAACGCTAGCAATGCGGAAATCCCTGAGACCCCTCACGCAACTCCTACAAGCGAGGCAGATCAAGTACCAATGGCGTTTTCCGTTCCATCTTCGAGTGCACCACGCGGGTAAAACCGCCATATTTCGTACATTGGGGGACTTGCCTACATTTCTCAGTGCGCTTGAACTGCCTCAAGTCACGTTGCCTGATTGGCCATTTGCTCCGACCACCCCTGGTCTACCCTACACCCCGCAATGGCAGAAGCAGGGTCGCAGGCGCACCCCTCGGTCTCCGCTACCTCAGGACCCCAACGACTGACCTGATCCTGTGGGCCCACCCGGGCCTGTTTTCTCTCTCCGCCTCTGGGATCCTTCCCCGTGATGTGCTGGGACCCGAAAGGGTCCAATAGCTTTGCTGCTGATTAACCTTTTTTTTTTTTGTATATTTCTTGTGTCTTCTGTTACTGTGCATCCCCCCCATATCCTTACAGTTGGGGTGCTCTGTTATGCCTTTTTTTTTTTTTTTTTTTTGCCCGTTCCTGGAATGATCTCAGGACTTGTCCCTGCACCCCACTAACTGCAGCAGCCCCCCCTGGGTTGCCCTTGCCATACTTCACAGTTGTTGCTATGTTTGGTTTGTCCCCTCCCTGGGGCCTGTTACATGTCCTTTCCCCTATGCCTCATAGATGTCTTTATTTCATACCGGTTTACTAACGCATTTACTGATGACCGCTAAGATACTTTTCGCTGTTATGTTATTTGGTTTTCTTTTTAGGTCGCAACTGAATCCGGTTTACCCGTGGGGCCGGGGTGCTGGGAGCTGCCCGGCTCGGTGATTCTACTCCGCGCCCCCCCCCCCTTACGGGTTTTCTTTTGTTTGTTTTTTCTATTTTTATTTCTATTTTTTGCTGTGCGCCCCACGGTGTTCCCATGATCACTGTGGGGGGCACCGATTTTTGCCTTTATGTTAGGCTTCTTTTCTACATGCTGCTTACTTTTTGGAGCCACTTAGTGGCCTTTTTTGTTTTTGTTTTTATCTTCCTCACTATTTTTTTTTACATGACCTCTTGGGCCTGTCTCCCACGATTGATGTTTACAGCTATTGTATTTCGTGTATCCCTGTTTATTTTACCGGGAGCGGGTGTCCATGCCTATAATTCTTGCTACTCCCTCTACAAGGTTGTTATACTGTCTTTTCTCTCTCTTCTTACCTTTTTTCTTCCCTCCGTCTTCTCTCTGCCTGTACCCTTCCACCCTTTGCCTCTCCCCCTGCCCCCCCTACCCTACCTCTATTCCCGTTCCCTACCCCAACAGGGTTCGCCCATGGTGACACTTATCATGCTGATTCTGAGCTCCCCCCTGCGACCCCCCCATGGCTAGTGACGGCTCCATAACCTTTGCCTCCTTTAATTGTAGAGGTTTCAACACGCCTGAGAAGCGGAGCCAGACACTCTACCATTTTCACAAGAAGCGTGCGAAAATTCTGCTGCTTCAAGAAACACACTTTCGCGCGGGAGCTATTCCAGCCCTGCGCAATAGGTATTACTCGCAATGGTTTCACAGTGTTAATCCTCAGGCCAAATCTAAAGGGGTATCTGTTGCCTTTCATAAATCTTTTACTCCGGAGGTTCTAGACTCTCTCATAGATGACTCGGGTCGGTATTTGTTTTTGAAACTGAAACTAAATGATTTTCTCTTCACAGTGGCTAACATCTACGTGCCGAACGTGGGTCAGGCTCGGTTCCTCTCCTCGGTCCTCACCAGACTATCCTCCTTTGGAGGGTCAGCTTTCATTATTGGCGGTGATCTCAATATTGCCCTCTCCCCATCTGCAGACACATCCTCGGGTAAGTCTTCCGTTCCTTATTCCACCTTGACACGCATTAAATCACTTTTACATTCATCCCATCTGGTGGATGCCTGGCGAATCCAGCATCCCACGGAAATGGATTACAGTTACTTCTCAATTGCACATAACTCCTACAGTAGATTGGACCACTTTCTCATATCACAATCACTACTAGACACGCCCCTCCAAACGTCGATCGGTAACTTTCTGTGGTCCGACCATGCCCCCGTCTACCTGTCTCTGGTCCGCCCCCCTGCTACCCGTCGGGGAGCGAGCTGGAGACTTAACGACAACCTGCTGCGGGACTCCGTGTGTTTGGCGGATGTCTCTAAAGCCATTAAGGATTTTATAGGTGACCATTCCGCTGACACTACCTCCCCTATGAACCAATGGGACACACTCAAATGTGTGCTCCGGGGTACCCTTATACAACACGGTTCTCGCCTTAAAAAGGCCCGAGCCCATGACATACGCAGACTCCTTACTACCATTGCGGACCTCGAACCCCTTCACAAAAAGGATCTAGATCCTGCTGTTTTTGTTCAGCTTTCCAACGCCCGCAGGGACCTACTCCAGCTCCTAGACGCGCACTCCCTGATTGCCAGGGATAAAGCGCGGAACCATTTCTACTCATTGGCAAACAAATGTGGGAAACACCTGGCTAGGGTTATCCATCCCAGACCCCCACGACATTCTATCCCCTTCATCGTTCAATTGGACCATACAAAAACGTTTAACACCTCTGGGATATCTGCATCCTTCAGGCAATACTACTCACAGCTTTATAACCTTCCGCATGCAACCCCTCCAGATAGGTCCCCCCCATCTCCTGACCCCATGCAAGCTTATATTTTGGAGACCGCCCTACCTACTATTGACAAGGTGGACGCGACGGCCTTGGATGAGCCCCTACTTACCTCTGAATTTTTACAGGCTATCAAAGCCCTTAAGGTGGGAAAATGTCCGGGCCCTGACGGCTTTACACCCCGGTTTTACAAAACTTTTGCCCCCCAGCTTGCACCCCTTCTGACAAAAGCCTTTAATTCGGTAGACAGCTCTAACCTTCCTTCCAAGGACTCCTTATCTGCTAACATCTCTATTATCCCTAAACCGGGCAAGGACCCATCCCAATGCAGTAGCTATCGGCCCATCTCCCTGCTCAATATAGATATTAAGCTATTCGCAAAAGTTTTAGCTACCCGTCTGTCCCCTCTACTGCCTAAAATTATTCATAATGATCAAGTGGGGTTTGTCCCTGGCAGGGAGGCAAGAGACAACACCACCAAGACGATACATCTTATTTCCCTGATCCAACGTAAAAACCTGAGAGCTTGCCTCTTATCTTTCGACGCTGAAAAGGCCTTCGATAGGGTCAGTTGGAGGTTTCTACAGCTGTCTCTAGAACAACTTGGCCTCGGAGCTCCCTTCATCTCTAAAGTTATGTCCCTATATTCACGACCCTCAGCTGCGGTCCTGGTCAACGGAACTGCATCAGCCCCCTTTGATATTGCAAACGGCACCAGACAGGGCTGCCCCCTGTCCCCCCTCCTCTTTGTCATCATCATTGAACATTTAGCCTGTGCCATACGACAAAACCCCTCCATCCTCGGTATTCAAACTCCATCTGCACATCATAAACTCTCCCTGTATGCCGATGACCTCCTTGTGTATATTCAGAATCCACACATCTCCCTACCATCCCTACTCAGGGAATTTCAACGTTTCGGTGTCCTTAGTAACTTTAAGATCAACATCTCTAAGACAGAAGCCCTCAACATATCCCTCACCCCCTCCACGCTGTCCCTTCTAAAGTCCAACTTTTCATTTAAATGGCAAACCAAGGGGATCTCTTACCTAGGGGTCATCATACCCTCCAACCTGGCTGATTTGTTTTCCCTGAATTATATTCCCCTGCTTAGCCGTATACGGAAGGACCTTGAGGAGTGGGGGGGATCTCCTTTACCCTGGTTCGGAAGGATTAATATCCTAAAGATGGACACTCTACCCAAGTTCCTGTACTTATTTCAAACGATCCCCATCCACGTCCCCAAATCATTTTTTATCTCCCTACGCTCGCTAGCTATCAGATTCATGTGGAACAGGGGCCTCCCCAGAGTTAAATTTAAACTGCTTACACTCCCGAAGACTATGGGAGGTACCGGCCTCCCTGACTTTGAGACCTACTACACAGCTGCTCATATGTCCCGCATTATAGAATGGTTCCCCCGTCCTCCTTGCAAGGCCTCGGTGTCCGTTGAACAGGACCTTTCTCCTGTGGATCTCCGAGCTCTTCTATGGGGATACAAACGAGACTACTCTCGTATGACCTCCTTATCCCCACTGACCTTGTCCTCCTTGAAGCTATGGTATATGACAGGGCTAAACACCACCCTTTCCTCCGATCCAGGCCCCCTGACGTCCCTCTTTGACCATCCTGCCTTACCACAAAGTACGGGGGCAGCCTCCCTAGGACCCTTTAGGCGTACGGAGTGGCCGCAAGCTCGCACATTTGTGCATCCTTCTCAGGGGACCTCGGTCCCCACGGCAGACTCCGGAGATTGGCTCACGGCCCTACATGTGTCCACGTTTACCAAACGCCTACACTCCTCCTCTCAAATACATCGCAAGCTCACCATCTTCGAGGAACTGTGCTCGCTCCCAGAAACTCCCAAACACCTACTATCCTCCTTATATAACCTACTGCAGACGTTAGCACATGATCAACTCCCACATTACACTAGGCTGTGGTCTGCGGATTTGGGTGAAGACATCTCTGTGCCGAAATGGCAAACCTCTTTTCATTTCACACATAAGTCTACCATCTCCTGCTACTCTCAAGAAAAGAACTACAAGCTATTGTCCAGATGGTACAGAGACCCTGCTACTTTACACAAAATCTTCCCATCTACGCCAGCCACCTGCTGGCGCTGTGAAGCTTCAGTCGGAACTTACATGCATGTCTGGTGGGACTGTGAGAGGATCCGCCCCTTCTGGACCCAGGTTTTTGAATGTTATAATCTCTTAGCTGATGTTCCGGTTCCTATCTCTCCGAAAATCGCATTACTCTCCATACTGCCCGGGTCTATTAAATCGCAGAGACAGAGATTGCTCCGCTTTTTTATGTCCTCTGCTAGACAACTGATACCTGCTTATTGGAAGACGACGAATACTCCCCCATTGTCACGGTGGGTATCGATCATGAATGACACCATGAGAATGGAGGAGATGTTGGCGCTGGACAATGACACTTACACCAAATTTATATCTCAATGGTCGATCTGGCTCCGCTTCTCCTCCTCTGACGCTTTAAAGAACCAAATCTTGAACGCATAAGGTCATTGTGGGCTCTCTCTCTTCCCTACCCCCCCATGCCCCTCCCCCTTGCCTCCCCTCTCCTCTCCTCTTGCTATCTAGCTTTCCCCTCTACCACTTTGTTCCTCTTTATTTTGCTCCTCTCCTCCCTTTCCTCTTCTCTCTCTCTTTCTATCTTCTTTATGTTATTGATTAAATATTGTCTCATGTAGTAACCCATGAGTATTTTTCACTACTGGGGTCTCATGGATCGGAGAGCAGGCCGTTTTCCCTACTCTCCAAGCTTCCCATCGGGGACCAGCTGTGGCTGATAGTCATTAACCGACCCCCGTGGATGTACTCCTGTTGCTGTTCCTGCTTGCATTTGCCTCATGATGGTTACTGTTTTATCGTTTTGTTTTTTTTACCTGACGTGTTTCAATAAAAATATTTTCAACACTAAATAAAGTTGTTTTTTCTATTTTTATACTATACAGTTTCTCTATTTCTATAGCACCGTAATAATCCCGCCCAGCCCCTTCCGTCTTCTTCATTCTGTTAAAATTGGGATGAGGTGCGTTGATAAATTTTTGCCCGACCTGGTTTTCTCTCTTTTTCAATAAAAGTGTAATATTCCTTTAAATTTCGTATAGGGGGGTGTGTCTATAGTATGCCTGTGAAGGGGCGCATGTTTCTGGTGCTTAGAACTGTCCCAGCACAAAGTGTCATTTATGCAGGAAAAAAAGTCCTTTAAAATCACTTGCAGCTATTATGAATTGTCGGCTCTGTAATACAGAGAACACTCATTGAAAGTCATTGATAAAAAAATAAAAATAAAAATAAAAAAAAAGCGTGGGAGTCCCCCAAATTCAATTACCAGGCTCTTCAGGTCTGGTATGGATATTAAGGGGAACCCTGCGTCAAATTAAAAAAAAATTGACGTGGGGATCCCCCTAAAAACCCGTACCAGACCCTTTATCCGAGCACGCAACCTGGCAGGCCACAGGAAAAAAGGGGGGGGACGAGAGAGCGGCCCCCCTCCCTCCTGAACCATACCAGGCCACATGCCCTCAACATTGGGAGGATGCTTTGGGGGTCTGTGACCCCTCAAAGCACCTTATCCCCACGTTGATGTGGAGAAGGGCCTCATCCCCACAACCCTGGCCGGTGGTTGTGGGGGTCTGCGGGCGGGGGGCTTATCAGAATCTGGAAGCCCCCTTTAACAAGGGGACACCCAGATCCCGCCCTGTTTGAAATGGTAAGGGGGTACAAAAGTACCCCTACCATTTCACAAAGAAAGTGTAAAAAATAGTTAAATAAGACAAACACACTTTTTGAAAAATTCCTTTATTAAAAATAAAAGTAAATAAAAAAAACATTCCAGCGGTGGTAATCCACTCTTGCTATCCAGTGACGGATCTCCGGGGTCCAGCGATGGATGATCTGATCCAGCGCAGCGAATCCATCCATCTTCTGTCTCCACAGAGGAGACACTGCGGGGATTCCGGCGGCCTGACGTTTGTTATATGCGGAGGGCGGGGCCACCCGTCACCTGACCCCGCCCCCCTCTGACGCAAGGGGAAACCCGGGTTTCCCCGTGACGTATGGGTGACCCCCGCTCCCCTCTGATGTAACACAGGCCGGTTTCCGTTACATCAGAGGGGGCGGGATCACCCATACGTCACGGCCGCCGGGATCCCACAGTGTCTCCTCAGTGGAGACAGAAGATGGATGGATTCGCTGCGCTGATTCAGATCAGCCATCGCTGGACCCCGGGGAGATGATCGTCCGTCGCTGGATAGCAAGAGTGGATTACCACTGCTGGAATCTTTTTTTATTTTTTTTTATTTTTAATAAAGGAATTTTTCTAAAGTGTGTTTGTCTTATTTAACAATTTTTTACACTTTCTTTGTGAAATGGTAGGGGTACTTTTGTACCCCCTTACCATTTCAAACATGGGGGGCGGGATCTGGGGGTCCCCTTGTTAAAGGGGTTCCAGATTCTGATAAGCCCTCCGCCCGCAGACCCCCACAACCACCGGCCAGGGTTGTGGGGATGAGACCCTTCTCCATATCAACATGGGGACAAGGTGCTTTGAGGGGTCACAGACCCCCAAAGCATCCTCCCAATGTTGAGGGCATGTGGCCTGGTATGGTTCAGGAGGGAGGTGGGGCCGCTCTCTCGTTCCCCCCTCCCTTTTCCTGCGGCCTGCCAGGTTGCGTGCTCGGATAAAGGGTCTGGTATGGATTTTTAGGGGGACCCCCACGTCAATTTTTTTTAAAATTTGATGTGGGGTTCCCCTTAATATCCATACCAGACCTGAAGGGCTTGGTAATTGAATTTGGGGGACCCCCACGCTTTATTTATTTATTTATTTATTTATATCAATGACTTTCAATGAGTGTTCTCTGTATTATGGAGCCGACAATTCATAATAGCTGCGAGTGATTTTAAAGGACTTTTTTTTCCTGCATAAATGACACTTTGTGCAGGGACAGTTCTAAGCACCAGAAACATGCGCCCCTTCACAGGCATACTATGGACACCCCCCCCCCCCCTACGAAATTTAAAGGAATATTACACTTTTATTGTTTTACTTTAATCATTATTAAAATCACTGCTCCCGAAAAAACTGCAGTTTTTAAAACTTTTTTTTTGCATTGATACATGTCCCCTGGGGCAGGACCCGGGTCCCTAAACACTTTTTAGGACAGTAACTTGCATATTAGCCTTTAAAATTAGTGCTTTAGATTTTGAACGTTGGAGTCCCATAGACTTTAATAGGGTTCTAAAGTTCACACGAAGTATGCTATATACTAGCTCCGTCGAATCTTCTTTATACATTCGACAGACACCATAAGCCTTCAAAGACAGATTTGACCGTAATTCATGTGGATTTTCAGACGAATGCAATTTTTGAATGAAAAACGAAATAAATAAAAACGAATTTTGGGAGTAACTAAATAAATACATTTTTCAGACGAAAACGAAATTCCGAAATGAAATATTTTACTCTGCACATGTCTAGTGGTTAGCACTTCTGCCCGGGGTCATAAGTTTGAATCCCAGTCAGGGCAATATCTGCATGGGGTTTGCATACTCTCCCTGTGCTTGCATGGTTTGCCTCCAACACTACAAAGACATGCTGATAGGTAACATGACCCTAGTATGTGTGTGCATGTACATATGCATATGAAACAGGGACCATAGACTGTAAGCTCTCTTAGGGCAAGCACTATGTAAAGTGCTGTATGAGGCTGTTTTTCAGGCAGACCTGATTGGACCCCCCAGTCTCTATGTAGCTATAGATGTCAGCAGACACTTGTTTGCTGAGACCCACCTCCATCTGACCCAATCCTGTCCCCCAAAAACAGTGGATTGGATCATAGTCAGATGGATAAGAGACAGGCGGTTGGTCTGTTTCCATCTGATTGCCCCATAGAAGAGAGTGGGGCTGTAGCCATGTCTGCTCTGCATGACAGAGCGGGCACGGACCTGTCATCCACCTGCTCAGTGGGGAGATACCCTGCTGAGCAGGCAGATGCAGACTACGGACATGCCCGTGTGAAACCAGCCTAAAGTGTCAGCACTATTTAAATTCCTGTAAATAATTAATAAAACTGACATTTATTAATACATGTGATGAATGCAAAGATTTGTGATCTGGGCCTGGTAATAAACTGTAAAACAATAAGGGGTCTATTTATCACTATATTCAAATAAGATTTTACAATTTTTATCCAGGATTTATACTTTTTTTTTTACATGAGCTGTTTTGAAAATATGTGAATCTTGAGTGAAAACATCGATAAATAGTCCCCTCTATGTTCAAGTATGGTGGTGAGAATATTCACTAGCAGGTGTATGCTAGCAATTCTATAGTTAAATAGAAAAGGGAAAAGTTCTGTGGAAGTAACTGTACACAGTTTCTGATATGGTTGATCTAGAAAAGCACTGAGCAAAACTGATTTATATATCAGCTGCCTATAGCAGGAATATCAGATAGCAGTTGAATTAAGTATGTGCCTGAAGGAGATTGCCAACTTATATCTATGCTGCATTCAAGTCTATTATTAGCTCATTACATCTGACTAGAAAAAACCCTGTTCATTTACATCCCTTAGAGCCCCTTCACACTGAAAGCGCAGGTAATTTTTGCGGCGCTTTTCGGGCACTAGCGGGGCGTTTGTGTGCGGGGTGTCCTAAAAAAAAAAAAAAAAACCCCAGAAAAAATACCCTTTTGCCGGTGCTTTCAATGCGCGTTGCAATCGCAAACTATTTATAGATGCTTGCAGGACTTTTTCTGAGTGTGAAAGCACACATTGCAATGAATGGGAGACAGTTTTCAGGCACTTTTCAGAGGCTATTTCTAGCACTAAAACACCTGAAAACTGCCTCAGTGTGAAAGGGGTTTCAACTATTTAGAGCAAATTGCAAGACCAAACCAATTTTTGGCCATTCTCACAGTGTGGAGTAAAGGCTGGAAATTATCAGTTTTTTACTTGTGTCACCATTGGGAAGATTAAGGCCAGATTCATGTTTTTGATGTTGTAATTCATAGTAATGTGTAAAAAAAAGCATCCAAGAGCACTTAAAAAAATTTTTTTTAAATGTCATCCCACCCTCAGTAGTGCACCATCTGGCTGTTTCTAACTAGTGGACAGCAAGTAATCAAAGAGAACAGTATTTAGCAACTTTTTATCTGCCACCTGGCCACTCAAAATATCTTTGTAAGTTTTTACTTGCTGAGCATGATGTAGATCTCCCATGTGTCAGAGCCTAGGTTTGCAAATTGGCCACAAATGAACTGAGCACTGCACTGTGGGACAGCAGAGGTAGTGTCGCATGTTCTGGACGTATTGGGAATTCTCCAAGCCCTGGTGGTGTATCAATTGAGCAGGGGAGCAAGTGAAGATGAAGTATACACTTCTAAAGAAAATGTGCTTATTATATGTGGTTATTATATATGTTATTATATATAAATGTTATTATATATATTATATATTATATATTATTATATTATTATAATAATTATTATATATAAATTATTATATATGTTATTATATATAAATGTGGTTATTATATATGTGTTATTATGGCTAGGATTCATTTTTTTTTTTTACATTGTATTTAACCCTTTTGTGACCAGAGGTCACTGATATCTAGATGCCAAGTCCAAAACTAGCAGTGTCCGCTTAAAGCTGAACAGATCTAAAAGGAAGAAGTTAATGCAGCTCTGTAATCATGAATGCTTCATTAAATGTATCCTTAAATGCAAGCAGTACCGTAACTTGAATTTCACTTGGTATTAGCCTGCTGCAGTTTACTGTACAGCAAAGCTCAGAAAGGGGATGGGAGAAGCACTGCATGGAACCAATAAAGTGTGTTGCAATAAAGCTTTACAGAGTGACAAAGAGATGAGCTCTCACGTATTTTTAATGGATATATAAGGCTTTTATTTGGCACACTGTTTTATTCAATAGCCTGCTCTGTTTTATTTTATTTTTAATGTATTATTATTTTAAATAGTGCAACTGCATCTGGCAGTTGAGCTATAAAGCAAGAAAGATGGCCCTGCCGGAGAACACTGCCGGCTGAAAGTTTTTTTTTTCATAGTGGAGGCTCCAGCATGCATGTGATCCACTAATATCAGAGCTAAGAGAAACCACCCGGGTTCATGATCATCAGTGGAGACCCCAGCAATCGTTGACAGCCGGGATGATGTGTTGGCTACTGTCATTAATAGAGGAGAACATTTAACAACGTGTCCTTGGCATGGGCATAGTGACATAGAACATTACTTACAGATTGTGGGTGGGCTGGGGTTAAAGGTTCACAATTTGTACACAAAAGTGAATAAGTAAAAGCAGTATCTCCCCTCTTCTGCCAATCAGAATAATTAGAAATTTTAAAAATGAAAATAGCTATAATGGGGGATGTTAAATACTGAAATGGTAGCTACGGCGCTATCCTACTATTAATAGCACACATGTGCCATATGGAGACCAATATTGGGAATAATGGGATTTTTATATACAGCTTACCTGTAAAATCCTTTTCTTGAGAGTACATCACGGGACACAGGAGCTTCATTACATAGTGGGTTATATAGGCACCTCTGGTGATTGGACACTGGTTGACCCTAATTAAGGAGAATTCCTCCCCTATATAACCCCTCCCATTTGGGAGGCACCTCAGTTTTGTAGCAAAGCAATAAGAAACCACGTAAAACCCAAGAGGGGCGGGAGCCCTGTGTCCCGTGATGTACTCTCAAGAAAAGGATTTTACAGGTAAGCTGTATATAAAAATCCAATTTTCTTGATCATACATCACGGGACACAGGAGCTTCATTACATAGTGGGATGTCCCATAGCAATGCTCAGATTGAGGGGAGGGAGACACAGATCATAAATATAGACCGCCAGGGACCTGAGGACCCAAACTGCAGCCTGCAGTACACTGCGCCCGAAGGCGATATCCTCTTGCCCTCTGACATCCACCTGATAGAATCTGGTGAATGTGTGGACTGATGACCAAGTCGCAGCCTTACAGATCTGAGCCAGGGAGGCCTGGTGATGCACTGCCCAAGAAGCACTGACAGCCCTAGTAGAGTGCGCCTTCACCTGAAAAGGAGGAATCTTCCCCTTTAAGCCATAGGCCTGAGAAATAACTTGTCTGATCCACCTTGAGAGAGTGGACTTTGACGCTGCCTGGCCCTTTCTAGGGCCTTCCGGCAGAATAAATAAACAATCAGTTTTCCTTATCTGAGAAGTTGCTTGAAGATAAACACTGATTGCTCTAACCACATCCAAAGTGTGTAAAGACTCTTCCTCTGTGGACTGAGGGTCCGGAAAAAAGGATGGTAGGATTACATCCTGATTCAAATGGAAACCCGAAACCACCTTAGGTAGAAAGGACCTGTTGGGACGCATGACCACCCGGTCCTTATGGATGATTAAATACGGCTCTTTACTGGAAAGAGCTGCCAACTCTGATACTCTTCTAGCCGTAGATATGTCTACTAAGAAGACCAGCTTTTTAGTCAGGAGAGCTAAAGAAGCCAGATGCAAAGGAAAGGTTCAAATGGTTGCCCCTGTAAGGCCGAGAGAACCAAGTTCAGATCCCATGGGCATACCGGAGGTTTAACTGGCGGTTTTGTCCGCATAGCCCCCTGGATAAAAGCCCGTACCAGGGAATGTGATGCAAGCGGTTTTTGAAAAAATACCGACAGGGCCGAAATCTGCACTTTAATAGTGCTTATGGCCAAATTCATTTCTAGGCCTGACTGGAGAAAGGCCAAGATTCTGTTAATGACATACTTTCTAGGATGCCACTTCCTGAGTTCACACCAGGAAACATATGTCCTCCAGATTTTGTAATAAATAAGCCTGGAGGCCGGCTTTCTGGCATTGACCAGAGTAGAAAGGACTGGCCCCGAAAGGCCACGGTCTCTCAGAATGTGGGTCTCAGCAGCCAAACCGTCAAATTCAGACTGCGTAAAGCAGGATGGTAGATTGGACCCTGTGAGAGCAGATCTGGCCGGAGAGGGAGGGTCCATGGCCTGCCTACTGCCAACTTCATGATTTCTGCATACCATGGTCGCCTGGGCCAAGCCGAGGCCACCAAAAGGACCGACTTCGTCTCCCTCTTGACCCTTCCCAGGAACCGCGACAGCAGCGGGCTCGGGGGGAAGGCATAGATCAGATTGTACTGATCCCAGGGAATCGTCAGAGCATCTGACCCCTGAGCAAGTGCATCTCTTGTCCTTGACACAAACTTGTCCAGTTTCCTGTTGAACCTGGACGCAAACAGATCTACGTCTGGGGTACCCCACTTGTGACATATGTTCTGAAACACATCGGGGTGCAGAGCCCATTCTCCTGGGCACAACTGCTGGCGGCTGAGAAAATCCGCCTGCCAATTCTCCACTCCTGGGATGAAGACTGCAGAAAGACACGGAACATGCTTTTCTGCCCAGACAAGTATGCGATTCACCTCCTTTTGGGCCACCAGACTTCTGGTACCGCCCTGGTGATTGATGTAAGCCACTGCGGTGGCATTGTCGGACTGAACCCGAAACGGGAAACCTCGCAGTCTGTAAGACCACTCTATGAGTGTCATGTAAACTTCCCGAATCTCCAAGATATTTATGGGCAGTAGACTTTCGGTCGCAGACCATTTCCCCTGCGAGCACGTTCCCTCCAATACAGCTCCCCAGTCTGTCAGGCTGGCATCTGTTGTGATAATCTTCCATGAGAGAGGAAGAAAAGTTTTGCCCTTCAGCAAATTCCTGGTTTGTAACCACCAGACAAGACTTTTGCGTGTCCCGGGGGATAGACGCATAGGAAGATCCAGGGATTGGGGCTTCCTGTTCCAAGCCGCAAGGATGCATCCTTGCAGAGGCCTTGAGTGGAACTGGGCGAATGGGACGGCCTCGAAGGAGGCGACCATCTTCCCTAATAGTCTCATGCACAACCGAATGGAGGAAGATCTTCTGCCCAGAATCAGGCGCACCAGATCTCCAATGGCCAAGGCCTTTAGCCTTGGAAGAAACACCCTGCCTTGAGCGGTGTCGATAATCATACCTAGGTATTCCAACCTGGTAGTCGGTTGTAGGGACGACTTTTCTAGGTTTATAATCCAACCTAGGCGTTCTAGATGTTCTAGCGTTTTGGTGACGCTGCGACTTAGGAACGCTGCAGTTTTCTCCATGAGAAGCAAGTCGTCTAGATAAGCCATGACGGCTATGCCCTGAACTCTTAAGATTGCTAAGAGAGGGTCCAGAATCTTTGTGAAGACTCGAGGGGCTGTAGCAAGCCCGAACGGCAAGGCCACAAATTGAAAATGGCGCCGCTCTACCGCGAACCTTAGAAATTTTTGGTGTGCGGGAAAAATTGGCACATGGAGATATGCATCCTTGATATCTATTGATGCCATGAATTCTCCCCCTTGCAGGGAGGAGACCACAGTGCGGATTGACTGCATTCGGAAGGTCTGGATGTGTAAAAACCGGTTTAGGTCTTTCAGATCCAGGATAGGTCTGACACTTCCATTTGGTTTTGGAACGGTGAAGAGATTTGAGTAAAACCCTGAACCCTGATCTTTCGGGCTTACTTCTGCTATCACACCCTGGGATAGTAACTGATCTAAGGCCAGAAATAGCGGTTTTTGCTTTACTGGATCCCTGGGGATCCTTGACCTTAGGAAACGAGAAGGTGGAATCTCCTGAAACTCTAGCTTGTAGCCCAGAGATACTGAAGAGATCACCCACTTGTCCTGGATCTCTTCCCGCCAGGCGCCTGCAAACTGCAGGAGCCTTCCCCCCACTCTGCCGAGCGGGGGCGCCCCTTCACAAGGAAGTTTTGGGGCTCTGCTTGGCAGGCTTTCGCCCCCAAGTCTTTTTCTGTCCCTGGGCTCGGCCTTGAGCCTTACTAGCAGCGGAGGACTGAGAAGGCCGTCGCCACTGTTTAGAGCTTGATGCTTCGGGAGAAAGAGCACGCCTAAATGAAGGACGCTTGCTCTTTTTGACTGGAAGGAGAGTAGATTTACCTCCTGAAATATTTTGGACGAATTTATCTAATTCTTCCCCAAACAAACGCTCCCCTTTAAACAGGAACCCAGTCAAATGCTTTTTGCATGACAGCTCAGCAGTCCAATTCTTTAGCCATAGGGCCCTTCGCATGTGGACCAACATGAGAGACAAACGTGATGCTTGTTGGATGGAATCCAAAATCGCATCAATTATGAAACACAGGATGTGAGGCAATTCTGCATAATTTCCTACTTCCTCACTGGGAAGGAGCCCAAGCATCTGTTTAACTTGTTCCTTGAGGAACTGACACAACCCCACGGCTGTGACTGTAGGTTGCACCACAGTGCCAGCCATGGAAAAGGAGGCTTTTAATAAGGTTTCCAGCTTTTTATCAGTTGGATCCTTGAATACCTGCGCATTATCCAAAGGACAAGTTAGGTTCTTATTCACACAAGAAACAGCCGCATCGACAGATGGGACCCCCCACTTCTTGGTGAAACTTTCCTCCACAGGATAATGCATAGAAAACCTCTTGGGAGGAGTAAACAGTTTATCGGGATGTCCCCAATCCTCATGCATCAATTTATCCATTAAAGGATGAATTGGGAAGGAATAAGCAGTCTGTGGGGCTTTCCTGACTCCCAGGGAAGAAACAGAGGACGTAGCGACTTCAGCAGCAGGCATTCTGAATGTGGTACGCACCAATTCAGTATAATACTGCACCTGCTTTCTGAGTGCCTGGGAGGAGGGGACTATCTCTTCTTCCTCTGACTCGTCTGACTGCTCATGATCCCTATCCAAAGATAGGGATCACTCCTCATTTTCAGAAGAACCATCCGAGAGAGGGATTTCAGCAGAGGGAGGGGATCTACCCCTTTTCCTGCTATCTTTTAGGGAAGCAGAAATAAAATTCATGATTCTCCCTTCAAAACCCTCCAATGTAGCCCTAAGGGAGTCCTCAGTGACATAAACCGGGGCTGCGACATTAGGAGAGGCTGCAAAACCTGACAGGGGCACCGACTCGTCTTGAGAGGCTGGCTCCAGTCTTGCAGGGGGGGATGGTAATTTACAGGCACCTTTGGAACCCCTGGACCTAGGCGGTGACTTACCAGTGCTCTTATTACCTCCCCCTGAGACCCTCTTACGAGGAGACATAGTACTAGGCTACAAAGCAGAGGTACTAGTACAAGTGCGATCACTGTTGCGCTTAAAGTCTCACAATAATAAATATATGCTTAAACTGCACAACCTGATGCTGAGTAGGTGTCTTAAGGTTTGCCTGGATCCAATCCCCACAGCTCCTGTGTCTCCAATTACAGTCCCCTGACGCTCTGGGCTTTTAAAACTGCCGCCTGGCGCCTGCGCAGTACAGCGCCGTGCACACTGACGTGCACGGCTCGCAACCACACCCCCCCTCCTCCATTAGGCCGGGAGCGTGCCCGGCGCGCGTGCACGAGGACCGCGGAATCCGGGGGGGAGAGGAGAACCCAAAATGGAGCAGCGTGGGACCCCTGAACTGCGTGGCACCCCTGTTTACCTTCTTTGTGGCAGGGACTGCAATGGAGACGTGAGTTAGCTGGAGAAACAGGCTTTCCCTTGAGCGTGTGTATTGAAAGGCATGTAAGTATGCATCAGGCTGCTCTTACTCCCTCTAGTGGTGGAAACCAGGTAAGACATACAACTACTCACAATGAAGAAATCCATTCATATATTAAATATACAGGATGACTTCCCTTACCTGTCCCCGCCGCAGGAATTGCTGAACCAGACAAATTCCAGCCTTCACCCATCACGGCGGGTATTGTTAGCCAACCTTCAGGTATATCTGGGGCTCTTACTCGGAAGAACCTCCCACCTGGGCCATGTAGAAAGCTCTGCCAGAAACTTTTGTGCGCTCTGTATAAACAGTACACCAAGTCTGGTTTTCCCAGAGCCCAGTCTTCCAATGGAGAGGACTTACAGGCAAAACCTCGCTTCTTCGGCAGACGAGGCCCGGGTACCATACCATCTTGGGAGTCAAATATCGGCCCGAGGTATGGATCCGGTTTGTTGTAGCCCTTCGGCCCTCGCAGGGACCTGCATAGAGCTAAAGTTTTACGTGACCATCACCTAGACACTGGCAAAAAAACTGAGGTGCCTCCCAAATGGGAGGGGTTATATAGGGGAGGAATTCTCCTTAATTAGGGTCAACCAGTGTCCAATCACCAGAGGTGCCTATATAACCCACTATGTAATGAAGCTCCTGTGTCCCGTGATGTATGATCAAGAAAAATAAATGGCTAGATGGTTATCTAAAGTGTGAGTGCCACCCAAAATGCTAAATTATTGCTTTACAAATTGCATGTAAAATAATCAGCATAAGAAATACAATAATAAAATATAAAAATATATACTCGCTGAAAAATTGCAATATTAGAAAAAACATATGCATTCTGAAATCCACACCTTAGTGCTATCAAAAGTGCTGTGTGCTTGTATTAGTGCAAAAAAATGTGCTAATGAAGTTTCTAATGTATTAACATCCATTAAAGAACCCTCCTAGGGTGTGAAACCATTAAAAACCAAGAAAAAACACATAGAAAAAGTCCAAAAAATCCAAGAAAAGTCCAAAAGAAAAAATAACATCAGAAGATTCCTCAATAATCAGATCAAAGTGACATTGTGCTCAGTGTTCAATGAATCCTGAATTGCAATCGGTGCGTTTTCCGTGCATAGGACAAACTTCCGCACTCTTGTGAGAGAGAGTACGTTCACAATAGGCCACGCAATAGGGTGTGGCCTATTGTGAATGTACTCTCTCTCTCACAAGGCGGCGGCGGTGAATATAAACATCTTAAAGGCATATCTTAGAGGCGCTGTTTTTCTCTTACCTATGTGAGTAATAAATTTGCACAACAATAAAGATTGTATTTTAAACTGGATTACACTATGGATATTTTATTTTTATTCACAATGAGGAAATGAGAAGTAACTTAAATGGTAACCAGACCAGCTCCATACAGCGACACAGGGGCTCACACTGTGGAGGCGATTTAACCCCTGCAGGGGCAGGGGAGCTGGTGAGTGCGAAAGTTTGTCCTATGCACGGAAAACGCACCGGTTGCAATTCAGGATACACTAAACACTGAGCACAATGTCACTTTGATCTGATTATTGAGGAATCTTCTGATGTTATTTTTTCTTTTGGACTTTTCTTGGATTTTTTGGACTTTTTCTATGTGTTTTTTCTTGGTTTTTAATGTTTTTTGTTTTTGCGATTTCACACCCTAGGAGGGTTCTTTAACCACTTCAGCTCCGGACCAATAAACACCTTAAGGACCAGAGGTCTTTTTGCAATTTCGCACTGCGCTGCTTTAACTGGTAATTGCGCGGTCATGCAATATTGCACCCAAACGAAATTTGCGTCCTTTTCTTCCCACAAATAGAGCTTTCTTTTGATGGTATTTGATTGCCTCTGCGATTTTTTTTTTTTGCGATATAAATGGAAAAAGAGCGAAAATTTTGAAAAAAAAAGATATTTTCTTCTTTTTGTTATAAGAAAAATCGAATAAACTAAATTTTAGTCATACATTGAGGGCAAAATTTATTCAGCCACATGTCTTTAGTAAAAAAAATGTCAATAAGCGTATATTTTTTGGTTTGCGCAAAAGTTATAGCGTCTACAAACTAGAGTACATTTTCTGGAATTTACACAGCTTTTAATTTATGACTGCCGATCTCATTTCTTGAGGTGCTAAAATGGCAGGGCAGTACAAATCCCCCCCAAATGACCCCATTTTGGAAAGTAGACACCCCAAGGAAATTGCTGATGGGTATGTTGAGCCCATTGAATATTTATTTTTTTTGTCCTAAGGGATTGAATAATGACAAAAAAAAAAAAAAAAAAATTTTTTTACAAAAAGTTGTCACTAAATGATATATTGCTCACACATGCCATGGTTATATGTGGAATTGCACCCCAAAATATATTCCGCTACTTCTCCCGAGTATGGCGATACCACGTGTGTGGGACTTTTTGGGAGTCTAGTCGCGCACGGCACCCCGAAAACCAATCACCACCTTCAGGATTTCTAAGGGTGCAAATTTTTGATTTAACTCCTCACTACCTATCACAGTTTCGAAGGCCATAAAATGCCAAAATAGCACAAAACCCCCCAAAATGACCCCATTTTGGAAAGTAGACACCCCAAGCTATTTACTGAGAGGCATGTTGAGTCCATGGAATATTTTATATTTTGCCACAAGTTGCGGGAATATTACAAACTTTTTTTTTTTTGCACCAAGTTGTCACTAAATGATATATTGCTCACACATGCTATGGGCATATGTGAAATGACACCCCAAAATACATTCTGCTGCTTCTCCCGAGTACGGGGATACCACATGTGTGGGACTTTTTGGGAGTCTAGTCGCGCACGGCACCCCGAAAACCAATCACCACCTTCAGGATTTCTAAGGGTGCAAATTTTTGATTTAACTCCTCACTACCTATCACAGTTTCGAAGGCCATAAAATGCCAAAATAGCACAAAACCCCCCCAAATGACCCCATTTTGGAAAGTAGACACCCCAAGCTATTTACTGAGAGGCATGTTGAGTCCATGGAATATTTTATATTTTGCCAAAAGTTGCGGGAATATTACAAACTTTTTTTTTTTGCACAAAGTTGTCACTAAATGATATATTGCTCACACATGCTATGGGCAGAAGTCAAATTACACCCCAAAATAAATTCTGCTGCTTCTCCCGAGTACGGGGATACCACATGTGGGGGACTTTTTGGGAGCCTAGCCACGTACGGGACCCCGAAAACCAAGCACTGCCTTCTGGATTTGAATATAAAATGCTATAAAAAACAAAACTAACCAGAGTCACCCGTAACACTTATACGGTGATCAGTGGTGAAAGGGTTAACTAGGGGCAATCAGGGGGTTCAAATTTTTATTAGGTAGTATATGGGGGTCCCTGGCGCTATATAAAAACCTGACGGGGAACCTAAATAACTAACTGGCTAACCAGCGTCACCAGTGACACTTATACTGTGATCGCTGGTGAAAGGGGGTGAAAGGGTTAACTAGCAGCAATCAGGGGGTTAAAACCATTATTGGGTAGTATATCGGGGTACCTAGCGCTATAAAAACCTGGCGGTGAACCTAAAAAAATAACTAGCTACCTAGCGACACTAGCGACACTGATGCAGCGTTCAGAAAAATTATCGCTTAGTGACACTGGCAAAAGGGGGTGAAAGGGTTAACTAGCGGAAATCAGGGGGTTAAAACCATTATTGGGTAGTATATCGGGGTACCTAGCGCTATAAAAACCTGGCGGTGAACCTAAAAAAATAACTAGCTACCTAGCGACTGTAGCGACACTAATGCAGCGATCAGAAAAACGATCGCTTAGTGACACTGGCAAAAGGGGGTGAAAGGGTTAACTAGCGGCAATCAGGGGGTTAAAACCATTATTGGGTAGTATATCGGGGTACCTAGCGATATAAAAACCTGGCGGTGAACCTAAAAAAATAACTAGCTACCTAGCGACACATGCAGCGATCAGAAAAATGATCGCTTAGTGACACTGGCAAAAGGGGGTGAAAGGGTTAACTAGCGGCAATCAGGGGGTTAAAAACATTATTGGGTAGTATATCGGGGTACCTAGCGCTATAAAAACCTGGCGGTGAACCTAAAAAAATAACTAGCTACCTAGCGACTGTAGCGACACTAATGCAGCGATCAGAAAAACGATCGCTTAGTGACACTGGCAAAAGGGGGTGAAAGGGTTAACTAGCGGCAATCAGGGGGTTAAAAACATTATTGGGTAGTATATCGGGGTACCTAGCGATATAAAAACCTGGCGGTGAACCTAAAAAAATAACTAGCTACCTAGCGACACTAGCGACACATGCAGCGATCAGAAAAATGATCGCTTAGTGACACTGGCAAAAGGGGGTGAAAGGGTTAACTCTAGGGGCAATCAGGGGGTTAAATCTTTATTGGGGGGTGATAGGGGGCTACCCTGGACCTAACACTAACTGTCCTGACAGTTTTTACTGTCACAACTGACACTGAATGCATTGATCAGTAAAGAAATGATCAATGCAATCAGTGACACTGTGACTGGGGGGGGAGGGGGGGCGGGATCGGGGGGCGATCGGGGGGGGGATCGGGGGGGTTTGTGTGCCTGTGTGTACCTACATGTCAGTGTAGTGTTGGTGCACACTTACTTTTACTCTTCTCCTCGTAGTCCGGTCAAAAAGACCGCCCAGAGGAGAATGACATCACTTCCTCCTTCCTGTGTAAACAATACACAGGGGAGGAAGCTTCTCATTGGCCAGGAGCGATCCAGAGGGGGTGGCCGAAAACCAACGGCCATCCCCTCATCACGGAGCGCTCCTGGACCGAATCGGACCGCCGTAAACAGCGGGAGGGGGTCCGATCGGACCCCCCACCTGCTGGAAGGCAATCACGTAGATGTACGTGATTGTGCCTGCCTGTGCCATTGTGCTGACGTACAATGGCAATACGGCGGTCCTCAAGTGGTTAATGGATGTTAATACATTAGAAACTTCATTAGCACGTTTTTTTGCACTAATACAAGCACACAGCACTTTTGATAGCACTAATGCCACGTACACACGACCAGACTTTTCAACATCAAAAGTCTGACGGAATGATTCCGGCAAACTATTCGATCGTGTGTGGGCTGCAGCGGACTTTTGATTTGCAAAAGTCTGACAGACTTTAGAAATGGAACATGTTTCAAATTTTTCTGCCAGAACTCTGCCGGACCCAGTTCCTACCGAGAAATCCGCTCGTGTGTGTGCTAGTCCGACGGACAAAAACCGATGCGAGGGCAGCTATTGGCTACTGGCTATGAACTTCCTTATTCTAGTCCGGTCGTACGTCATCACATTCGAATCCGTCGGACTTTGGTGTGATTGTGTGTGGCCAAGTCTGTTCATTCGGAAAATCCGTCAGAACTCTGTCAGAACTCCGTCGAAAGTCTGCCGGACTTAAGTCCGGTCGTGTGTACGCGGCATAAGGTGTGGATTTCAGAATGTATATATGTTTTTTCTAATATTGCAATTTTTCAGCGAGTATATATTTTTATATTTTATTATTGTATTTCTTATGCTGATTATTTTACATGCAATTTGTAAAGCAATAATTTTGCATTTTGGGTGGCACTCACACTTTAGATAACCATCTAGCCACTTATTTATTCCCAATATTGGTCTCCATATGGCACATGTGTGCAATTATTAGTAGGAGAGCGCCATAGCTACCACTTCAGTATTTTTTAACCTGTCAGGCTGGTTATATATGGTAGTGGCAGCCTCCTTCCCCCCCCCCCTTTTTTTTCACATTCTTATACATTTTTATAAATTTTCTATACATTTTCCATATATTTCTTTATATACATTTACATGCTCTGTCAGTTTATTTAAACTTTCAGCAGTATTCCTTGTCTCCATAGAGCACCTTAACCCCCCCCCCCCTTTTTTTTCATAATGGGGATGTTATTGATACAGCCCCAAATGATCCACAATGGCTCAATAGTAATATGATCCAGAAATATTTAAACAGAATAAAAGTCGATAAAGCACCTGGAACAGATGGCATCCACCCACAGATCCTAAAAGAATTGAGCTCTGTCATTTCAAGGCCATTGTTTCTAATATTTAGGGGTTTGTTAATGACTATAATGGTACCACTGGATTGGCGCAGGGCCAATGTGGTGCCTATATTTAAAAAGGGATCAAAGTCTTTACCAAGTAACTATAGACCTGTTTAACTTCTATAGTCAGGAAGATACCGGAAAGTTTAATAAAAGACCACATAGGTGAGTTCTTGTTGGAAAAAAAATATTTTAAGCAACAGACAGCATGGATTCATGAAAGACAGAAGTTGTCAAACAAACCTGATTTGTTTTTATGAGGTGGTAAGTAAAACCTTGAACAGAGGGTTGACTGTGGATGTGGTATACCTGGATTTTGCAAAAGCGTTTGACACCGTTCCCCACACATGTCTAATGTGTAAGGTAAAGTCTACAGGCTTGGAAAGACCCATTTGTTAAATGGATAGAAAACTGGCTAAAAGACAGAGAGTAATGTTTAATGACTCTTAGCCCTTGTACACACGGTCGGAGAATCCGTCGGAATGTGTCCTATCGGACCGTGTTGTCGGATAATCCGACTGTGTGTGGTATGCATCGGACTGATTCCGTCAGAATATCCGTCGGACGCAATTTTCCAACATGTTGGACATATTTCCCGACCAACTGGTTCGATCAGACATACTCTGATCATGTGTAGAGAACTTTGATCGGACCAAGTGCCACGCATGCTCAGATCAAATTCCTACATCAAAGCTATTAGCTACTAGCCTAAACGTAGTCCCATCGTAACAAAATTACGTCATCATGTTCTGAAAGATCGGATTTTTCGACAACTTAGTCCGACCGTGTGTATGCAACAGTTTCGGACAAGATCCAACGGACAAAATCCGACGGATTTGGTTGTGGAAATCTCTGACCGTGTGTACAGGGGCTAACTCTGAACGGTCTAAGGTTATCAGTGGTGTACCCCAAGGTTCTGTGTTGGGACCCTTACTTTTTAATAACTTTATAAATGATATAGGGTCTGGGATTAAAAGTAATATTTCTGCCTTTGCAGGTGACACTAAGCTATGCCAGTGGAATAACTTCCTTATGGGATGTTTCCAATTTACAAGCCAACCTCAATGTACTGTCTAATTGGGCAACTAAGTGGCAAATGAAGTTTAATGTTTACAAATGTAAAGTTATGCACTTGGGAGCTAAGAATATATATGTGTCATACATAATAGGGGGGAGTACAACTGGGGGAATCAATGGTGGATCTGGGGGTTTTGGTAGATCATAAGCTTAATAATAGCATGCAATGCCAAGCTGCGGTTTCCAAAGTGAGCTAAGTCCTTTCTTGTATTAAGAGAGGTATGGACTCCAGAGAGAGAGATCATTTTGCCCCTGTACAAATTATTACTAAGACCTCATCTGGAATATGCCGTGAAGTTTTGGGCACTGTTTCTCAAAAAGGATATCGGGGAACTGGAGAAAGTACAGAGAAGGGCAACCAAACTAATAAGAGGCATGGAGGAGCTCAGCTATGAGGAATGATTAGAACTAAATCTATTCCCTCTTGAGAAGAGGAGATTAAGGGGGGGTATGATGAACATGTACAAATACATAAGTGGTCCATACAGTGAACTAGGTGTTGAGTTATTCACTTTAAGGTCATCACAGAGGACAAGGGAGCACTCTTTACATCTAGAGGAAAAAAGATTTAATTTACAAATACGGAAAGGTAAGAGTTGTGAACATGCGGAATAGACTCCCTCCAGAGGTGGTTCTGGCAAACTCAGTAGATTTCTTTAAAAAGCCCTGGATTATTTCCTAAATGTACAGAATATAACTGGGTACTAGCATTTGTAGGTGAAGTTGATCCAGGGAAAGTACCTCTCGGGGGATCAGATGGATAAGTTGGACTCTAATGCCTTGTACAAATTCGGACGGTCGGAAATTCAGACGGAAAAGGTCCGATCGGATTATATTGTTGGAAAATTCGATCGTGTGTGAGCTCTATTGGAAAAAATTTGAGAGCAGGATCTAAAATTTTCCAACAAAAAAAATCAGATCGGACCTTTTCCGATCGTTTGTAGAGAATTCCGATGGACAAAGTGCCACGCATGCTCAGATCAAATTACGAGACCAAAGCTATTGGCTACTAGCCTGAATGTAGTCCCGTCGTACGCAACGAACGTCACCACATTCAGAACAATCGGATTTTCCGACAACTTTGTCCGACCGTGTGTATGTAACACCAGTTTCAGAAAAAATCTGATGGATTTTGTGGTCGGAATGTCCGACCGCGTGTACAAGGCATAAGCGGCGTGCGATCCACGCCTCGTTCTAAATGTGATAATAGTAGGAAAGTCACATATGGGACCTGGAAATGACGAATTCCCACATAGTGGTTGTATTGCGATCTGGTGCCCGCAAATGCACTGTGTTTGTGATCTGCATTTGGGGTGTCATTATTAATGTTAACAATCAAAGGCAGTGTATTTTGAACATGATGTGAGAAAAGCACACAGAACAAGCATCTCATTCTGGTGTGAATCGGCCCTCAGATAAGAATATTTCTTTAATTAATTTGGGGCCTTTTGTGTGTTGAGAGGAGACATTAAATTGGTAAATATGAAACACAAACAAAGGTTTCAAGAGTTTATTTAAATAGATGGATTATCATCTTGAAACAATACTAGTATAATGAAAAATAGTAAAACTGTTTAATTAAGAGTTATCGTATATAGAGAAATGAAAACAATCATGTTGCCATAACAACCAATCATATGCTAGGGGTTGTTCACCTAGTGCAAACTAGAAAAAGATAGCAAACTTCTAATTGGTTTCTGTGGTCAACACTTCTTTTCTCCTTCCCTCCAGATTTTGCATACTACAAGTTTGGATTTCAGATGTGATGAAACACTATCAGTTCCATTTCTCATTTCAGGAAAACATTATAACAAGCTGTGACTGGCACCTTTACTAATCGTTATTGCAGGGAACGTGCTCTGATGTTACACTGAAAAATGCAGCGTTTGGTACTTTATTGTCTTATGTTTTTAAACTATAATTCCACACAAACCAAGACCTTTTACTCAGAGAAATATATATGACATGAAAGTTGCTTTAAATACCCAGGGCCTGAAATACAAGTGCACCCATTGCCTGCACATATTGAAGTTAGCCATGCTGTAGTCTGAATCCAATATCATAAATGTGAAAAAAAACATAAAAATGTAGACTAAAAGCAACATTTACTTCCATTTTCCTTTATATCTCCAATTCCAAAATTGTGGAAGTTTTCTAGTTACTACGGTTTCAGCATGCAAGATAGCTGCCTCCAATACATGCAAGAAATTGGTTTATTCTATTTCCCAAGAATAACAAAGAAAAGCCCTTTGAGGTTAAAAGAACATGACAATCATTTTCCAGACTTAGGACTCTGCAGATCTCTTCCTGGTAATGTGCTCCAAGTGTGCTGTCTCCGATGTGTCCAGGTTGATGTTGTATTTAGCCAAAATCTTGAGGATGGGGCGAAGTTTCAACCACCACTGCTGTTTGGGCAGGCGATGTCTAGAACACATGAAAAATTGCATCATCATTCGTACACGTACAAATTACATATCATTCTTTTAGATCTTATATCCAGCAGTCAAACTATAGCAGCTGCAGTTTGACATGAGCACCTGCCTCACTATACACATGCATCACTATGATCAAAAAATCAATTGTTTAATGCAACTATACTTATCAATGCAAATTCAAACGAATGATTCTCCATTTGATCAATTTAGTGAACGGAATTAATTTAAACTCTGCCACGTCAATTGTCTGTGGCAAGACTTTGTCAATCACAGATCTGTACTGATGGGGTTGGGGGAGGACATAATATTTGGTTTTACAATGGCCTGTGTTACCCACTTCTAAAACAAGTGCGATACTCACTCTTAAGCACTGCCTAACACGCACTCACGAGTCCTGTGCCCTGTGTGATATGCCCTACAGAGGTCTGTATTTTGTGTGTTACTCATTCCTGAACCTTGCGCAATACACAGTTCCTAGCATTGGCCACACCCACTATTTGGTGCAGCGGGCCCCTCTTTACTTATTTCCACAGAAACATGAGATAGGAGCGGAGTACCTGCACCTATTCTCTGAGAAAAAATGCTTGGCAATAAGTAGAACATTTTCAAGTACAAAAGCAGAAATTAAGCAGGTTTTTTTTACTGCTTGTACTGTATATTTACAGAGAAATACTAAATATTCACCCCCGCCTTTGCTTGTTACAGAGGGCATATTGCCAGCCAAAGAATAAAATCAATCTTCTTTTTCTGAAAAGGTGAACTAACACCGTAAACCCTCTCCCCTGATCTCCACTGTACTTTCCGCTGTGGGTGATGAGCTGCCAGTGCCCACGCAGCCAATCCAGCGATCCAGAGATTTGAAATCCCTGCTCTTCTCCTTCTCTGTGCAGCATTTTCAGGATGGACTAGAGTCATTCTGATTGGTCAGCACCTGCACAATAAATCTCTTTGATTCCACCCTAGAAGCACTGCAAAGAGAATCAGGGAGAAAAGCGGAGATTTCAAATCCCCAGACTACTGGACCGGGCTGCATGGGTACTGACAGCTCAGCATTAACAGAGGTAAGTACAGCGGGGACCAGGGAGGTGGAGAGCGAATAGATTGTTAATTCCCCTTTTAATTTTTTTTCTGAAAATGTGAATACTTTAAATTATAGAATCTAAAAGTGACAAAAGTATTTCATATCACATCAAAATCCATCTATCATTTTGCTTGTTTACTAAAATAAACTTTTAACATAGTGCCACAAAGCAAAATAATGCTGCAAATTATTAACAGGAACACTGCCTTTATAACGCCTACTCACCTCCATGAACCAATGCTGGAGCCCCTAAAAGATCATATACAGATACTGACTTTTTAGGCACTGAGCACTACTAAACAAAGCTTTTAGGAGTGTTTTTCTTTTCTTAATGCCTTGGAACATAGCTCCATCAATGTGTCCACGCACATTGTGTTGTTTACATTTGTATGCAGCATATAAAAATCTCCCAAACCTTCCTTCAGGGAAAAGTGTGCTGGCACAATTTACACATATATGTGCATAAATGCATATTATTTCATTTCTAGTAGCAAGAAAAAATGAATGTTGTAGCCACTAGAATGAAATTACACACATACGCTTAGAAACACCATGAGTGAAAAAACATGCATGAACGCACATATACAGTGGATATAAAAAGTCTACACACCCCTGTTAAATTGTCAGGTTTCTGTGATGTAAAGAAATGAGACAAAGATAAATAATTTCCGAACTTTTTCCAACTTTCATGTGACCTATAAACTGTACAACTCAGTTGAACAACAAACTGAAAACTTTTGGCCTTCATTTAACGTGCCTCTGATTAACCCCCTATAAAGTTCAGCTGTTCTAGTAAGTCTTTGACATTTTTGTTTGTCACTTCCTACAGAAAAAGCCATGTTCCGCAGAGTGCTTCCAAAGCATCAGAGGGATCTTATTGTTTAAAGGCATCAGTCAGGAGAAGAGTACAAAATAATTTCCAAGGCATTAGATACACCATGGAACACAGTGAGGACAGGCAGTGGAGAAAATATGTCACAACAGTGACATTACCAAGAACTGGACGTCCCTCCAAAATTGATGAAAAGACAAGAAGAAAATTGCTTAGGGAGGCTGCCAAGAGGCCTACAGCATCATTAAAGGAGCTGCAGGAATATCCGGCAAGTACTGGCTGTGTGGTAGATGTGACAACAATCTCCCATATTCTTCATATGTCTGGGCTATGGGATAGAGTGGCAAGATGGAAGCCTTTTCTTACGAAGAACATCCAAGCCTGACTAAATTTTGCAAAAAACACATCTTAAGTCTCCCAAAAGTGTGTTGGAAAATGTGTTATGGTCTGATAAAATCAAGGTTCAACTTTTTGGCCATAATTCCAAAAGATATGTTTGGTGCAAAAACAATACTGCACATCACCAAAAGAACACCATACCCACCTTGAAGCATGGTGGTGGCAGCATCATGCTTTGGGTCTGCCCAGACCGGAATCTGGTTGAAAATCTGTGGGGTGATCTGGAGAAGGCTGTGCACAGTTGACTTGGCAATATTTGCCCAATCTTCTTTGAAAAAAACACTCCAAATCTGTCAGATTGTGAAGGCATCTCCTGTGCACAGCCCTCTTCAGATCACACTCAGGTCTGGGCTCTGGCTGGGCCATTCCAAAAAGAATATTGGGAAAATATTGCCAAGTCAAGATGTGCCATGCTGATAGACTCATACCCAAAAAGACTGAGTGCTGTAATAAAATCAAAAGGTGCTTCAGCAAAGTATTAGTTTAACCACTTCAATACATGGCACTTTCACCACTTCTTGCCCAGGCCAATTTTCAGGTTTCAGCACTGTCGCATTTTGAATAATAAATGCGTGGTCATGCAACACTGTACCCAAACAAACATTTTCCCCACAAATAGAGCTTTCTTTTGGTGGTATTTGATCAACAATGTTTTTTTTTTTTTTTTTTTTGCACTACAAAGGTTTTTTTCTATGTTTATTCTATAAAACTTTGTAAATAAGTAAGTTTTCTCTGTCACTGATGAGGCAGCACTGATGATGAGGCACTTATATTCAACACTGATGGGCACTGATAGGCAGCACTGGTATGCAGCACTAATGGGCAGCACTTATTAGGAAATAGTTCTGAAATGATTTATCTTGGTCTAATTTTTTTATATCACAGAAATACCACATTTTAACAGGGGTGTTTAGACTGTATATGTGCGTTCATGCATGTTTCTGCACTCACTGTGTTTATAAGCGCATGCGTGTAATTTCATTCTAGTCGCTAGAATATTAATTTGTTCTTGCCTCTAGAAATGAAATAACATGCATTTATGTACATATACGGTATGCATAAAATTTGCCAGCACAATTTTCCCTGAAGGCAGGTTTGGGACATTTTTTTATGCCTTTTATATGCTGCTCTAAAATACAAATGTAAACAATACAGTGTGCATGGACACATTGCTAGAGCTATGTTCCAAGGCATTAAAAAAAAAAAAAAGACTATTTATATCCACTGTATATGCTTCAAACTGAGCATTTTTATGCTGGATTTTTCTGTAAGCTTCTGGCAGAAAGATCCAGCATACATAGGATTTTGTTAACATGCCCATATGCATGTAGCCTTAGAGAAGGAAACTTACACATTGCTTAATACCCTGAAGGGCTCAAGTAGTACAACAGGTAATGCAGGCACAGTAAGGTGCCCTCTGGCTGTCTGCTTCATTACTATAGAAACAAACTCCTTTGCATTTAAATCCCATGTATGTTTTGAAAAACAGACTGTCATTCAAACAAATCCCATCAGTCTGCAATGTAAAAGCAGTAGAAGGAAACATACTCGAAATCAGTCTCTTCTTTGAGTTCTGACAAGGGCTGGAAAACTAGGCTTCTCTTGCGCATTCCCAATAAGCAGGCTGAATCTGCTGTGTTTGCAAATATGCGACCTAAAATAGAGTTACAGTTCAGAAGATGCATCATTCTGTAGAACATAAGGCATTATACAGAAAGCAAGTCATTCTACATAAGACAATTTAAGGTGTTTTACCATGTCTAGAACACTCCTTCACTTTTCCGGTCATCCATAGCACGGCCTTTGCACCCATTTTTGTACCAAAATTCCTGTCAAATGGGGTGGGTGTTCCTCCCTGGAAAAAAGCAATTGTAAAAGTGGAGAAAATGTATATTTTCCATGCTATTAAGACTGTTAAGACCAAGGTTAACTTTTAGTAAAAACTTGTGATATTTTCTTAATTAAAGTGCACCAGCTTGCAACTTTTAAAATTATTTTTCGTGGAGTCTTGAAATTAAATTTTTTATGCCTAAATCTATTATCCAAAAAAAATAGTAAAAATTGCTTTGTCTAATAACACAATAGTTGAAAGCAGTTGATCAATTTTCATGCTTGCCTTTTTAATTTAATGGAATACATTAGTATTAATATTATTTTTATATATTTATATTTATTGTAACCCTGCTTTTTATCTTACCAGTGCATTATGGCTGCATTTTCTCTGGTATAGTAAATAAGTAGAAACAGTCAAATCATGCAGGCAATGAAAAGATCTCCCTGTCTTCAAAGGAAGTGCTGAGAAAGGAAGCTTCAACATTTACAAACAGGAGCATGACAAAGCTGCCAGCAGTTATCAGACAGCTGTTGCCCAGCCGGTTTGATTTCTGTCCTATTTGGTGTAAATGATTACATCCATTACTACTTACAGGTGAAATTGGAGAGTCCCAACTTGTCAGGTTAGGTAAAAGGCCAGTTTGAATATTCTTTTCTGACCACCACTGCACCCCCATGATAAGTCAGACATTGTTGCCATTTTCTTGGGATACTTGCATTCAGGCAATGACAGTGTGCATATTAACACACATACTTGTTAAAGCGGAGCTCCACCCTAAAGTGGACCTTCCGCTCATTGGAATCCTCCCCCCCTCCGGTGCCACAATTGGCACCTTTCAGGGGGGAGGGGGGTGCAGGTACCTGTACAGTAAAGGTATCTGCACCCACTTCCGGCGTAGATTCTGCAGAAGGTACGCCCCTTTCCGCAGAATCTACGCCCCTTTCCGAAAGTCCCCCGCTGCCTGCTGGGAAATACACGGATCCCAGAGACAGCGGGGACCATCCTTAATGTGCAGAGCGACTCGCGCATGCGCAGTAGGGAACCAGGAAATGAAGCCGAAAGGCTCCACTTCCTGATTCCCATACCCAAGATGGCGGCTGCAGCACCCGAGAAACGATCGAGAGATCGGCTTCGGGTGACGACATCGCGGGCGCGCTGGGCGGGTAAGTGTCACTATTTCAAAGTCAGCAGCTGCAGTATTTGTAGCTGCTGGCTTTTAAAAAAAAAAACGGCGGACTCCCGCATTATTTAGTGGTTAGTGGGCGGTCATAGTCTTCTCCCAGAGGAGGGGGTGCGGGGTGGGGGGGTAAAGCCAATCCGGCAGGCTGGTTGTACCCAAAGTGATCGATCAATCAACTTGGTACATTTAGCCCACCCAATAACGGTTTGAATCTTGGCCGAATTCCTGCTGAACAGTGTATGGCCGGCCTTAAGGAGGCAAAGCCCTATTACCACTATCAAGATAACCCCACCCAAAAACACATTGAAAAACAAGATATGGTAGGTCAGTAAAGGGAAAATACCAGCTGCCGGAAGCCTTTAAGCAATAGAGATGGCACGTTCATTGCTTTCTGCCTGTCAGTTTCCAGGTCCTCATTAAGAGGAGACACACCACAAGCTGGGTTCACTGTAACTTGAAATTTTTACACTGTCCCCACTATCACTTGTGGAAAATGGGTCACGCTACTGTATAGTAGGGAGCTGGGGCCACAATAAAGCTAATATTTGAAGTGAAGTCTAGAATGGCTGTAGTTGAGTTGGGAGACCCATGCCAGTATAGTTTAAGTATATGTAAGCACCTTGTAGTGCCCAATCTTTAAGGAAAACTATTATAAAATAAATGCAGGGGTAGCCATTGCAGAGTTCCTATTGCCTACTAAGATGTCACGCTGGCTCTTTGGATTTAAAAGTGTCATCTACAGATACAATAGTGGAGTTTAGAACTGACTTAATTTCCCATGCTTCACTGAATTCAGACCTGCTGCATACTTGTTCAAGGTCAGTGACTCAACGAAGTGATGACAAAGGCAGACTATACTGGCATGTTAATAAGGAGTTGAGCAATGGCAGCTTATATATTTCGCTTATGACAAGTGTCCTTTAAAGCTGAACTCCAGGTGCCAGACTATTATCTGAAAAAAATAATTAGAGCAGCAATTCAGTTTGTTATGGGCAATACCTCCATTTATAAACTGTACTGCCGCGTACACACGATCAGACTATCCGGCGGACTTGGTCCGGCGGGCAATCCACCCGTGCGTGGGCTCCAGCGGACTTTTTCTATCCAAAAGTCCGGCGGACTTAGAAAGAAGTTTTGACTCAAAATTGTCCGCCAGACTCGGTAGTCCGGCAGACAATCCACCCGTCTGTGTGCTAGTCAGCCGGACTTTTGAAATGAACGGACTTGCCCACACACAGAGAATAGTCCGTTCATTTTGAACGCGGCTCCAGGTAGACGGGACTAGCGCAGGAAGTTAATGTTGCCGCCTCCAGAACAGAAGGCTGTGGCGGCGACAGAAGACCGGGCCACCGATAGTAAAAGAGCTGGAAGAAGAAAGCGGAGGCCTGGAAGGAAGAACCAAAGAGGGGGACAAGACCCCCAAAGTCAGAAGAAAAGAAGGCTGCCACAGGAGACCGGGCCACCGCTAGTAAAAGAGCTATAAGAAGATAGCGGAGGCCTGGCAAGAAGAACCAAAGAGGGGGACAAGACCCCCGAAGTCGGAAGAAGACCCCCGGACAGCGGCGGTGGCGAAGAAGAAAGCCGGGCTCCTCCCATAGTAAAAGAGCTAGCAAAAGAGCAGAAGAGAGCGGAGGAGTCTGGCGAGAAGACCCCCCAAGATGGAAGACCCCCCAAGATGGAAGACCACCGAAGCTGTGCAATAAATTATTTTAAAACCATGTGTTTTTTTTTCTTTACACTTTTTTTCACCAGGTGAATGGGTAGGGGTACATTGTACCCCAATACTCATTCACATAGGGTGGGGGGCCGGTATCTGCCCCCCCGCCCACAGACCCCGACAACCAATGGCCAGGGTTGTTGGGAAGAGGCCCTTGTCCTCATCAACATGGGGACAAGGCGCTTTGGGGTGGGGGGACCGCAGGGCCCCCCCTTCCCCAAAGCACCCCCCATGTTGAGGGCACGCTGCCTGGTACGGCTCAGGAGGGGGGGCGCTCACTCGTCCCCACCCCTTTTCCTGACCAGCCGGGCTGCGTGCTCGGATAAGGGTCTGATATGGACTTTGGGGGGGACCCCCACGCCGTTTTTTTCAGTGTAGGGTTTCCCCTTTAAGTCCATACCAGGTGACGGGGCCAGCGAGGTGTCAATCCTCGCAGATGGAGGCGGCAACATTGACTTCCGGCGCTAGTCCCGTCTACCTGGAGCCGTGTTCAAAATTCTCTGTGTATGGGCAAGTCTGTTCATTTCAAAAGTCCGGCGGACTCCCGCCATAGTCCGGTGGGTTGTCCACCGGACTTAGTCCGCTGGTAAAGTCTGGTCGTGTGTGGGCAGGTCCGCTCATTCGGAAAGTCCGGCGGACCTCCGCTACAAAGTCCGGCGGTTAGTCCGATCGTGTGTACGCAGCATATATGATGCCAAATATATTATAATGAAGTACATTATGGCTAAATACGCAGAAAGCGTTCTTACCTGCTGCATGTGACCTAGAACATTTTTTCTGCTGTCAAAGATGCCTTTTCCTTCCTCTGAATACAAATTAAATATAAAATCGGTGGAGTAGTTTTCATTGCATTTTTCATTCCTTTAAAACCAGAAAAATAAATGATTTTCAGGTTAGCCATTCAACCACACTGAGTTTGAAAAAATAAACAAGCAATTCGCTTTAATTTCTATTGTAAATTTAAAGAAAATATCTCACAAATTAAACAGATTGAGTGAGTTGATATCTCAAATTAAAACCCGACAGAGCCCTAAAGCCTAATATTAGGCCATAAGGTGAACTAGGAAAAAGTGCCTAGAAAGAGATTTTCATTCCCACACTTGGGCACTACTTTTTAAATGCATTTTACATAGACAACACCCCTATGGACTTTAAGTTAAAAGTTCTCCACAAAATATCCTGGAGTTTTATGTAATTGTGAACCAAAAAAAATGAAAATCTTATGGTGCTGGTTTTGCTTGGAACTTTATTTTCATTCATTGTAGCAACACAAAATATCTCTTAAACTGACATTTACACATGTGCGTAACATTTGAGACAGGTATTGGTGCATTAGTATACTCAAGAGTGAATGTAGACCAGGCATGTCGAAAGTTCGGTCCTTGGGCCAATTGTGGCCCGTGTTCCATTTTAATATGACCCCATTGGTAATTTGGACACATACATCTTTTGTGGCCCTCAATGAATCCCCGAACGCGGCGCTCTGGGATTTGTTGGGGGGCCACAAAAGATATATAACAGTTCTGGCAGCCTCGGGAGGGGACAGGGAGGGGGTGGGATGAGTGCCATCAGATTACATACAGCAGAATCTCCTGTTTACTCGGCGGCCTCTGTAATAGGACAACCCGCCAGACTTTGCAGTGGAGGTCTGCTGGACTTTCTGAACGAGCGGACCTGCCCACACATGACCGGACAATCCGCCGGACTATGAAGGGAATCCGCCAGACTTTTGAAATGAATGGACTTGCCCACACATGGAGTAAAGTCCGTTCATTTTGAACGTGGCTCTAGGTAGACAGGACTAGTGAAGGAAGTGAATGTCGCCACCTGCATCGGCGAGATCGATACCTCGCTGGCCCCATCACCTGGTACGACTTTAAAAGGGGAACCCCTACACCGAAAAAACGGCATGGGGGTCCCCCCACAGTCCATAGCAGACCCTTATCCGAGCACGCAGCACGGCCGGTCAGGAAAGGGGGAGGGGACAAGCGAGCGCCCCCCCTCCTGAGCCGTACCAAGCCGTGTGCCCTCAACATGGGGGGGTGCTTTGGGGAAGGGGGCCCTGCGGCCCCCCCACCAAAAGCACCTTGTCCCCATGTTGATGAGGACAAGGGCCTCTTCCTGACAACCCTGGCCGTTGGTTGTCGGGGTCTGCGAGTGGGGGGTTTATCCGAATCTGGGAGCCCCCTTTAATAAGGGGGGCCCCAGATACCGGCCCTCCACCCTATGTAAATGAGCATGGGGTACCATGTACTCCTAACCATTCATCTGGTGAAAAAAGTGTAAATAAAAAAAAACACAACATAAAATAATTTATTAGACAGCTCCGGGGTCTTCTTCCGTCTTAGGGGGTCTTCTCGCTGGACTCCTCCGCTATCTTCTGCTTGCTCTTTTACTAGCGAAGGAGCCCGGCTTTCTTCATCATCATCGTCGCAGTCTGGGGGTCTTCTTCCGACTTCGGGGTCTTGTCCCGCTCTTCGGTTCTTCTTGCCGGGCCTCCGCTATCTTCCTATAGCTCTTTTACTAGCGCTGGCCCGGTCTTCTGTCGCAGTCGCGCTTGCTCGTCCCCACCCCCTTTCCTGCCCGGCCGGGCTGCATGCTCGGAAAAGGGTCTGCTATGGACTTTGGGGGGGCCCGCACGCTGTTCTTTCAGCGTAGGGGTTCCCCTTTAAATCCATACCAGGTGATGGGGCCAGCGAGGTGTTAACACCTCGCCAATGCAGGCGGCGACATTCACTTCCTTCGCTAGTCCCGTCTACCTGGAGCCACATTCAAAATGAACTGAGTGTGGGCAAGTCCGTTCATTTCAAAAGTCTGGCGGACTAGCACACAGATGGGCGGATTGTCAAAACTTCTTTCTAACACAGGCGTGTTGTCCGGCGGACTCTGGCGGACTCTGGTCCGCTGGATAGTCCGATCGTGTGTACGCGGCATGATAGGGAGTGAAGACACGGTTTTGTATTTTAGGGTGATGTTTGAGCTGTAATGAATCAATTGCAGAAGTGTTTATTTTTGGCATTATTTAGCATTGAGAAGGATGAAGTTGCATTTTGAGTCATTTCAGCCAACTTGTGGCAAAGTGTGCTACTTTTTTTTTTTTTTTTTTAACTTTCTTTGATTGCACAAGTGCCTAAAGAAAATTCTGATGAATACAACATCTCAGTTTTGATACATTTACAATGTGTACGTTTAATTTTGCTTGGTGCCGATTTGTGAAGTTGAAGCATATTTTCTACAACTGCCATATTTCATGGTCTATATTCACTCTTGAGTATACTAATGCACCAATACCTGTCTCAAATGTTAAGCACATGTGTAAATGTAAATTGTTTGGTTCACAATTACATATATTTATGGATCATAACAAAAAAAAAAAAACTGCAGGATATTTTGTGAAGAACTTTTAACAAAGTCCATAGGGGTATTGTCTATGCAAAAATGCATGTAAAAAGTAGTGCCCAAAAGTGGGAACGAAAAATTCATTTTTTCCTAGGTCATTTTATATCCTATATGCAAAGCTTAACCAACCCTTCCCCTCTTCCTTGCTTCATTATTGGTCAAGGAGGCTGCCCATCACAGGGAAGGGCAGATAGTGAACATTGAGAAGTGGGAGGCGACACCAAGCACAACTTATGAAGCTGAAGTCACAATGTAGGTGACATAATAGGGCTTACCAGGCTAGGACTCATAGAACTGTAACTGTCCATACAAGGGGCACTTCTTTTGTTTATGCTAGGGAAAATAATAGCAATCATTCACAAATATTCAACACAGCTGATTGTCATGTCCAACAGCAATGAGTGCGTAGGGTCTCTGGGGATATCTGCTGGTGCCCATACACACAGGTAATATTGCCCAGGTTGGCAAAATTGGGCTTAAAATCATATTTCCAGTGGTAATTTTTGCATAGGGTTTAAGTAGAAAATACTTTTTTTTTTAAAAGCTGAAACTTCAGTAAAGTAGTTTAGAGCGGTGTTTCGACTTTTTTCAGTTAAGGCACCCTTTAAAATTATAGACAATCTCAAGGCACCCTTTAAAATTACAGTCTTGAGGCACCCCATTCTAAAAATGTAAAAAAAACTATTTTAATAGTTGTACATAATGCACATGTAGGACACCCAACATTGGAGGTGATTTATTCTTCCAAAGCAAATACACCTTTGAACACTGGTATTGACTAGTATTCCTATATTTCTCTTCTCCCTTGATTTCTCTTCATCATTTGGCTAATGTGGCCCAGGTGCCGAGGAAGGATGCTGTGGAGTCAAAAAACATCCTTCTTATCAACTGATGACATCATTGGTTGTTAGGATGCCAGTGTCTAATGATGCATAATGAAAACCCATGGATTTGTCTAACTAAAAGGCTGACTTGATCCACCTGGTGGCTTGTACTCTATTTATAAATTTGTAGGCATTTTGCCAAGGCACCCCTGAAGAAACCTCAAGGCACCCTGGTTGAAAAAGGCTGTTTTAGAGCATGTATCTATGAAAAACTGTAGCTTGTGGGCTTATAAATTAATAGTTTATATACTAAGAACACACATTTGAGCATAAACACTGAACTCTTTTATCACTTTGCTACAGAATAATGTGAACTGAATAAAGAGGTAGTCATCAATAAAACTAACTACAAACACATTTTCACTATAAGCAGAACAGCTAATATGTAGAGTTGAGAAACCTCATTCAAAAAATAATGTGAATGTTCACTTCAATTATCCAATCATATGAAAAGCAAATTCCTGTTCACTTTGAATACCCAATCACATGCAGATGTTTTCACATGATTAGATAATTGAATTGAAGATTCTGAGCTCTTTTAGAAAATCTGCCCATGTGTTTGTGGCAAACATGTCATATTTACCATGTACAAACAGTAAGCCCTGGTTCACATTGGTGCGATTTGACATGTCAAATCGTCAGCAAGTACTGGCAATGGCACCGTCCTAATCGGTGCGACATTGCATTTGTAGCACCGCACCAATTTCAAAAAGTCGTTTCTGCACTACTTTTTGCGATTTCGGGTTGCAATTTCCATTGACATCTGTGGAGAAACCCACACAGATGTCTCTGAAATCACTGCCGAATTCGGGACTGACACGCAGGAGTGAAATTTAGCGAGTTCAGCTAAAATTGCACGGCTTCATTCCCGCAGCTCAGTGTGAACCTGGGCTGAATGATAATGCATAATGGGAGCTGAGGCTCCTTGCCTCATTCATCTAAATTAGGCAGAAAAGGCTTGACTAAATCTAGCTCCTAATTAGTGCTTAACGTTTCCACATATGACTGTTAGGGTAACCCATAAGTAACTTTTCTGAAACGTATTTGTGGGTCACCCATAAGGAGTATGTAACTTGTCAGAAGCATAATTGTGGCTATACTGTGTGATCAGTTTAGTATTTAGGGGGGGGTTAAGAAAAAATGAAGTTCTGTAACTTAGAGATTTGTCTGCTATGATGCCGTCAGTGTATTCTCACCAACAAGATCAAGATGAGACAAGCTCACTAGGATATAGAATTCCCCTAGAGAATCACTGGCTGCAGGTGCAAGGTAACTGTGAGGATCTCCCAGAGACTAACACAACCTATATTCAGCTATGGCAGCTGGAAATGGGAAGATAAAAAAACGGCGATTTCAGTTCAATCTAATAATCAACCTTTCAAAGTTACAACCTATATGAAAAAGATTTACATTCAGTTAGAATACATTTTTAAATGTGACGTACCTTAAAATTAAACCTCTCTTCACAGTCGTTTTCATTTTTTCTATAAGATGGTCCACATTTACCTGACAAACACAAGGGTACTCATTATTTTCCTCATTGGGTAGATGATCTCTCACTGTTAAGTTAACATGTTCATTTAGGAAAGGCTCAAAGTGGTTCTAAAACCTCTATGCATTAAAGTAAAAAATAACTTCTCTGCTACAAGACCCCTCCAGACCACCCCCCCCCCCCCATTCTTACCTGAGCTTGATCTGATCCAGCGACATGCACAAGAGGAACGGCTTTTGCTGCTGTCTCCCTCCCCATTGGGCAGATTGATAGCAGTGGAAGCTATTGGCTCCCGCTGCTGTCAATCAAATGCTGTGGCGAGGGAGCCAAGAGGTTAAAGGGCAACTCCACTTTCGTGGGGAAAACATAGCAAATAAAAAAAAATAATATAGTGTATACAATTGTGACATAAGTTATATTGTAATTGAATGTTATTAAAAATGTCCTTCCTTTTCAATCTGCAGCTCTGTAATTTTCTGATTAATGCAATGCATTGTAATATGGCTACCTGGAGGAGTACTGTGCACAGAATGTATGCAGAACACTCCCCAGAAACATAATTTCCTGCTTGTGTGATTGGCTCACAGATTCTACCAGAAGTCTACACTAAGATACAAATCACATTTTTGGCATCCCCTGCAGCAAAAATTTTATTTTGGTGAGACACTCCAAAATAGGAAATCATGTCTAAAGTGACGAAGACCCTGCTACTTTTCTCATTAGAGCCCTGCGGGTGCAGCAGCTGGCTGATAATTATGAAACCACTCCCATTAGATTCATTTTCCAAATGGACACAAACACACAGTTTCTTCGAAACAACAAAAGGTAGGAATCTGCAAAAGAGTTTGTTAAAATTCTTGTAATGTACACAGATCACCCAGAGGGGAATGTTTTTTTCTCCAACAAAAGTGGAGTTACTCTTTAAATCAACACAAGTACTTTTGCATGAGCTACCTGTAATAAAGACCAGCCACATCTCCTCTTGCACTCTCCTTGTTCAGGGTGACTGGTCTTGTACCGGCCCCCTACTGTATTTTTTTTTAGGCAGTTTATTGTGAGCGGGCCTGCTGGATTCCTCCTACAGCCCTGCTCTTTACAAAGAATGTGTGCAGCACAGTGATATTGTCACACCTATTTTTGCAAGGTAATGACTGTGTTCGCAAAGGTATTTCTCCTTTCGTCTTCTAGGACAGCCTCTGAGCCTACGGGATAGGAAACATGTTCACCGACATGAACTAAGGCGGTCCTCCAGTCCTTCCCCTTCTGTTTTTGTGTTTCCTGCCAGACAGGAAGGGAGCATGTAGGAACCTTAGGGGAGCTCCATGTCTCAGGGATATTGTGGAGGAGCTCCTGGCGTACCTTCTCCGGGAGAAAGGCACTTACCCAAGCTCTACTGCTGTATTGCTGTTGATGACAGGGTTGCCAATCTCCTGCATCATTTTTTACTGACAAAACATGGGAAATTTACTAGCGGAGCACATTTTTTACTGCAAACCTGAGAAATTACAGAATTCCTATTGACAATGAACACAGTGAATATTTAAACAGTATAACCCCTTGCCGCCAAGCGTACGCAGATGTGCGTACTCTGCTTCCGGGGGTTATACCGGGATGATGCCCGCACCTGCAGGCATCATCCCAGTACTGTTTTTCAGAGCGGGCGATTGGCTTTCCAGCCATAACAACCGATGCGGCTAAAAGCCGCTCGGCTGTTATGCCGGAGGAGCGGGAGGGAACGTCCCCCCTCCCGCTGCCTCCCGCCGCTCTTACCGGGGCTCCCGTTCAATCGGGAGCACCGATGCACGATCCGCCGCTTCTGGCGGCTAGGGAGGGACTGGAATGAAGCCGTAAGAGGCTTCATTCCAGTCTCCTAATTGTAAACACAGAAGCGACATCATGACATCACTTCCCATTTACTTGGCTGCCAATGGCGCCAGATTTAAAAATATATACAGTATTCAGAGTCGCAGAAAAACGGCGATCTGAATACTTTGAAATGTAAAGGAGGTATCGGGGGTCTTTTAGACCCCCGATCCCTCAATAAAGAGTACCTGTCACCACCTATTACTGTCACAGGGGATGTTTACATTCCTTGTGACAGCAATAAAAGGGATCAAATAAAAAAAAAAAATAATAATAATAAAAAAAAAATTATTAATTTTAAAATAAATAAAATAAATAAAGTAAAGTAAAATAAGAAGTCGCGCCCGCATATGTAAACGGTGTTCAAATCACACATGTGAAGTATCGCCGCGATCGTCAGAGCGAGAGCAATAATTCTAGCACTAGACCTCCTCTGTAACTCTAACCTGTTAACCGGATTTTTTTTTTAAAGCGTCGCCTATTGAGATTTTTAGGTACCGTAGTTTGTCGTCATTCCACGAGTGCGTGCAATTATCAAGTGTGACATGTTTGGTATCTATTTACTCGGCATAACATTATATTTCACATTATGCAAACTTGAGGCAAACTGTTAGTAAATTTACTGGTGGTTCGCAACACTGGTTGATGAGCGGAGTCGGTGCACTGGCTGTGTAGTACACTATAAATCCATAGTAAAAGAAATTGCCGGCAATCGAAAGCTTCTGCTTATAGAAAGTTATTTAGGCACAATAGCAGTGTACAATCCACACAATGCTAATGCATTTCAGCCATAGCCTCATAGCAAGACTAACCAGTATTAAAATCAAACTTATATAGAACAACAGCCCCTTAAAAAAGGGAAGGCACTACACTTAATTGATAATCATAAAATTGATTAATCAACACATGTCAACAGGCCAAATTAGATGAGATAATCAGTGGCAGAGAACGAGGAGGAAAGAGCATTCTAAAACAGGCAAAAGAAACCAAAACGTGAAAATAACTATCTGAATCCCAGACAGAAATATATTCATTTCATCAACAAATTTAAATCCATCCTATTGTTTATCCTCACCAGAATTCTGGCATTTAGGGTTTCAGTTACAATGACCATTTTTGAACAGATAGATTATTTGGATTTAACTCTTACTTGGCACACTCAAAATGGACTAGTTGGCACAAAACGTTCAGAAAAGAATGTGCTGGCAACTGCCTTCTATGTTCCACCAGTTGCCCACTAGGGGAATTTGTGAGACCAAGAAGGAATTGCTCCTCACAATCAGACTCACTGACAGATTAAAACAACGGGGCTATAATGATTTTTTTGATTGAGAGGGGTAAGAGATTGGTGGAAAGAAGGGACTGTAATGATCTTATCGGCTCTGGAGTGAGTGGTGAGAGCCAGGCGCACTCACTGTGGCCCCGGGGAGGTTCATTTTGTCACCACTTACTCCATGCAGTACCAAGATATAGTAAAAATCATTAAACAACGTCTCCCCATTCTGTATGCTGATAGAGTTTTATATGATGTTCTCCAACGGGGATGTAGTTTCTCAAGTAGATCTCCTACTTGGGGATCGGTCCTTTCTCCCAGCCTTTTTAGTTCACAGACTCGGCAATCCTCTCATACATGGCTGCATGTCACAGGATCATATCTATGATGTAAACAGTGTTGTAGAAATAATAAAAGCAAAACAGTGACTTCTTTCTCCACAGGCAAGGTATATTCTCTCAAGAATTATATTAATTGCCATTCTAAGCATATGATCTATGTCATTGAATGCAAGGCCTGTCAGATGCAGTATGTAGGATGTACAATCCGTTCACTGAGGGTCAGGATATCTAAACATTAAAATTATAAATTGAACCCCAATGCCAAGAACATATCGAATGTGTCTAAACATTTCAGATCAGAACATGCAGGGAATCTTGACCATTTCTCTTCCTTTGGTTTAGAACAAATCAAGGAGCTCCCAGAGAGGGGGTGACATTAATAGCATCTTACTCCAGAGAGAAGTGTGGTGGATTTACACCCTAAATATCAGAATTCTGGTGGGGATGAACAATAGGATGGATTTAAATTCGTTTATAAAATTAATATATTTCTGTCTGGGATTCATATGGTTATGTTCACATTTTGGTTTCTTTTGGCTGTTTTAGAATGCTCTTTCCTCCCCTTTCTCTCCCTCTGATCATCTCATCTCATTTGGTCTGTTGACATGTGTTGATTAATCAATTTCATGATTATCAATTAAGTGTAGTGCAGCCCCTTTTTTAAGGGGCTGTTTTTTTTATAGAAGTTTGATTTTAATTCTGGTTATTCATGCTATGAGGAAGGCTACAGTTGAAATGCGTTAGCATCATGTGGATTGTACACTGCTATTGTGCCTAAATAACTTTCTATAAGCTCTGGGAGAGCAGGGCCCCTGATTTTTGTCATGGTCGCTGCTGACTGCTGCATACCCCGGAGCCGCTTGGGTAGAGACAAGCTAGCAGCCAAACTAGGTCTCCCTGTGGTATCTACCTGGCCAGGATCGTAGGATATTCCCACCTCAGTGCCCGCACCAAGAGCCGGTGCAGGCAGGCGGCACTCTCTACCCTGAGGCTTCAGAGAAACGGCCTGGAACGTTAGTTCCAGGTCCAGAGAAGAAGTGCGTGAAGCAGGGGTGGGGCTCTAAGCTGGTTCAGGAAGTGAGGTAACTTTCAGCGGAGTGACATCATCAGCATGTGCCCGGAGACAAGATTTCAGTCTCTTTGGTGCGGCGGATGGACGATACAGGCATCAGGGGCTAGTGCAGACCCAGCAAAGGCTGTGAGCGACACCAAGGAGCGATGGACAGGCAGTAGACTCCGATTCCTTGGGCACCAGCACCTCTCAGGTAAGCGTGGGGAGGGGTGCCCAGGGCTTACTCTGAGGGGAGTCCTTACTTTCCCTAGTCCCTGGGTGGGGACCCACAGGTGACGGGGGCACTTTTTTCTGAGACCCCAAACACAGTGGTGCTGTGGGTTTGGACAGTCACTTATGGTCAATTGTCTCTCTGTTTTTGGCTTTTAGGTTAAAGCTCCGGACAAAACCTAGATGCAGCCTCCAAGAAAAAGGTGCGCCGGCAAAGATGAGTACCAATTGGGAAATACCACATTGCCCGGAATGTGTCAGTAGTCTGGTTAAGGACAATTCTATGACTGCGTATCATAAGATCATTTTGTCCATTAAGAATGAAATTGCATCCATGTTCCATTCTTTTAGGGCAGTGATGGCGAACCTTGGCACCCCAGATGTTTTGGAACTACATTTCCCATGATGCTCCACTACAATGCAAGGTACCAGAGCATCATGGGAAATGTAGTTCCAAAACATCTGGAGTGCCAAGGTTCGCCATCACTGTTTTAGGGGGATGATGGATAGGATGCAGGGTCCCTATATGTCCCTTCCCAAAACAGCCAGCATGCCTTCCCTATCAGAGCCTAGTCAGGAGGATAGTGAAGACAGGGAAAGGGAAGCCAGGTCATTTGCCTCCTCTCAGGCAGACTCAGGGGTCTGATTTAGATGGAGAAGAGTATTCCTCCAGGGGGTCCAGGTACAGATTGATGCTGGACAATGTGGGGGACTTACTGCAAGTGATCTACGACACTTTGGAGATTAGAGAGGAGTTTGTACAGCTTTCAAAGCATGTATCAAGGGCCAGTGCACAGAAGGCCAGGGTATTCCCCATGCACAAGTCTCTAGTGGAATTGATCTTGCTGGACCCTGAAAGGAGACCATTCTTTTCAGGCAGCCTTAAAGCAGGCTCCCCTTAAATGACATGGCGCATCCTTGGAACAAGATCCCAAAGTTATATGCACCGCTGGCCAAAGTCTCCAAAAAGACTGATTTGGCCTTAGATGACCTAGGGTCACTTAAGGACACTGTGGATAAATGAGGTTTCATGCTGCTAAGAAGGGCTTGGGATGCTTCTTCAATTGGGCTTAAGCCAGCCCTTGCAGCCACTTGTGTTGCCAGAAACCTAGAGTGCTGGTTAACACAGTTGAAATCCCACATTTCTACAGGCACGTCCAGGCAACAACCGCTTAAGTCTTTTCCTTTACTGTTTAAGGCAGTTGACTCAGCAGAATCAGTGAAGCGGGCAGGTCAGCAGCACTGCTGAACGCCTCAAGAAGGGCTGTATGGTTGTAGGCTTGGACGGGCGACGCAGTGTCTAAACTGCAGCTCTGTGGATTACCTTTTTCAGGGGATCACCTCTTCGGACCTGGTCTTCATGAGGAACTAGAACTCACTCAAGACAAGAAAAAGGCTTTTCCAGAAAAGAGGAAAAAAAGTACAGGGTAGACTTTTTTTTCGAGGCCACAGGCAGCAGGCCCAAAAAGAGAGAGCCACCCCAAGAAACACTGGACAGGCCACAAAGGGCAAAGAAGAGGAGGAATCTTATTCAATCCTCCTCAGACCACCACAAAACCCCAGTGACACCTGTGTCCCAGTAGGAGCAGGACTGGGGGACTTCCTTCCACAATGGACCGCGGCAACTTCAAGCCCGTTTATGTTAGAGTTAATAAGAAATGGCTACAAAGTTGGAATTCAATTCAGTTTGCCCTCCCAGTTTTCTTGTCAACCCATTACCCCGAGATCGGAAAAAGCAGCTCTGAGTTTGTTGTTAGGGCAGCTGGTGGATCAGCAAGTCATTATACAGGTAACACAGACAGAACTCTGTCAGGGAGTTTATTCCCACGTATTCGTGGTCAGAAAGCCATCAGGCAAGTTCAGGCTAATCCTCAGTCTATCTTCACGGTAACAAATCTCCCGTTTTCAGATTGGTATATGGCAACGATCGATCTCAGGGATGCATATTTGCATGTGCTGATACATTGAGATTTACAGAAATTTCTCAGACCTGCGGACAGACTGAATTTAGAAGTTCTTCATTTACAATTAAGGGCACTGGCATTCGGACTAGCATCCTCTCCGAGGATTTTTACGAAGGTCCTGGCAGAGGCATTAGCCCCACTGAATGTCAGGGCCATTACAGTGATCCCCTACTTGGACAATCTGTTTGTTGCCTAATCTAATCAGCATCCTGAGGAGAACTTGCAGGAAGCACAGGATTTCCTGTACTCTCTTAGTTGGCTGATCAATCCTGGACAAGTCCCAGCTAATCCCAACTCAGGTGGTGCAGTACTTTGGTTACAGGATATCCTCAACAGAGAAGAAAGTCTTTCTCCCATTGGAAAAGATCGAGAAGATGGGTCTAGCGGTGGCACAGCTTCAGAGCAATCAGGAAGCCCATATCCGAGATGTCATGAGGGTGATAGATTTAATGACATCCTGTTTCCCAGCAGTCCCCTGGTCAAGGTTTTACCAGCACCCACTACAGGCTCTCCTACACTGCTAGGATGGTAGCCAGAAAAGTTTGAATCTGTCTAGGTCACCATTGGCCAAGGTCAAAAGGGCACTGTGGTGGTGGCGAACCAGTCACAGTCGAGGCAGGGGTCTGTTGTGGTCCAGACCAATAGCCCTTGTGGTGACAATAGATGCCAGTTCTTTTGGCTGGGGGGCCCACTTGGTAGAAGGTTTGGCTCAGGGGACTTGGTCTCCAGTGGAAGCCAGGTGGAGCTTGAATCAGAGGGAACTACTGGCAGTTCAGAAGGCTCTAGAGACCTTCCAGACAAGAATAAGGGGGCAGCATCTGCAGGTGCAGACGGACAATGTGGCAGTATTTGCATACATAAACAAGCAGGAGGGACCAGGAACCCTCCTTACAGTCAATAGCAGGCAAAATTTTCAGTTGGGCTGAATTAAATCTGGCTTCATTGACTGCCGTCCACTTAAAAAAAAAAAAAAGGGACTCAGAAGTATTTGGCGGACTTTCTCAGCCGCCAGCGAGTAAGACAAGACAAATGGACACTCAATCTGGAAGTGTTCGAAGCAGATTGTGAGGACTTAGGGCCAGTGGAACTTTTTGCCTCGGAAAGCAACAAGAAGGCCGTTCAATTCGCCAATACATGCCTTCACCAATACATGTCAGTTCAACTTTTGCTATGCCTTTCCGCCAGTAAGACTAGTCGCGGTCATTCTCCAGAAGTTTCTAATTTTGATAGCTCCAATTTTGGCCGAGGAGGGGCTGGTTCGCTGTCCTAAGGAGGCTTGTCATATATCCTCCGATTCCTCTCCCGGTGAGGGAGGATCTGGTCACACAGGGACCAATTCAGCACCCTCAGGTAGAGACCCTCAGGCTAACAGCGTTGTATCTGTGGAACAGCTGTTAAGGGCTCAGGGATTCTCAGAGAGAGCGATTAGGAATCTTTTAATACAACACAAGCCAGTGACTAGGGCCTTTGATACCACGATCTTAGCAGAACAAGGGCAGGAACAACTGGGAATTCCAGCAGTTGAGGATTTTTTCCAGGCAGGAGTGAAATTAGGCTTCTCTATTAGCACCTTAAAGATTCAGGCCGCCGCCCTGCGTGTTTCTTTCTGGAGAAATCAGAGCTTAAGTGGGCGATTCTAAAGGCAGTTTTTTTTACCACAGTCACTTCAGCCAGAAGAGTGAGTTGCAGGCGCACTAGATCAGAGAGACGTTTTTTGTTAATTTTGAAGGATAGGGTTGTGCTCAAAACAGATCATAGTTTCCTCCCCAAAGTATCCTTTTGGCTTATCTAAAGGTCAGGAGATTCTTCAGGAAGTCAGAATCCTTATTTGTGAACTTTGCAGGAGCACATAAGGGATATAAAGTGTCAAAAGCCACCATTGCCAGATGGATAAGAATGACAATTACCGAGGCATACGGGTTTTACAGGGAAGCAAGCGCTCCTAGTTAGGGCACATTCAAACAGGGCTTTGTTGTTAGCTTCATGGGCAGACAGGGCCGGTGCCACTCGAAGGATATTTGCAGAGCAGCAACATGGTCCAGCTACTCCACGTTCGCAAAGCATTACCGCCTGGACCTGTTCTCTGAGAAAGAGCAGGCATTCAGGCAGAGGGTCCTCCAGGCAGTGGTCCAGCCTAGTAGGGTAAGTTTCTTGCTTATCTCAGAAGCTGTCCTGGAAGACGAAAAGTAGAAAACCGGAGTTAGACTTACCAGTAACTCTTTTTCTAGGAGTCTTCCAGGACAGCCTGGTTTCCCACCCTGTGTTTTTTAGCTGGTGCAAAGGATATGTACTGATGTTATGCCAGTGTGTTATGTCTTTCAGGGCCTTCTGGCGGTTCTTGTGGAGACTGAAGGGGAAGGCCTGGAGGACCCCCTTTAATCATGTGGGTGAACGCGTTTCCTGTCCCGAAGGGAGGAGCCCTATGTCCTGGAAGACTCCTAAAAAAAGAGTTAATAAGTCTAACTCCGATTTTCATGCACAGACAGTGGATTTATATCCTTTGTGGCTATTGAGGAATATGTTTAAATGAAAATTCTTGTGCCCATAATTCAGTTTTAAAGCGCATGCTCACTCACAACAATTACAAAGTGGGGAAGAGTTATGTTAGGTCTTTACTTCAATCTGGGGCTCTGTGACAGAGGTTCGACCTTACTTCCTGCCCTGGTAATGACTGTTCCACCAGACAGAAAAAAAGGAAAAATCTCTAACAGCAAATCAGGCACAAATAAAAATATAGAACTGTAAATGTCTATGTGTTATTTTAAGATTAAAGTGATTGTAAAGTCTCGTTTTTTTTCTATAAAATAACAACATTTTATAGTTACCTGCTCTGCGCACGGGATTTGTACAGAGCAGCCTCTTCCTCTTCTTGGGTCCCTCTGCAGTGCTCCTGGCCCCTCCCGTTGAGTGCCCCTGCAACAAGAAGTTGCTATGGGGGCACCTGAGCTGAGCTGCAGCTGTGAGCCATTCAGACACGAAGCTGTGGTTCGATCCCACCCTCTCTCTCGATTGGCTAACTCACTTTGACTGACAGCAATGGAAGCCAATGGCGCCGCTGTTGTGTCTTAGCCAATCAGGAGGGAGCATCCTGGGCTGAGACTCCTAGACATCGCTGGACAGAGATGGGGCTCAGGTAAGTATTAGGAGGGCCGCGGGGGGGCCTCTGCTCACACAGAACAGCTTTTTAACTTAATGTATTGAATGCATTAAAGCAGTATTTCAGCTGAAATTTTTTTTATTTTTTTTTAAAAGTCATCAGCTACAAACACTGTAGCTGCTGACTTTTAATAAGCACACTTCCCTGTCCAGGGTGCCTGTGATGTCAGCCGACCGAGGCCGATACATCCATCGGATCGAGTCCCAGCGCCGCCGTGCAAACTAAGGGAAACAGGCAGTGGAGCCTTGCGGCTTCACTGCCGGTTTCCTACTGTGCATGCACGAGTCGTGCGGCACGTTGTGAATGGCCGGCTGTGTTCTGGGACACACACAGGTCCCAGAAGACAGCACCCCCCATTCCCCAGGAGACACCGTGAGGAGGAGAAGAATGAAGACCACCACAGAATAGGAAGTGGCAAAATAGGACAATCTGCCTAGCAACAGCCATTTCTGGTAAGTAAAAACATTTTTTTTCCAGAATTTTTGGAGCCTTTTATGTCTTTTTTTTTTTTTTTAGGGTGGACCTCCAGCTTAAGATAAGAAACCTTCTGCCTTTACAACCTTTTTAATAAAGAACTTTTATTGGGGCCTACTATGGATGCTGTGATCAATTTTCTGCCCACATGTAAACACATGCACTTCGTACACAGCTGGAGACCCAGAATAGTGATTCATTCAATATAGTTCATCTTCTCAAACTACACTTTTGCACACCACCAATGATTCAGAATTCCTAATTACAGGGCACTGGTAAAATTAACTTCCATAGCAAAACTCTTTGTAATTTGTATCTCTAGAAATATTTCTTGAAAAAAATCAACAATCGATGCTAGAATATGCTGGCAACATGCTAGCTATCTTTGGTATATGACAGCAATAAATTTCCCACCCATTCCTTACCAATTTCAGGTGTAACTGTATAAAATTAAAATTTCTACTTTCTTGCCAAGCTTAGCAATGTCCTGGGGAAGCATACATTGCATGTTGAAGTGTAAATTTGATTATCTTTTCACACAAGTACGAACTGCGTTGAAGGAGAGATCTTCAATTTTGTTTCTTGCAGCTTTATAGCTAGAACAACCCTTACATTCAGTTTTATAGTCTCGTATCTATTATTCTTAAATACAACTTCTAGGTTTATGATGTAGGAAGAAATCTGTCCAGTTATTTCAGTTTAAAATGGATTAAAGTAATTAAAAGCAAAACTTTTTTTTTGTTTTGGAGAGGGAGTGGAGAGGGATTAGAACCCCTGTCAGTATTCACTGCGGTCTTTGCCCCTGTTGAGTAGAATTCCCCCTATTTGTCCTGTTTACCATTATCATTGAAAATGGAAGGTGAAAAGAATCCCAATATTGGGTTGTCCCCAGAAAAGTAATAGAGAGGAAATCTTTTTATAGGGACATTAGTTCTGGTGGCCTGGGGGACCCCAAGGAATCCCCATAATTTGCAGGGATTTCCTCTCACTTCCTTTTTGGCTATGGGACAGGAAGTGAAGAAAAATCTCCGCAATGAGACAGCTGGCGAAAAAAAAATATCTGACAGGGGTTATAACCCTCCCTTCCAAAATGAAAAAAAAAAAAAAAAAAAGTTTTGCTTATAGTTTTACTTTCAGTTGCCACTGTAGCCAGTAACCACAGAGTTTTGCCACTAAAACATGCTGCTGTATATAGTTGGAGAAAATCTATTTCTAAATAAATTATGAACAAGGAAACAGGAAGCTGTATTTCAGTTTAACTTTTGCACCCTGAAAAATAACAACTTGTCACTTTAGATTCACCTGCAAATCATGTATAGAAAAGGGCTCTTCATAAATATAGGCTGCATCTGCTCCAGCAGATAGCCCTGCCATAGTAGCTAAGTATCCACAGTAACCTCCCATGGTTTCAATGATGAACACTCTCCTCTTTGTTCCAGCAGCAGATTGCTTGATTCGGTCACAGGTCTAAGCAGAGAGAACACAGACAATTAGGCAACTAAGAATACCGTTTCTACACTGAGTATTTACTCTAAAAATGTATTGTTGCTTTATATTTATAATGATATTTGTAATTTTTAAACCAAAATTACACTTTAATTTTAATTTGCTCAACACCAGGTGCATCAAAAGAAAAGGTGTGCAAATTCTTATGCCGCGTACACACGACCGGACTTTCCAACAGACTTGGTCCGGCGGACAATCCCACAGACTTTGCAGCTGAGGTCCACCGGACTTTCAAACGAACGCACTTGGCCACACACGATCACTCCAAAAGTCCGACGGATGAGCTTGGGTTCTTAAAAAAAATCTGTAGAATATAATTGTTTTTAATATGGGACAGACGGTCCATATATTTTTTTTTTTTTTTTCTTTTTTTTTTATCTAACCGGCAACAAACTCCCAGTGAAATTTATCTCCTACCCCCCCTACCCCTACCCGTCCTAATTCCTCCCCCCCGCCCCCCCCTTCCCGAACCCTCCCAAGCAAACTCACCCCACCCCTACCCATCCTAAATCCTCCCCCCCACCCCCCCCTTCCCGTAGGCCTCCCAAGCACCCATGTACTCAAACACATCGGTATTCTACCACTAGATCTCTTAATCAGACTAATCTATAGGATGTCCCATCTCTGTTATCCAAGGGGTCCATATTCCCTTCCACTCTCTATAGTTTCCTCTCCTTACATACAGTGTCTTCTCTTTCCAGATTAATTCATTAATACATTGGATCCATTCTCCTCCTGTGGGGGCTCTTTCAGCTTGCCATCTTTGCATGATCAATCTACGTGCCTGAAACAGACATCTTACCACTGCCACCGTGACACATTTCCCTTCTCTCGGCTCTTGCCTGCATCCCAGTACACACAGAATCGGGTCCATTACCATTTCTAACTTAAAAACCCTATTAATACTCGCCAACACATCTCTCCAATAACGAAAAAGCTTCGGACAACGCCACAACATGTGTAGGAGATCTCCCTGTCCCTGACACCTAGGGCATCTGTCGTCTATCCTCCTACCAAACTGACATAATTTTTTGGGTGTGTAGTAAGCCCTGTGCACCAACATCAACTGTGAAACCTTTTGGGAAGGGGAGATTGAAGTTACCGGCCCTAATTCCATAATTCTCCTCCACTGTGTATCTAATATTTCTCCTAAATCCTCTTCCCATTTCTTCTTCAAGTTCGGATGAACAGTTTCCTGATTAAGAACCATACCTAATTGATTGTAAATACCTGAGATAAACCCCTTTACCCCATCTGTAGTAAGCCACTTCTGAAGTAAAGGTATTTTATCCCACGTGGGCATATTTCCCCCAAATTGTGCTGCCAGGGCGTGTCTCACCCTCAGGTAGCTAAAGAATGAATATTGTGGTATATCATATATATTTTTTAAATCCGAAAATGTCCTTAAGGCCCCTCCATCATAAAGCTGGATCAACTTAGTTATACCCTTTTTTTCCCATGATTTAATCTTACCAATGGTTAATATTTCAGGTAGATTTTTATTGTCCCAGAGGGGTATAGATTCTAATAACCCCGAATAACCCAGTTTTAACTTCACCGCTTTCCATACCTTGGTTAGCATTTTAGTTATCGAGTTGTTATGTCGAAAGGAGTCGGCCTCCAGGACCTCAGCCATGAACTCATGTGGGGCTCCTATCATTCTAATCCCTCCTTTTAGCTTCCTTCCCTGCTCCGAGTCGCAACCCGCCAGGTGCTGCATCTGCGCCGCCAAGTAGTAGCTCCTAGGATGTGGAACCGCTAGGCCTCCTCTATCTATTGGCATTTGCAGCGTCCGGAGTCGTATCCGGGCCTTGCCTTTCTTCCAGATCAGTTCGCGAAAGAGGGTCTCCAATTTCCTAAACCATTTTTTACAAATCCATACCGGCGCATTATGCAAAACGTACAGCAGCTGTGGCAACCAAATCATCTTAATCAGGCTGCAACGGCCCATTACTGAGAGCGGAAGTTTACTCCAGACGTCGCATTTACGCTTAAATTTATGCAGGAGGGGAATTAAATTTTTGTTGATATATTGATCAGGGTTCTGTGTCAAGAATATGCCAAGGTATTTCAACGCATCTACCTCTCTTACCTTTATCCCCGGCGGCGAAGACGCAACAACCGGGGGATCGACTCGGAGCAGTTCGGATTTCGCCCAGTTAATGGCCAACCCTGAGAGACCTCCAAAGCTTTCTACTAAAGTGACTGCCTGCGTCAAGGATGGACCAGTATCTCCCAGAAACAGTAACACATCGTCTGCGTATAGGGCTATCTTTTCCTGTCTCCCTCCGCTTCTTTGAAAGCCCTTAATCCCGGAGTTTGCCCTAATGGCTATGGCCAAAGGCTCTATGGCCAACGCAAAGAGTAGAGGGGACAGGGGACAACCCTGTCTTGTCCCTCTACTCATCTCGATCCTCTCAGAATACCTGCCATTGGCCCTTACCCTAGCACTAGGGGCGTTATACATCCTTTTGATCCAACCAATAAAGTTGGGGCCCATTCCTACTTTCTCCAACACCCGCCACAGAAAGTTCCATTCTAAGCTGTCAAAAGCTTTCGTTACATCCAGAGACATTATAGCCCTCTCTCCTGCATTCTCTGCTGGGATCTGCATGTTTAGGAAAGTTCTTCTGATGTTCATACTAGTAGATCTTCCCATAATAAACCCTGTTTGATCTGGGTGTATTAACTTTGTCATAAATTGATTCAGCCTATTTGAAAGTACTTTAGCTAAAATTTTTTCATCCGCATTCAGTAGTGAAATTGGCCTATACGAGGCCACTTCCAGCGGATCCTTATCCATTTTGGGGATCACTATAATCGTTGCCTCTGTAATTGATGCCGGTAGGTGTTTCCCATCCGTTATGTCTATTAGAGTTTTATACAACTCAGGGAGTAACAATTCTCCATAGTATTTATATAATTCTACCGGGAGCCCATCCGGGCCTGGAGCCTTACAATTTGGCATTCCGGCCACTGCCTGTTGAAGCTCACTAAGGGTTATCGGGGCGTCTAGAACTTCCCGTTCCTCCCGGGTAAGGGTCACCATTTCTAAGTTTTCCAAGAAGCTATCCATTGCCCCTGGCTCGCCTGTACCTTGTGACTGGTACAGCTCCCTATAGTAATTTCCGAAGATTTCTACTATCTCTTCACTATTGCATGTTGTCGCCCCATTTATATTTCTAATATTTGAAATGAATGAGGGTGAGGAATTTGTCTTAACCAACTGTGCAAGCAATCTTCCCACCCCTTCTCCTTCTCCAAAGTATCGCTGTTTCACGAAGATTCGTTTACTCTCTTCTTTTTTTACTATCGCTGTTTTATAACCTTGTTGTTTATTTAACCAAATTTTTTGATTTTCTGGAGTTGGGTCCATGACATAGGTATTCTCTGCTTCTAAGAGTTCCTTCCTGATGTTCTCCTCCCATATTCTGGATTTTCTCTTCATTCTTGCTACCTGTTGAATCAACACGCCCCTAATAAACGCCTTTAGGGTATCCCAGACCACATTCATTGGCGCCGAGCCCAAATTAAAGCTTATGAATTCTCTTAATCTTAATTTAACTTCCATTTCATCCTTCATGAGTTCTAGCCAAAAAGGACTAATCTTCCAACCCCCTTGAACTTTTTTAACCCCCGTGTTGAACACAGCCCTCACCAAAGAGTGGTCTGAGACCCCCCTTGGCAGATATTCTATCTCCCTTATTTTTTGTGCCATTTCCAAATTTCCTATAACCATGTCTATCCTAGACAGGGTACCATACGATCCTGACAAGCAGGAATATTGCTTAACTCTCGGGTGTCTCTCTCTCCAAAGATCCCTCAAACCTATTTCACTCAGGAAGCAACTCAGCCTAGTTTCACCCAAGTCCCCAGACCGCCCCTTAGGGGGAAACCTATCATAGTTTACATCTAGGACTTCGTTGAAGTCCCCCATCGCGATAATAGGAATATCCTCTTTGTCCCCAATAAATTCCATCAGTTTGTAGATAACTTCCATTTTAAACGGGGGGGGGGTATATATATATTTGCCAAAATACAGCTATTACCCTCAAGTTTACCAAACAGGAAAACATATCGCCCCAACTCATCTATGCTAACCTGGGTGCAGGAGAAACTCACCCCGTCCTTTATTAACACGCTTACTCCTCTTGAATAGGAGGAATAAACTGAGTGGTATTGTTGTTGATATTTCCTATAGTTTAACAGTGATTTAGACATATTAGTTAGGTGGGTCTCCTGCAAACATGCTAATCCAATATCAAATCTCTCCAGCATAGCAAAGACTATCGCTTTTTTTGCTGGAGTACCCAAGCCCCTCACGTTCCAAGATCCAATGTTAATAGATTTACCCTGCACCAGATTTACCATCTGTTATAAAAGAAGACATGCTGACAAACAGAAAGCACCACGCAACCAAGCAAGAAGGGAGTATATAAGACTTATCAGATATAGGGTCTACTAGGATACCTATCCTCGTTAAGTACAGCCCACTTAATATCATAACCCATTGGTGATTCCCAAATATCATAACCCATTGGTGTTTCCCAGCTTTGTGCCATAATAACACGCAATTAAATTTAACCCTAAAGAATGTCTTATAATGGTGCTTTGTGTTTGTATTCCTTCTCTCCTGTGCGTTTATCCTACCACCTACAAATTTCCCCTTCAGGTATTTACTCTCTTGTGTAATTATCGTGCTATTTTCCAATTCTACCTCTACGTGTTTTCTTTTTACAAACAATTTTTCTTCCCCACCCAGCCCAACTCCACCCAGCCCGCCTCCCCCCTCCATCCCCCCCGTCCCTGCCCCTCTAGACGGTCCATATTTTTCTTAGTATAGGTTCCTTTTAAACTAACAAGGGCACTGGTATGTTGTATTTTTAAATCTTGCTCCAACACTCAAAAATAAATAAATAAAATACTATAATAACCCCAAAATCCATAAAAATTATTCTTTTTCAAAAGCTCAAAAAGGAAAAGTTGCACTTTCTGCGCAACTGTGAAAGGGATTAATTACATTTTAATTTTTTTTTTTGATTATTCGCAAGCATTTGTAGTTATGGGATTACCTACACTATATTACCAAATGTATTGAAACGCCTGCCTTTACACGCACATGAACTTTAATGGCATTTCAGTTTTAGTCCGTAGGGTTCAATATTGAGTTGTTTTTCAGGGGTTTGGCTTGGCCCCTTAGTTCTAGTGAAGGGAACTCTTAAGATGTCAGTATACCAAGACATTTTGGACAATTTCAGCCTTCCAAATTTGTGGGTGGCCCTTTCCTGTTCCAACATGACTGCATACCAGTGCACAAAGGAAGGTCCATAAAAACATGGATAAGCGAGATTGGGGTGGAGGAATTTGACTTGCCTGCACAGAGTCCCGACCGCAAACTGATAGAATGAATTAGAGTGGAGACTGCAAGCCAGGCCTCCTCGTCCAACATCAGTGCCTGACCTCACAAATGCACTTCTGGAAGAATGGTAAAACATTCCCATAGACACACTCCTGAACCTTGTGGACAGCCTTCCCAGAAGAGTTGAAGCAGATATAGCTGCAAAAGGATGGGCCAACTCAATACTGAACCCTACAGACTAAGACTGGGGTGCCATTAAAGTTCATGCACATGTAAAGGCAGGCGTCCCAATATTTTTTGTAATATAGTGTATGTTTAGCTTTGTGTGCTCTGCTGCTAAGCAGAGGGAGGGAATCAGAAAGGAATGAAAAGCCATATTGAAAAGTACTTTATCCTCACAATTTATTCACTATTCAGTGGTGACCAATGGCGATAATTTTTACATGTCAGGTATTACTATGCACTTTAGAGCATAGGTTGGAAAAAATAAAGATTTTATGTTAGGGCCTCATGCACACTGGACATTTTGCCAACTCTCAAGCCCCATACACACTATCAGATTGTCTGCTGATTTTTTCCAGCAGATTTACCAAAACCATATAATATGAGGTCAAACCTTAGGGGTTTCAATGTGTATGCAATCAGGCAGGCACTTCTACTACATGGTTTTGGTAAATCTGAAGGAAAAAATCAGCAGACAATCTGATAGTGTGTATGGGGCTTCAGACTCCTTTCCAACTGGCACCAGCTTTTTGCCAGAAAAAAAACAAAAAACGCTTGCTGCTTGTACCTGTGTGCAACATGTTTAGGCACATTTAGGCATGTCAAGTGCTTGAGCAGGAATTAATTTCATTGGCCAGAACAATAAATTATTCTGGCCATTAAAATGAATGCTCAAGTGCTAAAGGTGTCTAATGTTGACACGTGGTTAGATACAGTATCTCAGAAAAGTGAGTACACCCCTAACATCATACAGCCATTAATGTCTAAACCGCTGGCAAAAAAAAGTGAGTACACTCCTAAGTGAAAATGTCCAAATTGGACTCAATTAGCCATTTTCCCTCCTCGGTGTCAAGTGACTTGTTAGTGTTACAAGGTCTCGGGTATGAACAGGAAGCAGGTGTGTTAAATTTGGTGTTATCACTCTCACACTTGTCACTGGAAGTTCAACATGGCACCTCATTAGCAATCTTCTTATAGCCTAGCCCATCTTTATTTGGAGCAACAATTCTTTTTTAAGATACTCAGTCTCTGAGTATCTTAAAAAAAGAATTGTTGCTCCAAATAAATATGGGCTAGGCTATAAGAAGATTGCCAAGACCCTGAAACTGAGCTACAGCACAGTCGCCAAGACCATACAGTAGTTTAGCAGGACAGGTTCCACTCAGAATAGACCTCGCCATGGTCTACCAAAGAAGTTGAGTTCACGTGCTCAGGGTCATATCCAGAGGTTGTCTTTGGGAAATAGAAGTATGAGTGCTGCCAGCATTGCTGCAGAGGTTGAAGTGGTGGGGGGTCAGCCTGTCAGTGCTCAGCCCTTACGCTCCACATGGCATCAAATTGATCTGCATGGCTGTCTTCCCAGAAGGAAGCATCTTGATGATGCACAAGAAAGCTCACAGTTTGCTGAAGACAAGCAGACTAAGGACATGTATTACAGGAACCATGCCCTGTGGTCTGATGAGACCAAGATAAACTTTTTTGGTTCAGATGATGTCAAGCATGTGTGGCGGCAACCAGGTGAGGAGTACAAAGACAAGTGTGTCTTGCCTACAGTGAAGCATGATGGTGGGAGTGTCATGGTCTGGGGCTGCAGGAGTGCTGCCGGCACTGGGGAGCTACAGTTCATTGAGGGAACCATGAATGCCAACATGTACTGTGACATACTGAAGCAAAGCATGATCCCCTCCCTTCGGAGAAAGGGCCGCAGGGCAGTATTCCAACATGATAACGACCCCAAACACACCTCCAAGACGACCACTGGCTTGCTAAAGAAACGGAGGGTAAAGGTGGTGGACTGCCCAAGCAGGTCTCGAGACCTAAACCCTATTGAACATCTGTGGGGCAACCCTCAAAAGGAAGGTGGAGGAGCGCAAGGTGTCTAACACCCACCAGCTCCGTGATGTTGTCATGGAGGAGTGGAAAAAGACTCCAGTGGCTACCTGTGAAGCTCTGGTAAACTCCATGCCCAAGAGGGTTAAGGCAGTGCTAAAAAATAATGGTGGCCACAAAAAATATTAACACTTTGGGCCCAATTTGGACATTTTCACTTAGGGGTGTATTCACTTTTGTTGTCAGCAGTTTAGACATTTACCACTTCAGCCCTGGAAGGATTTACCTCCTTCCTGACCAGAGCACTTTTTGTGATACAGCACTGTGTCACTTTAACTAACAATTGCGCGGTCGGGTGACGTTGCACCCAAGCAAAATTTACGTCCTTTTTTCCCCACAAATAGAGTTTTCTTTTGGTGGTATTTGATCACCTCTGCGGTTTTTATTTTTTTTGCTATAAACAAACAAAAAAAAAAAAGTGACAATTTTGAAAAAATTCAATATTTTTTACTTTTTGCTATAATAAATATCCCCAAAAAATATATTAACCACTTCAGTCCCGGACCATTTTGCTGGCCAAAGACCATACCACTTTTTGCGATTTGGCACTGCGTCGCTTTAACTGACAATTGCGCGGTCGTGCGACGTGGTTCCCAAACAAAATTGACGTCCTTTTTCCCACAAATAGAGCTTTCTTTTGGTGGTATTTGATCACCCCTGCGGTTTTTATTTTTTGCGCTATAAACAAAAATAGAGCGACAATTTCTTGTTATAATAAATATCCCCCAAAAATATATAAAAAAAACATTTTTTCCCCTCAGTTTAGGCCGATACGTATTCTTCTACATATTTTTGGTAAAAAAAAAAAAAAAAAAAATCGCAATAAGCGATTATTGATTGGTTTGCACAAAAGTTATAGCTTTTACAAAATAGGGGATAGTTTTATGGCATTTTTATTAATATATATATATTTGTTTACCAGCAATGGTGCCGATCAGTGATTTTTATCGTGACTGTGACTTTATGGCGGACACATCGGACATTTTTTACACATTTTTGGGACCATTGTCATTTATACAGCAATCACCGCTATACAAATGCCCTGATTGCTGTGTAAATGACACTGGCAGTGAAGGGGTTAACCAGTGGGTGGCAGTGTGGGGGTTAAGTGTTCCTAGGGGTGTGTTACTAACTGTTGGGGGCTGGGCTTTTATTTAGTGAACACTGATCTCTTCTCCAATCACATGGAGCAGAGATCATTGTCACTTGTTGCTAGGCAGAATGTGGAGATGCTGTTTACAACGGCATCTCTCCATTCAGCCGTCCCGTGAGACGATCGCGGGTATGCCCACGGCAATCGAGTCAGTAGGACCGGACTCACGGGGGTCCCGACCGGCACATGAGCGCGCCGCCAGCGGCGCACTCACGATGGCAGGGCGGCATTAAAGATTGGATGTACCTGTACACCAATACGCCTGCCCGTGCCATTCTGCCGACGTACATCGGCTTGCGCTGGTCGGGAACTGGTTAAAATACGAATTTTTTTTCTCAGTTTAGGCCGATATGTATTCTTCTACATATTTTTGGTAAAAAAAAAAAAAAAATTGCAATAAGCATATATATTGATTGGTTTGCGCAAAAGTTATAGCGTCTACAAAATAGGGGAAAGATTTATAGCATTTTTATTATTATTTTTTTTTAATAGTAATGACGGCAATCTGCGATTTTTATCATGACTGCGACATTATGGCAGACACATCGGACACTTTTGACACCATTGTCATTTATACAGCGCTCAGTGCTATAAAAAATTTACTGTGCAAATGACACTGGCAGGAAAGGTATTAAACACTAGGGGGCGATCAAGTGGTTAAGTGTGTCCTAGGGAGGTGTTCTAACTGTGGAGGGGATGGGCTTCCACTGACATGACAGCGATCACTGCTCCCGATGACAGGGAGAAGTAGATCTCTGTCATGTCACTAGGCAGAATGGGGAAATGCCTTTTTTACAAAGGTATCTCCCCGTTCTTCCGCTCCGTGACATGATTGCGGGCCCCCAGCTGACATTGAGTTCACGGCACCCACGGGCATGGTCACGAAGCACGCGATGCGCAAGCCCTCAATGCTGCAATTTAAAGGGGAATTACCTGTACGCCCATTTGCCCAGCCGTGCCATTGTGCCAATGTACATCGTTGTGCGCTGGTCGGCAAGGGGTTAATGGCTGTGTGTTGAGTTATTTTGAGGGGACAGCAAATTTACACTGTTATACAAGCTGTACACTCACTACTTTACATTGTAGCGAAGTGTAATTTCTTCAATAGTGTCAGATGAAAAGATATAATAAAATATTTACAAAAATATTTTAGAGGGTGAGAGTTGTACTCACTTTTGTGAGAAACTGTACTGTATTTAGGTACGTCTAGCGTTTATTCTGCCAAAGCTCTGTTGCTCCTGGATGCACTGGCTGTGTTTTTTTTCTGCCTCTACATGCCATTGCCTCTGAATGCCTATGTGTGCATGGACACATAGGCCAACATGAAGGGGCTTTAGAGGCAGGGAAGAAAAATGCCAAATGCCCCTGGAAGCAACAAAAAAAAAAAAAAAAGGGTCAGTGTGCATGAGGCCAAAGTGTGTAGATGCTTGTTTTTCAGACAGAAATCACCATCTGCTTTCCTGTCAAGCTGTCCTGTACTGGGCTTGTTATAAAATTATCAGAAAATCAAAAAGTAAAGCATCCCCACCCAACAAATTGGGAAGAGGGTGATAGAGGCGGGCTGTGAGTAAAATAATACATTTGCCATTTCACAAATAAAAAGGCTCTTTCCAATAACATCATGATTTTGGACAAACAAATCCAGGTGAAACTTAATAACCTAATAAAGGAGAACAGTCATTTAAAAATCAGTGATTGAAGTAGAGTAGTTGCTGCCTGTTTTTTCACCATTAACAAAACTGTCATGAATGTTACAAACAGCAAGGAGAAGACTAATATACTTGCAGTGGTTATAGTGTTGAGAGCTGTATCAGCACCAATACTAAAGTCAGATCCGGGGACATTGTTTGAGACAGTGGCTGGAATAACAACAATAGGTATACATAGCTCCTCATACTTAGAACGTCCTTCTATCAGTTCCAGGCTGCCTGTAAATGCCTGCAAGATAAACAACATTTACTACTAGGATACATGACAACAGATAGTAATGTTGTAGAAAACAAATGGCAACACAGATGTAACTATAATCAAAGGAGCCCAAGTGACTATTCTGTTTCCGGCAACACATTACTTGCACACACAATACACAATAATTGCTCAAAGTTGAATACTCTTTGGCTCTATAATAGTCTATATATAATAAAGACAAATCGATTTTGATGCAAAACAAATATATAAAGAATAGCCTCTATAGGTGATGCTGCATTCCTCTGTGGATATTGTTTGAACTATGCCTTGCAGGGCCTTGAAATGTATGTTTGACAATTGTATGGAGCCAATGTTTTTATCGTTATCTGTTAAAAATTCTCGAAATAAAAAAAATTAATAAAAAAATAATAAATTCAATCTTTAAATAGATTAAATATGCTGGACTAGTTATTTTCTAACAGCAAGCCAGACACAGACCCCATTTCCTTCCTGGAGTTTTTGTCACTAAAATGTGGTCATCTATTACTTGACACTAAATTGAACCCATGTTCACAATGCAAAAGTTTACCAAGGAACACAAAAAAAAAAAAACTTACCTCAAAACCACCAATAATGATCAGGCCATGTATGTTAAAGTTGCTTATATTTGCACTGATTTCCTCAAAGTATTTCTTTGGCAGCACCCTGTGAAGGTGAATTAACATAACATTTATACAAACACATTTACTTTAGTGTAGTCAATATCTTGAGTAGGGATGAGCTCAGGCGTGTTCACATGGTCCACGTACACAGCCCGCCAGGAAGTCGGCGCAGCGCTGCGCTAATCACAGGCAAAGAGACATTGCTCGATCTCTGCAGCCGCGCATCGGGGCAATGTCTCACTGCCTGTGATTAGCGCAGCGCTGCGCCAACTTCCTGTCGGGCTCTGCACGTGGACCATGCAAACACTCCTGAGCCCACCCTTAACCATTTCCCGACCGGCGCACGACAATGTACGTGGGCAGAATGGCACAGGGCAGGCAAATTGGCATATAGGTACGTACATTTGTAATTGCCGCCCTGCCATCGCGCGCACACCGTGAGTCCGGTCTCGGGTCTCATGGACTCTATCACCACGGGGATACCCGCGATCGTCTCACGGGAAGGCTGATTTTACAACGGCATCTCCCCGTTCTGCCTAACAACAAGTGACACTGATCTCTGCTCCATGTGATTGGAGCAGAGATCAGTGTTCACTAAGACACAGCCCAGCCCCCCACAGTTAATAACACGCCCCTAGAACACACTTAACCCCTACACTGCCACCCCTGGTTAACCCCTTCATTGCCAGTGTCATTTACACAGGAATCAGTGCATTTGTATAGCACTGATTGCTGTATAAATGACAATTGTCCCAAAAATGTGTCAAAAATGTCCGATGTGTCTGCCATAATGTCGCAATCACAATAAAAATCGCTGATCGCCGCCATTACTAGTAAAAAAAAAATTATTAATAAAAATGCCATAAAACTATCCTCTATTTTGTAAACGCTATAAATTTTGCACAAACCAATCAATAATTGCTTATTGCGATTTTTTTACCAAAATTATGTAGAAGAATACGTATCGGCCTAAGCTGAGGGGAAAAAAAAAATGTTATATATTTTTTGGGGGATATTTATTATAGCAAAAAGTAAAAAATAATGCGTTTTTTTTCAAAATTGTCACTCTATATTTGTTTATAGCGACAAAAATAAAAACCGCAGGGGTGATCAAATACCACCAAAAGAAAGTTATTTTTGTGAGAAAAAAAGGATGTCAATTTTGTTTGGGAGCCACGTCGCACGACCGCACAATTGTCAGTTAAATCGACGATGTGCCGAATCGCAAAAAGTGGTCTAGTCTTAATCCAGCAAAATGGTCCGGTCTGAAAGTGGTTAATCTTGAGAGGTAAACTGGGATGTATAATACTAGCAAAGAATATTGCACTAAAGCTAGGCACACATCACAATCAGGCCTGCCTAAGCAATCTGGTTTTTATCCAGTCTAGTAGATGCTTAAACTATACTGTATAATTGTTCTATATGAGTTTGTACAATCAGATATGTTTTGCCAGCTTTACTTTACGACTATGCAGCATGTGACATAAATTATATTTCTATGTTATGATATTAATACAAGTTATTGCAAAGAAAAAAAAAAGGACAAACTTTTCAAAGTGATTCTGTAGGGATAGAAAAATGGCGGATTGAATTTCTCCCTCATGTCTGGAATATATTCTAAGAAAAAGTTACCTTTTAGTTCCAAGTCTAGATCCTCCTTGTCCAGTCCATCCTCCAACACCACTCCATCCAATTTCTTCTATCTATTAATGAGAAATTAAGAAAAAAAAAAAAGTGTGAATTCTATGCTAAGTTTTCTGTCAAATAGTAATAGTAATAGTGTTCGCATGGTCCACGTGCAGAGCCCGACAGGAAGTTGGCGCAGTGCTAATCACAGGCAGTGAGAAATTGCCCTGATGCGCAGCTGCAGAGATCGGGCAATGTCTCACTGCCTGTGTTTAGCACTTATTTCGATTTATGCATGCATACTTGATTTTGCTCATTCACGCAAATAAAAAGAGCACTTAAAAATATCTACACTTAAATTTAGACCCTAAAACCACACCAAATAAAATGGGAACTTCAAAATAAAAAAATCAGGTGGCCTGATGAGTCGTGCCTTCTCTATGATGTATTGCTGCCACCTAGTGCCTGTTCTATAGTAGAAAAGAATGTGTTATAATACAGAATTTATATAACGCCAATAGTTTAGGCAGCACTTTACAATATAAAAGGAAGACAATACAGTTACAATACAATAAAATACGAGAGGAGTAAGAGGGCTGTGCTAAGAAGAGCTTATAAGTGTGGGGCAGGTGGTACAAAAGGTTGTGACTGTGGGGAATGGATGGAAGTGGTAAAAGATTAGTTGGAGGTGTGATATGCTTCCCTGAAGAGATCAGTTTTCCAGGACTGCCTGAAGGCAGCTAGAGTAGGAGATAGCCGTACAGGTTGAGCTAGAGAGTTCCCGAGGATGGAAGGGAGAAATCCTAGAGACGAGCATGGAAAGAGGAGACAAGGGAGCTTGAGAGTAGAAGGTCTTGAGAAGAGCATATAGAGAACTGTTTGGGTGATATTTGGAGACAAGATTGGTGATGTAGCTTGGGGCAGAGTTTTGAATGGCTTTGTATGTTGTGGTTAGTATTCTGAATTTAATTTGCTGGGCATTCAAGAGCCAGTGTAGGGATTGGCCAAGAGGGGTGGCAGATACTGAATGGTTGGTAAGGTGGATAAGTCTGGCAGCAGCATTCATGACAGACGGAAGAGAAGAGGTAGACCAATGAGAGGGCAGTTGCAATAGACAAGGTGAGAGATAACAAGGGAGTGAATGAGTAGCTTGGTGGTTTCATTTGTTAAAAAGGGGCGAATTTTAGAAATGTTATGGAGGTTAAATCTACAAGCTTTCAACAGCGATTGGATTTGGGGCTGAAAGGACAGATCAGAGTCTTGGATTACACCTAGTAACCTGGCATAAGGGGAGGGATTGATGGTTGCATTATTGATTTTGATGGAAAAGTCATGGAGGGTGGTGGGGGCAATATTACCAGCTCGGTTTTAGGGAGATTTAGTTTAAGGAAGTGGTACAACATCCATGCTGATATGTCAGTTAGTAAGTTAGTGATGCAAGAGGAGGCTGAAGGAATGAGGTGAGGAGCAGACAGATAGAATTGGGTGTCATTCGTGTATAGATGGTATTGGAAGCCGTAGGCGGTTATCAAGTGACCAAGGTAGAAGGTATAGATAGAGAAGAGAAGGGGTCCAAAAACAGAGCCTTGGGGGACCCCCATAGAAAGGGGCAATTGTCAGGATCCCTTTAGTGCTCCCTGCTCCTCATTCCAACATCTGGGTGTTGACTGTTGCATTCTCCCTGTGTTCATCTGCAAGATGATTGATCTGGTCAGTTACCTGATATAAGAAAACCAAACACTCTATCCCTTGCTTGTGATAGAGACAGTATATCTGCATTGTTCCTGATCAAGCCTCCCGTTTGTCTGCCATGCTTTACTAATCTGGATTTCCCTGTGTATGACCTGGATCGGATATTAGACTATTCCCTGAAATCTGCCTGCCTTTTTACCTGGACTGTTATTGAATTGGATATTGGACTATTCCTGAACTCAGCCTGCCCTTTGCCTGGACTATCATAGAACCACGCTATCTGTCTGCTAAACTGCAAGTATCTGTTTGCTTTGCTCAGTTCGCTTCTGCCTTGGGGTGGTGGTCAGGCACTATAGCATTGTGTATAAGTACTGGGGGCAACCAACTACCGGTAGGCCTTCTTGTCTTAATGGAAAGGGGGCTGCTATAGGTGAAGCACACAGTAGCTAAAATGCTCCAGAATCTTGGAGGCCAAGGGAACGGAGTTTATTGAGAAGGAGCGGGTGGTCAACAGTATCAAAGGCCACAGAGAGGTCAAGCAGTAGAAGTATGAAGTACTGACCATTGTTTTTTTGCAGTTAATAAATTGTTAGCGAGCTTTAGTAAGGCAGTTTCTGTGGAGTGTTGTGAGTGAAATCCAGCAGAATACAGAAGAGAAGGATTAAAGTGGCGAAGGTTCCTACAAGTAATCATTTGCTGCTTGGAGGGATGGGTGGTTGGAGGCAAGGATAAGGTCATGCACAGATGTGAGCTTGTTACAGATCGGGCATTCCAAAGGATGCATGAGATTGAGGGGCTGGTTTTAGGAAGCAGGGGGGTTGAAATTTAACGGAGTGGATTGTGGCTTTTGGCAGAGAAGGAGGGGTGTCGGATATATGTGGTTTGCAGTTTGAAAATGGAGGACCAGGATTTGGAGAATTGTCCCCTGAGACTAGGAGAAGAAGGAGGGTGAGGAAGGTAAGATGGGAGTGGGATGTGTGTGAACACAAATGTCTAACTTCCCCGGTGTTTAGGTCAGCATGTGGGTTCCGCAATTGCAAGAGGTGATGATTGCAGTAGTAGGGAAAGGGTAGGAATGAGGGAAATATGTTTATGCTGTGGGGTAGAGAGGAGGGGTAGAGTAAGGATAATTTGAGGATAGAAGACACTGATGTAGAAGGAGCATGTTAGTGGATAGAGTGGGAATCTGACTTAAAATAAATTCAATGTCAAATGCTGGTTTGCATGCCATCTTTCCAGAGTGCAGCAGAGTTCTTGTATCTTCATCCAGCTTTTCTTATCCTGCCTTCGTTAAACTGCGGTGGTGAAACTGCACACCACTCGTGACAGAGCCACTCAGGAAAGAGACATGGTGTCTGTGCCTCCCCATAGGCCGCTTAAAATTTATAGGGAGATTGAGAAGGCATCCATTTCTCAATTGATCATTATAGGGTCTGATTTGAGACACATGAGTATGGTAGGGGAGATGGACAGTACCAGACCAGCCACAGACATAGGCTAGGGTCGTAAATGCTAATTGAGTCTCTTGATCACTCAAGCCAAATAGAGTGAGAATCAAATCACCCGCTGTGTTGCTAAATACAGTCAATTTGGTATAGAGCTAGCATTAAATATACAAGTTTGAAGCTATGGCAGCAGAGAATATTACTAAAAATACACAGCAGTGTCGGATAGTCAAGCAGAGCAGGGTGTACATATGGATAGCGGGAGACATGTATGACAGTGCAAGGCTTGTGAACGTTACCATGGTTACCGGTACACATCCACGGCTATAATATCCAGCAATTGTCACTGGGCTCCCCACCCTGAGGAAGTCACACGACTAGTGACGCAAAGCATCGGGCGGAACCTGTGACGGCATTTCCGGTGTCCCTGAGACCCAGAAACTGGTGAGTGATTCTTGCGGAGGATCTTTTTGCTGTTCTTGGTACACAGTTTACTTCATGCAATATTCAAGTGTTTACATTGTGAGTGTATAAAATATAGATTCTAATAAAGCATACGTACATGGATATACTGCACAATGAGCAAATCTTTTTTTTCTTTGAGCTAAATATCAGGGAAAGGAGTCATCCCCTTAAAGGGATAATTACAATTGGAGGAAGACCAAAGGAATGGAGAGTGAAGCAACTTTACTTATTATCCAAACCGCAAATATTGATCTTTTGGTCATAACATTGAGGTGAGCGTGCACTTTACCAAGAGGTGATAAGGTGGTAAGTTTTAGGGATTGCACATAGTTTTTCACGCATTCGGAAGTGTTGGACTATTTTTTTTAGCACCAGTTTTGGAGTGTGGACATTATCGACATTTGTAGTATTCTTTATACTTCTATATTTTATTTTTTACAAAATCGGGTGGCACATTTTGAATTGTTTAATTAACCATATCTTTTGCTTTAAGGAATTCATTTTGACCACAGAAGATTTTGATATTTGATTTTGGCATGTGATATGCACTTATTGAATAATCAGAGGATTTGAACAAAACGCATCTCTGCTTAATTCATTAGTATATTTTTAATGTGACAGAGTGCACTTGATTGGTGGATGCAGCAGTTCGATATATACATTTATTATTATTCACATACTGTGTTTCCCCGAAAATAAGACCGGGTCTTATATTAATTTTGGCAACAAAAGACACAGCAGGGCTTATTTTCGGGGGAGGTCTTATCACTGAAAATTCCAATTAACAACCTTGTGGTACTTGATATATTTCTCAATAATGTTTGTGTATTGTAAAGCAATGGATGACATTTCTAATAGCAGCATCCATCAGAACTTGATACGCACATTAATAAAATGACGTTGATCAAACTCTCACTAACGTAGTAGTGTTTTTTTTGTAAGAAATAAAATAAGTACCTGTCCTTTGGCAAGGCCCTCAAATCCATCATGCACTGCAAGCATTCTGTGGCCTTGGATAATGCCAATTCTGACAGTGGATCTCACTGCAGCGTTCATGCCGGCAGCAGGGGCACCAATATTCAAAACAGCCAAATTATAACCACTCTGCAAGTAAAAAGAGAAGTCACTGCAGCAGAACAACTGACACTACTACTCTCATCTTGATATACACAAACGTTTTCAGATTACAACAAAACAGAAATACACCTGAAAAAAAATGTTAAAGGCTCAGTCCAGATTTCAATGTTTTTATTATATAATCTATTTTTATAACTCTTGGCGTCCCTGTTAATGTTGGAGATTTAGATTAATTTATATGATAGAGCACACAAAGGTGGGAAGAAACATTAAAGTTTACTGGCAGGAAGATATTAGTGTTTGCGCAACATATAAGAGATATAATACAAGACTGGCTTCTTATGTTGAGAACTACAAGGCCTGGTTCACACCTATGCATTTTTAGTGCATTTTCGGTTTTGCAAAAACACACTACAGTCCATTCCACATGGTTTTCTATGGGTAAAGTTCACATCTGTACATATTATGGAAGGGGCCAGGGACCAGCAGGTTATGTTTTTGGTTCTGTAGACTTCAACGGATCAAAAATTAGTATTGCAAAATGCACCTGGAATATGCAAACTACAACCTGCATAGGTGTGAACCAGGCATTAGTCACTATAGTCTACTCAGGCCTTCAGGCTTTACCTATATATTATAACTGGTCACAAACACACAAAATACCCTTGAAGAGATTAATGAGTCTCATTTGTTCTCAATCCTTAAAGGGGTTGTAAAGGTAAATGTTTTTTCACCTTAATGCATTCTATGCATTAAGGTGAAAAAACATCTCACACTGCCGGCGCCCCCAATCCCCCCGTTTTACTTACCTGACCCCTCGAAAATCCCGCGCTCGCCCCCGCCGTCCTCTTCGCCGCTCAGCCTGGCCGCTGATTGGCTGGAGTGGATGGATTGAAAGCAGCGCAGCCATTGGCTCGCGCTGCTGTCAATCACATCCAATGACGCAGCGCGCCGGGGGGAGGGGCCTTGTGATACAGCGAGCGGCTATAGCCGCCGGCTGTATCACGGGAGCGCGCCCGCAGTGCTTCTCACCAATGCGAGGGAGCTCACATTAACGTGAGAAGCACCTGCGGGAGGAAGCAGAGACAGCCGCCGAGGGACCCCAGAAGAGCAGGTTCTGGGCCACTCTGTGCAAAACGAGCTGCACAGTGGAGGTAAGTATGACATGTTTGTTATTTTAAAAAAATAAAATGTTTTACTTTACAACCCCTTTAAACAATATTAAAGTTTCAAACAACTGTCACAGTTGCACGCCACAGGAACAGCCAAAGAGACCCCCAAATGGTGTGTGTAATCATACCACAGAAGGAAGCAGAAGGATAAGGTGATTCTCATTAGCTCAGTACGCTCCTTAACTCAGCATGCTCCTATTTTCATTGCAGAGTTCAGTTCAACTATCTTTTTTTTTTAATTGTTTATTTTAAATTTTCAACATCATACAGAAGGAAATATACATGAAATATTAACATATCGAGACAGTGCAGGTATACTTTGATTACAGGGCATACAAAATCTGAACACACAGAGGTATAGCAATGTGATTAAAGTATTAATTTGAGTGGGGGAGAGATGGTCACATCCCTAAAGAATAGAAATTGAAGCGACCCTCTACCGTATCCGTTATAGACAAAAACTGTAAAAATACCATTTAACCTCAAAGAAAGCTTTACACAAAAAGAAAAAGAACTTTCGGACCTTCTCTTGGGGATATGTATGTATTCAGGTTTAACTAAGTAGGGTCAATCCCATCAGAGCCATATATAGACTCATCCCATGTTGACCATGTTTTAGAAATTTTCTGCACCTTACCCTCCACTACGGCCGTCAAGTGCTCCATTCTACGTTTGTCAGCTACAGTGGTGATCAATTGCGGAAGTGTTGGTGGAGAGGTGGACAACCATAACCTGGGGATGACCCTTTTAGCAGCCAATAAGGTGAAGGACAATAATCTGCGCAAGGCCTTAGAAATACCAGGAAAAGGGAGGCCTAGCAGATAATGCATGGGCGTCAGGGGAATAGGAATGCCAACCAGTGTTTCTAACAGATCTTGGACTTGGAGCCAGAACTGGTGGACTAGGGGGCAGTCCCAAAAAATATGGTAGTGAGAGCCGACTCCCCCATCACATCTGCAGCATTGCTTTGCAGTTCAACTATCTTATATGCACAGTTGCAAAGGCCCCATTGTTACTTAAAAAAAAAACATAATTTACTATGCCAGATTAATATCATTGTAGACACCAAAATAACACTAAGGAACAGTGCGAAAGGATCACCGGGGGTGTAATGCGAGTGGATTTTCACTGTGTTCGATCGAGAGCCATGGGGGAGTATGGTGCTAGTGCCAACATTTTGACCACCAGCCCCCACTACTACACTGTTAAGGAACCTTTTGATATACCACTACCTGTTTAATCATCACCACACGTTCTAATTGAGTCCTGTCTGAAGTGAAGACCTCAGAAGAAAAGAGTGTACATTATTCTGTAGAAGCAAATCTGTAACTAAGTATGCACATTCCTACTTTGTAACCACTTGCTGACCGCCCTTTTGCAGCTGTGGGCAGAATCACGTATATATGATTTTGTATTTCTGCCTGCAGGGTCATGCACACGCAGGCGTCAGGCTGCTTCTGCTGTGATAATTTACAGCAGAAGCTGATCTGCGGGTCCCACGGACTCAATGTCCTTTGGCACCCACTTATCGTTAGTAAAACAGAGAACTGAGATATGCCTATGTAAACAAGGCTTATCTCAGTTCTGACATGGGGGAAGGACGATCTTGTGTCTCACAAGCAGCACACTGTGTACACAAAAACACTGGCTAGGCACACAGTTAACCCTTTGATCGCCCTAGATGTTTATCCCCTTCCCAGCCAGTGTCACTAGTATCGTGAAAGTGCATACTTTCTGTACTGATCACTGTGTTAGTGTCAAAAGTGTCAGTTGGTGTCCGATAGTAAGCCGCAATATCAATGTCCCGCTGTAAGTCGCCGATCGCCACCATTACTAGTATGACAAAATAAAAATAAATAAAAATTCCATAAATATATTACAGTTTGTAGATGCTATAGCGTTCACATAAATCAATGAATATACACTTTTTTTTTTTTTTTAACAAAAACATGTAGCAGAATAAATTTTGGCCTAAATTTATGAAGAAATTCAATTTTTTTATTGAATAGGATTAATAGCAGAAAGTAAAAAATATTGCTTTTTTTTTTTTCAAAATAGTCAGTCTTTTTTTGTTTATAGCGCAAAAAATAAAAACCCAGTGGTGATCAATACTCACCAAAAGAAAGTTCTATTTGTGGTAAAAAATTACAAATTTTATTTGGGTACAGTGTCGCACGATTGTCAGTTAAAGTAACGTAGTGCTATAGGAAAAAAAAGGCCTGGTCATGAAGGGGGTAAATCTTCCGGAGATCAAGTGGTTATACAACAGAATTTACAAATACATGTATATTTCTCACCTTTGTGGAAGGGGGCCTTATGTGAGCCAGCGTCCTGTAGACACTCCAGTTGTTTTCAAAGCTCCTGCGAAAAAAGTTAATATAATAGGTGGGTCCTTGTCTCTTATTAACACAAGGTTTATTGTGCATGAAGATTGTGTCTACATTGTTTCTGAATCTCATGTGTATTTCTCTTTTAAAGAAGATCTATGGTCACAGCATACGCTGTATTTTTTTCAAAACATCAGCATTCTAATAACCATACAAACAATAGTGATATTTGACAATCCAATATAAACTTACTTGAAAAAAAAAAATTTTTGTACCGTAAAATCCTTTTCTCTGTCATTCACCAACTGACACAGCTCCTCTTTTAGACCATTGGGTTGTATACCTTTCCCTTTAGGAGACACTAGGCAAAGTTGTAACACAACACTCAGAACTTTCAGTTCCACCCAGGGGGCGGTCCCCTAGGTATCAACCCTTCACCCTGCCTTGCATTAATCAATACGTCAACAAGCAGTATAACGTAAAGATAAAAGGAGGGGCGGGTGCTGTGTCGGTTGGTGAATTACAGAGAAAAGGATTTTACGGTGAGTACAAAAAATCCTATTTTCTCTTATATTCACCGACCAACACAGCTCCTCTCTTAGACCATTGGGACGTCCCCAAGCAGTGCCAAAGGAGGGGTGGGAAAAACAGTGTAAAAACCTCACTCACCATGGCAAGTGGGAACTAGTAAAACTGTACCCACAAAACAATAGTGCGTGGAAACCTCCACCTCAAAATCAGGGTACCCTCAACAGGAGTGACTACCCACAACCGCACAAAAAAATAAAAATAAAAACTGCAGAAGTAATGCAACAGTGCATTCTTAAAAAGTACTGTGTTTTTATCGAAAAAACAGAAAATATAATTGCATATTCAATTGAAACTATAGAGCCGCCTGCAAAAACGTTGCGGCCAAACAGGCATCAGCCGATGCACTGACGTCTACCTTGTAGAACTTGGTAAACGAGTGGACAGACAACTAGGTCGCCGTCTTACACACCTGAGCGACAGACGCTTGGTGTCGGAAGGCCCAAGACATTCCAATTGCCCATGTGGAATGGGCCGTAACCGGAAACCTGCCCCTTTAAGGCGTAGGCTTGTACTACAATCTGTCTGATCCACCTGGAAATGGTGGCTGATGAGACCGCCATGCCTTTCTTGGGAGCAGCTACCGAGAAAAACATTGAGTCTGACTTCCGAAAGGGAGCAGTGGTAGACAAATACACTTTTAGAGCCCGAACCAGGTCCAGAGCGTGAAGGTCCACCTCCTTAGGGTGTTTCGGCCTAGGACAGAGAGATGGTAACACAATGTCCTCATTAATGTGAAAAGCCGAGACCACCTTCGGTAGAAAGGACAGTTGCGAACGCAACACCACCTTATCCTTATGGATAACCAGATAAGGCGACTTGCAAGACAAGGCTGCCAGTTCCAAAACTGATGGCCATTAGAAAGACCACTTTCTGGGAAAGAGTCAACAGGGGAAACTCCCTTATATTTTCAAGCAGCGGGTCTTGAATCGCCAATAACACCAGGTTCAAATCCCATGGGGGTAACGGCGGACGCACCGGAGGGACTACATGACGAACCACCTGAACAAAGGTACTCACTATGAGTGAGATGCCAGGGGTCGCTGAAAAAAAAAAGGACAGCCAAAGCTGAAATTTTTGCCCCTTAATAGCGCTTAACGCCATTTTCTGGTCTACTCCTTGCTGAAAAAACAGCAGGATCCTGGATATGGAAAAAAAGAGCGTGGATGCCAACCTTTCTCTGCACACATGGAGATGTAGGCCGTCCAGGAACGATGATATATCTTCCGAGAAGAAAAATTTCTGTGCTCTCTACATAGTTAGGATCACCGAGTCCGACAGACCCTGGTTCCTCAACACCTGGCTCTCAATAGCCGTGCCGTTAAAGCCGTCGATGGTAAAGCAGCATGGAGAATCGGACCTTGAGACAGAAGGTCCTCTCGTAATGGCAGTCGCCAAAGAGCATCTACCACCAGACGCACCAGGTCTGTGTACCAGGGACACCGAGTCCAAACTGGGACCACCAGTATTACTGGGATCCCCTCGGCTTCCACTCTGCGAATCAGATGATGTGGTAACAGCTTCAGTGGAGGAAAAGCATAGATCAGCTGGCACTGATCCCACGGAGCCACCAGCACGTCTGATGCGTCTGCCCATGGATCTCTTATCCTGGACCCGAATCTTGGCACCCTCCGATTGAGACGGGGGCCAGAAGATCCACGCCTGGTGTGCCCCACCTCAGGCACAGTAACCTGAATATCTCCAGATGCAACGCCCATTCTCCTCGGTCCAGCATGTGGCGACTCAGACAGTCCACCTGCCAGTTCTCCACTCCGGGAATGTAAATGGCCGACAAAACCAGTACATATCGCTCTGCCCACCGAAGTATGTGAGCGACATCCCGTGCCGCGGCTAAGCTACTCGCCCCCCCCCCTTGGTGATTGACGTATGCCACTGCAGTGGCGTTGTCTGACTGGATCCTGATCGGATGTCCTTGCAGTCTCATTGACCATGTGGAGAGGCACAGCCTGATCGCTCTCAGTTCGAGCAGATCGATCGGCAACTTGGATTCTTCCGTCGACCAGAGGCCCTGAGCCAACTGAACCCCCATTACTCCAGCCAAAAAGGCTGGCATCCTGTGTGATCACTGTCCACTTTAGAAGTAGGAACGACTTTCTGGCCTGAATCACCAGGGACCTCAGCCACCAGATCAGTGATTCTCTGACTGACTGGCTCACCTGAATCTGACGATCCAGGGACAACTGAGATCTGTCCCATTTTGACAAGATCTCCTTCTGCAGGACTCTGGTATAGAACTAGGCAAACCGGTTTTTGTTTAACCAGTTTTACTGCGGATCTAAGAGCTGGCAGCTTGTCTGAAGGGAGAAAAACTCTCGCTTCCGTTGAGTCTAACAGCAAGCCTAGGTACTCCAAACGCTGAGTCGGTACAATCACCGAGTTCTTTAGGTTCAACAGCCACCCAAATTCTCAGAGTCTGCATGGTGATCGCCACATCCTCCTCTAATTCTGAGGCGGAAGATGCTCTCAGGAGGAGATCGTCTAGATATCGCACGATCGCGACCCCACGTTGCCGTAGCAATGCCAAAACCGGAACCAAAACCTTGGTAAAGACTCGGGGGGCTGATGCCAGACCAAAACAAAAAGGAGAGCCACAAACTGGTAGTGGGCTTCCCCGACTGCAAATTGCAGAAACTTCTGCTGTCACAGGCATATGGGTATGTGCAGGTACGCATCCTGGAATTCCAAGGGTGCCAGGGAGTACCCTTGATGGAGTGCAGCAACTACTGGGCGAACTTATTCCATTCTGAACCTCTGCCCTTTAACAAAGTGATAGAGGGCTTTTAGGACCAAGATTGGACATACCCCTTCCTTCTTGGGAACTACAAGCATATTTGAGTAGAATCCCTGGAACTCAGCAGGTCCCTTACTGCCCCCAAGAGGGCCTCCAGGCGAGCCGGGGATACGGGTATGCTGGAGAGGAAGAATCTGGAAGAATCTGTTTTGCGACCAAGAGAGAAACGCTATCTTGTAGCCTAAGGAAATCAGATCGTAGGTCCATTGGTAGAAAACCGAGGGGACCACCAGGCTGCAAACTTCCGAAGGCGACCCCCCCACCCGAGACATGGGTGGGGACAAACCTTCATATGGTAGCACTTATACTCGCAGGCTTGTAAGGCTTGCGGTTCCAGGGACATTTTTGTCCGTCCGTGGTCGTCCTGTCGGGCTGGGGACATTATATCGAAGCTCCAGGCAGACTGAAAAGCCTTTCGTGAATGGAAAAAGGGGCCCTTGCCTACGGCGTGGCTCCTTAGCCTTCCTGGCCTGTGGGAGTAGTGTACTCTACCACCGGTGGCATTTTTACGAATGCCATCCAAAGAGGCTCCAAGGAGCCGGTCGACCAGGCATCTAAAAAAGCCCTGAGGGATCTTCCCCTCCTTGCCAACAGACCAGCATATTAGCCAAATCAGGTGCCTCAGCACCACAGCTGACACAGAAGCCCTAGATACAGAGGGAGGGTATCCAGGGCCGCATCACAACGTAGTAAAGGCCTTGCACTAGTTGGTCTGCTAATTTTGCGCAGACAGGAGAAGCCTGTTGCTCTTCCAATTTGCGGTGCAAAAGTTCTGCCCGCTCAGTCAGCGTCTGTGACACAAGTGCGGATGCCAGTACTGGTCACACAGCTGATCCCACAACCGCAAACAAGGAATGAGCCACTGCCTCGGCCTTCCTGTCTACGAGATCCTTAAATGCAGGAGTTCCCACTACCGGGATCATGGTTACTTATTACTTAACCTGGATACTGGAGGTCCACGACCAGAGGAGCCGACCACTTGTAAGAAGGCTTTCCTCAAAAGGGTAATGCACCGCCATGTGTCTGGGGACCAAAAAGGTCCGTTGCGTGCGACCCCACTCCCTGTAAGTGAACTTGAAATAAGTCAGATACGGGAACACCATAGGTGAACATGCTGGCCCCAAAAGGGACCGGTACATCAGCTGGCTCCTGAATCTTCAGGGTATCACGCACAGCTGTGATAAGTGCTCCAACAATCGCTTTGTCGCACCCGGATGGGGACTCATCCTCACTGTCCGAACGGTCCTGGTCAGTGTCATCTGACAAGACAGAGCAGGGGTCACCAGCTTCAGCAGAGCCCGAGTCTGTGCCAGAGCTCTCCCCAGAGGACAGGGGGGGAACAGGGGCCACCTAATTGCACCCATCTTCCCATGCACCACCTCCATCTAGCAATGAACGAGTTGAGGACTGCTATCAGGGTGTCCATGGGCACTGCGCAGTCTGCAGGTGACCCGGTTGCCATTGCCTGGACTTTGGGGGAAAAAACATTAGTTTCTGAGCCATGCTGACCCTATCCTGTCTGCCACCCGAAGGGGACTTAGGACAGTGACAGTCCCACCCTCCCTGCTGCCGCTGACTGAGGGGCTCATTCCCACTGGACTCACCACCCTGGGGAGTTCTGCGCTGTCCACAATTGATGCCTGTAGTCCCTGAGTGCACCCAGGTGCAGAGGGAACCAAAAACTGAGTTGGTGATAACCGCTGGAACGATCGCTAAAACGATCAGAAAAAATGCTCAGGCTTCCATAAATTGGCCGCTCAGCTTCCAGCATACGGATGGGAAACACAGGGCAAAAAGGCTGTGAGAGCACACACTGAAATATGTTCAGGCTTCTAGAAAATGGCCGCCAGTGCCTTGAATAGGAATCACATAGAAAATGGCCGCTGAAGCCCAGACAGTCAGCCTGATCTGCCCACACCTAAAATGGCCGCCAAACATCGCCATGAGGTAGATATATAAAAAAAACTGCAAAGCCACAGCGCTGCACCATTCCCAGCAGACCCTCACAGGCACCTTTCAGGGGCATACTATACAGGTCCCAGGACCACCGCCATTCAGCCAGCCCCCCATGTCAGGTGAGAGCACACAGAGAGCCCCTATATAGGCACAAACACACCACTCAGCAGCCACATGCAGCATCCCTCCCCCGAAGGGGGGAGGGAGGGAAGATAGGGACAGGGGGGAGAAGATAGGGAGGTGAGGGGGCCCTCGAATCAACCTCCCAGGGAATGCCCAGCTGCTCAGCCCCGTCAGAACAGGGAGAGCTGTACTTACCAGTCCTGAAGAGCTGGGAGACATTCCATTGTAGATCTACTCCTGATCCTGAGTACAGGGTAGCTACTGGCCTTGGCATACTGTGATGCAGACATCAGTAGCCCGGTCATATGTATGCCCCGGAGCATAAAAGCTCACGACCACCTCTGGAGCTGAGGTATGTCGTGACCTGCTGAGCCGTAGCTGCGACCTGCACACGCTCGATGGCTGGACTGGGGAGACTACAAGGATAAGTGAACCAGCCTGTCACCCAGCCGGCTGTTGATAGAAGATCACAGGATCACTCATCTTGCGCATAAAGCGAAGCTTCTGCATAAAAAAAAATAAAAACACGGACCTATGGGTTCGCAGGGTTCCTCGGTCTGTCTCCTTCACTAGGCAAAATAAAACTGATTACTGCAAGGCAGGGTGGAGGGCTGATACCTAAGGGACCGCCCCCTGGGCGGAACTGAAAGTTCTGAGTGTTGTGTTACAACTTTGCCTAGTGTCTCCTAAAGGGAAAGGTATACAACCCAATGGTCTAAGAGAGGAGCTGTGTCGGTTGGTGAATATAAGAGAAGTCTCCTTTCAGGTTGAGAGTCCTGCCTGCCTGCTAGCCATCTCTTTCCACAACTTCCTGGATTCCGTGCATGCTTTGCAGCTTCTCCTCTACTGTTTACTTTCAAATCTGTAAGGGCTATATATACCGTGCAAAACCTGTACTAACTCTGCCTCCTGAAACTCCTCCTCTCAGCACCTCTATAGTTCAGAAGGCAGGATCTGTGAAATGTGTGACACAAAAGTGCCTACTCACAGGGCATACTGACTAAGTGTCAGAGAATTAAAGGAAGTAAATGTGTGGGCATAGCTCCCAACTGTCCCTGATTTGGAGCAATGTCCTGTGTTCCTCCTCATTTGTCCCTCATTTTGGTCTGATCTATATAGTTATTTATAAAATGCACTTTATCTTTCAAAAAGTGTTTCCCAGTGCTAAACCTTTTGTCCAAATTATTAATTGCTGCATTTGTAAATTTTAAAAGCCAATATAAAGGAATAGCATTGGTAAAAAAAAAGTCCCTTGTGGAATTAATTAACCTTTTTTTGGTTAATTCTCCTTTAAGGGTGTGTGGCAGGGGGTGTGTCCTATGCCTACATACATTTGCTAGTAAGGGTCCCTCATTTCCATCTCAAAATGTTGGGAGGTATGGTGTGGGGGTCATCGCGAAGTAAGTTTACAAACTTCAAGATTGTTCAGATAAATAGTAGTAGGATAGAAATCATTTAAATACATTTAAATACAATGAAGACTTCAATGTGATTTTACATTTTTACCATTAAAATGCTTTAACGTGGTTCTAAACCTAAAAATGTTTTTTACCCTAAATAAATGTATTCCCATTAAGCATTAAGGTAAAACCTGTTTTGCCATTTTTACAGGCCCCACATACACTCACTGTCCAAATCTTGCCACTTTAACCTCCACAACGCTTCCAAAATATTCCCCTTCTTTAACAAAATGACATTACAAAGCCAATACTTGTTCTCCAAGCTATTTCTCTTGCTTTGACTATTGCAACTCCCTTCTCGTTGACCTAATTTATTGTATTTAATTCCCCCTTTAGTCCTTCATGAATGCTGCTGCTAGACTCATTTATCTGGCTACTACCACTTCTCTACAAATCCCTTGACTGGCTTCTGGTAGCCCAACAAATAAATTCAAAATATTAACAACATACAAAGCCATCCACAACTCTGCCCCGAGCTACATCACCAACCTCGTCTCAAAAAAAAAACAACCAAACTGTTCTCTTCACTCCTCCCTAGCTCCCTCATCACTACCTCCAATACCTCTCCAGAACCTCTCCCATCCTCTGGAACTCCCTATTGCAATCCGTCTGGTTATCGCCTACTCTTAGGTGATCCCTGTAAACGTATCCCTTCAGGAAAGCCTATTTAGTCTCCACCTAAAAACAGTACTACTACTACTACTACTTTCTCCATTAGCTTATCCCTCACAGTTATTATCTTTTATGGTCATTGCCTTCCCTTTTAAATTGCAAGCAGGGCCCTCCTAAGCCACTTGTATTGAAACCGTCCGGTCTCCCTTTACATTGTAAAATACTCGCTAAACTGTGACACTATAAAAATCTTGAATAATAATAATAATTATAATGAGTAGTAGTCCCTTGCATGACTTTGTTTCACATTGTCCGGCCTTTCAAAACTTTGAGAACCATTGACCTAGTAGAAAATCACAGCTGAAATCTAAGTGGAATAAGTACTATAAGAAACTGTGCTTGGGTATATCTTTTTATGGTCTCTTGGTTCCATGATAATTTGAGAGGAAAGGGAATGCATTTACCTTCCTCTTAATTTAAGAGCTTCAGTGAATTTTTTATTAGTCATGGCTGTTGTCACATCCTTGGTCTGTAAAAAATAAATAAATAATAAATTGATTGTTACAATAAGTCATGCCTACATGCTGTAAATAAAGGTACTTATAAGTAGACTTTGTTAGACCTACTCGACTAGTAAGCTCCCCTCCCACAAACAAGGGCCAAATAATCTTTGTTTGGGTAGAAACGCTTCAGTAATGTGACTTCTGTATAACTACTTTTTATGTCCAGTGCAATCTAAATATTAGCATGCTTAAAGTGACACTAAACTCTTATTTTAAAAAAAATGATCTATTCAAGTATGTGTTCTAATCTTGCGGGATTAGAGTCAGGTGTATGATTAACCAGGTGCTAATGATCATCAATTTCATATGTAGGTTGAAACACAGCCATTAACAAACAGAAACAGCTGTGTAGGATGCTTAAAACTCTGCTACTAAGGTGAGGTTGTGGAAAACAGTGTCATGTCAAGGGGTCATATAGCATGGCAAGTCTGAGCACAGCAACATGACACAAGGTAGTTATACAGCATCCGAAAGGTTTCCCCCAGACAAAGATTTCAAAGCAAACTGAGGCTTTGGGATGTGCTGTTCACGCTCTTTTGGAGAAACACAAACAAATGGCCAACTTTGAGGACCATAGACGTACAGTAGTGGTCGGCCAAGGAAACGTAATACAGCAGATGAAAGACACATCATGCTTCCTTCACTTTGACATTGGAAGATGTCCAGCAGTGCCATCAGCACAGAACTGTCTAAAACCAGTGGGGCCCTGGTACACCCATCTACTGTCTGGAGAAGTCTGGATGGAAGAGGTCCTCATGGAAGAATTGCAGCCAAAAAATCCATACCTCTGATGTAGAAACAAGTGACTCAGCTATGCAGAAAACTGTAGAAACCGGCGTGTAAAAAAAATGGCAGCAAGTGCTCTGGACTGAGGAGTAAAAAGTTGAACTATTTGGCCGTAGCAGGAGGCAGTTTGTTTGCCGAAAGGGCTGGAGAGCGGTACAATAAGGCCTCATGCCCACGGACATTTTTACAGCCACTTTTCTGAGCGTTTTTTGCAGGTTAAAAACGTTTCTCCATGTTAGCCTATGGCCTCATGCCCACCATGGCGTTTTTGAGGTGTAAGTGGCATAGGTGTTTTAAGCTTCAAAAAAAACCCCAGGACCAGTGCATTCTCAGGCTCCAGCGCTTGAGCTGTAAAAACGCCAGACACCAGTAAAAGGTGTTAAACGGGGCTTAATGCTTTGGGGCAGAGGGTGCCCCACCCCAAAAAGCACCTTGTCCCTATATTGATGAGGACAAGGGCCTCTTCTTGACAACCCTTGCCCGGTGGTTGTCGGGGTCTGCTCGTGATCTGGAAGCCCCCTTTAACAAGGGGCCCCCCCAGATCACGGCCCCCCACCCTAGGTGAATGAGTATGGGGTACATTGTAACATTGTACCCCTACCCCCCATTCACCTGAATAAAAAAAGTGTAAAAAATAAACACACTACACAGGTTTTTAAAGTATTTTATTAAAGCAGCTCCAGCTCTTCTCCTCTCTCTCCGCTATCTTCTGCTCTTTTGCTGGGTCTTCTCCCCTCTCCGGTTCTTCTCCCTCTGTTCTTCTTCCGATGTTGAGTCGACGTGATCTCTCGATGTAATGCTGGGTCCGCTCTGTGCAATGATTTATATTGGCATGGGGCGGGGCCACCCGATGACGCAAGTTAGAGGACACGCCCCTTGTGATTTCATCACCCAGGGCATTATGGGGTGATGACATCACAAGGGGCATGTTCTCTAACTTGCGTCATTCGTTGGCCCTGTCCCATGCCAATATAAGTCATTGCACACCACCGGGCAAGGGTTGTCGAGAAGAGGCCCTTTTGGAAGAAGAACAGAGGGAGAAGACCCAGCAAAAGACCAGAAGATAATGGAGAAGAACTGGAGAGGGGAGAAGACCCAGCAAAAGACCAGAAGATAGCGGAGAGAGAGGGGAGAAGAGCCGGAGCTGCTTTAATAAAATACTTTAAAAACCTGTGTAGTGTGTTAATATTTGACACTTTTTTTATTTAGGCGAATGGGTAGGGGTACAATGTACCCCATACTCTTTCACCTAGGGTGGGGGGGCATGATCTGGGGGGACCCTTATTAAAGGGGGCTTCCAGATCACGATAAGTCCCCGCCCGCAGACCCCAACAACCACCGGGTTGTCAGGAAGAGGCCCTTGTCCTCATCAACATGGGGACAAGGTGCTTTGGGGTGGGAGGCCCATGTACTGGTGTCTGCAGGACTGTGCAGATCTTGTCCATGTGACATTTGCATTTTATTCTAGAACGATAAAGGACCCCTGTGCACCTAGCTATGCTAATTTGTATATAATGTCAGATATCACACGTCTGCCAAAAAATGCCTGCTCCCTGGCAAGTCTAAAAGCTGAAGGGATAAATGGCAGATCTATAAACAGCTCTAGCTGCCAGACAACCACTGGAAGAAGTTAAAAAACAGGCAAAAAGTGGGAACTTAAAGTGGAATGGTCAGAAAATTAATATTAATATGTCCCAAAAAAAAATCATAGACAGATTAACAATAATTTGCTCTACCCCCCCCCCCCCCACCCCCCGCATATTCTCCCTTATTCCTAAAAATATAGTATACATGCATGTATAAATCAGTAAGTCAGAACTGAGCACAACTAACTTACCACTTGAACGCACTCCATTAATGGAAGTCTGACTGCTTGATTTCCAGACAGGCTGACCACACAAGCAGGTGTGTCTGGTGTACCTTCCAGCAAAGCCATGACAGCTTCAACACCCATTCGACTTCCCTAGAAAATTCAACAATCACCTCAGTGGGACACCATGACACACTTCCCCACAAAAATAAGTTAGAAACAATAACTCCAGATTTCTGAAAAGTAGTCAACATGCAAGTATCATTTACTACTTGTTTTAATCCTCAGCATAAAAATGTGAAACTTATTATACAATCAACAAGGAGTGTTGGTGCTTTTAGGAAACAATGCACACAGTGGTCTAAGCTTTACCATTTAACTGCACAGAGGGGTTGATTTACTAAAACTGGAGAGTGCAAAATGCAGACTTGCATAGAAACCAATCAGCTTCCAGGTTTTTTTGGCAAAGCTTTATTGAACAAGCTGAAGTTAGAAGTGGATTGGCTACCATGCACAGCTGCACCAGATTTGCGCTCTCCAGTTTTAGTAAATCAACCCTAGAATGCTCCAAAGGCAACACATCACAGCACATCAAATATCGATTTTTTATTTTTTTTTGGCTGAAGTATAGTGCACAGAGACATTAGATTGGTGTTCATTAACAGACTGGAAAAAAGCCTGCTCTTACCAGAACTCTGTCAAAAGCTGAAGGCGTCCCGCCACGCTGAACATGTCCAAGAACGGTGACTCTTGTGTCATAGCCAAGGCGCTTTACAACTAGCTGTTAAACAATTGAAAATAAAGGTTAGATTTAATTCATTTATATTTTGCTGTATGCCATTAGTATTGAATCTTCCTGCTGATCATATGTCATTTATATAAATTAATATTTATTACTGAAGATCTAAGAATTCCAGTCATTTTCCTCAATGAAAAAATTATTAATGCTTTTTTGTGCAGTACGTACATTTTTAATGTCTTCTGACGTAATAGCTTTACCATGCAGGTCAATAGCTCCTTCAGCAACGATTATGATGTTTAATCTTGATCCACGACATCTAGTCTGAATAAACACAAATGCTGTTAGCACTTTTACCAGGAGAGGGCACTGCAAAAAAATTATCTGTAAATAATGTATTTACAAATATTTGTTGGAAGTGCGCATACAAATCATGCTGTCCTGTTTCACTAAAGTTATAAAAAAAAAAAAAAGAAAAGTAATAAGCACTTTATAAAAATCTTCTCTTAAAACAAATGCTTAGCCATCTAATGTTGCTCTAAAATATAAAGGCTTTTCAAGCTCAACTACGAGCAGATGTTTGTCTCTTAAATTCTTTTGACAGTGATAAATTACTTTGTCAGGTTTCTAATGTGGTGTCCCCATTAAGGAGATCTGCCCTCACACCTTTACTGCCTTTCATCTGAATAGCAAATTAACTGAAGGAATTCTCCTTAGGTAAGTGGTTAGTGGTTGAATTATTTAAATGTTTTTCCTGCCTGTGACCCTGTTGGGCAGATTTCTGCTCCCCTGCACACTTTCCATGTACAGTGAGGGGAAAAGGTATCTCCTGCTGATTTTGTATGATTGCCCACTGACAAAGAAATTATCAGTCTATAATTTTAATGTCAGGTTTATTTCAACAGTAAGAGACTGAATAACAACAAAGATATCCAGAAATAGGCATTTAAAAAAAGTTATAAATTGATTTGCACTTTAACCACTTGCTTACTGGGCACTTAAACACCCTTCCTGCCCAGACCAATTTTCAGCTTTCGGTGCTCTCACATTTTGAATGACAATTACTCAGTCATGCAACACTGTACCCAAATGATTTTTTTTGTCCTTTTTTTCCCCACAAATAGAGCTTTCTTTTGGTGGTATTTGATCACCTCTGGGGTTTTTATTTTTTGAGCTATAAATGAAAAAAGACCGAAAATATTGAAAAAAAACGCATATTTCTTTGTTTCTGTGACAGAATTATGCAAATTATTAATTTTTCTTCATAAATTTTGGCCACAATTTATACTGCTACATGTCTTTGGTAAAAATAACCCAAATTAGTGGATATTATTTGGTCTTTGTGAAAGTTAGAGAGTCCACAAGCTGTGGTGCGAATCATACAAAATTGATCACATCTGATGTACTGGTGGCCTATCTCGCTTCTTGTGACCCGAACAAGCCAGGAAAGTACAACTACCCCCCAAATGACCCCTTTTTGGAAAGTAGACATTCCACGGTATTTAGTAAGAGGCATGGTGAGCTTTTTGATGTTGTCATTTTTTTCCCACAATTCTTTGCAAAATTAAGATTTTTCATGTTTTTTTTTTCCACAAAATTGTCATTGTAATAGGTTATTTCTCTCACATGGCATGTGTATACCACAAATGACAACCCCAAAAAAATTCTGCTACTCCTCCTGAGCATTACAATAACACATGTGTGGGACTTTTTCACAGCCTGGCCACATAGAGAGGCCCAACATGCAGGGAGCGCCGTCACATGTTCTAGGAGCATAAATTACACATCTAACTCGTTGACTACCTATTACACTTTTGAAGGCCCTGGAGCACCAGGACAATGACACGTGACACTGATGACAGGTGGCACTGATATGTGGCACTGATGACAGATGGCACTAATATGTGGCACTGATGACAGATGGCACTTATACGTGGCACTGCGACACGTGGCACTGTGACACGTGGCACTTATACGTGGCACTGATGACAGGTGGCACTAATACATGGCACTAATACGTGCCACCGATGACAGATGGCACTAATACATGGCAACGATGATGCGTGACACTGATGACAGATGGCACTGATAAGTGGCATTGATGACACGTGACACTGACAACAGATGGCACGTGACACTGACAGGTGGCACTGATGACAAATGGCACTGATACGTGGCAGTGATGACAGATGGCACTGATACGTGGCACTGATGACAGATGGCACTGATGACACGTGGCACTGGGGACAAATGGCACTGACAACAGGTGGCACTGGGGACAGATAGCACTAACAGGTGGCACTGGGGTGGATGGCACTGGGGCAGGATGGCACTGGGGCGGATGGCACTTTTTTAACTTTTTTTTTTACACTTACGGCCGCTGCAGCTGTTCATCTATCCCCTCTCACACGCTGTCTGTGTGAGGAGGGAGAGCGGCGCTGAGAGATGATCTCATATGTTTACATATGAGATCATCTCACATTGGACACGTCGATTGCGCTGTAAACGGCCACTGTGATTGGCCGTTTACAGCAATCTGTGTTTGCCTGTCTCCGGGGGACACGGCAAACACAGAACTTCTCCGATGCGTGCCCGTGGCGACGCGCATTGCGGAAGTAAACAACAGGACGTCCAGGAACGGCCTCCCGGACGAAAGCGCCCGCTCTACGGCCGTCATTCAGCTATAGGGTAGGCGGGAAGAGGTTAATGAGTAATATAAGTATTTGATCCCCTATCAATCAGCAAGATGTCTGGCTCCCAGGTGTTTTCTATACAGGTAATGAGCTGAGATTAGAAGCACTCAGCTTGTTACCTGTATAAAAGACACCTGTCCACAGAAGCAATTAATCAATCAGATTCCAATCAGATTTTTTTGTGAGGCCGAAAACCTAGACTTGATTCATAAATGTAATGAGTTTGAGTCGATTCTATCACTTCTTTTATGAAAGGAGGATCAGGATTTTTCCAGTTCCTCGTTATACTGATCCTGGCTGACAGCAAAATATGTGTAAACACATTTCTAAACTGGATAGGATATCGATCAAGATCAATGGATAATCGAGCCAGTGAGGGATTTGGAGGAATGACTGTTTTGGTAATTTCAGACATAACTTGAAAGATTTGTTCCCAATACTTCCCAAGATTAGGGCATGTCCAAAATGTATGCAACCTTTTTTGCTGCACAATCTCCAACATTTGTCGTCAAATGTGCCGTTGAATTTAGATATTTTCTCAGGAGTAAGATACCAGTGTTGAGTCAATTTAATGGATACTTCCCATAATATAGAGCAGCATGTGACTTTATATGTGGTGTTACAAGCTTTTTACCATTGGTCAACTGTATAGGTGTATCCTAAGTCTTCTTCCTATCTAATTAAAGGTATAGTCTTTGTAAACACACTTTTTTGTTGAAGAAGATTATAGAAAAGAGAGATCCCCTTTTGTTGATGTATGGGGATCTTAAGGAAGGACCAAGCCGATTGGGGAACATTATAGGTCCATGATGGGAGGTTGGAAATGCAATTCTTAGTTCGGATGTAGAGGAATAAATCTGAATTTGGCAATTAAAATTTATTTTGAAGTGTAGGAAATGGTTTGATCACCCCATTATCAAGTAGATCAGATAGATATTTAATTCCCTTCTCTATCCATGGTGTAAATGAGGTTGTCTTTATGAAATTATGTAGAGTATTTAGCGGAATTTGGACTTTGGTAGGAAGAGGGTGTGAGGAAGTTAGATGCAGAAATCGAACCCAGGATTTAAGTGTTGCTAATATTGTTGGGGAGATGCGAGAAGGTATCTTGGCTCCAAGTGCCATGGAAGGAATCCATATTGATAGATTATTTCCTGGGACCTTAGCAGTTTCCATCTTCCCTCAAATTGTAGATGGAGGAGATAGAAACCATTCCTTAGACTGTGTAAGAACCGAGGCTAAATAATAATCTTGGAAATCCACATACCCTGTTCCCCCAGCTTGACGTTTCTTCACTAAGTTTGAATGAGCACATCTAGATTTTTTACCTTGCCAGATGAATCTAGAAAACATAGTCTGAAGGGATTGGAAATATTATAACGGAATTGGAATCGGGAGAGTTCTAAAAAAGTATAAAATTTGTGAAAGGTGAAGCATTTTAAATGCTGCCAAACGTCCCATCCATGAAAATTCATGGGATGCTAGTTTAATGAGATTTTCTTGTAATGCATTACGAAGTGGAATATAATTATATTGGAACAGTGTTTTACATGAATTTGATAATTGAATACCCAAATATTTAATTGTTCTTTCAGTCCATGTATAATGGAATTTTAATTTAAGATGTTTAGTAGTATTTTCATCTATCCCCAAGTTCAATATACAAGATTTATTCGCGTTAAGCCTGTAATAAGAAACTTTGCTGAACATATTTAGTGTTTCCTGAATTTCCGGTAAGGATTTCACAGGATCAGTAATCATAAGAACAACATCATCTGCAAAAAGGTTGATTTTATGTTCCTGTTCAGCAATGGTAACTCCTAGAATTTTTTTGTTGGACCTAATACTCTCAGCTAGGGGTTCAATAACAAGGTTAAAAATTAGGGGGGATAAGGGGCATCCTTGTCGTGTACCATTTGTTATTGGGAATGGAGGTGATAAAGAATCCGTAGTGTACACTCGAGCCAAGGGGACAGAGTAAGGGGCTAATATTGCTTTGTTGATTTGACCTGTTAAGCCAAATTTAGTCACAACTGATGACAGGTATCCCCAATGAACTCTATCAAATTCTTTTTCAGCGTCAAGCGACAGAAACAAGGATGCCGATTTGGTGAGTTCTACATGGTGTATTATCACAAGTTGCGGGAAAATTACAAACTTTAATTTTTTTTTCACAAAGTTGTCACTAAATGATATATTGCTCACACATGCCATGGGCATATGTGAAATGACACCCCAAAATAAATTCTGCTGCTTCTCCTGAGTACGGGGATACCACATGTGTGGGATTTTTTGGGAGCCTAGCCGCGTACGGGGCCCCGAAAGCCAAGAACCGCCTTCAGGTTTTCTAAGGGCGTAAATATTTGACTTCACTCCTCACTACCTATTACAGTTTTGAAGGCCATAAAATGCCAAGATGGCACAAACCCCCCCCCCAAATGACCCCATTTTGGAAAGTAGACACCCCTAAATTTAGGGGTACACTAGTGAGACTCACAGGTAAAAAAGCACCTAGGCTGTCAGCGACTGTATCAAAACGCTACAAGAAAAACTGTTAGCGATCGCAGGGATCAGGCCTGACTCTGCGAACGCTGCAGTTATGTGTGTTGTGTTTTGTAAGTGACAGTGATCGATCGATACTGCACTTGGGTGGGCTGGTCTGGGCTTGGCGGAGGGGCTAAACGCAGGTGCTAGCAGGTATCTGGGCTGATCCCGCTAACAATACGTTTTGGGAAACCTAAACTGCTGGCGACGCTAATATAGATCTGATCAGATACTATATTACTAAGGGAGGTGTATGCTTTGTACGTGGGTGTTAGCGGTACTGGCACTAACCTGACGCTGCCTGGGGCGACGCAGACCTTATCTGACCCTCAAACTTATATCACCCGCCGGGTGATCAGGGGGTTAAACCTTTATTAGGTAATAAATGGTGGGTGCCCTGAAACTATAAAAAAAGAACTAACCAACCAGCGTCACCTGTAACAGTTATATGGTGATCACTGGTGAAAGGGTTAACTAGGGGGCAATCAGGGGGCTTTATGCGGTAGTATATGGGGGTCCCTGGCGCTATAAAAAGCTGCGGCGAACCTAAATACCTACCTGCCTAACTAGCGTCACCTGTGACACTAATACAGCGATCAGAAAAACGATCGCTTATTAGGCTGGGTTCACACTGCTGCGGGGGGAGATCCGGATGTGATTCGCACCGCACTGCAGTGCAAATCACATCCGATCTCCGTAGTGATGCGAGTTCAGCCATACAGATAGTATGGCTGAATTCGCATCGCTCCCGCAGCAAACTCGCACGGGACCCTTTTTTTGGTCCGCAGCAGAATCGGATCGCATGGGTGGGAGTGGAGTGTCAGTGAAATGTTAATGACACCCCCAGATCAGTTCGCATATCGCAGTGCGATCTGCAAACTCGGATCGCATGGTGTGAACACCCATGTGATCCGATTCTGCTGCGGACCAAAAAAAGGGTCCTGTGCGAATTTGCGGCGGGTGCGACGCAAATTCAGCCATACTATCTGTATGGCTGAACTCGAATCGCACAGAGATCGGATGTGATTTGCACTGCAGTGCGGTGCGAATCACATCCGTTCTAATAAACCGCTGCAATGTGAACCCAGCCTTAGTGACACTGGCGACGGGGGGTGATCACGGGGTTAAACCTTTATTGGGGGGGTTAGGGGGGTACCTTAGAACTAAAGGGGGCTAACCCTAACTGCCCTAACAGTTATTACAGTCACAAATGACACCAATGCAAAAAAAAAAAAATGCAATTGGTGTCACTGTGACTGGGGGGGGCAGGGGTAATTGGGGGGGTGATCGGGGGGTGAAGGGGGGGTGTGAGTGTGCCTGGCATGTTCTACTGTGTAGTGTCGTGTTGGTGCAACTCACCGATCCTCTCTCCTCGGTGCCGGAACGAAAAATACCGACACGGAGGAGAGATTACATCACTTCCTCTGCCTGTGTTTACATTACAGGAGAGGAAGTGATGTCAGTCACGCCTCACTTCCATTCGTCAGGAGCGATCGCGAGGGGGTGGCCATGAACGAATGGCCACCCCCTCATCCCGGATCGCTCCTGTACGGATACCGACCGCCGCTGGCACCGGGGGGGGGCCCGATCGGGCCCCCCATCCGCGAGAAGGCAGGGACGTATATATACGCCCATATGGCTGCCCGTGCCATTCTGTCGACGTATATCGTCGTGCGGCGGTCGGCAAGTGGTTAAACCTATGAAAAAACGAGTTATTACCGTATATACTCGAGTATAGGCCGACCCGAATATAAGCCGAGGCCCCCAATTTACCCCCAAAAAAACTGGCAAACTTATTGACTCGTGTATAAGCCGAGGGTGAGACATGCCTGTCCATCCCTGTGTGTGTGTCCGTCCATCCCTGTGTGTCCGTCCGTCCCTGTGTGTCCGTCCATCCCTGTGTGTCCGTCCATCCATCCCTGTGTGTGTGTGTGTCCATCCATCCATCCATCCCTGTGTGTGTGTGTCTCCATCCATCCATCCATCCATCCCTGTGTGTGTGTGTCTCCATCCATCCATCCATCCATCCCTGTGTGTGTGTGTCTCCATCCATCCATCCATCCCTGTGTGTGTGTGTGTGTATCCATCCATCCCTGTGTGTGTGTGTGTCTCCATCCATCCATCCATCCGTGTGTGTGTGTCTCCATCTGTGTGTGTGTGTGTGTGTGTGTGTGTGTGTGTGTGTGTGTGTGTGTGTGTGTGTGTGTGTGTGTGTGTGTGTGTGTGTGTGTGTGTGTCCAGCCTACCTGTGTCCCGAGCCTTTGTCCCGAGCCTCCGTCCCGTGTCGTGCCGTGCCTTGCCTTCGTCCCGTCCCGTCCTGTCCCGTGCCGTGCCGTGCCTTGCCTCCGTCCCGTGCCCTCTTCGTCGGCGGCCATTGTAAAATTCAAAAGCCGCGCCTCCTCCTTCGCCTGTGATAGGCGGAACACTGAATTTCCCAGCAGCCTGTGTTCCGCCTATCACGGACGTCGTATCATCCTCGTCCGTAGTACGAGGATGAGAAGATGCCCGTGATAGGCGGAACACAGGCTGCTGGGAAATTCAGTGTTCCGCCTATCACAGGCGAAGGCGGAGCCGGAGGCGCGGCTTTTGAATCATAGAATGGCCGCTGTCTGTCTGCTCGACACGCTGATCGAGCGGGCAGACAGCGATGACTCGAGTATAAGCCGAGGGGGGCACTTTCAGCCTCAAAAAAGAGGCTGAAAATCTCGGCTTATACTCGAGTATATACGGTACTCTATTAGTAGTTATTTGGCAATATATGTTGCAAGAGGAAAAAAAAAAAATTAATTAATTAATTAATTAAAAAAAAAAAAAAAAAAAAGAAAGGAGAGAAGAAAAAAATAAATAAAAAAGAGTAAAGAAATAAATATTTTCCAAGAGTCAGCAGTAATCCACTCAAAGGAATGCTGACCAAGATAGGGGGGTGAAGTTCAAGTAGTAAGGTATTGAGCATCAAAAAAGACCGTATATGTCAGTAATGCATATGAGTTAACAGGCAGGAGTAGTTCATTTGTATTTAATTCTATTTTGTTCACTTTTTTTGTCCAAAGTGGAACAAATTTGGTTTTTTCTTTAAGGCAGGGGTGTTATGTGGAAGATCAACTATAATACCCCATGTTTGCAGTAATTGCATGCCATCTTCAATGGTAGATATAGCAAAATGTTTCCCGTTGTAAGTGGTCAAGATAGTGGCTGGATGTGTCCATTTGTATGTGATCTTATGATTAGATAATGCCTTCGTTACAGTTTTGAGCTGTCTTCTCATTTGTAGTGTAAATTGCGAGAGATCGGCGAATAATTGTATATCTGAGTATGGTGGTGGCAGAGTAGTTAGCTCCCTCGCGTTGGAGGGAATTTGCTCTTTAGCTTGATAAAAATGAATTCGCAGAATAACATCTCTGGGAATTGATTCTTCTAGATGTTTTGGTTTGGGAATTCTATGAATACGATCGATTGTACGTTCAATCAGCAATAATTCTGGCAATAATGTAGAAAATAGTGTATTTGCATAGTTACGTAGGTCCATAGGTAGAACTGACTCTGGAACTCCTCTCATTTTTTCCTCTCACCACTAGGGCGGGACTATGGCCTGCAAGACCTTTTGACCAAAGCGCTGCTCTTTCACCAACAGGTCTTGACCCTTAAAAAAAAAAAAAAAAAAAGACAAGGTACCCGTCTTCCTGACTTGTTTTGTTTCCTCCACTCAACTCCTTACATTCAATGTGGGAAAATTTAATTCCCTCTCTCCCGAGGGATTGGCACAAAACATGGGCAAAACAATTTCTTGGCTTCTGTGAAACTTTGAAGCCAATTTAGCAACTTTAAGGAGCACTCTTCCAGAGGCTCGAAGGGCATGCAAAACTAGAGACAGATCCCACATAGAGAAGGGTGGCCCCTGATCTGGTCTCTGCCTACCCAGTGCTTTGAAGAATCTCACCACCCACGGGTTGGTGGCCAGCCGTTTTTTCTAAAAAGGTACTGAGGGCTGACACCTGCCTCTTTAACGTGCTTAGGGCTAAGACCTTGTCTGCCCCGCACTGCTGGAATTCCAGCACTGCAATGGGACTTTGTACTTGTGTCAGTGAATCGCTTCCAGGTTTTCCGGTATATCCAGCGGGTCTCCTTTTTCTTGCTGTCAAGCAGAGTGGACACTAACCTGTCTCAGAAGCCTTTCGATTTTTAGCAGCTCCTCCTCAGTAACCAGGCTGCAAGGTTCCACTGCCGACTCCCCCCCCCCCCCCCCACGAGGACAAAAAAAGGGCCCTGTGAGAGAAGATCCTTCCGGACTGGTAACATCAAGGGAGTTCTGCTGCTGGTTGTTTCAGAACCAAGAACCAGGGTGTTCTGGGCCAGTGCAGTGCCACAAGGATCAGAGATGTATTGTTTTCTGTGTGAAACTTTATTAGAACCGCTGGCAGCAGGGCATAGCATGGCATAGCACCTGGAGAAATGCCAGTTTTGCTTTAGGGCATTCACCCCAAGAGTGCCTTCCGATCTGTTCAGCGAGAAGAAAAGCAGACTTTTTGTGTTCTATTTTGATGCAAAATGATCCACGCTCAGAGCACCCCCATTTTCTGGTTATCTACTTGAAGACCTCTTGGTTTAGGAATCGCTCTCCCTCAGTGTTCTGCTGAGAAAATTTGCAACTGTGTTTTTCTCTGGCTTTAAATACACCGCCGAGAGGGACAGTGTGTTGTATTCGGCCCAGCCCAGAATATCTGACACCAGGGATAAAAGGGCTACGCTCTCCGTTCACCCTTGTCCTTTTTTATACGCCACTACCGAGGAGTTGCCCGGGCGTGGTTGTATGTGGTGGCCCCCCAGTTCCCCCTGGAAGGCCTTGAGTGCTAAGGACACCACCCTCAATTCCTTCCAGTTCGATTACCTTTGGAATTCCTCTCCTTTCCAGGTGACTTGTGTTATCCGAACCCCCGAATGACCACGTGACTGTGACCACGAATGCAAGCGTCAGGGGATGGGGTGCACCCCCATCCCCTGACGCTTGCATTCGTGTTGACGATTTTGGTTCACTGTCGCCCTCCACCGTGTCGCCCTCCACCGTGATAAAGAAATTTTTTCAGAGGCAGAATTCTCACTAGGGTATCTAATGATGAGTGACTGTGGTCCCATACCTTCAGTATGAAGCGCTACAGGGGACGAAAGTGCAGCCCTGCCCACTGTACTGCTGGATTAGCTGAAGTGAACAGCCCCAGTGAGGACATTGCCTTCCTTATTGTAACTGGCTCGTTGCACTGCAGCAGTCTCATTGCGCTGTCTATCTTCTGCACCTTTTCTTGTCGCAGAAATTACTTACCCCAGGTAAGTAATGCGCTGCAAGGGCACCAAGTTGGACTTTTTGAGGTTTAACAGCCATCCCAAGCCCCTCAGAAAGTCCTTTGCCAACTCCAAATCACAAGTTAACTGTTCTGCAGAAGCCGCAAAGAGAAGTTGTCCAGGTAGGTGATTATCGAGACGCCTCAGACGTATTAAGGCCAGGGCCTCTGCTATGACCTTCGTGAAAATGCAGGGCGAGGAGGATAGGATAAATGGAAGAGCCTGGAATTCCAAGTTTATTATTTCTTCTCCGACACTTACTGCCAGTCGAAGAAACCTCTGAAACCCCTCTGCAATCGGGATATGCAGATTGGATCCAATATTTTTAGGGATGCCTAACGGAATTCATGGCAGACCACAGACTGGTTCAGGGCTTTATGTTTAAAATAAGTCTGTACTTCCCTGAGTGTTTCCATACAATGAAGACGTGGGAGTAAAGCCCTTCTCCCATCTCGTTTACTGGTACCCGGTGCACTACATTCTGGTTTTCCAAATCCACTAGTGGTTCCAGCTGGGCCTCTGACTTCTCCACACATCTGGGAAGCTCCGTGAACAGGAGTCTGCGTGGGGAAGATCTTAGGAACTTTAGCCAGTATCCCTTCCTGGCAATCCCCAGAATATATTGGCTGGAGGAGACTGCTTCCCACTGTGGGAGGAAGGCCCCCAATCTTCCCCCACCATGGCCAAATGGTCATTGAGTTTTGCGGGGCTGGTCATGAGTGCGAAAAATTGCTCCCCCTTTCCCTTTGGGTGCAGGGTTTCTTCTGACCCTGGCGTTAAACTCCTGTGCGCCTTTGAGGACAAACCTTTTTTTCGTTTGGACTGGGAGCTTACGTTTAATTGGAAACAGTTTATTTTGATCAGCTGGGAGATCTAGAACGGCTTACAGACCAGGTCCAAAGAGTAAATCCCCTGTTAGTGGGATGCCACACAGCTTGACTTTGGAGGCGATATCCCCCTGCCAAGTCTTAAGCCACAAGGATCTGGCAGGCATATGTACGGACTCTGTCAATGTGTCCAATACATAGGCCACCCCTCTAAGCAGCATTAGAAAAGAAGATAGTACTGTCTCCTTAGAGGTCAGATCAGTGGGCCTGGACACTTGGGAAAAAGCTGTGTCCAATTTTGGGTTCTTGTTCCACATGGATGCAGGATCTTGAAAGAATGGAAACCTGCTCTTCAGTGCCCTAGAGAAGAATGGTTTCTTTTCCAGATCCAGCCACTCTTTTTTGACCGCGTCCACCAGAACACCATGGACAGGAAAAACCCTTCTCTGCTGTTTGCCCATGCCCTGAAACGTCTGGTTGTGGAGCGTCAAAAGCTTTTTGTCTGCGTGAATCCCTAGAGTGGTGTGGATCGCCCCTAAGGAGGTCTTCCACCTCCTCTAGGGAGAACTTATAGCATGAGGGCCTACTGGACCCCTGTCCAGCCCTTCCCTCTCTGACTCTGCTTGGAAGGTCGAGGCTGCATTGTCTGGTTGCTTGCAGTCTCCTCTCTGGAGACTCCAGGGGTCCCTTCATCTTTGGCAGGTGATGACCGGCAGCATTGGTGCTGAACCCTGCTGTGCTGACAGAGAAGCTGGGACAGGTAAAGGGGCCGTTGACAGCTGGAATCCTTCAAAAAGCATCCTAAATGTCTGGAATGTGCAGGAACGCTCCTTCACTGAGGCTGCTAAATCGCTCTCCTGCTCTGAAGCCCGTTCCCTAACAAGCGCGTCTATGCATTCTTTGCATAACACTTTGGACCAACTGTTGCCTAACGTGGTCCTGCAGAAGGGGCATTTCTCCTTAGAGCCATGGTAGTACTTTGACTTCTCTGTGGCTTTAGCCTGAAATAAATAAGAACATTGGGGCTGTGTTAGCAGCTGTTGTGACCCTGATCCTCCTCTGCAAGCCTAGGAAATACACCCGGGGACACTCCAGGCTCTCCTCCCAGGACCTGAGCCTCCCACTCCTCTGACCACTCAGAGAGAGCCCCCTCCACCCTAGGAGCTATCCGGTGGTGAGAAGTAAAGGTAAGGGGCAATCCCTACCCAGGTAGAGGTAAAGCTGCCTTGCTGTGGCCAGTGGGCTCTGTATCTGGCATCCTGCGATGTGGTGCCTGGAGCCGGTCACTGCCTGTACACTGTGGTGGCTCCCTCCAGCCTCTGCCTGGCCCATTTTCAGCGTCCGTGGCCAGAACCAGAAGCCATGGATCGAGGGGAAGTGTCTGCCTCTACTGGAAATGAAGTCACCTGACACTTGGTCCACTCAAGCTCAATTGTGGCCACACAATGTGCAAGGGGAGAGGGGTCACTTCCCCCTGCACCTCCCCTTGGATCTGAAAGGGGGCCCCCGGATCGTCCGCCCACACTTGGGAGACGATGGGGTGGCGTACGAAAAACTGGGGTCAGGTATACAACCGCCGCTGATCCCAGGAGTCCCCAGCCTCCTTTACAGGATCCAATCTGCCTCAGCCTCCCTGACTATCCAGCCTCGGTTCCCTGCAGTGTCTCCCACCAAAGGAAACACTGGTAACTGAAGGGCCAGCAGGGGAAGCTGGAATTTTAATGATGGCTGATGCAGTGCTTCCTGTGGAAGGGAGGAGCCAGTGTCTCTCATGGTGGCTGTCCTAAAAGACGCTGGGGGAAATCCCTCCTGAGATGTGTGCAAACCTGGTGGCCACTACAAGAAACGCTCTGTGATTGCCAACAAGGGTTTTACCACCAAGTACTAAGTCAACTTTTGTGAAAGGGTCAAATACTTATTTCACTTAATAAAATGCAAATCAATTTATATCTTTTTTGAAATGCGTTTTTATGTATTTTTTTATTATACTGTCTCTCACTCTTAAAATAAACCTACCAATAAAATGATATAATTTCTTTGTCAGTGGGCAAATGTATGAAATCAGCAGGGGAGCAAATACTTTTTTCCCCTCACTGTAACAGGGTATTACTGAAACATGAACTGGAGCAAAGTCTTGCCAGGAGGAAAACAGATAGCAGAAAGAGGTTCAAATCTCTTTGTTTAATACTATAAAAAAAAAAAAAAAAAGTTTTTTCTGATAACACAAAATTTACTTGACATAAATATTTGATCTGATTGTATCTTAATTTAAAAAAACGAACCCTTACAAATTTCCCCACCCCATCCTCAGGCATACGTCCCTGATCCCATACTTTGGACAAGCAGCTGCATTAGCCTGCACACAGCTTGTGATTTATTCTATGTAAAAGCCTTAGAAGAATGGTAAGCGCATATGCCACGTTGAAGAGGAGCCTTATGCCCCATACACACGGTCGGACATTCAGAGCACAAAATCTTATTTTTTTCAGACGGATTTTGGCCGAAACTTGTGTTGCATACACACGGTCGGACAAAGTTGTCGGAAAATCCGATCGTTCGGAACGAGGTGACGTAAACATCGTACGACGGGACTACATAGAGGCCAGTAGCCAATAGCTTTCGTCTCCAAATTTCTGAGCATGCGTGGCACTTCATGCGTCGGAATTCTCTACACACGTTCAGAAAAAGTCAGATCGGATTTTGGAAAATTTTAGATCCTGCTCTCAAACTTTTTCAATCGGAAATTCTGAAAGAAAAAGCCCACACAAGATCGGATTTTCCAACAACATAATACGATCTGACTTTTTCCGGCGGAATTTCTGACCGTGTTTATCGGGCATAAGAGTAAAACAGCAGGATAAGCACCCAGTATAATAAAAAAAAAAATACCTCACTTAGTCTTCTGCAGAGATGTTCTTCCCAATTTTCTTCTGGTGGAGACTCTGGAATAAAAACCCAATCTGCTCCACAAGCCAGAGCTGTTACTAGAGCCAAGTATCTATAATTTGAAGAAAGTGGTACGCCGTAAGAATATAGGTCTATGTAAATATACAGTATATAGTGTGTGTAAGCTATATACAGTATACACCTACCAATATAATTCACATTCAACTTCCTTTATTCAAACTACTGTATATAGCCATTTATAGTTTGTCTGAGTAGAAGAACTTACCCACAGTGGCGACCCATCACTTCAAGAACAAAGGTCCTTTGGTGACTGAAAAGGAAAAAACATGCAAATTATTTCTCTTTGTGATTTAAATGCAAACAGTTTTATTAGGCATTGTTACTTAAAAGGTGTTATAGCCAAATTTGTCATGACAAGTGAAGGGTGGCTGAAATAACTAGAGGTCCCTGGATTAAGTTAAGTTAACTCAAAAAGCACCCAAATCAGTACAATTTATAGGTAATACATTTTGATAACCATTGGCCTATAACTTGACTCCCTTTCTCAAAACCTGCATCCTAGATTACAGGGTATTGGAGCTGCACGATTCTGGCCAAAATGAGAATCACCATTTTTTTGCTTAGAATAAAGAGCACGATTGTCTCATGATTCTCACGGCGTAACATCATCTTTCACATGATACAAAAACATTGGGCTAACATTACTGTTTATTAATTCATTGAAGTGTATTTTTCCCACAAATTTAGGTTTGAAAGATCGCTGCGCAAATACAGTGTGACATAAGATATTGCAACAACTGCCATTTTGTGCTCTAGAGCATGCCTGCCCAACTTTCCTCTGATGTGGCCCGCGCCTCCCGCTCTAGAATGGCAGGTCGGCAAGCCCAGATGGCGGGTTCCAGACCCACCATGTCCGAGTATCAACGGAGAACCAAGCAGTACCAGTCAGAAGTGCCCACCAGTACTCAGAAATTCTAGCCAGCAGTACCCAAAAGCACCACCCACCAGTACCCAAAAGTACCCAGCAGTACCAGCCAGCAGTACGCAACAGTACACAAAAGTACCAGCCACCAGTACCCAGCAGCACCAGCCAGCAGTACCCAGAAGTACCACCCAGCAGTACCCAAAAAAGTACCCACCTGTACTCAGAAGTACCAGCCAGCAGTACCCACCAGTACCCAGAGGTACCAGCCAGCAGTACCCACCAGTACTCGCCAGCAGTACCCACCAGCAGTATTTCCCAATACCAGCCAGCAGTACCCACCAGTACCAGCCAGCAGTACCCATCAGCCATACCTGCCCTGAAGGGCAGCCAGCAGCAGCCACCAGCCATGCCAACCTGGGAGGCAGCAGCAGCCAGCGACACTTGCAGCAATCTTGAGGAAGAAGTGAAGATTGAGGTCAGTTAAGGTGCAGGTAAACTGCAGTGCATCAGTGTCTTTAGAGCGGCACATTTAAACTGACCTGCGTCCTTTTACATGCGCCTATCTCCAATCCGATCTGCTAAAAAAAAACAGAAGGGAATCTGTCCTCTTCTGTCTGGGTGGATCGGAGGACTCATAAAGTAGAGTGGGCTGTGTGCCTGTCTGCTCTGCATATGCAGAGTGGAGATAGACCTGTCATCTGCCCGCTCTGCTCATTGTGGCCCATGACCAGCTGCTAAGTCGCTAAAGTGGCTCTTGCTCTTCAAAAGGTTGAGCACCCCTAGGGTCTCTGCTAAAAAAATATATATTGTTTGGGGGTTCCAAGTAATTTTCTAGAAAAAAATACTGATTTTAACTTGTAAGCAACAAGTGTCAGAAAAAGGCTTAGTCTTTAAGCAGTTAAACTGACCTAATTTACAGACTGAAGTTCATCGCTTTGCTCTAAAAGAATTACAGTAAGTGTTACAATGTTTCTCTTTATCTCTGCCTAAGCGATGCTGTGAACAATACTAGTTATTCGTGTAAAACCAGTCTACCAATGTTCCTGTAATGTCCTGTCTACATCTTTTGGCACCTTCACAATAAAGTAACTATTCTACAGAAGTTCTTCCTCGATGGTGTGTGACCAATCTTCTTTTTCTTCAAACTTGGCAGGTTGCCTGGGTTTTCTTCTTTTTTGAAAGCTGTCAGCAGTGAGCAGAGAACTCTCTGCACTGAATCGGGAAAATGCTGTGTTAAGATCGGGAGGGGGGTAGAATCGTGATCTCAATTCGTTTTAGGATTAATCGTGCAGCTCTACAGGATACATTACATAACTACAGATGGAATGGCTAGTCTCAAATTTCACTCATTTCTAATCATGTCCGCAAAAACCAGGAATGAGGCAGAATAACCACAGAGAAGCACAATGCAATTTCTGATTATTGTCCTCTATGGTTACATTTGTAGAAATCATAGAAAGCATATGATCTCACTGATATCCTTATGGAAACTGAACGCTCTTCCTTCATTGAAAATCTGCACATTCAGGGCAATAAATCTAAATTTCCGTAAAGTCTGGGAGCCGTTGGTCTCAAATTTTCTTCTGCATAACTTTGACCACTGGGTACCGGAGTGATGGCCATATTCTGCACAACACACATACTCCTCAGCTTGGTGCCCCCCCCCCCCCCCCCGGTTGCCTCCCTTCCTTCTTTAATCCTTCCCCTACTACCCCACTTTTTCTTTCCTATTTCTCTCCTACTCTACTCATTGGGTATATCCAACTATGTATGCAGTCTATGTGACTCCCCACTGAACCATACACCATTCTCACTATGATCATTGATCAGTCTCCAATATCACTCGTCTAAACAATTTATTACCCTATGGAAAGTATAATTACAATGTATGTGGCTTGCAACACCATATGTCACATGTAAGTCAGAGTTTACTTGCTTTTTGTATGTTTGTAAAACTTTTCTTAAACTCATAAACAATTAAAGCGCAAGAAGAACATGTACATAGTAACTTTATTCATAGCAAATCTGCAGTGAAATTAAGTGAAACACTACTTGCATATAATAGCAGGCCCTTACAACTAGTTTCAGCTTTTTTCTAGAAAGTCCTGGATGCCTGAAAGCTATTACTACGCAATTACTGGCTTCAACTTGGAAGCTGGCACTTTAACACAAGTGAGTTACTGTTAGTCAGGGAGATTGCCCATCATATCGGCAGGCCTATAACAGAACATGGTGCGCCAAAGTGCTGTCCTCTTAGCTGAAGACCATATCTGTATAACAGAGAACACCAGGTTTGCCTGTTCTCAAAGTGCACTAGGAAAAAAAAAAGGATGTACTTACAGCTAAAGGTTCTGTTGCACTTTGAAGTGAAACGCTAACTATGAACATATTTTCGATCGTACATTCAGTAAACAGTACTAACAGTATATCTTGTAGTGTATTTTCTGTTCATTGTCAGCAAACTATGTGACGTACCTTTTTTTCCCTTCCCTAATAAAATAAGGCACAAGTGACAGGTTTGGACATAATTATGCAGAAATGACTGACATTGACCAAACATTCACTGAAGACAAATCTTCCAATTCATGAAATGTAACTAAAAGGGATTGAATCACATCCAGGGAATGTTTGGAAAAAGTCAGAGACAGCATGACCTCTTAAACCCATACAAGTAAAAAGAAGCAGAATCTTTAAAAAAATCATCAGTTTTTATTGTTGTCTTAGGCCCCGGTTAAGGAGATTCACCCTCTCTATTTGTTCACCATTATCATTGAAAGAGAAAGTAAAAGAAAATCCCCAAAGTTAGGTTGTCCCCAGAAAGGTAATAGAGGGGAAATCTTCCAATGGGGACATTTGTCCAGGTGATCTGGGGGTCCCCAAGAAATTCCCTTAAATTTGCAGAGAGTTCCTCTCACGTCCTGTTTTGCTATGGGACAGGAAGGTAAATCTTCCCAATCCAAAATGGAAAAAAAAAAAGTTTGACTATAGTTCTACTTTAAGTTGAATTTGTACGCAAGTTGGAACATATACATTTTTTAGTGTAACTACAGCCAAATTTTTTTTTTGAAGATTTGGATAGATAACATAGGGAAGGGTTAACACCCCTGTAATGTTTATTTTGCTGTCTGTGCTCCTGTTCAGAAGATTTCCCCTTACTTTCTGTCCCTGTGAGAATTGGATTTGAAAATTTTGGTTTGCCATGGAAACAAGGATTGGTGAAAAAGCTTCAGTGGAGACACTTTTTTCCTGTTGTCTCCTACCGTTTGTATGCAAGTAGAATGTATGTAACTCGCGGACTGCCTGTATTGAGGCTTATATGCTTACAAATGTCAAATAATCCGTACATTACATACGAACACGAGTGTGCCAATATAAAAGTGCAATACAAAGTGACATGACTTTACCATAACATACTATTTCTATATGTACAGGGTGTATATTATATATACACACAGTGCCTTGAAAAAGTATTCATACCCCTTGACATTTTCCACATTTTGTCATGTTACAACCAGAAACGTAAATTCACTTTATTGGGACTTTATGTGATAGACCAACACAAAGTGGCACAAAATTGTGAAGTGGAAAGAAAATGATAACTGGCTTTCCACATTTTTACAATTATGTGAAAAGTGTGGCATGCATTTGTATTCAGCCCCCATTCACAATTATGTGCCGGTTTGTGTTGTTCTATCGCATAAAATACATTTAAATTTTTGGTTGTAACATGACAAAATGTGGAAAATTTCAAGGGGTATGAATACATTTTCAAGGCACTGTGTATATGTATATATATATATATATATATATATATATATATATATATATATATATATACATATATATATATATATATATATATTAATTACACATACATACACACAGTGTATATATATATATATATATATATATATATATATATATATATACACACACACACACACACACACACATATATATATAAAAAAACTGATTCCCAAAATATAAAACACATAGGTCACATAGGTGAATCCTCCCACGTCTAATAATGGTGTTGAATGAAATGTTCCCAATAGGTTTAACCCATTATAAATCAGATACTTACATTACATAATAAAAATATTATTGATCATAAAACATTTATTCATAAACATCCAAAATATTTTTTTTTTTCGTTTTGGATAAAGTGAGAAAGAGTTATACCCTCTGCCAAAATTTCTGTTGCTGCCATTGTGCCTGCTGGAGATGCACACCTCTATTGGTCCTGGTAAGCATTGTTACTGGGACATAAATGAAAGCAAAATCCTACATTTTAGAGTTGTCATGAAAGCAAGAGGTGAGGGTAAATTTTGCAGTGCAAAGAAATATTCTTGTGACATTTGCCTAAGATGGAAAATGTCCTCTCACTTCCCCTAAAGTTTTCAAGACTACCTTATTTAACTGAAAGTAAACCCTCCTATCCGTTACAGCCAAGGAAGCTGCTATCTTAGCCTCTGTTTGATCTGCAGTTGACATGGTTCTGCACATGATCAGTTTTGACCCCAACCATTTAATGGCTTGACAGTTTGATTGAGAGTCCAAGCACCTTTGACGGTTATCACTCATGACATACCTTGAATGTAACTGTATTGGAAAAGAGTTAAATGGAAATAAAGGCAGCAATACTCACCAATGGTCCAATGCCCACGAGGTCCCTAGCCAGCATCTTCTCCCTGGCTTCTTCTGGGTGCCAGTCTTGAGCCATCTTTACTGGCCTGATGAAGTCACTCCCATGCATGTGGGGGAAGTCAATTATCCCTGCACACTGGCACTATGCGGGAAAAGTAAACAGAGCTGCTTCATGTACGTTCTGCAGAGGACTGCAAACAGGGAGGTAATAGTATTTATTGCAGCAGAGACATTGCATGTCTCTGCTGCAATAAAGGGCTTTCCTGTTGTATTTTTAGCATTTAGTTCCACTTTCAGTTTATGGATTTACTTCAGCCTTAAATAAGCCCAGTATCCCTAACTAGAGGTCGACAGATATGGGTTTTTCTCTGGCCGATGCCGATATTTAGAAATCATGGCGGCCGATGGCCGATATATGATGCCGATTTTTTTGGGCCGATGTGTTAGGCCGATTTTTTTTTTTTTATCCCCCCTTCATCTCATAAACAGACACCTTTCCCACTGGGGCGTTTTTTTTAGGCGCTTTTGGGCTAAAAATAGCGCCTGTAAAGTGCCTGCAAAACGGCTCCCCTGCAGTCTGTGTGAAAGACAAGAGTGCTTTCACACTGAGGTGATGCGCTGGCAGGATGTTAAAAAAAGGTCCTACAAGCAGCACGTTTGGAGTGGTGTATACCGCTCCTCCACCACTCCTGCCCATTGATATTAATGGGCACCACTGCCGAAGCGCATGCAATGCGATTTGGCAGCGGTGCTTCACGGGTGCATTTAACTCTTCTTCGGCCGCTAGCTGGGTTATATGCGCCCCACTAGCAGCCGAATAGCACCGCTAAAATGTTGGTAAAGCGCCGCTAAAACTAGCTGAATTTTACCATCAATGCCTGCCCGCTCCAGTGTGAAAGCAGCCTATAAAATAAAAACGGGTAGTCAAAACTTTTGGACAAAAAAAAAAAAAAATGGGCTAACTTTACAGTTTTAGTTTTTTTTTTTAAATCAATCAGTAAGTGTATTTTTTTCCCCAAAAAAATTGCATTTGAAAGACTTCTGTGCAAATGCCGTGTGACATAAAATATTGCAACAACCGCCATTTTATTCCGTAGGATCTCTGCTAAAAAATATATATATAATTTTTGAGGGGGGTCTAAGTGATTTTCTGGCAGAAAATACAGGACTTTTACTTGTAATTCTCAGTTCATTCATTCATTCATTCAAGTGTAAACATTGTATCGTTTTGTTCTTTTCTTGGCAGACTGCCCAGAGAGGAGGAAAGTCGTTTCTATGAACTCATGCAACTTACACTGACTTCTATTACAGAAGTCATTTCCAAGTCGCACTGTAGTTCTAAATCTGCCTTTTTATCAGCTCAATCGGCCGATGCCAATTAATTAAAAAACGGCAAATATCGGCCGATATATCGGCAGGCCGATATATATCGGTCGACCTCTATCCCTAACTGACTACTCTGATTTACTGTGGTATGTCTGCTTTTTCAGAGCCAACAGAAATTATCATGTGCAAAGCACTCCACACTGCCAAAGCATTGAGTCATCAGTACAAATAGGAATAGTGATTGGGGCAAAAGGGATTTTCAACCTTTTCTGAAACATGGAAAATGTCTTTACATGTGTTTTTCAGAGATTGCCGTCTTTGCAGATGTGCCTTAACTTTCTGCTAAACCATTGTTTATCAGTAGCGCTTGAACCAATAAGAAAGTGGTAGGATTTAAAAAGCTTGTCGTGAAAAATTAACTGTTTATTACAAATAAAAAAAAAAGTTTTGGATTCCGCACAGTGAAAACGTTGTCACTCTTACCAAGAATATATGTACTGTGGAGTTTTCTATGGCATAAAACAACAGACAATTTTTTTATTTAATGCATGAGAAAAAAGCAGTATTCACACTTAAAACCTTTCCAATAAAATGATACTTACAGGGACTTACATTACCAGAAGAATATATTAGAATATATTAGAGTGAAAAATACATGCATGACTCAAGCTACCTTTGTGCTGTTGTAGTAATTGCATCCACAATCTCCATAATTCTGTGAAGAGCAGAATCAGTTCCAATAGTCATATCTGTGCCGCAGAAGTCATTATCAATGGAACCCACCATACCGACGATATTTAGGTAGCTAGATTTGTTGGCCTCATCAGATGTTATTCTCCCTAGAAAAATATATAAAAAAGTACATTCTTTTAATATGTAGATAATACATTCAACTCTACTGCTCGACACATGTGCAATGCTTTCTAGTTAACTCAGACATCTCATGGGTCAGTATGGCTCATAAAAGACAATAAAAGAATATCAAAAGAGAACATTTTTTACAATGACCTAATAAGAGGTATTATTCTTCACCATTAATCTGACTTTCTATTCATAATTCAAAACCTAATATTTTGAGCCTTTGTTAGTTCATTTGCTTCCAACTGCAGCTTATATACAGCAATCAGTTGTGCTACAGATGTATATAATTATCAGATTTCATTTTCTGTATCGGTCCTGGATACTTTCACTTACATAGGTGTCAAAACTTATATTTTATGTGGTATAGTGGTATTATATCTGTGTAGGGTTGACACAACATATACAATTCCTCTGTTTTTACAGATACTAATGGGGTTACATGGTTGTACTGCCTAGTTCTTTAAAATTTCAGACAATTATCTTTGCACTCTTTGTATTTTCATATAAACATAGCTGACAAATGACTCAGCACAACAAGACCCTCCTTCAGGTAAAGGTTATATAAAACTAAGGCCTAGTACACACAGGTTGAATGTCGATGGGGCATGACCGAAAAAGATCTGCCAATTGGCTCTCGATCAGGGCTCTTAGCCAGTGGCTGAGAGTGCTCACCAGAGTGCTCTGGCGGGGAAGGAGGGGGTGGGTTCTCTTGAGCTGTTAGTTGGATGGGTTTATGGGTTGAACGTAAAAAATACTACTAGTGTGTACTAAGCTTAACTTAAGCAATGGTTGCAGAACAAAACCCTGAAAACAGATTTGTAGTGCAGTAGAGAAGCAGTAAAGAAAGCACCCTTGAATTAGTTCAGCAGTAGACTTAGTGGCACAAATTGGACAGAGTGTTGCAGCTTTACCTGCTTTCACTAGGTCAGCTAGCAGTCCACTCCATTCTGCTCTGAAAGTATCTGCTCCTGTCAGACTGCCATCTCCTCCAATGACACACAGGTTAGTAATTCCTTTCTTCACAAGGTTACATGCTGCTTTAAGACGACCCTCTCGATTTCGGAAATCCTGGCATCGTGCACTTCCTATTACTGTGCCACCCTACAGAGATCAAAGATTAATATTACAGCATTAGACGGCAAAATAAACACGTAATTTAAAATATATTTCCAAGCCTGACAAACAACTGTCTCAGCCTATTTTACCTCTATTAACACTACCAATATAAAACAGTGAATTGAATGTGACCTGGCACACACACTTAATACACATGGCAGACCTCCATCCCTGTATTGGTTGATAGAAAGAGGTAATTGTGACATTAAGTGAGGCCAGCCATGTCAGACAAGAACAAGATCAATACAAAAAATTTAATTACAGTAAAATGATTTATTGTTACAATCTAAAATTCATAACAAATCTTGAGAAAGACATTGTATAAAATAAATAGGTAGTCACAAGACTTACACTAAGATATGCTCCTTATAGCACGCAATACAATTGATAAATACATATAATAAATGTACATAAGATAAATTATTTGAAAAATCTGTAAGACGACACTGTATCTCTTGGCATCTAGTAGCACTCAACACGTTTCTTGGCATTTCAGCCATTCATCAGGCGTGTAATGATGTAATATATGCATAGCCTCAAGGCTAGGTCTGGACCTAGCCTTGAGGCTATGCATACATTACATCATTACACTCCTGATGAATGGCTGAAACGCCAAGAAATGCTTTGAGTGCCACTAGATGCCAAGAGATACCTGGTCTTATTATAGATTTTTCAAATTTATCTTATGTACATTATATGTATTTATCAATTGTATTGCATGCTATGAGCAGCATATCTTAGTGTAAGTCGTGTGACTACTAATATATTTGATAAAATGTCTTTCTCAAGACTTTCTCAAGACCCAGTTATCTCTCTTTCCAACTACCAATATAAATTAAAAGCACTTTTATGACCACCAAAGATGCCTACCAAATATTTTAGGTCATTTTGGTTGCATGGGAAGGAGAAAGCATGGATGCATGATCTTCCTAACTCTGGAAAGCTTTTAGATCAACTCAGCCCTTGTCACTCTTAAGAATACTAGATATGTTAAAATTTAATTGTGAATATGTATGTACCAAAAGGTTATGACTGGATGCATAGGTATTCATATAACATAGTTTTAGTATGTTCAGATCATAAAGTGGATGGTGTACCTAAGTGTATGATATGGATCAGAGATCTTGTTTTATCAAACTGGGATATCAAATAGAGCAGTGGTCATCAACCCTGTCCTCAGGGCCCACTAACAGGCCAGGTTTGCAAGATAACTGAAATACATCACAGGTGATATCATTTGCTGCTCAGTGATTGCAGTATTCTAGTCTGCATCTCCCCAAGGCAATACATAAAACCTGGCCTGCTAGTGGGCCCCGAGGACAGGGTTGATGACCACTGCAATAGAGAACAGTTTTGATCCCTACATTTTTTTTTTATGTGCTGACCACACTTTACTGTACAGAGCTTTCCAGGTAAAAGTGAAATTTGCATAAAGTATCCTGGGATATGGGGTAGCCATGGTGTTCTGGAAATAATCTGAAGCTGTGTGCTGACACAGAGGGGAAAAAGTCCGGGGAAAGTTTAACATCTGAACAAATTATTATCCAAAGTCATATACTGTAATTAGGATTTTAACTGAATATCAACACAAGAATTAAAGAGATGCCAAAACAAAAGAAACATTGGGTACAGCATAAGTGCATTAACTAATAACTCTTAGGGCTAGTTTACACATGCTTCAAAACATGGCTTCGAACATGCTTTGTTAACGCTCTCTGAATGCCAGTCAAAGCTCCTGTCACAAAATAAAACGGTTAGCTTACAGTCCTGTTTACACCTTGCTTTTGCTTGGTGCATCAATGAGACTTCAGTGGGACTTTGGTGGGGCTTCAATGAGGCTTCAAGCGAACTTAGCCATAGACTTCTATGGAGGCTTTGAAGACGCATTGAAGCACCACTAAAGCGACATGGGGTGTAATTTTTGAAGCAATGCAAAAGCAAGGTATAAACAGGACTGTAAGATAACCATTTAGTGACAGAGAGCTTTAACAAAGCCTGTCTGAAGCCTTGTTTTGAAGCAAATGTAAACTACCCGTTAATGAGTTTTTAAGCAGAAGCAAGTGTAAATGAGCCCTTAATCCTTCCATGAACAGCTGGCATAGAGACAAACAATGGCATATATGTTTATTATACATCATAGACTTGTGAGGTTACACAGCTGATCTTGGAGAGGTGAAGAACACTGACAAATTAAATATAATTGAATGTTTTTTCAACTGAGAAAAATAGTGCTGCCTCCTGCTTGACAAGTACTAAACAGCAGCCTTATAAAGTACACTGGTCAACCTTTGTGGCCAAACTGCCATTTACAGTGAAGCTCAAATTGTCACCTGACAATTCTAAAAAGTAATGATGAAACAAAGACTACATATACTGTAGATTGATACTGAGTAGCCCAGGGGAGAAAACACTAGTTATGTGCCCCATGCTAAAGATATTTAGTTGTGACTTTGTAAAGAAGGACTAAACATTAACAGTTAATAAAATTGTAAAAAAAAAAAAAAAAAAAAAGGCCCATGTCCATCAAGGTCAACTTTCCACAACTGTTGCAGCTGTTGTGCAGAGGAAAGAAACTGTGCAACTGTTGCCAATTTTGTTTTACAAAAGGAAAAATATCTTCATGACCCCCAAGGGAAGTTCTTTCTTAACCCTTTAGCCATTTTAATACTATATTAATAGTTTATTAGTAGTTTTCGTAGCAGCATATTATAAGTACATTAGTAGTATCCAGTAGAATTAGTAGTAGTAATCAGTCCTTACATGTAACTGTTGTCTTTGCCATTACTACCTCATTTGATAAAACATGTTACAGCTTAACCACTCTTACTGTATACATTTCTTTCTCTAAACTGATGGAAAAGTATTCTTTCTTCCATGGCAACTATCCCCCCAAAATTTGTACAGGTCCTTTTAATGACACTGTCCCATCAGCAACCTTAAATATGAACAGCTGGCTGTCTTGCAGGGGTTGGTGTGAAACAGATGTAGGTGCACACAGTGCCCTTTTATTTTAGAACATTTACCTGATGTGTCTTTATCGCATCTCAAAAACTGGCAAACTCTTTATATTACATAGAGCATATTGTACCCCTTGATTGTTACATTGATATGGTTGTAGATCGAATCCTGTGCTACATGTGAGCAAACTCAAGGGAAACTTGATGCACATGCTCTGAAGGTGTCTAAATTTATTTTGGTACTGGTCTGCTGCTGTAGAGATCATCATTTGTCCCTGGCACTTAAAGGCTAAGTTAACCTTTTTTTTTTTCTTCAAAACTCCAGCTTCCCTATGAACCAATAAAGCATTAATGTACTTGATTTGCAAAAATAAAACAGCTTTCCATTTATTCTACACACGCTTACCTCTTTATGGATGTTTCAAAACACTGCTTGATTACTTCTGCCTTACTTCCTGGTCAGACTTTAGGTCATGACACAGGAAGGAGTTGACCAGCGGATCTCCTTAGCACACACCCTGCATCATCTACCCTCAGCTGGTCAACTGCTTCATGTGTCATGACCTAAAGTCTTACCAGGAAGTAAGGCATTAGTAATTGAGCAATGCTTTGAAACATCCATAAATACAGTGAGGTAAGCATGTGTAGAATAAATAGAAAGCGGTTTTATTTTTGCAAAAGAAGTACATGAATGCTATATTGAAACATAGAGGAGCTGGAATTTATAAAAAAAGAAAAAAAAAAAAAAGAAAAAAAGGAAAAGGTGAACTTAGCTGTTAAACTTTATATCCTGAGATTGTTAGAAGATAACGTGTTACCTCCTGAGGTTCTGATACCAGTTCTCAGATTGCTTAACCACTTCAATACCGGGCCATAGTCAAATGACGGCCACAGATGGGATCTCCCATCCTGGGTGGACGTCATATGACAGCCTCGGTATTGCGCCGCTCGGCGCGGCGATCGCGGATGAGCTGTGTCCCTCGGACACAGTCCATCCCTGATCTGTGGGATTTTCCTCTCCATCGACCCCCCCCCCCGATACATGTGACCGGCCGTGTCCAATCACAGCTGGTCACATGTACTATGCCATTACAGCGCTCGTGCATGCACCTAGGGCGCGTGCAGAGCGCCGATCGGGGATGCGGCTTGTCACCCTGACACAGCCTAACCCGATCGCAGTAAAGAGCCTGTCAGCCCATCTGAGTACCCGAGTACCTGTCCCATCCCATCTGAGTACCGAGTACCTGAGTACCTGTCCCATCCCATCTGAGTACCCGAGTACCTGAGTATCTGTCAGACCATCTGTGTACCCGAGTACCTGTCCCAGCCCATCTGAGTACCCGAGTACCTGTCCCAGCCCATCTGAGTACCCGAGTACCTGTCCCAGCCCATCTGAGTACCCGAGTACCTGTCCCAGCCCATCTGAGTACCCGAGTACCTGTCCCAGCCCATCTGAGTACCCGAGTACCTGTCCCAGCCCATCTGAGTACCCGAGTACCTGTCCCAGCCCATCTGAGTACCCGAGTACCTGTCAGCCCATCTGAGTACCCGAGTACCTGTCCCAGCCCATCTGAGTACCAGAGTACCTGTCAGCCCATCTGAGTACCAGAGTACCTGTCAGCCCATCTGAGTACCAGAGTACCTGTCAGCCCATCTGAGTACCCGAGTACCTGTCAGCCCATCTGAGTACCCGAGTACCTGTCAGCCCATCTGAGTACCCGAGTACCTGTCAGCCCATCTGAGTACCCGAGTACCTGTCAGCCCATCTGAGTACCCCATTACCTGTCAGCCCATCTGAGTACCCCAGTACCTGTCAGCCCATCTGAGTACCCCAGTACCTGAGTACCTGTCAGCCCATCTGAGTACCCCAGTACCTGAGTACCTGTCAGCCCATCTGAGTACCCCAGTACCTGAGTACCTGTCAGCCCATCTGAGTACCCCAGTACCCGTCAGCCCATCTGAGTACCCAAGTACCTGTCACAGCCCATCTGAGTACCCGAGTACCTGAGTACCTGAACAGTTCATCTGAGTACTCAAGTACCTGTCACAGTTCATCTGAGTACCCGAATGCCTGTCACCAGCCCGTCGGAGTACCCAAGTGCCTGTCACCAGCCCGTCGGAGTACCCGAGTACCTGTCACCAGCCCGTCGGAGTACCCGAATACCTGTCACCAGCCTGTCGGAGTACCCGAGTACCTGTCACCAGCCCGTCGGAGTACCCGAGTACCTGTCACCAGCCCGTCGGAGTACCCGAGTACCTGTCACCAGCCCGTCAGAGTATCCGAGTACCTATTTGCAGCCCATGCCTCATAGAATACACATTGGGGTGTTTGCTTTCCAAAATGGGGTCATTTTGTGGGTAATTCCATTGTCCTGGTGCTCCAGGGCCTTCAGAAATGTAATAGGTCATTAGGAAATTAGGTGTGTCATTTATGCTCCTAGAACACCTGACGGCGCTCCCTGCGTGTTGGGCCTTTGTATGTGGACACGCTGTGTAAAAGTCACACACATGTGGTATCGCCATACTCGGGAAGAGTTGAAGAATGTATTTTGGGGTGTAATTGGAAGTATGAGAAATAACATGTTAACCACTTCAATACAGGGCACTTTCGCCCCTTCCTTCCCAGCCCAATTTTCAGCTTTCATCGCTCTAGCGCTTTCAGTGACAATTACGCGGTCATGCTACACTGTACCCAAATGAAATTTTTATCATTTTGTTCACACAAATAGAGCTTTATTTTGGTGTTATTTATTCAAAACTCCGTTTTTTATTTTTTGCGATATAAGCGCAAAAAAGCAGAAATTTGGGAAAAAAAAACAATATTTTCTTTTTTCTATTTTGAAAGAAATCCAATAAAACCAAATTTTGTCATAAATTTAAGCCAAAATGTATTCTGCTACATGTTTTTGGTAAAAACAATTCCGTTAAGTGTATAATAATTGGTTTGTGTGATCACGGACATATGTACGCAAATGATCATGTACATATGTGTGCAGGTGATCACGTACATATGTGTGCAGATAATCATTGGGACATGTGATTTTAGTGGGACATATGTGGGGGACATGTTTTTATTATTAGGGACATGTGTTTTTATTATTTGGGGACATGTGTGGGGAAATTGTGTTTATACTGTGTGGTGCGTTTACTGTGTGGTGATTTGTGTGTACACTAGACTGGTGATCAGTGAGTAAAAAGCTGTAAAAAACAGCTCATACTCAATGATCATCAGCCGGCTGCAGCGATCTGCTCTCCTCTCCTCAGCGATGACTTCTGTGTGAGGAGAGGAGGAGCCGATTGCCTAGCAACCGGCTGTCTGTTTACATCACATGACGGCCGTGATTGGACACGGCCGTCATGTGATCAGGAGGGCCAATCACAGAGCCTTCCTGCCGATCTGAGATGCGCCGTGTCCGGGTGACACGGGCGCATCGGGAACGTCCTATCAGGAGTAGACGGCTCCCACCCGGCCGTATATGTGCATTGGCCGGGTGGGAAGTGGTTAATATGACAATTTTGTAAAAAAAAAAACAAACAAAAAAAAAAAAACACATTCTTCTTTTTCCCAAGAATTGTGGGAAAAAATGACAACTTCAAAAAACTCACCATGCCTCTTACTAAATACCTTGGACTGTCTACTTTTCAAAAAGGGGTCATTTGGGGGGTATTTGTACTTTGCTGACATTTTAGAGCCTCAAGAAATGAGATAGTCCGTCAGTGCATCAGGTGTGATCAGACTGGTGTCTTTATTCAACCTTACTAACTATGAAACTATGTGATCAATTTTCAATGATTTGCACCATAGCTTGTAGACTCTATATCTTTCAAAGAGACTAAAAAATATCCACTAATTTGGTTTATTTTTACCAGAGAGATGTAGCCATATAAATTTTGGCCAAATTTATGAACAAAAATGATTTTTGCAAAATTTTATTATAGAAACTAAAAAAAAAGTGTTTTTTTTTTTTTCAAAATTTTCGCTCTTTTTTCACTTATGCCGCAAAAAATAAAAAACCCTGTGGTGATTAAATACCACCAAAAGAAAGCTCTATTTGTATGAAAAAAAATGATACATGGTATGAATAGTACAGTGTTGCATGACTGAGTAACTGGCATTCAAAGTGTGAGAGCGCTGAAAGCTGAAAATTGTTCTGGTAAGGAAGCTGTATAAATGCCCTGTATTGAAGTGGTTAAACTAATGTCACAGAAATGGACGGCTTCATTTCTCCCTGAACATACACAATGGGTATCCACAGTTAATGATATTCTACTTCTATAATGTTGGATCTGAAAGAGAGGAGGATGCCTCCCCAAGTTTGAAATTTTTGGACTGCTGGCTGAGTACTGTGGGCATGGCATTTATGCCTCTGACTCAACACAGATTGCTATCCTAAGAATATAGCTCATTGCTGGGCTACTGCTTCCCTGCCCCCCTTTAAGATTTGGCTGTAATTACCCTCTAGCATCCATCTCTGGTTCAATGACCCTGTATGTTTTGGCCGATGGCATGTGGGTTGGGCATTTATCATGGGTTAGTGTGCTTTTTTTCTCTCAGTTCTGTTAGAATGTACTTAACTATGTCTATATAATATATGTTTATGGTTAAACCCTATTTACAACCTTCTTGCATAGGGAGTCTGTTTTACAATGTAGCTGCAGGTATTGCAGAGCTGCCAACAGTAATGTCTCTTCTTTCATATTCATGTGGACATGATACATAGCAGGAAAACGCATTAAAGATTGTTTTTGATTGTATCAAATGTTATTGTTGTAATTGGGACTGGCTAGGGGAGGGGAAGGATCCAGGGTAAGGTGTTATTGTACTTGCATTGTTTAATGTAAAATGCTCAATAAAAATAAAAAAAACCTGGATTAAAAAAAATAAAATAAAAAGACATGTTCTATTTAAACATACAATATGGGAACGACTTTGTGGATACCTGACTATCTCATATATATATATATATATATATATATATGTGCTTGTTGGGAATCACATTAAAAAAACATGGAGTTATAGTTAATTAATCTGGAGTTGCACTCTGACCCCTTTACCCCTTACTTGTGGCTATAATAGCCTCCATTGTTCTAGAAAAATTTTCACTTGGTACATACCTTCCGATTATAGTAATTTTTACTATATGCAGAGAAGAAAATATTCTTTATGAAAGAAGCAAAAGAGGCCCAAATACATCTGTCCAGCACACAGACAAGACTAAATAGTGAAGTAGGATTATTCCAAAAAATCCGTTCAATTATATAGTGCTAATTGCAAAGGTCAAAGGTATCATCTATTTATGTGTGGCATTTGAAACTGGACTCCACTCAGAACTTTGACCTCATCTAGCACTAAATGGCAGGTTATTTTTGTCTTTGACATTGAGCGTAACTCTCTGACTATAGAAGATTCACAGACTTAAGTATCAGTAGCTTGGCAAAGGACGAACCAGAAGAAATGTCAAGATGTCACAATGCCTATCTTTAATAGGACATTCATCTGACCAACAACCTTTAAAATGTGAACGTTATTTAAAGATTTCAGGGGAAGCAGCCATATGAATTACTAAATGGATGAGATACATTAAAAGGAAATGTAGCATTACAGCTATATACTGTATAATAAAGGGGCAATTACAATTCTTTTTTTCCCCCAGACAAAAAATATTACCAAGATGCATCTCCAAAGGTGCTGGACAATGATTGGCCACATTAGTCTATTTGGACTGATACAGCCATTGATTTATCCACTTTATCCAGCCAGTTGCTGACTTTCGGATAGGTTCAGGAGACATAACTTTCTATTGCTTAATAAAGAATGTTTTAGTTTTAGTTGGTCTTTAAAGACAAAGCGAAAACACATTTTACAGTCGACCATTATGGAAAACTGATTGCCTTTCATAACTCTAGCTATAATAGATACAATTCTTTTTTTTTACTATATTGAACTAAGTGGTGATTCTTGTAAAAATAAAAATTCTGAAAAATATCAAAATAAATCAAATACAACATTGATAAAAACATTAAACATAAAATAAACATGTATTTCTAGCACTAATTCTACCCTCTCTGGAGGGTTCACCTCATGTTTAACAAAAGTCCAGTTGAATAAAAGCTCTACCATTCTATTCTGCCAGGAAAAAGTTAACAGTAAGTGAGGGGAAATGTCGTCTGAAAAACCGTCTCTGAAACAAGTATCCCCATTGAAATATTTTCTCACACCCCTTCTTCTGGAGATAACCGCTACATTTTAGGTTTCCCATGTCATTCCTTTCCAAAGACAAAGGTCTCCAAGAAAAATAGAGGTGGTAAATTTACTCAGATACAGACAGCAAACAACTCAATCAGGGGTTGTAACCCCTCACCACTGTGTCTAAAGCTAGAAAAAAAACAAAAACATTTTACATACACTTTAAGTAGAGGCTGCCTTCAACGTCCATTCGCACTTATGTGCTTGTGTTGCAGCACATATGCAAATGCATACATGTAGGTGTGAATGCGTTCTTATAGTTTACTTTTAACCACTTCAGCCCCATCGCTTTAACTGACAATTGGGCGGTCGTGCGACGTTGCTCCCAAACAAAATTGACGTCCTTTTTTTCCCACACATAGAGCTTTCTTTTGGTGGTATTTGACCACCCCTGCGCTTTTTATTTTTTGCGCTATAAACAAAAAAAGAGCGACAATTTTGAAAAAAAAATACATTATTTTTTACTTTAGTAAATATCCCCCAAAAACATATAAAAAAAATTTTTTTCCTCAGTTTAGGCTGATACATATGCTTCTACGTATTTTTGGTAAAAAGAAAAAAAAAATCGCAATAAGCGATTATTGATTGGTTTGCGCAAAACTTATAGCGTTTACAAAACAGGGAATAGTTTTATGGCATTTTTATTAATTTATTTTTTTTTAAATGGCGGGAATCAGCGATTTTATCGTGACTAACGTTATGGCGGACACATTGGACATTTTTGGGAACATTGTCATTTATACAGAAATCGGTGCTCTACACCCACGACCGGACTCACGGAGCTTCCCGTGAGCGTGCCCCCGCCGCCTCTTAAAGGGCAATGTACAGGTACGCGATTCTGCCTGTATGTGCCCTTCAGCCGACATATATCGGTGTCAGGTGGTCGGGAAGCGGTTAAAACATACTAATCTGTAGCATATACAGAAGATGTAAACCAGACAAATAAAATAGAACTGACTTTCTACTTAAAAAAACATCCATGGTGCCATTTACATTTTTACAATATGCATAAATATTTTTACAATATTACCAATAATCACATATTTACAATAATTACAAGTGTGTAAGTGTTTAGTGTTGTCATTGAATGTTTGTTAGAAGTGTTTAAGTAATATACCAAATTAACTCAAGAAGACGACTTTGTAATTTACTTTTTTTTTTTTTTATATTTTTCCATATAGAAGAAAATGTCATATGCTTGTACAAATCTCTTCATCTGCTGGTAATTTTGACAACGTTTTTTAATTATATGCTCAATTTCAATTGCCCAGGTTTGTGATGTGTTTACTTTAATAGCAAAACAGACCATGGAACTTAGTCAACATTATCACATGACCCTAGCTCACTTAAACCCACTTTGAGCAGTTGTCCTATGAGCAGGCTGTCATGTTCCTTTGGACAGGCTGTGGGAAGTGATCCAGAGCAAAATAAAGTTTGGAAAAATATCCTAAATGCCACTACAGTGTAATCTAAAATAAAACCTAGTAACCTCTAAGTCAGGGGTGCCCAACCTTTTGAAGAGCAAGGGACACTTAAGCGACTTGATAACCAGTCACGGGCCACAATGAGTGGACTCTGCTTATGCAGAGTGGACAATGACACAGCCCACTCTACTCTATGGACCCTCCAATCCGATCTGCTCAGATGGAAGGGAACGGATCCCCCCTTTTTTTTTTTTTTTTGCGGATCAGATTGGAGGTAGGCGGGTGTAAACGGACAGTAGTTTGTTTATATCTGCCGCTCCATAGAGGTGAAAAGAGGGTCTAATTGGGTCGGATTGATTGTGTGAAAGGGGTCTAAGGCTGCTTTCAAGCTGATGCACTGGGTTTACCACAGCGCAGTGCACCTGTGGCTTTCCTGCGGGTTAGCTGCACTTTGCCATAGGCTTCTATTATATCCTGCAGGTGAAGTTCACTTTATGAAAGCACACCAAACTGGCAGGTAATAACAGAAGTCTATGGCTCGGTGCAGGTAACCTGCAGGTGCAATGCGCTGCACCTGCAAATCAGTTTGAAAGCAGCTCAGTAACCGCTGAAGAATAGATATGACCATATATACACTGTGATTTTAGTAATAAACTTACCTATAATAACAGTCTTCCATTCAGGTATCGCCGGCTGTTGCTGTCCCAGGCATAGTGCATAAGGCGCTGCTTCACAGGAAGCAGCGCCTTATGCCTCTCTGCTTTACCTTGCGTCCCCTACCGTTGCCTTCTTTCACAACACTGATGCTCTGAGATTGCCAACCAGTCATCCCAGAGCAGGAGGTCACAGGCCACATCAGAGGGCTCCACGGGCCACATGTGGCCCTTGGTCCACTGGTTGAGCACCCCTGCTCTAAGTTCTTCCTTCCATCATTTATCAGCTTTTCTACATGTGCAATGACATGTCATGGTATCATTTCCAGCTTACATCAGTGAGAAAGAAGTATCATTAACAATACAACTGACACAATCCACACAATGAAATATACATCTTTCAACACATTAATCAATGGAAATAAAACAACATGTAAAAGCTATATTATCAATAGTTTAAAAGTAAATTAGTCTACTAATAGTAGCCATGTGTATGAAAAAAAAAAAAAAAAGTAATCCAGTGGTTGTTTTCATGTGTTGCACAGGTAGGTGGAAACCTGATCGTGCATACACAGCTTCTCTTGTCCTCTGCATATCTAGAGTTTGACTATTTTTCAGATTAAAGGAGTTTTTTTAACTAACTTAATCTATGTGTTCTCCGCTCTGCCCCTCCAAAGTTCTGATTGCTTGAATTGCTAGGTTTCATTACTGTATTTTATAGAGAACATGTAATTTTAAAAGTACTAATATTGAGCATTATTATCACTGCTGAAATCATTGTTGAAAGTGGGAAACAAATGGCTTTAAGAAAATAAGGGCTTTTGACTGCTTTGAAATTGAATTTCCTATATACGTCAAATGCAAAAGCTGCTTGGAGCTTCTCAGAAGCACGTCAATTCAGCACCAAGCAGATCACGAATAGCCAGAAGCAACTAGGAAGTCCAAAGGAGTTCAAAGCAACTCAAGCAAACGTCCAAGCCAGACAAAAATGTAATGTGTTTGACCTTTATCTGAAACACATGTAGACACATTACTGAGCAACCTTGTTATCTGTGTCATGTGTATATACATTTAATCCAAATGAGTCCGGTATGTGAGTTTGCCACCAATATTATTATAAGTGAATGGGCCATTCTTATTACTAAGATCTGTGCCATAATAAAACAGAAGCTCTATTATGGTAATAATAAGATTGTGTTATTATTCTCAGAGGTTTTAAAAACTACATATAAAAAATACATTTTTTTCAAACAAATTTTCGAAGTGACACTGCCTGCAAATAAGTAAATTTTAGCACATCTTTGGGCTCAAGAAGTGTTGGTCTTTGGAGCAGAGGTTCTAGGCATAGAAGAAGTGAGTATGCAAACATGGGGATAAGTATACTTTAGGAAGAATTACAGTAAAGTTTGGGGTTACAGGAAGCGTTAGTATGAGAATGGTCTCGGTTAAGGCTTTGCTTTAAAAACGAGCGCTCTTTTCTAAAGACTACAAGCACATGGTCCTCAGCACTAATACTTTTATATTATGTTGCTTGGATTAATTATTACGCAGCCAGACCTAAATGGGCGCCCTTTGCTGTTGTCGCTTATCAGACTATCCGGTGGACAAACCGCCAGACTGTCTGAACGAGCTACCTGCCCACACACGGTACTTTTGCGGCGGACTAGGTCCGGCGGACTTAGTCCGCTGTACTTTTGAAATGAACGGACTCGCCCACACACACGGAGCAAAGTCCCTCACCTGGTATGGAGTTAAAGGGGAAGCCGTACGCTGAAAAAACGGTGTGGGGGTCCCTCCCTAGATCCATATCAGACCCTTATCTGAGCACGCAACCCAGCCAGTCAGGAAATGGGGTGGGGACGAGCGAGCGCCGCCCCCCCTCCTGAGCCGTACCAGGCCGCGTGCCCTCAACATGGGGGGGGGTGCTTTGGGGTAGGGGGGCCGCGTGGCCCTCCCACCCCAAAGCACCTTGTCCCCATGTTGATGAGGACAAGGGCCTCTTCCCGACAAACCCTATGTGAATGAGTATGGGGTACAATGTAGCCCTACCAATTCACCTGTGAAAAAAAAACGTAAAAAAAAAAAAAACACAACACACAAGGGTTAAAATAGTTTATTGCACAGCTCCGGGGGTCTTCTTCCGTCTTCGGGGGTCTTCTCGCCGGACTCCTCCGCTATCTTCTGCTCTTTTGCTAGCTCTTTCACTAGCGGAGGAGCCCAGCTTTCTTCTACATCGCCGCCGCCCTCTTCTTGCGACTTTGGGGGTCTTGTCCCCCTCTTCGTTTTTCTAGCTCTTTTACAAGCGGTGGCCCGGTCTTCTGTCGCCACTGCCGCCGTCTTCTCTTCTTGAGCTGTTGCCTCGTCGCTGTCTCTGGCCACAGCGACAGGCACGCGGCGTGTGGCGACTTATATAGGGACATCGCCGGGTGATGTCCCCGTCCATTATGATGTCACAGTCCCAACATCATCTGGGACTGTGACATCATAATTGGAGGGGACATCATCTGGCGATGTCCCTATATAAGTTGCCTCACGCCCGGCACGTGGCCTGGTATGGCTCAGGGGGGGGGGGGGGGGGAGCTCGCTCGTCCCCACCCACATTCCTGACCGGCCGGGTTGCATGCTCAGATAAGGGTCTGATATGGGTCTGGGGGGGACCCCCACGCCGTTTTTTCGGCATAGGGCTCCCCCTTTAACTCCATACCAGGTGACGGGGCCAGCGATGCCTCCTTCGCTGGTCCCGGGCTACCTGGAGCCACACTCAAAATGAGCTGATATTTCTCAGTGCTGGAAAAGTCTGTTCATTTCAAAAGTACGGCGGACTAGCACCTAGCACACACACGGCCGTATTGTCCGCCAGACTGTGAGTGCAAAACTACTTTTAGTCCGCAGGACTTTTGGGTAAAAAAAAAGTCCGCCGGAGCCCACACACGGGCGGATTTTTTCACCGGATTGTTTGATCGTGTGTACGCGGCATTAGTCATATGGTCTGCTATAGCCATACTTATGCATTTCTGTGACTGGTTTCACATTCATCATAAATGTCAAGAAATACAACATAAACCATAATGCAGAAAGAAAATGTAATAAAAAACATAGCCTGAGTTGCGAGTGGAGAAGAGAAACTAATTATGCATTTCACTTTACCACTACTTTGTTTCATTACCTACCAGTGGCAGTTGGTGCCCCATTTTTTGGGGGGGTGGTATGGCTTGCCCACTCGCAAGCCCCTGCACTTACCCCATCCAGGTCCCAGACGACTTCTCTGGCTTCTCCTTTTGGTCAATCTGGTCTCAGGACCCACTTCCTTTCCTAATTGCACGGAAGGAGAAGCAGGAAGACAACAGCGAATGTTGATTTGCCATTGTCACAAGTGGGTGGGCTCAGGGAGTAGTGCTCTGCTCCTCGAGCCCACCCTTTTTGAAGCCAATTAGAGCTCTAATCACATGCTTCACAAACCCCTCCCCCCAATATAACTCCATGCGTCCGGCCCCCTGCATGGAGATTAGGGGCCAGGCACAGAGATTAGGGGGATGGTGCCCCTGTGCCCCTTATGGATGTACCGACGCTGTTAACTACTGTACTACAACCCTTCAAGTTTTTACTTTTCAATAAAAAGAAAGTACTAAATTTGATGCTAGAAGGCAAAAATCCAACTTTTGCCCATGTTTACATAAACCAGGATCACTGTACCAGTTGAAAAAATGCGAGATCCCTCTGTAGCCACATACCTACATAACTGCTTTAAATATTAGTATTTATTTGGATATAAACATTTCTTAATAGCCTGCTTGTCATATCATTGCAGAAATTTCAATTATTTACTAACTTACCAACTGCAGCATCATTGACACACTTTCCCAGGTGGCTTCCCGAATGTTGTCACCTCCATCGACCAGTCCTTGGTAACCCTGAAAAATTTTTGAACAAACTGTACCTTGAAGCTTCCAGTTTACAAACATTATTTAAAAAAAATAATTAAAAAGAAAACTATACACGCTGTTCCCACGACACTAGCATACACACCTCATGTACAAAGTACACTTTGGCACCAGTGTAGATGCCCACTCTCACCACTGCTCGTACAGCTGCATTCATTCCTGGTGAGAAATATAATAAGAATTAAATTCTATAATTTCCAGAATGATTAAAGTGCATGTTTATAGAGCTCGCCAAATATTACAACTACCTTGAAACATACTTGATTTTATCAAACCAATAATCAATAAGATTTGTCTTTAATATGTATAATATTATCTGCTCTATATTAATATGATTACATGTGTTATGTATAGCGCCAACAGTTTGAGTAGCTCTTTACAAAATAAAAAAGGAGACATTGGTTACAATACAATTCAATACAAGAGGGGCAGATGGACCCTGCTTGTTAGAGCTTATATTCTAAAAAGGGAGGAGCAAGCGATATAAAAAGGTGATAACTGCGAGAGATGCTGATGGAGAAAGTAAAAGTACAGTTTTTAGGGGGTGGTGGGAAAGACTTCCCTAATAAAATGAGCTTTTATAGATCGCCTAAAGGAAGACAGAGTAGGAGATAGACAGAAAAACTGAATAGGAAGCTCCAGAGGATAAGAAAGTCTCTAGGGAAATCCTGGAGGAAAGTATATGAGGAAGAGCTACAAAGCAGGTGGTCTTGGATAGGTGAAGAGGACAGTTTGGATTATATTTTGATGGTGATGTAGCCTGAGGCAGAGTTGTGGATGTCTGTTTGGTTGTTAGTAAATGTAATTTCTTTGTTGGGTGAGAGGAAGCCAGTGGAAGCCAGTGGAGAGATTGTCAGAGAGGGGTGGAAGACATTGAATGGCTTGTAGGGTGGAGAAGTATGGCAGCAAAATTCATGATATACTGTATATATATATATATATATATATATATATATATATATATATATATATATATATATATATATATCCCGTACATAGCTCCCAACTGTCCCTGATTTTGAGGGACTTCCTCTGTGACAGTAGGGTCAAAAGTGGAAATTATTGAATGTGGTGTTAGGCTTAGTGTTTTGGTGGGGAAGATATCAGGCCAATGAAAATCTTCTTCAGAAAAAAGAGACTTCTCGATAAAAGTAATTTTTTTTCTATTTGTATCAAACATAGAATCTGTGTCTGTAGCAGTGGGTCCTATGGACTCGCTTACAAGACACGTGTCTTTCAGCTAGTGTCCAAATAGCTTTATTAAATGACCAACAAAAGCAAGAAGACAAATAAAAAGTTTTGAACAGTTTATCACTTATTTAAAAAGTTCAAATTAATAACAATCTTTTAAAGTGGTTGTAAACCGTTACAAACCACTTTGACCTACAGGTAAGCCTAGATTAAAGCTTACCTGTAGGTCCAAGAAATATCTCCTAAACCTACACGGTTTAGGAGATATTTACCAAGAGACAGGCACCGCTGTCTACGGCGCATGTGCCGTAGACAGCGGCGCGCAGGCGCACTGAGCACGCTTCAGTTAACAGCGATATGCCGCGAGTGGTGGCTCCCATGCGAATGCGCGGTAGTGAAGTCATTCCGGCTCCGACGAATGACAGCGCTGGAGCAGCGAGACCCACAGAGAAGATGGATGCTCCGGACTACAGGGGACAGCGGTGACTTCGCTGGCTCCTGTGTCAGGTAAGTGACACATAATGGACTACTATGCGATGCATAGTAGTCCATTATGCTTTACCTTTGCAGGGAATCAAAGAGGAAGTAAACCCAGCAGGGTTTACTTCCTCTTTAATGCAGCACTTGTCATTTTATCTGGCTGAACATGGCTTACTGCATCGTATTATATGAGAACATGGTTCACATGTCTCTAAGCATACCAAAAGGCCCCAGAGCATTCATGTAGCAGAAACAAACAAAATGCACCACAGGCATCAGAACACACAAGACTGCTAGGGCACCAAACACTTTTTTTTTTAACATTTGCTCATAATAATAATAAAAAAATAAATAAAATTTATGCTTTTGAAAATACCCACAACCCACTTTTGATAAAACCCACAATGAAAATAGCCTTTTCTTTTTGTTGGGGTCTAAATATGGCTCATAAGGGAAGACATCTGTGAGGTTTCATGCACAGATGTCTATGCAAGTTACACCGGAAATCACCAAAAGTAGTGCAGGGAAATCTCTGAAATGTGATACAGATGACGAAAAAATAAAATAAAAAAAATAGGAATTATCCAAAATGGGGAAAAAAAGTTTTAGCAAAAGATATATAACAGACTGGTAAACTAAACAATTAAATCTGGGTTTTATTTATCATAACATTTGGTACATGTGCAGTTAAGATTCAGCGGGTTCTGGTGAAATGCTATAGGAAACACTCAAAAGGAATGAAAAAAAAATTAAAAATTGTATGCATCCCATCCCATCCCAGCCGCTTTAAAATTGTGCACACCCATGCAACTGTGATAAACGGCGTTAAGTTTACTATCCATAAGCAATGCTTTAAAAGCCTTTACAGGTTACCACTTTAGATTTACAGAGGTGGTCCAGTGCTAGAATTACTGTCCATGATCTGACATTTGCAGTGATAACTCACATGTGTGGGACGATTGCTGTTTACGTGCGTGCGGGACCGACACATGGGTTTGCCTTTGCGTGCAAGCACGGGAGGACGGGGGCACTTTAATTTTTTTTTTTACTTATTAATTTTTTTCTTATTTTTACACTGTTGCTTTCATTTTTTATATCACTTTTATTGCTGTCACACAGAATTTAAACATCCTTGTGACAGTAGTAGGCAGTCACATGTACTCTTTATAGAGAGAATTAGTGTCTGAGCTCTGCACTTAAAAGAATTCAAAACACCAAAATCTGCGTTTATGAATGCTTTTGATTTTTCAAAACTGCCGCAGATGATTCCAGATGTGATTTCATGTCATAGTTTCCGGTTTACTGTTACAAACAGCCGTGCAAAGCTGATCCCGGCTGGACACTCGGGTCTCCCGGCAGGAATGTGGAATGTCTCCTCCCGCTGTTTTTAATAACAATCGAGCAGCTAGTAAGCCGCTCAGATTGCTATTACAAGAGAGCTGACTGCCAACTACGACAAATATCACCCTGGCACACCCCGATGCAGACGCCACCCCAGGCAAATGCCTTGTTTGCCTCGAGGCAAATACACCCCTTATTGTGGTGCCATCCACCAAATCACTTCAGCGGCCTACATGTGGGCGAGCCTGTAAGGAGTGCAATGGATAAAATACATTGTGTAGATCTTGGACTTTTTGAGTTTAGAGTCACTTTAAGCGTGAGCTACTGCAAACCACTGGACTACACCAACTTTAATAAAAATGTATTCTAAAAAAGGTACATCCAAAAAGAAAAGGAAGCTACATAACTCGCTATATATGATGACTGTTTATAAACAAACCTAATTTTCCATTTACTTAAATTTTTTTTAACCTTTTTTCTAAGTGAAAAACAGACAGACCAGAAGAACAGAACAGTAACTAATGAAGATATATACATATACACGTACATATAGACATTTATCTACCAATTTAATCTGACAACTCCCCCTTTATCAAACCTCCTACCCTAGAAGTGACAAGATAATCTGAATTACTACAAGATAACCTGCTTACATTTCTCAGCTATTTTAATCATATACTTACATAAAAACTGAAACATATTTCTATTTTATGCACTTATTTAGTGATAGTGAAAATGTGTAGGTCACTTTCTTATTCTAGTACTAGACTGCAGGGAAACAGTATCTGTTCACGGAGAGAGCACTGATGATCCCAGATAACAGCTGCCATGAAATACAGCACTAGACAAAACAACGCCCTGAACCTTCCTATCGGTTTGGAAAGCAAGAACTTAGCATGATTCGCTGCCCAGAAATCATCATGATGCATGTTCTATGTACTGTATATTAAGGAATGAAGGCACTCAGCATAAATCCCATGGATATGGGATTATCTTATGCAATCTGTCACTGTACTGCTACTTATAGAATGCATCCATTGGTAATTGATCAAAGTAACTCATTCTGTTGATGAACCCCTGTATAGGTCCCATAATAACCCCCTTTGGTTTAATCCATCTTTGGGAGAGCTTTATTAATTGGAGCTTTATGAGCCCGTTACATGATAAAATATGTTCATCAGTTATACTTAAAAAAGGACAGTTTAGTTCCTTTGAACACTTATGTAGGACTTTTGGGATTCCTAGAACCTGGCCTTTTAAATATATACAGCTATGCGATAGCTCAGATACAATAACATGTATCTACCCACAGTTATTGCCTCCACTGATAGGATGATTCAATTGAGATACATACATCAGACCTGCACGTCTATTCCGTATGCATACAAGTAGAGCTGCATGGTTAATTGTTGAGAATTGTTATTGCAATTTTTCCCCGTTGCGATCTTGACAAAGTATTTCCCAATTCTTTCCATGCAGAGAATTCTCTCTTCTCTGCTAAAGCCAACAGCCATCAAAAGAAAGCTATAAACATTGTAAATATTTGTCCTTTAGATCAAAGGAATACACTTTGGTGTATAAATGATGGAAGTTTAACCACTTAAACCTTTTTGTGACGTTTGTTGGTTTCAAGTTAAAATCGTTAGTTTTTTTTTTGCTAGAAAATTACTTAGAACCCCCAAACATATACATATATATATATATATACATATATAGATATATAGATATATATATATATATATATATATATATATATATATTAGTAGAGAACCTTTTTTTGTTTTTAGAATGTTTATTCAATTTTCTAAACTAGCGGGTCAATTTGACATTTGTTTTCAACCGATGTGGTGAGAAAATTTGAAGGATAGGGATGGAATTTTTTTTTCAAACAAGGAATCTTTATATTTCAGTATTTTTTATTGAAAAAGATCAGATAATGTGGATGGACATATTTTAGCCACCCAGGTAGGGACCAAGTACTAGGGTAGAAGTGTTTTATAATTAGCTTCAATTAGCATTGCATTAATGGAAACTTTAGATGAAGCATAAGAAATGTCTTGCCACTCAGGCAAATCAAAGGTAAGATTCAGATCCCCTTCCCAGTGATTCATATAAGGAAGCTTTTAATTTGGTTCAGTGAGGGAGGCGTATGCAGATACCCGTCCCTTCAAAAAGACCCCTTGCTTGGCAAGATAGTTCAAAAGTTGTGAGTGTAAGGGGCCCAACTAAGATTATGTTTAGATCTGACAAAAGATGCAATTTGGTTATGTCTAAAAATTTCAATAGGGGCATCTGCAGCATATCTTTAAAGTATTGTAAGGAATATAATTGGTACCCATTAAGATAATTATCAATCCTTAACAACCCTTTGTTGAGCTACCACTGGAACAATCCAGGTGCCAGCCCAGGTAGCCCCTATTTTACACAACCCAGAGTCTACTGTGTATGCAGGGATGATTGAGATTTGCGGTGACGCACTCTGTTCCAGATGGCTAATGAGGGTGACATAATATAGGAGGGTGTAAAATGGCTAGGAAGCCACAGTAGCGATCCTATGGCAAAGGGACAACAGCAGAATGCCTCAATAGAGACCCAAAGAGGTGTAGATCCTTTAGTAGTAGCATAAGCGAGTTAGACAATTTGAGCAGCTTGAATATAGGCTTGTAGATTGGGAAGACCAAACTCACCCCATGGTTGTGATGCATATAATGTCAGTTTATTCATTCAAGATTTTCTGTTACCCCATATAAAATCGAGAACATGAGCTTGCAGACACTGCAGGTTGTCTCTCAAGACTGCTATTGGTTATGTTCCCAAGTAGTAAAGTATCCTGGGTAAAAACGTAATTTTGATCAATTCTAAGAATAATTCACCCAATGACTAAGGTCTTGTTGAAATCTTTTCAAAACAGGAGATAATAGGCCCTATAAAGAGTCAATAGAGGATGTTAACTGAATCCCTAAATATGGAAGGGAGTGTTGCACCCACTGAAAATTATAAGTATCCCGAAGGGCCTGTGCCATTGAAGAGGGCAAGAGCCATTGTTATTTGAAAGTTCAGGGAAAGGCCAGAAAGTTGCAAATATTGATCAAGTAGAGATAGTAAATTAGACAAAGTGACTTGAGGATTAGTAATATACATAAAGATATCATCGGAAAATAAGGCGCATTTATGTTCTTCTTCTGCAGAGCAGACACGATGAATGTTGGGGTGGGAGCAAATCACCATAGCTAGGGGTTCAATTGCTAATGCAAAAGGTAAAGGAGAGAGGAGGCAGCCCAGTCTCTTACTGCATCGAATAGTTAATGATGATGATTTATAACCTCTTATGAAAACTTGAGCCAAGGGAGTGCTATATAAAGTTTTTAATAAAGAGAGAAACGTAGAGATGAACCCAAAAGGTCTCTAAGGTGGCAAATGGGCAATACCAATTTAAGCTATCAAAAGCTTTATGCAGATCTAACAAGAGAAGCATTCCAAATTGCACGTACCACGGAGATCGGTGTTATGGACCTACAAATCTGATCTAATGTTTGGCTTCTAGTAATAAATCCTGAGTGATCTTTATGAATATACTGTGCCAAAAAAGTATTAAGACTTAAGGCCAAAAGTTTTGTAAGAGTTTTTAAATCACAGTTAATTAACAAAATTGGTCGGTAATTAAGAATATCAGTAGAATCTCTATTAGGTTTAGGAATAACACTTATGCAGGCCTTAGTTTTGTCCAGAGGAACCACTTCACCATCCCAAAAAGAGTTAAAACAAAGAGCCATATATGGGACCAGAAAACTTTTTAGAATAATTATTAGGAAGACCATCAGGGCCTGGTGACATGTAACGATAGCATCTTAATGGTATCATGAATCTCCTCACAAGTAAAAGGTTGGACCATGAGCTCCATATGAGCTTCCCCAATAGACAGGAGAGGAAGATTTCCCAGGAAATCTTTAATAGATGAAAGGGGAGCATCTCTGGGTTGACCATATGGATCAGCATAAAAATTTTGACATTCTTGAAGAATTTTTTGGGGATCCTGAGATATATGCCCCCCCCCCCCCCCCCCGAAAGTCAAATTTTGGGGAGAGCCAAATGAGAGTGTCTAGGGGTGAGTTTATGCACCAATAGAGATCCCGGTCGATCACGTGAAAAAAACGTATGATTTGTCCACCGTAATTGCTTTTCTGTTTTTGTGGCAAGACAAATGTTAAGTTCTAAGTGGGCTTGTTCAAGTTTGGTTAACAAATTGGAGGATGGGGAGTTTTTATGTTGGGTGGCTAGAGGTTCTTATACCTTATTTGTGGCAGATATCAACTCATCACAGGCTTTTTTAAGTCTGGAGGACAACTGGATAAAAAACCCTCTAACAGAGGCCTTGTGTGCAGCCCAATTAATTGCAATGGCAGTGTCTTCAGCTTTACTAACTTCAAAATAAACCTTCAAGTGGGTAGTAATATTCAGACAGTAAGATTAATTACTGAGGTGGGATTCGTTTAGACGCCAATGTGATTTGGCCATCCTGGTTGTCAGATCAGAAAACAGCAACATTACTGGATCATGGTCTGACTAGGGAGAAGATATTATTTTAGCAGAGCGTAATTTAGGTAGGAGTCCCGAGAGAAGAAATACAAGGTCAATTCGAGAATAAAGATTATGAGCTCTAAAAAAATGGGAGCAATCTCTCAATGCGGTATAAGCCTCCCCCCAAGCACCAACAAGATCCTAGTGATATAGCAATTGAACAAATTTATGACTTTGTTTAGTGGGGGAATCGAAGAGTAACAGCATGCGATTTAACTAACACGTGGTCTAAGGAAAAGTTAGAATCCCCGGCTAATATGACATCCCCCTCAAAGTAAGGTGCCAAGGACTGAAGCAAGAAATGAAAAAATTCTACTTGGTTCGTATTAGGAGCATAATAAACCAAGAAAGTCACCAGGTTCTGTCCCAGATGTCCCTTCACCAAAAGATAGAGACGCTTCTTATCTCTCAGAACTTCAGTTTCCATAAACAACAGCCATCTAGCTAGACAAAGTGCCACTCACCTGTTTTTCTGAGGCATTTTCAAAAAAACAAGTAGGAAAATCTGTGTTTATATATCGGGGGGGGGGGTTCAAACAAACACATTTTTAACTGTGAGTGTGGTTTTCATTCAGTAAAGTCCGTTCACTCCAAAATCCAATGTTAAATACAAATGTTTTTTTGAAGCACCTTCAAATGACATTCGTCATGCAATCAAATGTATTGATGAGAATATTAATTTGAACGTTCCTTTGAATAGTCAACTAGTGTATGGCCAACATTGTACTGTATGGCACATACACATGACTGCACTGCGCCCTTATTTACTCCATATGCCCTTAGGCTGGATTCACACCTATGCTTTTATAGCGCTTTTTTGCATTTTTCAGATTTGCACTACAGAACGTGTTCCATAGGAAACCATGGTAAATTGACTGTAATGCAAATCTGGAAAATGCAAAAAGCGCTAAAAATGCATAGGTGTGAATCCAGCCTAAGGGTGCATTTATAGTACAAAATGTTACTTTCATTTATATGCTTATTTTTCTTTTATTTAAAGTGTTTTTAACTTACTAAAGGTTTTATTGCATGGATCAGCTAAAATTCACCACATGCAAGTTAAACTGACATTATGGCCAGTGTTCTGTATGTAAAGGTCAATTATTGAACTGTTTTTTTCTTTGCTTGCGACTGACAGATTTGATGATGGCTCACTTAATGTTTTCAGGTAGGAATAAGATATCAATTTACAACAAGTAAAGGCTTGCAGTTGTTTAAGCTGTCATTCCCTACAGTATGAAAGGCAAGTATATTAACCAACTTTTTTTATCCACAGGGTTTTTTTGTATTTTTTTTCTTTAAGTTTGCTGCAGTGATTTCTCATGCGGGAAGGGGTGAATCAGCAGACTTTACTTGTTTTGTTAGTCCCGATTTAAAGTCTTGTATACCTGATGTTAAAAACACAATTTTATTCATTTAATGTTGCCGTTTGTGTCCTATTGGGGAGATTTCTCCTCTTCACTTCCTGCCCTGGAGACACAAAAGGAAATGAGAGAAAATATCTCCAAGGTTAAGGGAAATTCCTCTCTGAAGCATCAAACACAGGGGATCTTTCCCCTCTGTTCCTGTTATGGTGACAGCTGTAAAATTTTGTATCTCCCATCAATTTCTACTCCACTATTTGAAACTAAAAAAAAGTTGGTTTTAGACACACTTTAAATAGCTAATGTGAAAAATAATGATTGTAGGCATCAAAACATTTATGAATGTTAACTGAGTATCCTTATATCTGTGATAAAATGACAAAAATAACATAACTCAACATAACGGGTATGTCATTAAAGAATCTTTTGGTAGGTTGCATAGTTAGTCTGACACTGTGACTGAAGAAAATTAAAGACAGCATGACCAAAGATGGCCAGCAGTGACAAGGGATAGAGAAAAGCTTCAGAGGTCCAGAATCCCAAAGAGCTGAAAAGATCTAAGACAGTGAGCATACTAATTTCTTCCTGGGCAAGTTGACTTTTTTTAGTGTATTTTTTTCCCTCTTTCAGTGTCTAAAATGTCTAGTCAATTTTCATTCATTATAAAGTGTTTGGTAGACAATAGCAGACAGCTCAAAGCTATACTTGATAAGAAAAACAGATTACCTTGTGCATCTCCTCCCGATGTAAGCACTGCAATAGCTCTACCGATTCCCAGAGTTTGGGCCTCATGGTGCTTATCTTTCCCCAGCATTTCGTTACCTGCAAATCAAGACAAAATCCTGCATGAAACCAGCTAGGGACAGCCTGTGTGCCTCTGAGAAGCTCGTGAAGTGAGCTAGAGAGAAGAGTCTGCAGTATTTTGTAAGTCACACTATCCCCAGCATTACAGACTTCCCAGAATGACAAGTCAAAATGTCACTACAGGTTACTTTCTATGCAGTGTCAGCCAAACACTACTTTCTATGCAGTGTCAGCCAAACATAATTCTTTATTCACATGCAGTCCAGTCAACGTCTGCTTAAAACAGGCAAATAAACAAACACAAATAATGGTGCATGCGATATTCATTCTTAATGCTTGGAGGCGGAAGAAATTATGGTGAATCACATCAACTCAATAACATAGTTCAATGCTAAAACCAGCAAACTGGTAGAAATAAAAATCATCAGAAAAGAAAAATAATTAGTAGTTTTTAATACATTTCGTCAGTGTCTCTTAAATACCTAAACATTGCTATGTTATCTAAAGCCAGTCTGAGAAATTAATAATAATGTAGCAAGAGGGTCTTGCACCAATCTCAATCAGTAAATCCTCCATCAGTAACCAGAAAGGATGGAGGAATCTCCACTGCTGGTTAATGTATTAAGGCAGCGACAGCATTCGTGGCTGCCTGAATAACTGAATGGCGCCTACGTTTGAAAGTATTTTCTGCCCAGCTCAGTGGATTTTTAAATCAACTTTTGTTGAACTGGGTGGTGCTGACAGGTCCACCCACAGTTTGAATTTTGTCCGATTCCTGCTAAATCAGTCAAAATCCCAGTTATCAATGACCAGCTTAAAGAGCAACTTCAGGCACCATTCAATAGTCTGATGCATGTGCCAAAAGTCTCTGCCCGGCCATCGGGACTTGGCAGAGCCCTGCGATGCATCTGTGCTGAGCTGTGCTCACGCATGCACAGGAAAAGAGGTCCTGGACCTCCTTCACAATGGCGTGTTTGCACATGGAACACGGCAAATTCACAGATGTGCCCAAAGGTCAGCACATATGTGCAGGGGTTTGTAAGTCTCTCCTAGGTGAATAAAAAAACAAAAATTAAAAAGCACTTGTGGGAGAGGGAGAAGGCTGGAGCCAGTTACATTGTCTTTTGTGGTGAAGGGCAGCTTTCAGTTCATCTTTTTTTTTTTTTTTTTTTTTGCATTTTAAACACAAAAGAAAAAAAAATCAGCAGCCGGAAGTGGCATTAAGACATAGCTTCGTCCACTCTGGAGCCAGGAGTCAGTTATTATAGCAGCATATTATACCCAAGATACTAGGCGGCACTAGCTCCAGATACAAACTGAACCCCACAGCATCCGGTCTGGCTAACTGTTGGGGAGGGATTCCGGCTTCCTCTACTCCCAGACTGTGTGCACCTAATCGGGGTGCCAAACGGTTTCATTGCAAGGGGGAAGGCTTAAAACAAACAAACAAACATATAGGTATCTAAAGCTGGCCATACGTGGCTCGATTCTGAGTCAGACAAAATTTGAGCCATTAGTGGCCCTGCTGACACCACCTGGCTGAACAAACTTTGGCTGAGAAATCGAAGGAGCTGGCAAGAAAAAAACAGTGACTGCAATCAATCAGCTTTAGTCATTGTTCAAGTATTCTAAGAGCCTTGAGTCCAAGCTGTCTGAATAAAATAGCCAGAAGGCAAGATTTATCCATTCACATTTTATTTCATTTATCAATTACAGCTACTTATGTCATGTATTCAATTTAGCTATAGAGGTCTCTTGTTTAGCAAATCTTGCTAAGATTTGTGAAAAGATACTTTTACCTCTGCATCTTTGCAATGTTTACCTCAAATAGGGATCCGTAATTACTTTTTTATTACATATGCTGTACAAACATGCACCTGCTGGTGTGGGTGGTGTAGGTGCCATGTGTTTTAGAAACGCATCACACTATCTTTTTTTTCTAACTTTACTGAAATGCCACAAAATGCCATTTCAGTGGTTGTAAACTTTTTTTTTTTTAAAGAGGATTTAATTACCTGTTCTGTGCAATGGTTTTGTACAGAGCAGGCTCCCTTACCTCCAGTTCTGGGGAACCTCCATAGCAAGCCGACTACTGTGGAGGCACTTCTGTAAGTGCACTCACAAGCCGTGCTGGTTGCATCCTTAGACACACACAGTGCGGCTGGGTCCTATCCCCTTCTCCCTCCGTCAGAGTCTCCTGTGAATACGGGAAGAAGGGGGAAGAGCTGCTGCAAACGGGACAGGGCTAGATCGAGAGAAGACTCAGGTGTTTAAGGGGGAGCTGCCATTGAAAGCATTGAAAATACAATATGTCCTACCTTTTTCAGCGCACACCCACTCAGTGCATAGATGTGAACTGAACTAACTGGACATCAGACAAAATGTCTAATGTCTGTGCCCATTGTGTATGGTGTAAATGGGTCTTCAGATGTTAACTTTTTGAAAACATTGACAAAACATGAACACATTCTGCTTCTGACAACCATAAGCAAGCAATCATAAAAAGCTAATTAATTACCAATAAACAAATTATTTTTGTACAGTGAGATACAACAACCATGTGTTTTTACAGTTTTGATGTTTTAAATCAAACAATAGGTATAATAAAAAGTAAAAGTCACCTTTCTGTGAGTCACTGAAGCTGGCAGCAGCAAAGTCCTGCTCTTCCAGGCTATCTGTTAGCAAAAACAGGAATTCTTAGGAAACATGCAATGGAAGGGTTACATAGCAACATTGAATATGCATCTAGGTTAACTGTCATAGTATCACATAAAATTAAAATTCTGTACTACTTAAAATACTCTGTGGGTTAAATATGGGCTGAAACGCAAAGCGAACACAGAAAATCATTAATAATTCACAAATCTTGGTTGGTTTGAAAAATGGTTTTACTTGAAAGCAAACAGCACTCAGTAAGCTGGTCATGTACAGCAGAAGTTACAGCCAAACATTTTAAACCCTTGACAAATCACTCAGAGCATACTGAATTGTGATTCTTAATAAGGAACCTGTTGCTATGTCAATGGTAGCTACAGTTATGCCAATTCCGTACTTCATTCATTCAAATCCTGAAAGATTTCACCTAAATACTCAATTAATAAAATCCCTAACTTACAGCAGGTATTACTATAAGTTAAATATACACATGATATTTTTATAAAATGTTGTATCCATTCTTGTCACTGGAAGCTTTATTTGTAAAATCTAGTCAAAACTGACAGCTAAAATTAAATAAAAAATAAATTAGAACTCCGCTTTGAATTGGTTTCATAAATTGTTTATGAAATTTAAAAACATATAAAATATATATTTAGAAAAGAAAAAAGATAATTGCACTACAGAATAATTTGGACCCATGTTAGGTTTTTTACCACAGTAGATCCACCCTATTCTAGTCCAGCTGTTTAATTGGGCCTAGTTACATTTATGTGGTGCATTAATGTGTATATGTTGCACATCAGCATGTGTTGTATTGAGGCAGCCCACTGAATTTGATGGGCTGCCAAATAAATAAATAATTAGCTACCACTAAATTTGGTGTGTTCTGGCATGCTACAATGCATGCGTGTTACCTTGATGTGCTGGGGTGTCATTCAAAATGAATGGTACTGCAATGCTTGTAACGTGTGTTATCTCAATGTGGAGATGCTAGTGGGCCCTATGCTCCTGGTTCCTCTCTGGTGTGTGTTTTCTATATGGTTTTTATTAAAGGATTTGCTAAGGAGATGTCGACACCGGCCTCATAATGTCACTGAGCTCCTTCAAGATTCTCCTTAGCAATATAAAGAGAACACGTTAGAAAAGCAGAGATTTCAGCTTATAGCAGACCCTTAGCGGTCACAGCAGGACTAGCACATGAAGAGGTCCCTTCCCAGATATCAGCCAGGAGGTCAAAATTTTCACCTTACCAGCTAAAATGAAAACAATATGTTTTTGCTGCGCACTCTCTTTGCAAACTCATTTGGAGAGGTTGTTGAAAAAAATATTTCACATCATAACTAAACCTAGCTTTTACAGGCCAACGCTTTTCTGCAAAGGAAAGAGAATCTAAATTGTAGCATATTACTCACAATTTGGAACAGTTTTTTTCTGATGTTGATGGTTTTTAATTACTTGTATCAAACCAAGACATCCCATGTTACTTGTTTTAAAATGCATATGAAGGACTTTAGATATATAACATTACTTCATTTTCAATTCCAACAGCATATAATTGCACATATATTTTATGGGATTTTCAAGCATGTTACTGTATTTAAATTTTTCAGAGACAAAGAACTTCCAATAAAAAGGCATGCATTGTGTTCTTCATATATGTTATATGTAGTTCTGCTGCTTAAAATAAAGAGCTGTGGTGGCCCGCAATGCAGGGCGCAGGGGCGCCGCCACCCCATCCATGTGTCCGGGCCCCCTAATCTACATGCAGGGTGCCAAACGCATGGCTTCCAACAATCTTCAAAAAAGAGTGGGCTCAGGGCGCAGAGCACTGCACCCTGAGCCCTCCCAGTTGTGTGACAATAGAGAATGAATATTTGCTATTGCCATACTGATTCTCCTCCCAGGCCAATCAGGAAGCGGGTCCCGAGATCCGTTTCCCAATTTGCCAAAAGGATAAGCAATCCTATTGGCCTTGGAGGAGACGCGGGGCCACCGTGCTGCTGAAGAGATGCAGGGGAAGTCCGACCGACCAGCCGCCAGGAGGAGCGTAGCGGTCCACGCTCTATAGACTGTTATCTCCCTCCAGCCGGAGCTCAGTACGGAGTTGGAAAGCACCCTCCATCCAGAGATAGCAGCACAGGGTAACAGAGCCAGGGACCGGGGAGGGTATGTATGGTGTGACTGGTGGGCTGGAGGGGGGGCGGGGGCCACGGTCAGGTCCGTCTGCCACCCCCCCACGACCGATGGAGCACCACTGCTCTGGACAAAAAATGCACAGATAGCAGTGTCACTGAGTAATAGTGCTGTCTGTAATGGCACAGAAAAAAGCATGCCGTTTCTCCATCTTTTAACTGCAGTAAAAATGCAGATGTATCAACAGGGACTTAAAGAGAACCTTCCCATGCAAAGCAAAGCAATAGGTTCGCTTTAACTGTTGCCCCTGTAAGGTTCTATACTAACCTGTAACTCCATTTACCAGTGGCAGTGAGAAGTCCTCCTACTCCAAATAGCAATTGAGAACTCTGTCACATTGCTTCCCAGGGTAAACAGAGTACCAGGGAAGCATAGGTAAGGTAAGCATTAGCACCCATGGGACCAGCATTAAAATCAACTGATCGCTTTGTCCTGCATGTGCCACTCACAGGCTTGAAGATGTATGCATATATCTATAAACACACGCTGAGGCATGTTTTGAGATCCCATACAACTGACTTGACCTACAAATTACAGGTTAATGCATAAAAGTAGTACTCTGGACTTTTTAAGAAAGTACCACAATGTGCATTCCTGGAAACAATATAATTTCTCATGGAATGTATTTATCTGCATTGGAAAATGCAGATGCATATCTGACGTTGCTAATAAGGAAAATTCAACCAGGGCAAGGTTTGCTCTGTTTATTTTTTTAAGGCTGCAATATTTTTAAAGCAATTTTGGTAATTTTCTGTAGCAAACATTAGTTATAAAGACAGATTTGCTGCTTGTCATTATTTTGTGGTTAAGCATTTATAAAAAAATAAATAAAAATAAAATACAAAAAATACAAAAAATACCTAGATCAAGGTTTTAATCTAGGCCAGTGCTCGGGTCAGGGTCAAAGGTCAATATAAAACTTTTTTTTTTTTTACTATTTTGGGACAGTTTTCCTTTGATAATAAAAAAAAAAATAAACAAAAATAAAGAGATATCCATTACCATTTACCACCAAATGAAAGCCCAATTTGTCCTGAAAAAAATGCAGTATAATCCACCTGGATGCACCAAGTAGTTGTGATATGTACCATTTTACTAACAATTCAAGTTGCAAAATTGTGCTTAGGCATGAATATTTGTTTTACCCTTAGGCGTGAAGGGGTTAATTATTTCCTGACCAGGCCAAAACCTTAATTTCTTAGATAAGATGGCAAACTAATCATTCATAAGATAAAATAATCAATGCTCTGTAATTATGAATGCAAAACATGTTACATTGTCACCACTACTGCAGTTCTGACACACGTCAAGCTAGATTTCAGAGTTGCAAGGAAAAAGAACTTGAAATGACTTTGATATTTACATGCATACATATTTTACTATGTAATTAACAGTTGAAAACAGTTTTGTGCACTCTGTTTAAATTGTCTTTACAGTAGTCAGTTTCAGCCAACTCTGCAAAGCATTTTCCTACCAAATAGAAAGGTGTACTAGGATAACGTTGTAAAGCACTGCATAAATTTTCGGCGCTATATAAATCCTGTATAATAATAATAATAAATACAGGCCCCGTCATTGCTGACCCCTTCTTGAAAATGCATGTTTCTGGCTGTCTATAGTTTCTGTACTAAGCCACTGACCCAAAACAAGCACACAGCAAGTCAAAACTGATCTGCATACTTGTTTCAAGTCAGTGACTTAGACAGAATTGAAGCCATTGAATCAGCCTGAAAATCCAGAAGCTAGTATATTGAAAAGTAAAGATAAGCAATAAAAAATTATTTTAAAATGCTATATATTGCATATATTTTTACAGGCAGTTTTCTACAATAATTAGGCAAGTAAATCTCGTGCCACAATTTTTTTTTTTCAGTTCTATTTCTCTTACTGCTGAATGTCATAAAGCTAAAATGTTAAAGTCACAATTAATTCAAAACATACTAACCAGTAATTTCGGTCTTTCTTCTCCTGAGCCGAAAGAAACTGAAGAAGAGTAAAACCCCAACGGAGAGCGACACTGAGATTAAAAGTTTGATGAAAACCCTATCAAGTTCAATGGCTGAACACATAGCCTGTGGTGGCAGTCATTGGTTCATTGATATTTATAGACAGACGTCTCAAATCCACAAGCAGCTGCTAGCAAGCCCCTCCTACTGGTGACATGTGGCATAGCAGGGATGCTGGGGACATGATATGATATGAATAGCTCGCTCTAGACCAAATAACCTCAGGAAGTGCTTTACTACAGAGCAGCCATCTAAATGATACAGCAATTTTCATCTCTACAGTAAAGCACAATTTGATACATACAGGTCATTGTAACATAAACACTGACAAAATTGGTAGGGACTGCAAGCTGAACCTACAATTAATGAGCTAAATTGCATAGAACAATTATTGTTATTCAGTTTTTTTTATTATTATTTATATAAATCAATAACACAATTAATACAATTAAATAGTAATAGTAATTTAAAAGGAATACAATTCAACATATAAAAGTATACAACATAATTTTGGAACATACGAGAGTCAACCAGAGTGAGATTGATTAGCAGGCACAGAATGAAACACTGGATTGATACAAATTCCCATGGAATAATATATATAGCCGATGACACTATGGTGAGTGGCGATTTCCCTGTTAAGGTCTCAGTTTCAATTTTAAAAGAAAGTTTTTCACGGATTCAAAAAACTGAGAAAATCCTCAGTTTTGCCCAGAAGTCCTCTATTGCCACTAAGGTCCAGGAGACCAGCTAAAATATTTTGATTGGGTGGTATAGGGTGCCCACGACATTACACCCTATTTTTCCCCAAGTACCAGACACATGCTGGTGGTATGGTGTAGATCGGGGGCACAATGTTCTACATTTTCTGGGACTGTCCAAAAATCAGACCATTTTGGCAAGAGGTGGCCTGTACCATTAAAGATTTAACAAATGTTGATTTAGCAGGGAACCCCGGCAGCCTGGCTGCTGCACCTCACAGAGCAGCCAATTAATCAAAAAATACAAAGCCTCTCTCATCCAGCTGTTGAATGCAGCAAAGTCTTGTATTCCTTTGTGCTGGATACCATCGCCTTCTAGGTCTCTTTGGTACTCCAAAATGAATGAACCCAGGGACATGGAGGACCTTATGGCCACCTTGTACAATCGTCAGGAGACCTTTTGGGACACGTGGAGGCTGTGGCAATACTTTATATACACTGATGCCCATTTACGGGAGGTTTTGCAACCCGGTTGAATTGGGGGGAGCGATCCTGCTTCTCTGGTTTCTCCAGATTTTTCCGAGTGTTTTTAGTGCTGTCTAGGCACCTGGAGTCAGTCCATTCCTCTCCGAGATTTTCCCTCTTTTTCTCTCTCAAGGGCTGTTGGTCTTGTTTCTTTATCCCCTCTTTCCCACTTTCTCTCTGTCACCTTTTCTTTACCCTCTTCCTTCCCTCTTGTAATTATGCGACACACTATTTGCAGCTCTAAGCTGTTACCCTATCCGTACATTTGATCTTTCTGTCATCCACTCCCCATAGATACTTTCCTGGCCACTGGGGCCCTTTAAGTGTCCCCTGTATTTTTTTTCCCCATTTCTTACTTTATCCGGCTTTCTTTATACTTCCATGATTGTATGCATTTGTTAGAGGCACTACCCATCACCTCCAGCAGGGATAACTATAGTATGTCTTTCTGGCTTAACCACTTCAACCCCGGAAGGATTTTCCCCCTTCCTGACCAGGCCATTTTTGCGATACGGCACTGCGTCGCTTTAACTGAGAATTGTGCGGTCTTGCAACGTTGCACCCAAACAAAATGTATGTCCTTTTTCCCACAAATATAGATTTCTTTTGGTGGTATTTGATCGCCTCTGCGGTTTTAATTTTTTGCGTTATAAATAAAAAAAGAGCAACAATTTTGAAAAAAAAAAAAACAATATATTTTGTACTTTTTGCTATGATAAATATCCCCCCAAAACAAAAAAAATGTCTTCATCAGTTTAGGCCAATATGCAGACTTCTACATATTTTTGGTTAAAAAAACATTGTTACGGACTGATCGCACACTTTTTTGGGACCAGTGACATTAATACAGTGATCAGAGCTAAAAATAGCCACTGATTACTGTATAATTGTCACTGGCAGGGAAGGGGTTAACACTAGGGGGGCAATCAAGGGGTTAACTATGTTACCTATATGTGTTTCTAACTGTGGGGGGAATGTGGCTGAGGAGGAGAGAGATCGTTGTTCCTACTCAGTAGAAACACACGATCTCTCTCCTCTCCAGACAGAACCGGGTTCCATGTGATTACACACACAGTAGCCCCGCCCTCAGTTATAAATGAACTGTCACCTGAGAGGACAGTCATTCCAGCGGGTGCCACCTAAGGAGGCGGATCGGTGGCGGCGTGCAAGTTTTTTTCGGTTCGTCGGAGCGAGTGAAAAAGAAGATGAATGGACTTCGTGGGACATTTTTTTTTTATTATTTAATAAAGGACTTGTCCCAAGCCGTGTCATGTCATTTTTACCATTTTGACACTTTTTTTGTGAAATGGTAAGGGTACATTTGTACCCTGTTACCATTTCACACAGGGGGAGAGGTCGGGATCTGGGGGTCCCGTTGTTAACCCCCATAACCACCAGGCAAGGGTTGTGGGGATGAGGCCCTTGTTCCTATCAACAAGGGGACAAGGGGTAGCCCCCAAAGCACCCTCCCCATGTTGAGGGCATGTGGCCTGGTACGGTTCAGGGTGGGGCACTACTTCGCTCCCCCCCCCCTTTTCCTGCGGCCTGCCAGGTTGTGTGCTTGGATAAGGGTCTGGTATTGATTTTTGGGGGACCTCATGCCAATTTTTTTTTACATTTTGGCACAGGGTCCCCCTTAATATCCATACCAGACTTGAAGGGCCTGGTATGGAATTTGGGGGGACCCCCGCGCAATTTTGTTAAATCTTGGTTCGAGGTTCCCCTTACATATCCATACCAGACTCAAAGGGCCTGGTAATGGACTGTGGGGAAATCCCAGGGCATTTTTTTCAATGAATTTTATGTGCATTACCGGGACTGAAATTCATTATAGCTGTGAGTAGTTTTAACCACTTGCCTACTGGGTACTTAAACCCACCCTCCTGCCCAGACCAATTTTCAGCTTTCGGTGCTCTCACACTTTGAATGACAATTACTCAGTCATGCAACACAAATTAATTTTTTGTCCTTTTTTTCCCACAAATAGATCTTTATTTTGGTGGTATTTGGTGATCACCTCTGGGCTTTTTAATTTTTGTGCTATAAATGAAAAAAGACTTGAAAAAATTTTTGGAAAAAAAAAACGCATTTTTCTTTGTTTCTGTGATAAAAATTTGCAAATTATAAATTTTTCTTCATAAATTTTGGCCACAATTTATACTGCTACATATCTTTGGTAAAAATAACCCCAAATTAGTGGATATTATTTGATCTTTGTGAAAGTTAAAGAGTCTACAAGCTGTGGTGCAAATTGATAACATCTGATGTACTGGTGACCCATCTCGTTTCTTGAGACCCGAACAAGCCAGGAATGTACAAATACCCCCCAAATGACCCTTTTTTTTTTAAAGTAGACATTGCAAGGTATTTAGTAAGAGGCATGGTGAGGTTTTTGATGTTGTCACATTTTCCCACAATTCTTTGCAAAATGAAGATTTTTTTTTTCTCCACAAAATTGTCATTGTAATAGGTTATTTCTCTCACATGGCATGTGTGTACCACAAATGACACCCCAAAATAAATTCTGCTACTCCTTCTGAGTATAACGATACCACATGTGTGGGACTTTTCCTGCAGCCTAGCCACTTAGAGAGGCCCAACATGCAGGGAGCACCATCACGTGTTCTAGGAGCATAAATTACACATCTAACTTGTTGACTACCTATTACACTTTTGAAGGCCCTGGAACACCAAGACAATGACACGTGACACCGACATGGCACTGATGACACATGACACTGATGTGGAACTGATGACAGATGCCACTAATACCTGGCACTGATAACAGATGGCACTTATACATGGCACTAATGACACGCGGCACTAATACGTGGCACTGATGACACGTGACACTGATAACAGATGGCATGTGACACTGATGACAGATGGCACTATGTGGCACTGATGACAGGTGGCCCTGGGGACAGATGGCATTGACAGGTGGCAGTGCCATATACTGTGGAACTTTATTTTCCTTTTTTTTTTTTAACTCACGGCTGCAGCTGTTCGTCTCTCCCTCCTTACACGCTGTCTGTGTGAGGAGGGAGAGCCAGCGATGAGAGATGATCTCATATGTTTACATATGAGATCATCTCTCATTGGACACACCGATCGCGCTGTAAACCGCTGCTGTGATTGGCCATTTACAGCGATCTGTGACTGGCCGTGTCCAAGGGACACAGCCAGCACAGAACTTCCCCCGATGCGCGCTCGCGTGAGCGCGCATTGTGGAAGTAAACAGGATGACGTCCAGGGAAGCCCTCCCGGCAATTGTCTTTCAGCTATAGCGCAGGTGCGAAGTGGTTAAATTACTTTTTTTCCCCTTTAGAAATGTCATTTTGTGCAGGGACTGTTGTAAACATGGGAAACATGCGGCACTTTCCAGGCATACTATAGACACTCCCCAGGTATGAAATTTAAAGGAATATTTCACTTTTATTGTTTCACTTTAAGCATTATTAAAACCACTGCTCTCGAATAAACTTCAGATTTAAAACTTTTTTTTGCATTGATACATGTCCCCTGGGGGAGGACCCAGGTCCCCAAACACTTATGACAATAACTTTCATATAAGCCTTTAAAATTAGCACTTTTGATTATTCATGTTCGTGTCCCATAGACTTTAATGGTGTTCGCGTCTTCGAACAAATTTTTTGCCTGCTCGCATGTTCTGCTGAGAACCAAACTGGGGGGTGTTGGGCTCATCCCTAGTAGGGAAGCATCAAAATTAGAAGGCAAAAAGTGAGTCACCCAGGGATTCCATATGTTCTCAAAGTTGGATATTTTATCTTGAGTTATAGCCTCTGTTTTGGCATAGATCATTGCTTGATTGACTATTTTTTATAGTTTCAGCCATTATTAAGGATGGGGATTTCCAAGCTTTTGCACTGTTTGTTTCGCGGCTGGTTTGTTTGATTTCTTATGCCGCATACACACGATCGGAATTTCAGCCAGCAAAAGACCGATGAGAGCTTTTCATCAGAAAATGCGACCGTGTGTATGCTCCATCGGATTTTAGCCGGCCGAATTGCCGCCAGCAAAAATTTGATATCGTGTTCTCAATTTTCCAGATGGAAATTCCGATCGTGTGTATGCAATTCCGATGTGCAAAAACTCACGCATGCTCAGATTCAACTACGATATGGAAGCTATTGGCTACTAGGTATTGAACTTCCTTTTTCTAGTCCCGTCATACGTGTTGTACGTCACCGCGTTCTTGGTGGTCGGAATTTGGTGTGACCAAGTGTGGACAAGACAGTTTGAGCGGAATTCCGTCAGAATTCCGATGGGAAAACCATCAGAGCTTTTTTTGACGAGAATTCCGATCGTGTGTACGTGGCATAAGCCTTTTTGGCTGGTAACCAATTTGAAGTTTGTTGTACTTTTGTATACACTTTATTGCTAAGCAGACCCTGATGTCTATCCATCAAAACTGAAATCTGGTTATCCTTGTACCCTTCTATGCTTATTCTTGCCTATGTTGTAATGTGCAATTTTGGGTATATAAATTAAGGCTTGGCCATTTATTGTTATTCTAAGTAAATACAAACACAATAGCAGGTGAAAGTATATCTGAAGCCAAAACATCCCCCATCACAATTTTATTGCTGTCTATGTCCGTGTTATAGAGATACACTTAGTTCTACACTCCAGTGACTGCTGTCACTGGAACGGACAGTGAGGAAGAAACCACAATTATGAGTTTCCAAAAATTGGGAATTATTTTGTGTTTGTGTGCTATAAAATACATTCAAGTTAATTTATTACATTTTTTTCCCTTGAAAAACTGCGTTTGATAAATGGCTGAGCAAATATCGTGCGACACAAAAAATTGCAACAACCATCAATTTATTCTCCAGGGCATCTGCTTTCAGAAAATATAAAATGTTTAGGGGTTCTAATATACCACAGACACACACACACTATCTATCGATAGATAGAGCATATTGTGCAAAAGTTTTAGGGAGGTGTGAAAAAATGCAGTGAAAATGCTTTCAAAAATATAGGTTTCAATTGCTTATATTTATTAGTTCACAAAATGCAAAAAGTTTTGCAAAATGCTAAATTAAAATTGAAATCAAATCAATATTTATTGTGACCACAATTTGGCTTTAACCACCTCAATACAGTGCACTTACACCCCCTTCCTGACCAGACCAATTTTCAGCTTTCAGCGCTCTCACAGTTTGAATGACAATTACTCAATCATGCCACACTGTACCCATATGAAACTTGCGTCCTTTTTTCCACACAAATAGAGCTTTCTTTTAGTGGTATTTAATCACTAGTGGGTTTTTTATTTTTTGTGCTATAAATAAAACGTACATTTTGTGAAAAAAAAATGCCTTTTTCTTTGGTTCTGTCATAAATTATTGCTAATTAGTATTTTTTCTTCATAAATTTTAGCCAAAATTTATACTGCTACATATCTTTGGTAAAAATAACCCACATTAGTGTATATTATTTGGTCTTTGTGAAAGTTATAGAGTCTACAAACTATGGTGCCAATCGCTGAAAATTGATCACATCTGATCAGGCCTTCAGTACATCAGGTGTATCTAATTTCTTGAGACACTAACAAGTCAGGAAAATACAAATACCCCCCAAATTTTACAAAAGTAGACATTCCAAGGTATTAAGGAAGTAGCATGGAGAGTTTTTTTAAGTTGTAATTTTTTCCTACAATTCTTTGCAAAATGAAGATTTTTTTTTTTTTTTTTTTTACAAAATTGTCATATTATCAGGTTATTTCTCACACACAGCATATGCATACAACAAATTACACCCCAAAATACATTGTTATAGAAAACGCATTTTTTTTTTTTTTTTTTTTTACACAAAGTTGTCAATTTATAAGATATTTCTAACACATAGCATGTATATAGCAAAAATTACAACCCAAAACACATTCTGCTACTCCTCCCGAGTATGGCGATACCACATGTGTAGGACTTTTACACAGCCTGGTCACATAGAGAGTCTGAACATTGAAGTAGTACGTTCAGGCGTTCTAGGAGCATAAATGACACATCTCATTTCATTCCTACCCATCACACTTTTGAAGGTCCTGGACCACAAGGACAGTGAAATTACCCACAAAATGACCCCATTTTGGAAAGCAAACACCCCAACGTATATTCTATGAGACATGGGCTGCAAAAAGGTACTCGGGTACTCTGATGCGCTGGTGACAGGTACTCGGGTACTCTGATGCGCTGGTGACAGGTACTCGGGTACTCTGATGCGCTGGTGACAGGTACTCTGATGTCTTGGTGACAGGTACTCGGGTACTAAGATGAACTGTGACAGGTACTCAGATGAACTGTGACAGGTACTCAGATGGACCGGGACAGGTACTGGGGTACCCTAATGGACCGTGACAGGTACTGGGGTACCCTGATGGGCCGTGACAGGTACTCGGGTACCCTGATGGGCCGTGACAGGTACTCGGGTACCCTGATGGGCCGTGACAGGTACTCGGGTACCCTGATGGGCCGTGACAGGTACTCGGGTACCCTGATGGGCCGTGACAGGTACTCGGGTACCCTGATGGGCCGTGACCGGTACTCGGGTACCCTGATGGGCCGTGACCGGTACTCGGGTACTCTGATGGACCGTGACAGGTACTCAAATACTCTGATGGACTGTGACAGGTACTCTGGTGGACTGTGATTGACAGGTACTATGAGGGGTGGTGACAGGTCCTCTTTATTGGGGGGGGGGGCAATCAGTGTGATTGGTGTACACTGTAGGCGGTAACGAGATGTTTACATTTTAGTGATCAGCTGTGAAAGGATCACAGCCGATCACGTGGGTAAACAGCCAGCCAATGGCTGTTTACTAGCGTCAGTGACGAGCAGTGTTCCCGGGGAACACGCCGCCACTGACGCGCTTGCGCGAATGCGCCGCACACAGTGGGGGTGTGACCATCTGTGATCGGCCGTGACTTCATCACGGCCGAACACGTGTTAAACAGCCATAACCAATGGCTGTTCACCCCCTTCGGTGGTGAGCGGTGTCTCCGTGACACGCCGCCACCGAAGAAACAGGGATGCGTGCGCACGATCGCGTGCATTCCCTGTTTAAACGGGAGGCCATCATATGACGGCCTCCCACCACAATAGGTGAGCCGCCTGGCCATCATTTGACTGCCGGCGGTCAGAAAGTGGTTAAACCAGCTTCAGTACACTTGCACAAAGTTGGGGATCTTGTAGGATTAGAATCAGGTATATGAATAACCAATTATACCAAGCAGGTGCTAATCATCTATTTTATATGTAGGATGAAACACAGTCATTACATAGAACAGAAACAACTGTGTACGGGGCTTAAAGTGATACTGAAGTCGTTTTTTTTTCCTTCATTAAAAATAATAAACATGTTATGCTTACCTGCTTTGTGCAGTGGTCTTGCACTGAGCAGCCCAGATCCTCCTCTTAGGTCCCTCTTTGGTGTACCTGGCCCCGCCCTCCTGCTTAGTGCCCCCACAGCAAGCAGCTTGGGAATATGAAGTATTCTATTACTGATTTGGCGTGCTGCAGAAGCAGGCGGGCACTAAAGTTTCTAGAAAGCATCTGCACCAATCTGTTGGCAGGGGGAGGAGCTCCTGCTCTGCAGAGGAGGATAAGGAAGTGCTGCCATGTATACCTGTTTGTAGGTTGGAGAAGATTGAGCAGTTTGGAAGTGCAATGGTGGATTGGAGAAAGTACACTCTGGGTGTTAGCTTTGGTCTGAGCAAGTCCAAACCTGTTCTGAAGAGTGTTTCACTATAACAAATTCAGACATCCCCTCTGATGGATTATGTGAAACTTTATCCTGAACAGGGATGTGGAGTGACAGTGATGAGGAGCAAATGTGTGATATAGGAGAGGATGAAGTTCCCTCTGCTATTGCCGCTAGTGTTAAAATGCCCGTAAGTCTGATTGCAAGACAGATTTTGTTGCTGGGTACCCAGGTCAGCATGCTCCAGACGCACGGGTCCTACACAGATATGGAGACCCTAAGACCCAGGCTGCCCAAAGTGCAGCAAATCATCATAAAGAAAGTGAATGAGGAATACGGGTATCTGTATCCCTAAATCCCGGCTCATCTAAAAGAGGAAATTCTGGATAAAGAGACCCAGTGGGTAGATGAAGCTGTGCGCAGTTTCCTCCAGATCCCTCTACTGGTAGAATTTCTGAAGCGGTCACCAAAAGTTGCAGAGAGGTATGTTTCAGTGTTGCACACCTGGGTTTATAGCCGTAAAATTCATCTGGACAGTGTGATTATTCACAAGCCAGACAAAAAAGGACATTAAACACTTTGTTACTACGGTAACTGCAAAACGAGAAGATTTGAAGTAGCCAGATCCCAGGTACTACTGGTAAATTCCATGAAAGTACGTGTGTTCACTGAACTTTGTGGATTATAAATGTGTTGCGTGAAGTTAAGGACGCTACGCTGGAAGCTACTTCATTTCTGCACAAAAGATGTTGCTAGTGCAGAACATTCCTGCTGGCTGTACTGCAGGGATTGTGCTGGACTGAATGCTGGTCACTGAACGTTGCCAGTGTGCCTCCCTCTGAAAAGCAATCTGCTGATGTGACATGTGGACAGACTGAGGCTACTATTGTAAGTGGACCCTTGTTAAAGAGTGCAGTCCCTTGCATCATGGCCTGGCTGCTTGTTGCCGGAACGCAGCTGTGCCTTTGTCCTCTGAGTTAATCTTGAAGAAGGGAAACTGCTGGGAAATATTGTTCCCGCCCAAGTGAAAATTTTGATGGACTGTGATATGTCAAAGGACACTGGGGTATTTAGCTAGTGAGATAGAATGAGCTGTGGCAAATTCTTACCTTCCATGTGAATAATGGACTAACCCACGCATTAGAACTGTTTTTAGTGTTGGAACCACGTGGCGTGAGCTGTGCTTACCTGAGTGAACCTCTATACATAATATGAGTATTTGATAGAACATGCCAAGTAAATTCTTTAGATCAATGGAAAGGGGGTGGCATCCTCCACTGAGAATGAGGCCCACTTCCGCATGTATATGGTTCAGACCTATTATAGGGTGTATTTACACTGCTATACTTGTCCTTAGCCAAGGACAGCAACAACTACTTAAAGAGGAAGCAAACCTCAGGTTTTACTTCCTCTTTTGCGCCCCAAAAGGCCTGCAAATTAAAAGCATAAAGGGCTAGTAAGAATGGCATACTAGACCATTATATGACACTTACCTGCAAACGAAGCCTGCGCTGCCCCCTGTGCATCTGCGCCCCTCTTCCTTCCAGGGCTGCAGACTTCGGCTCTGTGACTGGCCGGAGTCGCGTGACATCACGTGTCCGCGAGCGGTCAGTCACGGTGGTCCGTTTCTTCACAGCGCATGTGCAGACGACGACATTGGCGCACTACAAGTGAAAAGTATTAATATGTATATATTTCCACTAGCTATAGGTAAGCCTTATTCTAGGCTTATCTATAGATAAAAGACAAACAAAAGGCTTTACAACCACTTTAATAACTCACGTATATATTGCACCATGTTATTATAGGGGTAGGATGCATTTGCATTGCTGTTCATTTCTTTTTCAGGTGTTCCTGCATCATTGCGTCTTCCTTGGACAAGGAGAGACAGTGATCCAACATTGATGATAATGCTAACCAATTATGCCCTCTTTATTATTGTACATATTAGATAGTTGGGACATAAGGCTAATGTTGATATTCTCTCTAAACTAGTTAGTGAAGGGAATGTAGATTGTCTAGAGGTGGTATTTTAACACCTTCGATGTCTGTTAAAGTGTGATGTCCAATCCCCATACAGGCCTAGGAGATTAGCCCATTGAGACAATGACACAAAACAACAAGGTCTCTCCGAGTAAATCTAATCTTTATTCTTTGGTGTGAATATTATAAAGGGGCTTTCAGAAAGTACCGCCCTTTGAACGTTTCATACAGATTATCCAATCATATACAAGTACAGCCTAGAACAAAAGTGAAAACTAGTGATTCCTCAAAATCATGCGCTTTCCAAAAAACAAAACAAAAGAAGATAACAGCAACATGAGAAACGAAACTAGATTAGCAAAACTAGAGCATATCTATTTGTGAAGTGGATGTTAGAGAGACAAAATGGAAACTGAATTTCTTAAAGAATGAAAGAGGTTAAGCTAAATATCCCTTCAGTTGGGTGGTACATGGTGGTACAATAGGCAGGGATCTTATTGGGTCCCTTGGCCTGCTGGAAGAGCCTATTTATTTGGGTGAGGTCAGGTGATGGGGGCTTTGTGCCACCAGGACAGCTGTCTGGGTGGACGTGTGTTGTGCTGCCCCGGGCTGCTAGGCCAGAGCCTGATGCCTATCCCGGGGACATCTGGCTGCTAGACTGTCTGAGGGCCTATCCAGTAGCAAGAGAGCAGCGTAGGGTTGGGACTGCACCTTGCAGTGCAACCATAAGTGATGGTTCTACTTGCCGGGGAACCTGTCGTGGTCGGAGGTGGAAGGGAAGCTGTTGCCATTAAGGGACCAACCACTTTATCACCAGGGGCCACAGTGAATAGCCGAAGCAAGAACCGGAGCAGTATTCTCACCAACTGGGGATGGATAACAATTTGGAAACTTCAGTAGGTGTCAAGCAAGGGACCCAGCCAGCGGAGGTGATGCTTGCAGAGCAGCCTTGGGTACCAAGCCAAGGACCAAGCAGGCCAGTGGGGCAAGGCTTGAGGAGTATCTGAGTGCCAAGCTAGGGACCCTGCAGGGAAGCAAGGTTGAAGCTTGAGGAAAATACTCAGTGAGAAGGTTGGAAGAGCTCATGAGATCCAGTGGCAGTAGATCAGCAAGTTAAGTGAGAAGAGACTGGGAGCTCAGAGGAGTGAAGATCTACAAGAAGTATGTTACAACTTTTGTTAGAAACGGTTATAAGACTGTTGCCATAGGAGACAGCAATCCAACATATGCAGAGGTGGTGTCATGCTGGGTGCCTTTCTCTGCATGGCTGTCTTCCTATAGAAGTCTCAGAGTCTGCCAATCACCATTGCAGCTGCTTAAGGGTGTCCTGGCACTAAACCCTCTCTCCCACAGTTCTGCTCAAGAGAAAATAAATCTCTTTGCATTCAAGCAGTGTCTGGCACCCATGAATCTACCTTGCATTACACCCACCATGCCTTGTAACCCACTATACACAGAAGGATGTTAGCTGTCCCTAACTCTGGAGGTTATCATTAGACCAAAGGGGACCGGGACCTTGATACAAGTGTAAAGAAAAACAAGGAGTCCTGGAAATGATGGTTTTACCCCCAGAGAGCCCTGATCACAACATCATTAAGTCTGTCTGTCTGGGATTATATGACTAGACAGAAGATTTGAGGCATCCTACATCCACAGAAGACCTGTTGTTAGTACTCCAAGATTTTTGGAACAACCTACCTGCCAAATTCCTTCAAAATCTGTGTGTGCAAGTATACCTAGAAAAATGTATGCTGTTTTGAAGGCAAATGGTGGTCACACCAAATATTGATTTGAGTTTCTCTTCCTTCATTTACTTTTTTACTCATTTTGTTTATTGATAAAATTAAATGACCTCTATTTCTGAAAGCTCTCAATTTAGGGCCAGTTCACACCACAACAATGCACTCCAGATACGTTCTGGATCAGTTCACACCACACGCAGTTCCAGTGCATTTTTGATACAATTTGCTAGGTTCCAGTACAGTTTTGTGCAGAAAAAAATGCAGCACACTCTTTTTTCTTCACAGGAAACTGACCAGAAACTGACTGTATTGGTGTGAACTAGAGCCATTGGAATACATGGCAAAACACTGTGCATGAATTTTTAGTGCAGAAATAAAGTGCACGGAACTGCATCTGGTGTGAACTAGCACTAAAAGCATTTTTCACACCTGCCTAAAACTTTTCCACAGTACTATATACATATAAAAAATAAATACATATATATTTATTACAAGGGCAGAAGATTACTGTGTAATACTCCTAAAATACTCTAATTTTACGAAACCCCAAAGTCACAAATGAAAAAAAACGTTGCACTCACGTTTTATGGTGGTATTACTCACACCAGTATATAAAGTACGTATGTGCCAGAAAATCTACTCCTGAAAAGAAACACTCTACTGCTGGCAGCCCCCACTCGTCAGCTGTGATGTTGTTCGGTCACATCGCTACTCCTCAGCATACAGTGATTTCCTTGGTGTGCGCAGGATTCTCTTCCCAACATGCTTCTCCATTCTGGATCCCTTGTAAAAGTCTGGAGTGATGAAACATGTTGGGAGGGAGAGCCTGAGCACACCACAGAATATCACTGTGTGCTAGGGAGAAGGTCTATGTCCAGGGATACACCTGGAAGTTAGGCTTCCTGGTTATACAATTTTCTGTAAAATTTCCCTTAGATTTACCCTCAACTAGGTAGTGCAAGGGCCTGTCTAATTGGATACAATTGAAAATGTTGTTTAGTTTTGACCTCATATTATATGTTTTTTGGTAAATCTAAAAGGAATATTGTACAAGAGGATTGAACAGGTATTGGGGAATGTAAGGGGAATAGACAGCTGTACAGTGATACCTCAGTTCACAGACGATTCTGTTCACAATCAATTGCTCACAAAAAATTGCTTTGGTTCACGAACACAAGCTGCGGCCATCTTCCCTGCTTTGACACGTGATCGTGACTTCCTGTAGGTGAGATCACGGTCACAGAGAAACACTGAAAGTGTACTGTAAAGACATGTAGGGGGTTATTTACGAAAAGGCAAATGCACTTTGCAATACAAGTGCACTTGGAAGCGCAGTCGGTCTAAATCTGAAATGAGGGGAAGCTCTGCTGATTTTATCATCCAACCATGTGCAAGCTAAAATGCTATTTTATATTTTCCTTGCATGTTCCCCTCGGATTTACAGCGATTGCACTTTCAAGTGCACTTGTAGTGGAAAGTGGATTTTCCTTTTGTAAATAACCCCCTTAGTGTTGAGAAGCTTTTTGGTGTGCTTTTTAGCACATAGAGTACTGTACATTTCTGTGCACACTTGCTGTAAAGTTTTGTGTGCTTTTTATCATGTACTGTACCGGATATCCAGTATGGCCTCCAAAGAAAATTCAGAACAAGCATTGATGGTGGTAAGAAAAGTGCAGAGCAGTAATGAAGGTGACAAGACTCTTCAGAGCAAGCATGGCGGTAAGAAAAAGGTAAGAAGGTCTCAAGCAAGGTTAGTGTTCTCCCTCTCTCTTCATACTGTACTGTACTTTGTTTCATATGTGGTTCAAAAACAAAAAAATAAGTTCAGAACAGATTAACCTGATTTACATGAACCCTATGGGAAACGTTGCCTCGGTTCAGGACCAATTCCTTTTGCAACCAGAGCCGCTTCACAAATTAAGTTTGTGAATCGAGGTGTCACTTGTACTTTGGACAGGTGTCCCCAATGGAAGATTTCCCCTAACTTTTGATTCTGGGGACGGTAATGATAACATGTACTAGACACCCGCTGTAGCTAGCGACCACTTTGTTCAGGAATCATAGGTCAGCCATGGCAGTTTGGCAGAATAGTTACACATTGCAACAGTAATCTTAACCCTCCCTCTCTCCTTTAATTGATAGGCTTAACTCAGGCTCACTTCAAAAGAGCCATTATCTCAGCTTATAGACATCAGCTTTTAACTAACACTGTTTTACTTCCTCCATCAGCTCATCCCCCCACAGCCAATACCTTTTGTATCAATTGACCCTTCCTTTTTAGATTGTAAGCTCTAACGAGCAGGGCCCTCTGATTCCTCTTGTACCAAATTGTAATGTAACTGTAATGTCTGCCCTCATGTTGTAAAGCGCTGAGCAAACTGTTGGTGCTATATAAAACCTGTATAATAATAATAATAATAATAATAACAATCAGAAACCAACACCTGGGTTTGTGCAGGGCTGTAAACAGCTAATTGAGTCCTGGCAGGATGTCTGTTCAGGCCTATCGCAAAACTATAACCAAATCCAATGAATGCAGCAGAACTCGGGACCGCGCCTGCACAATTGCCCCCCCCATGGAAAGCAGCTCTCTGTGGGGGCACTCAAAGTGGAGAGGCCAGGAGTGCCGCTGGGGGACCCCGGAAAAGAGGATTGGGGTCACTCTGTGCAAAACCCTTGCACAAAGCAGGTAAGTATAACGTGTTTTTTTTTTTCTTTTAATAACAAACACCTTTACAATCACTATAATAGCCAATTCATCGGCGATCATAGCAAAAAATTCCCCTTATATCCGAGGTAAGTGGGAAGAAAGCCCCTCTTATGCCCTGTATACACGGTCAGACTTTCCAACGGAAAATGTGCGATTGGATCATGTTCAATCCAATTGTGTGTGGGCTCCATCTGACTTTTACCGTCTGAATTTCTGACACAAAGTTTGAGAGCTGGATCTAAAATTTTCTGACAACAAAATCTGATAGTTTAATTTCCAATCGTGTGTAGACAATTCTGACGGACAAAATGCCACGCATGCTCAGAATAAATTACAAGATGAAATCTATTGGCTACTGGCCTGTTTATAGTCCTGTTGTACGCGTTTTACGTCACCGCGTTCAGAACGATTGGATTTTCCAACAACTTTGTGTGCATGTTAGACAAGTTTGGGCCAAAATCCGTCAGATCAGACGGATTTTGTCATCGGAAAGTCCGACCGTGTGTACAGGGCATTACAGTGCTGGTCAGATTACCACAATTACGCGTAAAAATAAAGATCATTGGTGTCATGCCACTGGCTGTATTTGGCCCTGAAAGTATGCAGGCACAATCAAATGGGAGAGAATTGCATAAACACAGGGCACAGGAGGGTGCTAGTAGTTGGCAGCATAAGCCAATATTAATCAAATGCTGTGAGGAGGAAGCAGGGGGCGAGGCCAAACCACACTGTGTGCGTCTATGGAGCATGTCCAGCGGTGTTCACCACAGGTAATCGCTGGCTGTGCAGAGAGCCCATATATTTAAATAGATGGAAATGATAAGAAGTGGAGAAGAGAGGGGAAATACTATGCTGTCAATCACTGCTGAATGCATGAATATATTTCACTCAGATATAAATCATCAAAAATGGAGTAATAAGAAAAATATTCAAAGAAAGCTTATGCCCGAGTTTGCCAAAGGTAACTGGCGCCTCCATGGAAATGGAAGGACAAGCTGCATTTTTTTAGGGGTCTCTTGCGCTGATCTAATCAAAGTTTCTACCCCCTCCTTTTCCTGAAGGGGATTGCAGGAGGAAGGTTTGTCCTCTACTAGGTAGGTAGAGTAGGCATCTGCAAAATCAGAGGCAGCAGGAGTCCTTCCTAGGGGGCCCCAGGCCTGCACCTACTTAAAGCATGTTCACTGTTGGCAATGAGGCAAAAAGGACCATGAGAGCAGCAAAGGAACCTGAGTATGGGGAGAACACCTGTATGTCAGTAGCCAAAGGAGGAAATAAAGGGTTTTGCAGGCAAAACCCTGGAGAACCTCCAATAAATCTCTGAAAGAGTACCACCGTCTGCACATGGGGCTGCAGAACCCTTTTCTAATAACTCCAGAGTGGAGGAATAATTCCCATGTGCCATGCCAGAAAAGATGCCTACTGTATGTTGCCCACAGTCCAAACCAAAAAGGAACACCGAGAACGTCAGAGGGAATATGACCTTGGCAGGGTATACTCATAGCTCCCGAGAACTTTAGAGCAGCTGTTTATCTGGCAGAAGAAAGGGAGAGCGATTTACAGCAGCCACACAGGTAAGTTGTGGTGAGTAGGGATGAGCTTAGTCATGTTCAGATTCTAGTCTGAACCCTCCTGAGCTATCCTGCCTGCCTGGGAGAAGCACCCTGCGATTAAAGATTAATTTACACCAGATGCAGTGAAATGTATTTTTAATGCATAAACAAGAAAAAATTATGTATTTTAATGAGCTTACCGCAACTGAAAACTTTTACACTCAGCAAATTTTTTTTCTGGGAGCATTCAAAGTATTTGAAAGCTGCAGTATCCTAATGATGAATCACATTTAATAACATGCAAAATATTATACCGTGCTCAGAATTGTGAATGTGACTTAAATAAAATACAACTTACAAAACTAAAATAATATAATATAAATGTATTAAAATGCATATAACAATTCAATAGCTAACAATTATTAGGAACAATAGTGTTAAAATTCACCCAATAATCAAAAAGCATCATAGTCCAAATATGTGCTTCTTAAACCCTCCTGTCAATATCCTCCACATTCCATGGAAAAACATAATCCATATTTTAAGTAAAAATATATTCAGTGAAAATATATAATCCTGAGTAGCCGCCATATGAAGACTCCTTCTTCTTAAGCCCTTGTACACACGGTCGGAGAATCTGTCGGAATGTGTCCTATCGGACCGGTTTGTCGGATAATCCAACTGTGTGTGGTATGCATCGGACTGTTTCCATCAGACCAAATTTTCCAACTTGCTGGAAATATTTTCAGACAAACTGGTCCGATCGGACATACTCCGATCACGTGTAGAGAATTCCGGTCGGACAAAGTGCCGCGCATGCTCAGATCAAATTCCTACATCAAAGCTATTGGCTACTAGCCTGAACGTAGTCCCATCGTAACGAAATTACGTCATCAAGTTCTGAACGATCGGATTTTCCGACAACTTTGTCTGACCGTGTGTATGCAACAGTTTCGGACACAATCCGTCAGACAAAATCCGACGGATTTGGTTGTGGAAATGTCTGACCGTGTGTACAAGGGCTAAGAGTTGGACCAATTATAATATGTCAGAAATGAAGGTTCCCTTTAGATCTGCCGGGACAAGCTGTTACTCTTGTAAGGTTCAGCTATTCCACTACTATTATTATTATGTGGAAATAAGGATCCACATTGGTTTCCATTGGTGTGCTAAAAAAAAAAAAAAAAAAAAAAGAAGAAGAGGATACACACTGTGCTCTCTACATTTTAAAACAATGTACTCTTTCACACTGCTCTGTAGCAAAATCGCATATGCATTTTGCCATGGTTTTGCGGTTTCAAACGCATTTTCCATGCATTTCTGCACCTGTGAAAAATGGACATGCAACCCAAAAATACGCCAAAAATGAAAATCGCGGGTGTATTTTTACTGCGATTCCCATTCATTTCAATGGGAAGCTGCTTTTTTGATGCAGTTTTCAAAACCGCACCAAAGATGCGGCATGCAGGACTTTTCCAAACGCACCGCACCCACAGCGTAGTGGTGTAAAAAGTGCCATAGGGAAAAATTATCCTGAGTTTTTTTTTGCAAGGTAAAAAAAAAAAAAAAAGAGACAGGAAAAACATATCAATGTGAAGGAAATGGCCCTAAGCCCTTGTACACATGGTCGGAGAATCCGTCGGAATGTGTCCTATCGGACCGTGTTCTCGGATAATCCGACTGTGTGTGGTATGCATTGGACTGATTCCGTCGGAATATCCGTCGGACCCAATTTTCCAAATATTTCCCGACCAACTGGGCCGATCGGACATACTCCGATCATGTGTAGAGAATTTTGATCGGACCAAGTGCCACGCATGCTCAGATCAAATTCCTACATCAAAGCAATTGGCTACTAGCCTGAATGTAGTCCCATCGTAACGAAATTACGTCATCACATTCTAAAAGATCGGATTTTTCAACAACTTTGTCCGACCGTGTGTATGCAACAGTTTCGGGCAAGTTCCGACGGACATAATCCAGACGTGTGTACAGGGGCTAAGGCTCCATTCACACCTAGACGATTTGAATCGTGGATGGAACCACCACAATTCCAAATTGCAGCAAAACACAGGTTGCGTTTGCAATGCCATTGGGGTGTAACATGAAAACATAGAAAGCTGGACTAAGTCTTTCACTAAAACCCCAATTATTCCGCACCATTTTTATGCACTTGACAGGGACCAAAAAAGGTAGCCTGCATTTCCATCAGCACAAACAACCTATCTGTTCAATAGAATACTCCTACTGATACAAAACATGAATAGATAGCAGTTTGTCAAACAGGGACACCACCATAGATTATATTTGTACACTTATCAATAGAAGTATTTCCACTGGGAAATATAAAGCCTGTCATTAATGACTTCCTATTCTGCAATTGCATGATGCCTGGCTGTCATGCTAATCCTCTAGATTCAATAATCTAAAGCGGAATTAAACTTTATATTTTTATTTTATTTTTATCTGGGCCACCTACAGGTTTATGCCATAATGTGCTAGTATGCACTGCATACTAGCACATTATCACAGACTGACCTGTCAAAGGAAGACCTCCACGGCTGGGCTGTTAGTGTTTGGGCATTTCCATCTTCACCCAGTCTACCTTTCTGTTTTATTCTGTCAAGCAGCTTGACCGCCATGGGCCACAATGACATTACTCACATGCCCCAGGGAGTCACATCACCACAGCACACAGCAGGTGCTGTAATGTACTCTGAGCTGCACATGCGTGGCTCAGTCAGGCAGAAGGAATATAGGTTTACATTTATGTACTTCCCCTGTGGCTGCATTTACATGGGCACAGCCTCCTATACATTTGAATGCATTTCTGCACCTGCAGGAAATGCAAGGAAAGGGACCCTGACCCTTTTCTAAAAAGGGCAGCCGCATGGTGATATAAGTTTCCACGCACTGGATAACACACTGCATTTTAAAAGCTTGGAGGCACCATTGAAGTGCTTCTAAAGGCACAACTTTTTTTACCTTAAAGTAGACCTTTAGTTAGAAGATTTAAGTGGTTGTAAAACACTTTTAAAAAAAATTCTAAAAAAACAAAATAAAATAAAAACCTGCAAGACAAAGGCATAATGCATACTAGCTCATTATGAATTACTTACCTGAGATCGAAGCCCCCGGAGAGGTCCTCGTTCACCACTCTGGTGGCCGACATCTCTACGGGGGTTACTTCATGCATGTGCGTGGGAGCCGCCGGTAGTGGCACAGTACAATTGTCGTTGCTTCAGTTAACTTAAGTGCGCATGTGCCGATGACGTTGGCACATGCAAATACAGGGATATTTTCGAAACCGTGCAGGTTTAGGAGATATCCAGTGTATCTACAGGTAAGCCTAATTTTAGGATTGCCTGTAGTAAAAAAGTGGTTGTAAAGGGTTTACAACCACTTTAAGTCCTGAGAGATGACTTCAGACTGGCCCCTTTTGCCGGTATAGCTATATAAAACATTAACAATAAGGCCCCTTTCAACACTGGGGCGCTTTGCAGGCGCAATAGTGCTAAAAATAGCGCCTGCAAAGTGCCCTGAAACAGCCGCTGCTGTCTCTCCAGTGTAAAAGCCCCGAGGGCTTTCACACTGGAGCGGTGTGCTTGCAGGACAGTCAAAAAAGTCCTGCAAGCCGCATCTTTGGAGCGCTGTAGGAGCGGTTTATTTACCGCTCCTAAAGTGCCCCTTCCCATAGAAAACAATGGGGCAGAGCTGCAAACCCACCTGCAAAGTGCTGCTGCAGCGGCGCTTTGCGGGCGGTTTTAACCCTTTTCAGCCCCTAGTGGGGGTTAAAACAGCCCAACTAGCGGCCAAATAGCGCGATAAAACGCCGCTAAATATAGGGCCGCTTTACAGCCAGTGCCCACAACGCCCCAGTGTGAAAGAGTAGCCTAAGTGCTTATATTGTTTAACCAATTGCTGACCAAGCCTTTTCTGGTACCATTTGTTTAAAAACAGTATTTTTTGCCAGAAACTTACTTTTTTTTTTTTTTTTTTTTATTTAAAAATTTATTATTATATTATTATAATAAACTTACTTAAAACCCCCAAACATTATATGTTTTTCTTCCAAAGACCCTAGGGAATAAAATGGCGATAATCACAATTTTTTATTGTACACTGTATTTGTGCAGCAGCTATTCAAATGCAATTTTTGGGGGAAAGATACACTTTAATGAATAAAAAAAAAAAAAAAACACAATATATAACCAAATGTGTTGGTACTATATAAAAGATGATGTTACGGCAAGTAAATAGATTCCCAATGTGTCACGCTTTAAAACTGCCCACGCTCATGTGATGGCGACAAACTAGGATACTTAAATAGAATTAGACAACGCTTTAAGGAATTTTACAGGTTACCTGTTTAGAGAGTTAACTTTTGTGACGATACCTCACGTTTGGTGCGAACACCATTTACATATCCATGCATGACTTACGTATGCGTTCGTTTCTGCACGGGAGCACGGAGAGATGGGGGCGCTTTAAAAAAAAAAATTATTTTTACACTGCCCCTTACATTTTTTTTGGAACACCTTTATTCCTATTACAAGGAATGTAAACATCCATATTAATAGAAATAAGGGATGACAAGTCTTCGGGTCTATTAGGCTTAATCTACATGGGATGTTTTTACCTCTCCTGTGCGATTTAACTTGACAGATGGTAAACGACGTCTAAAACATCCGTTAGGCCCCGTTTGCGTTTAGAATGGTTTGAACACACACACACACACACACACTTATTTATTTTCTCAAAATAGCCAAAAATGAAAAAAAAAAAAAAAAAAAAAAGACACCTGTAAATGAAACGCGGGTTACCATGTTTAGCCGCATTTAGAAGCGCTTGAAATGTCTCTAAACTCAGCATCGGAACCTCTTTTTTGCATTCCAAAAAAGGCCTCTAAACTCAACTGCCTAGAAACTACTGTAAACGACCCCCTGTGTACATGTACTGATAAGATAACACAGAGGAGAGTTCAGGAGCAGTTGAAAAAAATGCCCAACTGCTCCTAAACGTCCGTTTAACGGCAGCAGTGTACATGAGGGCTTAGACTCCAAATCACTCCTCTACCTTTAAAAATAAAAGATCAAAAAACATATATTTTTTTGATCTTTTGCTTCAAAAAAAAATAAATAAAAATTGTTTACTTCCTCCCTAGACCAGAAGTGATGTCATGACGTCGCTTCGGTCCTCCAAGATCTTAGAGACGATCAGGTCTCCAATCATCTATATGGCCAGCAATGCAGACTGTCGGATCGTTTCCTGGGTGCGCTGGTAAAAACAGTAAGCCCAAGAAACACCTGCGAGAGACAGGGTTGACCCCTCACGCTGCTTGTGAAAGAGTTTCAGCTGCTAATTTGCTGCTTTCACTACTGTAATGAAAAAGCCAGCCGCTGCCTGAAAATAAAATAACAGAGTTATGGCTGATAGCAGTAATGTACTCTCTTCCTGCTCTGCACGTGCCCAGTTGCTCTCTATTCTTGGCACTGTGCCTAAAATTAGAGCCACTAGAGGCCAATCAGCTGACAGCTTTAAGATTTACATTTGCTGAGGAGGGAAGATAGCAACAGGAATGATACAGACTGAGCTGAGGGAGAAAAAAAATAAAAAAGAAAAGCAGGAGTCAGGGATCAGGGAGACACAAAAGAAAAGGATGTTGTCTTATCTTCCCGATTCTCTCTCCATTCTCCTTTATTGGCAGCCTGTGAACTTCTGCACTGTATGCTTTTGTCAACCTTCCTCTCTAGGCAAATCAGGCCAGAGATTATGTGATTTTCAGTAAAGAAAAATCCCTTGAATCCCTCCCACGGAGCTTTTGTGTTCTCCCAGCAGGGGCACAGGAAATATCCCTGCCGGGAGAACACAATGCTTATTAACCACTTCAATACAGGGCACTTTCACCCCCTTCCTTCCCAGCCCAATTTTCAGCTTTCAGCGCTCTAGCGCTTTCAGTGACAATTGCGCGGTCATGCTACACTGTACCCAAATGAAATTGTTATCATTTTGTTCGCACGAATAGAGCTTTATTTTGGTGGTATTTATTCACGACTCCGTTTTTTTTTTTTTGCGATATAAGCGCAAAAAAAGCGGAAATTTGGGAAAAAAACAATATTTTCTTTTTTCTATTTGAAAAGAAATCCAATAAAATCAAATTTTGTCATAAATTTAAGCCAAAATGTATTCTGCTACATGTTTTTGGTAAAAAAAATTCCGTTAAGTGTATAATAATTGGTTTGTGTGATCACGGACATATGTACGCAAATGATCATGTACATATGTGTGCAGGTGATCACGTACATATGTGTGCAGATAATCATTGGGACATGTGATTTTAGTGGGACATATGTGGGGGACATGTTTTTATTATTAGGGACATGTGTTTTTATTATTTGGGGACATGTATGTTTTGGGGACATGTGTGTTTTGGGGACATATGTGGGGACTGTGTTTTCACTGTGTGGTGTGTTGTGTGTTTACACTACACTGATGATCAGTGAGTAAAAAGCTGTGAAAAGCAGCCCATACTCACTGATCATCAGCCGGCTGCAGCGTTCTGCTCTCCTCTTCTCAGCGGTGACTTCCGTGTGAGGAGAGGAGAGCCGATTGCCTAGCAACCGGCTGTTTGTTTACATCACATGACGGCCGTGATTGGACACGGCCGTCATGTGATCAGGAGGGCCAATCACAGAGCCCTCCTGCCGATCTGAGATGTGCCGTGTCCGGGTGACACGAGCACATCGGGATCCTGAACGTCCTATCAGGAGCAGGCGGCTCCCACCCGGCCGTATATATACATTGGCCGGGTGGGAAGTGGTTAAATAGCAGCTATAGCCTCTGGCAATAATTGCATGCCAGAAATTCCACATGCTGGTTGTACCCAAGTCGACTGATGGATCAACTTGGGTACAATCACCCTGCCCATAGATGGATCAAATCTCAGCTGATCCCTGCTGAACCGTCCGATATTTGAATCGTCTATGGCCAGCTTAAAGCGGAGTTCCGCTTAAAAAAAAAAACGAAAAGTTAGCAGCTACAAACACTGCAGCTGTTGACTTTTAATAATCGGACACTTACCTATCCCAGGGTCCAGTGATATGGGGGATCGAAGCTCCACTCGTCTCCCCCTCCGCTCTGCGGCATTTTAACTGTGGGCACCCGGCCACCTACTGCGCATGCGCGAACCGCGCCTGGCTGCACAATCATCTGGGACCTGTCACGTGTCCCAGATGACTGACAAAAGGGAAAGGCAATCTCCCTTCCTGCACCAAGGGAAGTGATGTCAGTTGCCCAGACGCCGAAGGCGGACGATTACAAGGGATCCCCTAGCAACAGGCATTTAGATTTTAGAGGTAAGTAAAAAACACATTTTTCTCCAAACTTTTTTTTTTTTGTTTTTAAGCAAATTAATAATTTTTTTTTTTTTTTTTTGGGGTGGAACGCCACTTTAAGCCAAGACATACAAATCAAGGCTGGAAATTGACATATTTTAATTACAGAAAGTGACAGTTTTTGAGAGGAGAGAAGAAGAGTTCTCAGTAAGGATGTGATTGCTCTGGGCTTCAACAAAATGGCGGCCTCCAGCAAGAAGAAAAAGGAGCAATGCTGGAGGCAATTTCCAGCATGCGCCAAACTTGGTAGCATAAATTATTTTTATTTAATATTTTTGTTTTTAAACATCATTTTAAGCCACTAATCCTGAAAAATTATGCAGATGAGGTCTTTCCTGGCAAGCATATGTGTTCCTGGTCAGTGATGCAGAAATGATGGCACCCACAGATTCAATATAACAGAACGGAAACAAACATTCAGAAGCAGGACAGTGGTGCCAACCTCCTTCTATATTTAAGACAAAACAGAATATCTTTAATTCATATCCAAAGCCCAAAGTGTTTTCTTTTTCTTCTGTATAAAAAAAAAAAAGAAAAAAAAAGGAGAGGGTCAGGTTTTAGTCTAGGTTCAAATCATTCCGTCTGCGCTTGATGTGTTTTTCAGGCACGTTTTGCAGTGCCTTTTGCGTTTATAAACCCTTGTTATTTATGCATTTTTGCATGCATCCAAAGACGTCACCCAGAGAGCCTGCCCCTTGTGATGTCATATGTTGTCAGAAGGGGAGGGCCCTCTGGGTGACGTCATCGGATGGCTACACCCCATGGCTATATAAGAGATGCCAGACAGCGTGCGACAACACAACAGAGGAAGTCAGCCTTAGAAGAAGAGTGGCCTTTGTTTTTAGCAGGTAACCGGAAGTGAGGAAGAAGACGGCTCTGGGCTTCTTTTTTAATAAAGGACTTGTCAAAAACCGGCTCGTTGTTTTTTTTATATATTTCACTGCTTTTTGGGGTCAATGGGTAGGGGTACAATGTCCCTGATACCCATTCACATGGAGGGGGGCAGGATCTGGGCTGCAGACCCCGATCACCAAAGTCGAGGGTTGTCGGGAAGAGGCCCTCGTCTTCATTAACATGGGGGCAAGATGCTTTGGCGGGGGGGGGAAGCAGAGCCCCCCTAAACACCCCCCCATTTTAAGGGCATGTGGCCTGGTATGGTTCAGGAGGGGGGCTGCATGCTCAGATAAGGTCCCTCCAAATCCATACTAGACCTGAAACATTCAGCTGTCAGCAGGGAACCCCTCTGACAGTTGATGACTCATCCGTTAAAGATGCGGCTTCCCGGCCCCCTTCTTAGCAACCATCTATAAACAGTGTTTTAAACCAAAAAATAAAAATCGCAAAACACATCGAAAATTACATCACAACACTTACCTTTCTGGTGCGATTCCATTGAAATCTATTACATGCAAAATACTGGAAAAAAAAAAAGTCCTAACCCTTTCCAAAATCGCACCGGCTGAAAAATGCATAGATGTGAACGTGTACCTTAGGAAACCATGTTAAATGGGCTTTTCTGCAAAATGCACAAAAAAACGCATAGGTGGGAATCCAGGTTTATTGTGGTCTGTGTCCCATTAGCGACGTGCACTCTTTTTATTGGGGAAATCTCCTACAACTGGAGCGGACAGAATCTGGAGCAGCTGTGTGTAGTAACCAATCAGCTTTGATCTTCAGATAGTCCAGTTAAAGTTTGAAAATGTAGGATAGAACCTGATTGGCTACCATACACAGCTTCTCCAGTCTTAGAAAATCCCCCTCTGTGTCTCTCTTGATTTATCCTGGTGACCTGTCACTAAGACCAGAGGAAAAAAAAAACGTAGGACTTGTCATAACAGGATTAGAGTGAAATGTTCATTTGGGGACGCTTGTTCTGGTGCCAACTGTGCAAGAGAGCATTTCACTTTTTTTAAGAGAGATTTCCCATCACTTCCTGTGGTGTGCACAGGACAGGAAGTGAGGGATAATCACTCTAATGGGACACAGATTTTGACTGTATCTATACTTTAATTCAGGTGATTACAAACATGAATTCATCACTAAACATCTTCTCTAAAATTAGTAGACAGGATTAATATAAGATAAATGGAATCAAAATACATGTATTCAATATATACAATTTGTCTTACTCTATCTAGAGATTAAAGAAAAAAATAACGTTTTTTATTATTCAGGATGGGCTTCCAAGTTCCAAAGAAAAAAACTAAAAAAACTTTCAGCATCAACTGTTTATAAAAGCAGGGATAGATCAATGAAAGCGTTGGTTAGTAAATGAGAGCACTACATCTACAAGCAGGACATGCAACCACAAGATGATAAACCTTCATTCACCTTCCAGGTCTAGATCTGTAGACATGACTTCTTTTGTCTGAGATGCACAAAACTTTCTCCCTCAGCAGCAGCACACCGCATGAGATCGGGCTCAAGGTACCTTAGGCGCCCCCTGCCTCCAGAAAAGAAAATGACTTCGCAGGCAGCCATCTTAACTAAGGGCATTTTGAATCCGTGTGACTGCCAAAAAACACCCAGAAACACAACACATTCCATCAAAGGACAACTGCAGCAAAAATAACGTTTAGGTAACAACTTTTCTGACAAACTATCATTTTTTTCCCCTTGTGTTACGTTAAATGTTCTAGCTCTCTCTTGACCGTGTCAAAAATGTCTAGAGAGGGCTCTGAGAGCGAATCACGTGACCATCTCCAGCGCTCTCTGTGGACGTTTCATCAGATTTGGCGACCCGTCGGAATGTGTAACGGAAGTGGCGTTCCGTTACCGCCATCTTGCTACACCCTGCAATCCTCCATAGTAAGGATACACTGAGAAGGGGGAAAGCGGAATCGTGTTACACCCACGGGAGTTGTGCATGTCACACTTATTTTTAACAGTAAAGTGAGTTTATATACTGAAATACTACTAGTACTTAAAGAACTCCGTATGAATGTTTAGAGGTTGAATTTTTAAAGCAGCGAACTTCTGTCAGATTAGCAAACCTGTGAGATCCGCAGGCTCGCCTCTACTTTTAAAGTTCAACATCTTACCAGTCAGACTGAGTTCTAAGCACTGCATTTCACCTGTTAAAAATAAGTGTAAAATGCAAGACTCCGGTGGGTGTAACAAGATGTCCGTTCTCCCCCTTCTCAATGTATCTTTACTATGGAGAAGAGCGGGGTGTAGCAAGATGGCGGCGTTGGATAGTCACTTCCGTTACACATTCTGACAAAACATGGGCACCCTTCTGCGGAGACATTTGCCCCTTTCAACAACTGTAACTTTATTAACAAACGGACGAACATACGCACAAAGGAAATTTCCGAGACTTCCTTATCAGAGCGGTTTACTCAAAAGAGCAGTCCTCCTGTGTCGCCGTGCGTGGCGGCTCCGTCCGGTGGACAGGCCTTCACAGCAGTTCGCATCTATCGTCTCCCCTAACGGACTCGGGGGGTTCTTCACTCACGGCTGTCACAAAGGCCTGCTTCAGGGCGGGTGGCAAGCGCGCGCAAGAGAGAGGTGAGTCTGCGCGCCAAGAAGTCGGCGTGCTGCGAGGAGAGAGAGGAATATATAATGGAAGGGGTAGACGGGATGAGGAGTAATATTGTGCCAAGTACTCAGCCTCCTCCCTCCTCTTCAGTGTGACAGGACCCGGCCCGCCTCACACTCTCACCACAACTCTTCATGACATGGCCGGGGACACTTACCTCCTACCTTCCATAGTCCCTGGATAAGTGCACTGTGTTTCCAGGGGCAGTTCACCTTTACTGGGGAAAAATGCTTATGTAGATAAAGACAAACTGTACAGCTCTGACTAAAGTTAAATAATGCCCTTCCATAGCCCCCGACTGTCCCTGACTAGGAGCGATGTCCCTCATTGCACCTCATTTTGGTCTGATCTATATAGATAGATAAAAAGTGCATTTTATATACATCAAAAAGTGTTTCCCGGTGCTAAACCTTTTCATCTGATTTCTAAATTGCTGCATTTGTAAATTCCAAAAACCAATATAAAGGAATAGTAGTGGTAAAAAAAAAAACTTGTGGGTTTAACCAATCGTGTGTTTTTTTTTTTTTTTTTTTGTACAATTCTCCTTTAAGTGGGTGTGTCCTATGCCTACATACTTTTGCTGATAGGTGTCCCTCATTCCCATCTCAACAAGTTGGGAGATATGTCTTTACTATAGTTGTAGGGCATTTACATATCGGAAGTCTCACTGGTAAACTCCCAGGATGTTGCTATGAGAAGTCTAGCCGTTACTCTTCACTATCACGTTCTCAATTATTGAGCTCAGAGCTACTGCCTCAGGAGAGAAAAGGGATCTTGGATGAAAGAGGTTGAACAGTAACAGCTAGGTTTTCTTAGCAACATCCTAGGAATTATTTGCAGTCAGGCTTTCGGGCGGGGGGGGAACACAAAGCCCACACCTTTTAACGAGGGTGTTTCTTCAGATTTGGCAACCTGTCATGTTTTATCTCCGCCATCTTGCTATACCCTGCACTCCTCCATAGTAAGGATACACTGAAAAGGGGGCAAGCGGACATCTTGTAACACCCATCGGAGTTTTACATTTCGATCATAAAAAAAAAAAATGTTTTCTTATCCCTACTGAAAGCACTGTGTCCCCTGTGTTTCTCCTGCTCTGTAGCTCTGTTATTAGCATGATGACTTCTGACAAGTTCTCCAAGACAGGAGATAAAAGCAGCCTGATTTTTGTCTGGTGGGAGGTTGCTATAAATAGATTAGCAGACAGCTTATCTTGTCACAGCACAGCTCTGTACATTCCTTCCTTTGCCAATGAGGAGAGGCTCAGGTTTGACTTTCCTCCAATCACCTGCCTTTTTGAATTAAAAAAATAAGACAACAGTGAAGTTAGCCCAATTTTTTTTCTTTATATTGTGAAAGATAATGTTACTCCGAGTAAGTTAAGACACCCAACATGTCACGCTTCAAAATTACGCCCGCTCAAGGAATGGTAACACATTTTTACCCTTTAAAAATGTCCATAGTTTTCATGTTTTAAGTTACAGAGGAGGTCTAGGCCTAGAATTATTGCTCTCGCTCTACCGAACGTGGCGATACCTCACATGTGTGGTTTGAACACCGTTTTCATATGCTGACGCTATTCAGGTATATGCGTTCGCTTCTGCACGCAAGCTCGTCTTTATTTTTTTTAAATAATAAAATTGCGTCACTTTTTTTCTTTTCCTATTACAAGGGATGTAAACATCCCTTGTAATAGATAGAAACAGGACCCCTTTAAATATAAGAACTGGGGTCAAAAAGACGTCAGATCTCATGTATACATTAAAATGCAAAAAAAAAAAGGAAAAAAAAAAAGCCCTTTAAGAGCTGTGGGCGGAAGTGACGTTTTGACGTTGCTTCTGCCCTGCAGTGATATGGAGATGTGTGAGGGCCATCTTCGTATCCATACCCACGTAGGGGACCAACTTGATCGCCTCCGCCACTGCTGGCGGCTTTGGTAAGGCACAGGATCCTGGTGGGAGGGGGGGTCCCTCTCCTTCCGCTAATAAGTGATCTTGCGGTGAATCTGCCGCAGAGACCACTTTCATCAGAAACCGGACCGCTCACTGAAGACAAGGATACTGGGGATATGACAGCTAGCTGCTGCCATAACAACAATATCCTCCAAATCGCAGATGTATATCGGCGTGAGCTGGCCTAGAAGTGATTAATAATGGGATACTTGCCTGTCCTGTAGTCTAGCAATTTCGGCACCGCGTCTGATGTTTCCATCAGCTGTCGGGTGCTGCTGCCACCATTGCAGGTAAGGGAACCCGGTAGTTTTTTTTTTTTTTTTTTTTTTTTTTTTTTACCTGCAAGGTAAAGCAATAATGTGCTAATCTGCATCACATACCAGCACATAATGTGAAACTTGCCTGAAAGCTAAGCATTCCAGCAACGTCACTCCCGCGTGGGAGCTGCCATTTATGGCACAAAGCTCTGAAGGAACGGCACAGCTGCATGTACACTAAATATCTCCTAGACAGCGCACGTTTAGGAGATATTTACTAGTGGTGCAACGGATTGTCCCCGATCCGTGATCCGAATGGGTCAACCTGTTTGGATCGGTACACCACGCGATCCGCGGAGCACTCCGCTGCCTCTGCCCAAGGAAAGGCAGTGGCTCTGGAGCGGCAGCCATCTTGGTACACCTGGCGGCTGTCTGTGGATATTACAGTGAGTGGGGGAGATGTCTATTGCAGTGGGGGAGATGATGTGGATATTACAGTGGGAAGTCTTTTTTTATTTTTTTATTTTTTTGCTGATCTGAAAAATGATCCGATCCGAACTGTGAGTTTTTTGATCCGTTGCACCCCTAATATTTACACTACCTATAGGTAAGCCTTACCAATAGGTACAATTTATTGTTGGAAGTTTACTTCCAATTTTAAGCTTAGTACACACAGGCTGAATGTCGGGTGACATTGACTGGTTCAATAGAAACCAGCTGATATTTGGCTGTGTGTACTGGAGTTGGTTCGACAGAAGCCGACAATTCGGCCAGCTTCTGTCGAAGGGGCATGACTGAAAAAGGTTTGCTGGTCGGCTCCCAATCAACGTTCTGCACAAATGGTTGAGGGCGCTGAACAGAGTGTTCTGGATCGGGGGTGGGGGCATCTCCCTGTCAGGACACAATAGTTTAGCAGGGGAGAACGCTGTAATAACATTGGTTTATCTGGCAGTGCTCACTGTTATTCTTGGGACAATATGGAGCAGCACGTGTGTTGCCAAAGCTTGTTTACGTGAAAACTACATCTATAAATAGGCCTTTTTAATTACAGGGTTAGTTCACCTTAAGGCTGGGTTCACAGCTATGCGAATTGCATGTGGATTTTACCGCATCCAATTTGCATGACAGGAGATTGTGACTGGCTCTTTATGGAGCCCGCTCACATATCGCCATTGCGGCTCCAGAGCAGCTTGCACAGGAATGCTGTGCATCTTTGGCTCCATTTCAGGGCAGAATTCAGGTGAAAATTATATCCTGATTCGTTCCTGAAATGAAGAACAGGGACACACTGGACCCCTGCTGCTACCCGATTCCGGAGGTGTGAATCCAGCCTTACAGAAAACTGCTTATGCAGGTAAAGAGTGCCTGTAGATTAAAACAAACAGTGTAGCTCTGATTAATGGTAAATTATACCTCTGCTATAGGTGTGGGCCACTTATCCTGAAACCCGACTGAAAAACTCTGGCACGGCATCATCCTGTCCTGCCTTGTTGCTAAGACATTTTAACCACTTAAGGGCTTCCATATAGCAGTTTTACCCTTTCTTGGCAGCGTCTCTGCACAGGATCGTGTGCGTGTATACTGTATATAAGAAATAGTAATAAGATGGCGCAAAGATCAAACACCGTCCAAAAACCTCTATACTAACGGGGAAAGAGGGGGGGGGAAAGAAAATGGGATCAAGGGAAATAAAAATTATATATATACTGTGTGTGTGTGTGTGTATATATAATATATATATATATATATATATATATATATATATATATATATATATATATATATATATATATATATATATATATATATATATATATATATATATATATATATATATATATATATATATATATATTATACACATGCAAAAAAAACAAAGTTCCTTAAGTATGGTCCATAAAAGTTCAAACTCTTAACACCAGTGGCAGCAACTGTCTTGAGAGGAGAAGCACAACTCTCTAGGAAATATAATGTAGAAAAGACAAGAAGTGCGCCAAACTAAGTGTAGTATATAAGGTAGATTACATTTAATCTGATAAAATCACACAGCCAATTGGCTACTCACAAAAGGACATTGTAGTCAGGCATAAAATGTTAAGGAGGGAGGGTAATCACAGCCACTTCTATCCGGAGGAGCAGAGATGATAAACAGCTGGAACGGCCATTCAAGATGTTCAGCAGCAGAGGCTGCGGTGTAGCAGCCTAGGTTTTGTAGAAAACGCTGCCTCGTGGATGTCCAGATGATGGCAATAGGCAGTATCAGTGCCTTCTAACGTCCGGAGAGTCCGAGAACCCGGAACCGGAAGTGCGTTCCAGCGTGGAACGCAAGCTCCGTATACCGGAAGTGGCGTATCGGCCAATCAGAAGACGCGTTTCACAATATCCATTGTTTCCTCAGTTCTAAAGGCCAGAGCAGCAGGGGAAGCATTTATATAGAGAGCAGGATTGTTTCACACAGCAAATTGATAAATAGACATAATTGCATGGCAAATGAGCTGAATTAATAGCCAGAATACAAAATAGGGATTAGATAGAAATAATTATTAAAAGAAAAAATGAATAGAAGGGGAAACAGATTCAATTGAAATGAACAAACAGGGAATAGGTAAAAAATATAGAATGTAAAAAAATAATGTAAAAAATAATAATAATGAGAAATGATAGAAATAATAATAATAAAGAAGAAAAAATAATAATAAAAAAATTAATGAAAAGAGTATGTATAAAAATATATATATATATATATAAATAATTATTATTAATTATTATTATTATTATTATTATTATTATTTAAAAATAAAGAGTGAAATATAAAAAGAAGTAAAACAAGGGGAAATGTTTAGATGGATAAAAAATAATATAATGATGATAGTGAATTATATATATATGAAATGCATTGTTAAAAGAGACTGATATTTATGCGGGCCCATATTATTTGTTAGAAGAAATACATTGGAGATACCACAAGCACCATACATTTTGAAAAAATAAATTTGTATGTTATTAGTAATAAAAATCTGAATAATTGACTACTTTTGATGTATCAAATCAAAAAGGAAAATTTAAATAAAAATAACGTATTTCAATGTATTTCTGGGGGACAGGGTATGGAGTCATACGGGTGTACATATATATACACATATTTCAGTTCTTACTTTTAATTTATCACTTATTTTTCCTCATTTTCCTTATTTGTATATATGTGTGTGTATATGTGTGTGTGTGTATATGTATATGTGTATATATATATATATATATATATATATATATATATATATATATATATATATATATATATATATATATATATACACATACACACACATATACATACACACACACATACAAATAAGGAAAATGAGGAAAAAATAAAAGTGATAAATTAATAGTAAGAACAGAAATATAGCAAATGAATAGTAATAATAATAATAGATACTAAACCATTGAAAAATAATAAATAGTATGAGTAATAATAAGCAATATATACACACATGCTGAACTCAATAAAAATATATATATGAATCTATATGCACATGCGACAAGCCCATAATATGTAGAAAAGAGTAAAACACTGAAAAAGATGAGAATATTATAACAATATAGAGGGGCTATGGGGGTGTGCCAGCAGGTACACTCCGAATGGATCTATAGTTCATAGGGACGTGTATATATGGGAAATGTGTGAAGGAAAAAAGTTATATAGATATCGATAGGAATCTACCATCTAAAAGTACCTCAGAATCTAGATTACCGTATTAATTTCTATCTCTTCGTTTAGGCCATGGGGGGACATCGTATTCAAAGAATATATCCAATATGTCTCCTGTTGGCAAAGACGCTTAAACCTCTCAGCTGGGGTGAATTTGTCCAGAATTGATTCAATTATCCAGACATTGAGGTCGGTGATGTTCTTATGATGGTATGTAGCAAAGTGTCGGGCGACACTGTACTTAGGGTTACCTGTTTGAACGGCGCGGCGATGATCGCCAAACCTGGCCCTTAGGGCCCTGATGGTTCTGCCTACATACAGGAGGCCACACGGGCACGAAATGCAGTACACCACAAATGAAGTGGAACAATTAAAGAAGGAGCTTAACCACTTGCCGACCGCCGCACGACGATATACGTCGGCAGAATGGCACGGGCAGGCATATGGGCGTATATATAAGTCCCTGCCTGCCCGCGGGTGGGGGGCCCGATCGGGCCCCCCCCCGGTGCCTGCGGCGGTCGGCATTCCGTCGAGAGCGATCCGGGATGAGGGGGCGGCCATTCATTCATGGCCACCCCCTCGCGATCGCTCTCGACGAATGGAAATCCCCGGTGACATCACTTCCTCTCCTGTAATGTAAACACAGGAGAGGAAGTGATGTATTCTCTCCTCCGTGTCGGTATTTTTCGTTCTGACACGGAGGAGAGCGGATCGGTGAGTTGCACCAACACTCTACACACACAGTAGAACATGCCAGGCACACTCACACCCCCCCTTTACCCCCCGATCACCCCCCCAATTACCCCTGCCCCCCAGTCACAGTGACACCAATGTAATTTTTTTTTTTTTTTTTTTTTTTTTTTGCATTGGTGTCATTTGTGACTGTAATAACTGTTAGGGCAGTTAGAGTTAGCCCCCTTTAGTTCTAATGTGCCCCCCTAACCCCCCCCAATAAAGGTTTAACCCCGTGATCACCCCCCGTCGCCAGTGTCACTAAGGCTGGGTTCACATTGCAGCGGTTTATGAGAACGAATGTGATTCGCACCGCACTGCAGTGCAAATCACATCCGATCTCTGTGCGATTCGAGTTCAGCCATTCGCCGCAAATTCGCACGGGACCCTTTTTTTGGCCCGCAGCAGAATCGGATCGCATGGGTGTTCACACCATGCGATCCGAGTTTGCAGATCGCACTGCGATATGCGAACTGATCTGGGGGTGTCAGTAACATTTCACTGACACTCCCAGCAGTTCGCATAGGGCAGTGTGAACTGCCGCCGGGAGGCATGCGATGCGGGAACCCGCCGCGGATTCGCGGCGTTTCCGCATCGCTCCAGTGTGAACCCAGCCTAATAAGCGATCATTTTTCTGATCGCCGTATTAGTGTCACAGGTGACGCTAGTTAGGCAGGTAGGTATTTAGGTTCGCCGCAGCTTTTTATAGCGCCAGGGACCCCCATATACTACCGCATAAAGCCCCCTGATTGCCCCCTAGTTAACCCTTTCACCTGTGATCACCATATAACTGTTACAGGTGACGCTGGTTGGTTAGTTATTTTTTTATAGTTTCAGGGCACCCGCCATTTATTACCTAATAAAGGTTTAACCCCCTGATCACCCGGCGGGTGTCATTTGTGACTAATAACTGTTAGGGCAGTTAGGGTTAGCCCCCTTTAGTTCTAAGGTACCCCCCTAACCCCCCCAATAAAGGTTTAACCCCGTGATCACCCCCCGTCGCCAGTGTCACTAAGGCTGGGTTCACATTGCAGCGGTTTGAGAACGGATGTGATTCGCACCGCACTGCAGTGCAAATCACATCCGATCTCTGTGCGATTCGAGTTCAGCCATTCGCCGCACCCGCCGCAAATTCACACGGGACCCTTTTTTTGGCCCGCAGCAGAATCGGATCGCATGGGTGTTCACACCATGCGATCCGAGTTTGCAGATCGCACTGCGATATGCGAACTGATCTGGGGGTGTCAGTAACATTTCACTGACACTCCCAGCAGTTCGCATAGGGCAGTGTGAACTGCCGCCGGGAGGCATGCGATGCGGGAACCCGCCGCGCATTCGTGGCGTTCCCGCATCGCTCCAGTGTGAACCCAGCCTAATAAGCGATCGTTTTTCTGATCGCTGTATTAGTGTCACAGGTGACGCTAGTTAGGCAGGTAGGTATTTAGGTTCGCCGCAGCTTTTTATAGCGCCAGGGACCCCCATATACTACCGCATAAAGCCCCCTGATTGCCCCCTAGTTAACCCTTTCACCAGTGATCACCATATAACTGTTACAGGTGACGCTGGTTGGTTAGTTATTTTTTTATAGTTTCAGGGCACCCGCCATTTATTACCTAGTCTCACTAGTGTACCCCTAAATTTAGGGGTGTCTACTTTCCAAAATGGGGTCATTTGGGGGGGGTTTGTGCCATCTTGGCATTTTATGGCCTTCAAAACTGTAACGCCCTTAGAAAGCCTGAAGGCGGTGCTTGGTTTTCGGGGCCCCGTACGCGGCTAGGCTCCCAAAAAGTCCCACATATGTGGTATCCCCGTACTCAGGAGAAGCAGCAGAATTTATTTTGGGGTGTCATTTCACATATGCCCATGGCATGTGTGAGCAATATATCATTTAGTGACAACTTTGTAAAAAAAAAAAAAATATTTTTTATTTTTCCTGCAACTTGTGGCAAAATATAAAATATTCCATGAACTCAACATGCCTCTCAGCAAATAGCTTGGGGTGTCTACTTTCTAAAATGGGGTCATTTGTGGGGGTTTTGTGCCATCTTGGCATTTTATGGCCTTCAAAACTGTGATAGGTAGTGAGAAGTGAACTCAAAAATTTACGCCCTTAGAAAGCCTGAAGGCGGTGCTTGGTTTTCGGGGCCCCGTACGCGGCTAGGCTCCCAAAAAGTCCCACATATGTGGTATCCCCGTACTCAGGAGAAGCAGCAGAATTTATTTTGGGGTGTCATTTCACATACGCCCATAGCATGTGTGAGCAATATATCATTTAGTGACAACTTTGTGTAAAAAAAAAAAAAAAAAAAAAAAATTTTTTTGTCATTATTCAATCGCTTGAGGCAAAAAAATAAAATATTCAATGGGCTCAACATGCCTCTTATCAATTTCCTTAGGGGGTCTACTTTCCAAAATGGGGTCATTTGGGGGGGTTTTGTACTGCCCTGCCATTTTAGCACCTCAAGAAATGAGATAGGCAGTCGTAAACTAAAAGCTGCGTAAATTCCAGAAAACGTACCTTAGTTTGTAGATGTGACAACTTTTGCGCAAACCAATAAATATACAATTATTGACTTTTTTTTTTACCAAAGACATGTGGCTGAATACATTTTGGCCTAAATGTATGACTAAAATTGAGTTTATTGGATTTTTCTAATAACAAAAAGTAGAAAATATCATTTTTTTTCAAAATTTGCGGTCTTTTTACGTTTATATCGCAAAAAATAAAAATCGCAGAGGCAATCAAATACCATCAAAAGAAAGCTCTATTTGTGGGAAGAAAAGGACGCAAATTTTGTTTGGGTACAACATTGCATGACCGCGCAATTACCAGTTAAAGCAGCGCAGTGCCAAAGTGTAAAAAGACCTCTGGTCATTTACCAGCAAAATGGTCCGGTCTGAAAGTGGTTAAGGTGTAAGTTTTGCCATTAGTCGTGAACGTTTTTTTTACCATGGGTAACATGCGCACACGTAAGGCAGAGTGATTTTCTACACTGAAACATGCCTAAGAGTGGAATTAATGTGAGCTGTTTCAGGATGCCATCTTTATGAGAGATAGAAGGTTTAATTTTACTAGGCGCGATCTTGCTCTTAATGTTTGGGGCTCTGCGGTAGGCGAACTTGGGGTTATCAGATATGCACTGAGACAGGTGTGGGTCTTGTTTAAGAATAGACCAATGTTTTTTGAAGATTGACTCCATTTTTCTGTAGCTTGAATTGTATTGTGTAATGAATCTAGTGATAGGTGCTGTACTCTGTTTTTTGGGGGAAGGTAGGTTTTCATTTTTGTACATAGTACAGGCTTCATTTATAAGTTTGGGTGGGTAGCCCTTCTCCAGAAATTTTTCTTGTAATGTAGTACTTAGAGAAATATAATCGTCCAGTCTGGTGCAGTTGCGTCTTAGTCTGTAAAATTGGCTTTTTGGCACATTGTTTATCCATCTCGGGTGGTGACAGCTGGAATAATGCAGGAATGAATTTCCTGCTGTCGGTTTTGTGTAATTTTTGGCTATGATGGTGTTGTCGGAATAAGATAATTCCAGGTCTAGGAAGGATAACGAGTCGGGATCCGTAACGGAGATAAAAGATAAACCAAAATCATTATTATTGCAATAGGCCACGAACTCGTTAACCGAGCTTTCGGGGCCATCCCAAATGATGATAATGTCATCAATATATCGGCCATAGAAGACCAGGTGTGCAGCAAAGGGGTTGTCCTTCCCTACAAACCTGGCCTCCCACAGCTCCATGGTCAAGTTGGCATAGCTAGGGGCAAAATTTGCCCCCATTGCTGTGCCTTGTTTTTGCAAGTAAAAAACGCCATCGAATGTAAAATAATTATGCTCTAGACAGAAGCGGGTAGCCGAAAGGATAAATTCAATTTGTTGCGCATTAAGAGAGGGGTCCTTGTCTAGAAAATAAGCTACTGCCTGGAGGCCCACCGTATATGTGGTATCGAGGTGTATAGGGAGCATACATCTAGAGACACCCACCTGTATGTCGGCTCCCAAGTGTGTGGTTTTAACAAATCTATCAACTGGGTCCCATCTCGGATGAAGGATGGGAGACCCTGAGCCAGGGGTTAAAGAAAATGGTCTATATAGAGAGAATAACTAGTAGTAATGCTATCCATGGAGGCTACTATAGGACGACCTGGCGGGTTATTGGTGTCTTTGTGTATTTTTGGTAGATGGTATAGATATGGTATTTGAAAAAAAGGTTTCTGAAAGAAGGCAGCCTCAGTTTTATTAAGTATGCCTTCGGCAAGAGCGTGTGCAATTAGGATATTAGATTCCTCTATGAATCTAGGCAAGGGGTCTGATTTCAATTTTTCGTAGGTATTACTATCGGAGAGTAGGCGGAGTGCTTCCATCATATAGTCAGCCTTATTTTGTATTACTATACTACCGCCTTTATCCGCTGGTTTTATAATAATGTCTTGGTTATCACTCAGCGACCTTAGAGCTTGATATTCCAGAGGACTGAGATTATTACTGAAATGAGTGGGCCTGGACGATTCAGATTTGCAGAGATTTTGGAGTTCAGAAAAAACAACTTGGTAAAAAGTAGATAAATACGGACCTTTTGATTGGGTGGGGTTAAAAATCGATTTGGGCTTGAAAGTGGTATGCATTATGGGAGGAGTAGGTTGGGAGTATTGAGACCATACGAGAAGGTCATCGTCTACATCTGAACTCCAAAGGTCGCACAGATCCTGGAGTGCCTGTTCAGCAGAGGTGTCAGTGGGGTTGACTGGTTCTTCTGGAACTGTACTAGAAGTAGTACTGGATTTCATGTTATAGTGTCTCTTTAGAGTTAAGTTGCGAATTAGTTTATTAAGATCTTTGAATATAGTGAAGGAATTAGGATGTGTGGTTGGAGCAAAATTTAGACCTCTGGATAACAATGAGATTTCATATGTATTTAGGTTTAATGAGGATAAATTATAGATTTTTTATAGTTTCCGAAGTTTGTCCGGGTGGGATGGGTCGGGATTTTTGTTTCCCCCCCCCTCTCCTTCCTCTTCTACGTGTTTTCTTTTTGATGTCATTGATGAGGGGCTGAGAGGGGGGATCTGAACTAAAAAAGAATCTGGGATTGAGGTTAAAGGACCTCCAAAAATAGCAGGGAATATGTTGGAGGAAGTGGTTTCTATAGAAGGACATGTAGCTGGAGCCATAGTAGCTTCAACATTAACCACCAATTCAGTGGGTGCGAGATTAGGATCAACAGGGGCTATTGGCTTGGTAACCAGGGGTACGTTAGGAGTTGAGACTGGGGTAGATTTGCCTTTACCTTTAGAGGGTGGACCATTTTTGATCCCTTTGTGGGGAGGACCCCCAGGTTTTAGGAGCCTGGGGAGGGAAGTGGATAAGGGCAGTGCTGGTGCTGTGGGGGGGGGGGGGGGGGAGGAATTTTAGTAGAATTGAGTTCAGGGGGGTTATTATCAGTGTAATTATTTCTAGTGGGCTTACAGTGTTGTAAGTTTGGAATGAGGGGGGGAGGGGAGGTATGCGTGGTTTTCCCCTTCCATTTAAAAACTCTATTGTTGGTATAGTCATCAATATCCCGTCTGAATTTTCCTAGTTTTCCTTGTATCATTGTGTCTTCACTTTTCTTAGTGTTAATTTTGAACACCTTTAGCCATTCACTGGGTACAGAAGAATAGGTTGAATATAGCTGGGAAATATTATTGGCAATCTTATTACGGAGAATGTGGTATCTTTGTTCTCTATGACTGATAAGGATTTGAATCCATTTCTGGGTACAGAACTCGGCAATCCCCTCCCACTCTATGCGCAAGTCTGTATCAAGAAAGGAACAACTTTTTAGGACCCGGAGTCCCCGAGGTGAAATTTTTGTTTGAAAATATTGTTTCAGAAAGAAACAGTCCCACCATTGTTGATTGGCAGATTTTGTTAGATCTTCTATTCGTTTCATTCGAGTACATGTGTCCCTGTACTTGGCCTCTGGCCACATTCGAGAATGGACTTTAGAACAAAAAAAGTTAGATGGGAAGAGGGTGTATATGTCGTCTAATATATCATATTTGTATTTTTCTATATGATCTATAATTTCCATCTTTACAAATGCAATCATATATATGTATACACAAGATCTGTATGAAACAATATTGTAGTTGCTGAAGTAACCAAAGAAAGGAACACTAATATCAGAATAAAAAATAATAAAAGAGGTAATATAAGTTAATAGCGCTTTTAGAGATACATGTACAGGGTTGATATGCAGCACATCAAAAGAGCTTTAAAGGGTAACCAAGAAATAGTAATAAGATGGCGCAAAGATCAAACACCATCCAAAAACCTCTATACTAACGGGGGGGGGGGGAAGGGGGAAAGAGGGGGGAAAAAAGAGGGGGGGGGGAAGAAAATGGGATCAAGGGAAATAAAAATTATATATAATGTGTACACATGCAAAAAAAAAAAATATATAATACAATGTATACTGTATATATGTGATCCTGCTCTTCCGGGTAGGGAAAGTCCATGTGCGCCGCTGGCGATTTTCCACAGAGGGAGCCCAGTATCAGGTACCGAAGACACGAATTCCGCCAGAACCCACTGATCATCCAGCAGGGAGGTAGAATGGCAGTCTATGTAAACAAGGCAAATTGACGTTCTGACAGGAGGAAAGGCATGGATTCTGTGTTCGTGCAAAGCAGGGACAAGGGTCCCTGTCTTCCCCCTAGTAAAAATGCCTCCCAGAGTACACTGAAACACTGGCTAGACGCACAGTTAATCCTTTGATAACCCCTGATGTTAACCCCTTTCCCAGTCAGTGTCATTAGTACAACGACAGTTGAGATTTTGTAACACTAATTACTGTATTAGGCTACCTTCACACTGATGCGTTTTACAGGCACTTTTGCGCTAAAAAATAGCACCTGTAAACTGCCTCTTCTGCAGCCCCAGTGTGAAAGCCCAAGTGCTTTCATACTGGGGCAGTGCGCTTGCAGCACCGGAAAAAAGTCCTGCAAGCAGCATCTTTGGGACGGTGCGGTGTATACACCACTTCTAAACTTCCCCTGCCATTGAAATCAATTGGCACTGCTGCCTGTAAAGCGCTTCAGCAGTGGCGCTTTTACCTTTTCCTGGGCTGCTAATGGGTTAAAAGTGCCCTGCTAGAGGCTGAAATGTGCTGCTATAAAAGTGGTAAAGTGTGGTAATATTAGTGCCGCTTTACCACTACCACCACAGTGTGAAAGCAGCCTTAGTGTCAGTGTCCGAATGTCCACCGCTATAACTCGATGATTGCAACCATTACTAGTGAAAAATAAATAAAATTATCCCATAGTTTATAGACGCTATATCGTTTGTGCAAACCAATCAATATACACTTATTGGGATTGTTTTTTTTCTCCATAAATAGAGTAGAATACATATTGACCTAAATTGATGAAGAAATGTTTTTTTTTTTTTTTTTTTTTTTACCTTATTTGTATTGGATATGTTTTATGGCAAAAAAAATTCAGTTAAAGTAAGGCTTTGCCGTATTACAAAAAATGTCCCAGTTATGAAGGGGGGTGTAACTCTTCCAGTGGTTAACTTGCTACTGCTCACCCCCATCAGGAGCAAGCTTGCACGTGTGGTCCACTATCTCCTCTGATTTAGCATCACTGAGCCCAGAGCTACTGAGAGAGTGTGCATGCAAGGGGGTTTGAATCAACCGGGAATGCCTTAGGAACAACCTAGCAATAAGGCAAGTTGTGATCTCTGGGAGTTTTTCAGCCAGCCTTCAGGAGATACCTAAATGGTGCACACTTATATTTAGGGCATTATTCAGCTTTAGTCAAAGCTGCACAGTTATTTATTTATTTTTGTACAGGTACCCCTTACCTGCACAGGCTTCCCTTTTTTTTTATTTTTTATTTTTTATTTTTTTTTTCCCCATTAAAGGGGAACTATGCCTTTTTAAAGTATAGCTTCGCCTTTGGAACATATTGCGCCTGTATTTAGGGTGTAACAGGTTCCAGCTTATGGGTCACTCACCTCCCCTCATTCCTTCCCCTGTGACTGCAGACAGGGGATCTTCTCCCCACATCTGCTGTCACTTTTTTAAAAATCTGCGTAATTCAGTCCCAGGAATATGTGAATGAAGAAACCACAAGTCCCTTTGTCCACAACTTGTAGTTCTCAGTGAACAGTAAGGGTGCTAATGAGCAACCTTTGAGTTCATTGACACTTCCTCCAGCTTTCTAAAAGCTCGTACAAAGGTACAGGCAAGAAAGCTAGAGTCTGACATTGCACCCCGTGATCAGTGCATCACAAAAATGCTTTGGAGGCTCCTGTGGGGTAAAAATAATTCACATAAATAATTTTTTCCTGCACAATTATGTGCATTCATTATTTTTCCCTGAAAAGTGAACTTGGCCCTTAAATCTAAATTCCTGCTATGGATGTTACAGCATAATCCACGTGGAATGTGTAATGCTGCGTACACACGTAGCCAACTATCCGGCGGACTTAGTCTGCCGGACTTTCCGAACGAGCTACTTGCCCACACACGGCACTTTTTCATCGGACTAATACGGCGTACTAAGTCCGCCGGACTATCCGCCGTACTTTTGAAATGAATGGACTCGCCCACACACGCGGAGGAAAGTCCACTCATTTTGAGCGCGTCTCCAGGTAGCTGGGGCCAGTGAAGGAGGAGTCGCTGGCCCCGTCACCTGGTATTGACTTAAAGGGGAACCCCTACACCGACAAATCGGCATGGGGGCCCCCCCCCTAGGTCCACATCAGACCCTTGTCCGAGCGCGCCCCCCCCCCCCACCTGAACCGTGCCAGGCCGGGTGGCCTCAAAATGGGGGGGGTGCCTTGGGGAGGGGGGGCCGCGCTTATCGGAATCCGGGAGCCCCCTTTAATAAGGGGGCCCCTGGATACCGGCCCCCCCACCCTATGTGAATGAGTATGGGGTACAATGTACCCCTACCCATTCACCTGTAAAAAAAAAAAACACAACACCACAAGGGTTAAAATAGTTTATTGCATAGCTACGGGGGGTCTTCTGTCCGTCTTCTTCGGGGGTCTTCTCGCCGGACTCCTCCGCTATCTTCTGCTAGCTCTTTTGCTAGCGGAGGAGCCCGGCTTTCTTCTTCGCCGCCGCCCTCTTCTTCCGACTTCGGGGGTCTTGTCCCCCTCTTTGGTTCTTCTTGCCGGGCCACCGCGCCTTCTTCTAGCTCTTTTACAGGCGGTGGCCCGGTCTTCTGTCGCCTTCTTCTCTTCAGATGTTGCCTCATCGCTCTCTCCGCTCACAATGACGGGGACGCGGCACGCGGTGACTTATATAGGAACATCACCGGATGATGTCCCCGCCCATTATGATGTCACAGTCCCATCATCCACTGGGACTGTGGCATCATAATGGGCAGGGACATCATCAAGAACAGAAGACTGGGCCACCGCCTGTAAAAGAGCTAGAAGAAGGCGCGGTGCCCCGGCAAGAAGAACCGAAGAGGGGGACAAGACCCCCGAAGTCGGAAGAAGAGGGCGGCGGCGAAGAAGAAAGCTGGACTCCTCAGCTAGTAAAAGAGCTAGCAGAAGATAGCGGAGGAGTCCGGCTAGAAGACCCCCTGAAGACGGAAGACCCCTGGAGCTGTGCAATAAACTATTTTAACCCTTGTGTGTTTTTTATTTTTACTTTTTTCCACAGGTGAATGGGTAAGGGGTACATTGTACCCCATACGCATTCACATAGGGTGGGGGGCTGGGATTTAATAAGGGGGCTCCCGGATTCCGATAAGCCCCCCCGCCCGCAGACCCCGACAACCAACAGCCAGGGTTGTCGGGAAGAGGCCCTTGTCCTCATCAACATGGGGACAAGGTGCTTTGGGGTGGGGGGGCCGTGCGGCCCCCCTTCCCCAAGGCACCCCCCCATGTTGAGGGCACGAGGCCTGGCACGGCTCAGGGGGGCGCTCGCTCGTCCCCACCCCCTTTTCTGGCCGGCCGGGTAGCGTGCTCGGATAAGGGTCTGATGTGGATCTGGGGGGGGACCCCCACGCCGATTTTTCGGCATAGGTATTCCCCTGTAAGTCCATACCAGGTGACGGGGCCAGCGATGCCTCCTTCGCTGGCCCCGGCTACCTGGAGACGAACTCAAAATTAGCGGACTTCTCTCCGGGAAGGAAAAGTCCGTTCATTTCAAAAGTACGGCGGACTGGCACACACACGGCCAGATTGTCCACCGAAATGCGAGTCCGGCGGACAGATTGGAGTGCAAAAATACTTTCTAAGTCTGCCGGAGGCTACACACGGGCGGATTGTCCGACAGACTTGAGTTTGCCGGACTTTACCACCGGATTGTTTGATCGTGTGTACGCGGCATTAATCACAGCTACTTCAGTGATCTTCACTAGCTTTGGCTTCTGTGCAGAATGGCCACAAAGTGACCAGGAGAGTCGCTTGGCACTAGCACCATTCACACACACCATGTATTTTTCTCAATGAATGTAGGACATTCTCTGGATTAGGTGGAGACCAAAATGACGACAGACAGCACCCTGTCTCTCCACAGCATCCAATCGGAGAACATCTTGCTTTCATTAAGACAAATGCCAGGTGTTACGTGACATAGCGATCAGGTGACCTCTGAGGTTACACTGTAGTGCGACATCCACTTAGCACATGACCCGGAAGATGGTCCTGATCAGTGTAATAGTGGTGACTGCTAAATTGATTGTCCCCTTCCACATGGATCAGCCAGGTATGGCACATATATACTTAGAACCATATGTGCTGTCAGGGAAAGGGCCTCTTTTTGTGAGTCTGCTTTGCTCCATGTTACACCCATATGAGTTTAACATGGTCTTAACGAGGAAGTAAACCCCGATGGGTTTACTTCCTCTTTGATTCCCTGCAAAGGTAAAGCATAATGGACTACTATGCATCGCATAGTAGTCCATTATGTATCACTTACCTGCCACAGGAGCCAGCGATGTCACCGCTGTCCCCATGTAGCTGTGATTCGCCGGAGCAGCGATGACGTCACTCCCGTGCATGCGCACGGGAGCTGACACTTGCAGCATATCGCCGCGATCTGCGGCTTACCCAGTGCGCCTGCGTGGCGCTGTCTACGGCGCATGCGCCGTAGACAGCGGTGGCTGTCTTCAGGTAAATATCTCCTAAACCAGTGATGGCGAACCTTGGCACCCCAGATGTTTTGGAACTACATTTCCCATGATGCTCATGCACTATGCAGTGTAGTGGAGCATCATGGGAAATGTAGTTCCAAAACATCTGGGGTGCCAAGGTTTGCCATCACTGTCCTAAACCATGTAGGTTTAGGAGATATTTCTTGGACCTACAGGTAAGCCTTAATCTAGGCTTACCTGTAAGTCAGTTGTTTGTAAGGGTTTACAACCACTTTAAAGGTGGCAATAGCCTTCAGTGCTGCATTACAGGTTTACTACCCCTTTAACTATTTTCTACACTAACGTGTGCCCACTGGGCTCACTGTATGTTGCCTCGGCTATATAAACTATACCTGTGGCAGATCTTGCCAGGGCAAAGGCTTTTAGAGAGGACTGAATGCTAGCCCCTTGCCTTGCGATTATGGGCCTCTTTGTGAGCTGTATGCCTGGGTACCCTGGAGGTGGTGTTGCTTTAGATTCAGGTCCATGTCCCCAAGACACGCAGACTGTGGGAACCCTGTATATGCCAAAGACTATTCTTGGTTGTTAATTCTGAACAATACATGAGCCTTGAAAGAGCTGATCACATTGACCTGCGGAGACAGATGTCTGGTCACCTAGGCTGCCTTAAGTGCTGTTAATTAACATGTTAATTATGTAATTGTCTTTTTAAGTTGTCGCTATAGGGGGGGGGGGGGGGAGTATCCATGAGCCAGCCCTACCTCATTATCTAACCCCTTGTGTTAAAAATGTATAAATAGGCTATATTCTGTCCAATAAATCTTTCAAGATTCTACAAGCTAATTTCGGCTAGACTTGTATTCAATGCAGCTATCATAATATATCTCTCTGATGGGCAAACTGGAAGAAGCGGGATATACTGACGGAAGCACTCGAGCGGAGTGTGGGATAGGATCTGTCACATATACCACCTTGTAGTCTGTCAGTGAGAGGAGAGCTTTTCACACCGGAAACAAAATAGAAAAAAATTAAAGCCCACAGTGGGAAGCCACACAGTTCACATAGCTACAACTAAGCCCATAAGTGGGTGAAATGCGTTAATAGGGCATGGCGTTTCACAGGAGGCAGAGTCAAAGCTATTTTGATACTCTGTAAACCAGGCTGATTATCAGTGTGTGCCTCGATTATTTTATTCTTACCTTTTTTTTTTTTTTTTTTTTTAATTTTTTTTTTTTTGCTGTTGGGCCCTTGGGAAGCTGGCACCCAGCAGGGTTAGAATCGCAGCATAACTTGGAAGGAGCTTTGATGTTAACAGCACTTTGGGTTAACTGGGTTTTACAGAACAAAATACAGCAGCTCTCAGCCATTCATAGGCAGCTTTGTATTCTCTGAATACCAAGCTTCCACTGACTGGCTGCGGCAGAAAGGAGGGCAGATGGTGTCACCATCTGACTATGCGAATCAGGAGAAGCTTTCTATTCATTTAGAGATTACAAATCTACCTATGAATGGCTGATAACAGCTGAATCTAACTGTTTTGTTTTGGGAGTGAGACAGGAAGTTCTCGTTTCACTGGCGGAACACAAGGCTGTATGTAGCAGGTGCTACATACAGTTGTTACAGCATGCCCAGCGGGTGCACCTGTTAGGCCTCATTGACACATGAGGCAGATCCGCTCAGCGGAGTCCCCCAGCTCAGCAGTTGATCTCTGCTGAGCTGGTGGATGACAGGTCCGTCTCAGCTGACTGGGCCTATCAGATCGCAGCATGCCCGTTTTTCATCAGATCTCATCTGATCCACCCAGCCGGAGGGCAAACGTATTGCCATATGTCTGATTTTAGTGGATCGGATGGCAGACTGGTGTCGGCAGACTGGTGTCGGCAGACACATCTCCGCTGACATCCACTCAAAGGAGTTAATGGATGGCCCGCTCAGATCTGCCTGAAAAACGGGCAGGCTGATCCGAGCGGGCTTGCCGTGTGAAAGGGGCCTCAGTGTAGAAAATAAAGGGATGGTAAACCTGGTATTCAGCTTTAATTAAAACAACTAGGTCTTGGTACAGTGAAGGAGAAGCGGAACACGGATGAGCTTATTTTTCTGTCGCTTGGCTCTCTCCTCATGAACATGCTTGTTATTGGCACATTAGCAATGCATGCGCTTTGCTTCTTTTGCTGCCTCTCCCTTTAAATTCTTTGTATGTATTCCCACTGGTCCATTGTGCTTCTGTTGTGGTGTTAAAAATCTTGCATTGAAAACTAAGCAAGAGTGCATCAGTGATGCAGTCTTTGAGTAGCATGACCTATACAAAACACACCATAAGCACATTAACATTGCATCAAAATCTTGTGCATTTTTAGTGCAGTTATTGGCAAAATGCAGACAGCACCGTATTTTTGCCAATATTTTGGTGCATCTCTACTTTTGTAGATGTCCCCTCCTGCCACCTGTAAGAACAATCAAGCGGCAGAACTGCTGCTATGATCGTTCTTACGGTGTACAGATTCGCCAGCTCTAAAATTATACCTAAATGATGCCTGTAGCTGCAGGCATCATTCAGATATACCCACTGAAAGTCAAAGATGTCATATGACCACCTAGATTGTATAATGCATGCATCTTTTTAGTCCTCGGGTTCACTACTTTACATTTAACAACATAGACACTAGAGCTGCACAATTTGGGCTAAAATGAGAATCGCATATTTTTTTGCTTAGAATGAAGATCACGATTCTCTCACGTTTCTTGGCGTAACATCATGTTTCACGTTATACAAAAAAATTGCGCTAAGTTTACTACTTAGTTTGGTTTTTGAATTGATTGTAGTGTATTATTTTTACCCCCAATAGCATTTGATAGACAAACAAATACAGTGACATAAAATATTGCAACAACACGACACATTTTATTCTCTAAGGTCTCTGCTAAAAAATTATATACGAGGTCTCATGCACACTGGACGTTAAAATAACTTAAATATAAAAACGACAGTAGCTTTGCAAAGAGTTTTCTAACATTTTTGCAATAGTGTTATATTTTAGGAGGGTTGTTTTGAAGAAATTATTTTTTTTTTCAATGGATTAAAAACGGTAAACGCTAGTGAGCTGCGTTTTTGAGCGTTTATCAGCCTTTTTGACGTTAAAGCGTTAACACGATGCAAAAAACATTGCATTCAGTTGTACATGTGCGAGAAACCGTTCTCAAAAACATACTTTTATGTCCATATCAACGTGGATCGCATGTAGTAGAACATAAAAAAAACAATCAATTAGGATGGGTGTGGGATGGAGAAGAGAGAAAAGGGGGAGAAATGTTGATTTTTTAACTTGTAAGCAACAAGTGGCCAGAAAAAGGTTTGGACCTAGAGTTGCCACCACATCCCTTTAAACACGAACACCTATGAATTACACAGGTTCTGAAGCCAATTTTAATGCTGATGATAAGGCACTGGGTGAGCTTAATTACCACCTTAATCAGCCACAGAACCTGTGTAATTAATATGTGTTCGGGTTTAAAGGGATGAGGTGGCAACCCTATTTGGACCCCTTTCACACTGAGGCACCTGAAAAGCTCCTGAAAAATGCTTCCCGTTCATTTCAATGGATGCTTTCACACTGGGGTGGTGTGCTGGGGGGGCAGTGAAAAAAGTCCTGCAAGCAGCATCTGTGAGGAAGATTTGGAGCGCATAAAAAAAAAAAAAGCCTCAAAAACGCTTGTGTGAAAGGGCTCGAATTGAACAAGCTGAAGTTAGAAGCTTATTGGCTACCATGCACAGCTGCACTAGATTTTGCACTTTCCAGAATCCTAAATAAATCCCACTGTGTTTTATTCTATATAGTATGAGGCTGTGTAGGCTAGGTTCACATGGAGCATACATTTATTTCTGATATCAGAATGCTTTGATCCCAGGCTAGAGGCAAACTGTGGTGTGGTAGCTAGAATAAAAGTGACGCTAAACTTTGGTTAAAAAAATATGTATACTTGTTAGAGGTTGGCTAGGTTCGTTCCCCAGGGTCCCATTGTATGGAGGAACATTGCCACCCTCTTGTGCACGTTACTGAGTGGGACTATGCGCATAGAGCAGTTCACATGACTTCAACAACACATGCACTGCTTGTACCAAACAAATGGAAGTAAGAAGAAAAAAGTTGAGGTTTGGGAGGTCAGGGAGGATATTACACGGAGGCAGTTAAACATTAAAGCGGAGGTGCGCCCACCGCTACAAAAATTGAAAGCGACACTTCCCTTTCTTGGAATCCAGCAATGTCGGCTCCTCAGCTGATTTTTCCATCACCTGTCAGGTGCGTGCCACTTCCATTGCAAGTAAGGGGACCCGCCTTTACGCCAGGAACCCTACTGCACATGCGCAAGTACGAATGGAAGTTCCACTTTTGGGTGGAACTCCGCTTTGAGAGGTTTTCATAAAAAGATTACAGGGGCATTAACTAGTGGATGGTCGTGGCTTATATTTGAAGTATAAGGTTATCATTTAGTGTTACTTTAATTTTTCATTTGGTAAACACATTTTTTGTACTGTATTTATTTTCTCAGTTTTGATTTTATTTTTTTCATTTTTTTTCTTTCTATTTGTTGCAGACAATAGAAACTAGCACTGATCCCAGGGATGACATAAAACTTAAAATGGGTAAGCAATATTTATTATTTTACACTCATGTAAGTAGGCTGTCTTAAAGCGTTACTAAAGTCAAATGATTATTTTTTATTAAAATAATAAACATTTTCTACTTGCCTGCTCTGTGCAATGGTATTGCTCCGATCTTCCTCCTTCTGGGGTCTCCGGTGGTGATCTTAGTGTTTTTTTATTTTTTTTTTCTTTCTTCCTCCCGACCTGTGTCTCTATGGAGCCGCGCTCCATAGACTTATGCTGGCCATACACGCACACAATTTTAGCCGTTTGCAGACTGAACGATTATTCGTTGGTCGAAAGCTTATTGGCCACTAACTGCATGATCATATTAATCGCTGGACAACAATAAAAACATATAAATCATACAATACAGAGTATTATTTTTCGATTTGCAGCATGCATGTTAGAGGTGCGCATCTTCACTGGCCTCACAATTCGATTCGATTGCGATTATCAGGTCAGCGATAAGATACGATTCCACGATGCATCACGATTACTGTGCGCGGTTTTCTTAAAAAAATAAATAAATTCAAGCAGTCAGGACAACTTAATTTTCTTATTTTATATGTTCTTAAAAAAAAAAGACAACACTCGTGCATGCATCAAAGTCTAATCACAGCAGACAACTTAGAGGAGTTCCAGGCTCCCAACCCCCCCAAAAAAAATATACTACAGGAGATGGTCGGAGACTGCAGACATACTACAGGAGATGGTCGGAGACCAGTGCTATCAAATTTCGGTGCCAGGAAAGCAACCCTGGTTGTTTGCCCACTGGTCCACTGTCTGAGGATTCCCCCATCCGCCTGGAATGTGTAGATGGGGGAATTGGATCATATTCTTTTTCCAGTGTAATGACAAAAAAAAGCGATCAATGTATGGACTGCATAAGTGGCTTAGGGGTAACTGGATCTTGGAAGAACAGAGGGGGAGGGAGACAGATAGAGGAGAGAAAGGGACAGTTCAGTTATCAATATGTAATGAAAAATGCAGAGCTCACTGATTCAGGGAGGAGGCTGGAAGGTCTCACAGCTTGGAATGTGTAGCTGCTGCTGTTCATATCTCCCGCGCACACCCCCCTCTCTCCTCTTCACAGCTGTAAATCGGGATAGGAGAGTGGGCGGGCCAGGTAGACACAGGGAGAGAGAGGAGGCGCAGCTGTATGCAGTACATTCAATGGTCCGTTGCTGGGAGGGGAGGTGAACTTTGCTGGGCTGTGTGTGAGACGAGACTCTCCACTCAGCTGCAGCCACCAACCAGCCTCTAAATGTACACACTGATCATCCTGTCCTACGGACGGGAGAAATCTGTGTTATTTTTTTTTTTTTTTTCTCTGTCACAAGTATAATGGGAGGCTGGAAACAGTGCATTGTCCCTCCCACAGTGCAGGATCAGACAGACAGCTACACTGATCTGTCTCGCAGCTCTGCGCCCGCTGATGGGGAGATGAGGGGTGTCCACAGCTCCAAATCCCGAGGCGGGGGAGAGCCTGGGTGGGGGCAGCATGCTGAGGCCAGATCATTGACGGGGAAAGGCTCAGCCAGCCGAGCGGTGGCTTGTCATGACCGGCAAAGACACTGCTGTGCGGGAAGGGGGAGGAGCCAAAATGTCATCCATAATCGATTCTCCTGGCTAACCGCATCGATGCCGAATCGGGAAGGGCAAAATATCGATGCGGCGATCAATTTTCACCACCCCTAATGCATGTATACATTATGGTTGAAACAGTAAAATTTTGAAATTAAGAAGCGTGTTTTTTTTTTTTTTTTTTTTTTTTTTTTTTATAGCCAAAAATGTAAAACGCCTGTAGCCTAAACGCGAGTTTCCGTGTTTAGCGTTTGAAATAGCTCTAAACCAGGGCTCGACAAACCCCGGGCGCCAGGTCGCATTTGCGACTAGAATTAGCGACCTGACGCCTGGGGCAGCACAGCTGGGGGTTATCCTGTCTCCGTGCACACCCCCCCTCCCCCCCGGCGTGATCGCGCCGGCAGGTAATTTGGGGCCTTCTGTGGTCCTATGCTTTCTTCTGGAATCTGGCGCCCTCTTGTGGTGGCCGTTGGTATGACAACCAGCATTGCTAATGGAACTTCCCCTGCCTTTTTTCACTGCCCACCTATCTCCTTCCCTTTACTTGGAACCCCTAAATATTTATATATATTTTTTATTCTAACACAGAGAATAAAATGGCAGTCGTTGCAATACTGTCTGCCGCACCGTATTTGCGCAGTGGTCTTAAAAATGCAGTTTTTTGGGGAAAAATAATTTATTTAATTAAAAAATAAGACTGAAAAAAAAAAAAATGAAATAAAATGTCCCTGTCAGAGCTATGGGCAATGACTTGGAGACAGGTGGAGGGGGGTGCCATCTTCCCCTCACTCGTCTCCATGTCAGGCCAGGGACAGGTCCGGATCGCCATTATAGACCTGGCTCCTAGATTCCAAGAAAATTTGTCAAACCCTCCTCTAAACTCGGCTTCTGAACCTATTTTTTTGCGTTCCAAAAAAAGCTTCTAAACTCAACTGCCTAGAAACGACTGTAAACGTCCCTGTTTACATGTGCAGATAACAGAGAGGAGAGTTCAGGAGCAGTTGAAAAAAAAATGCCCAACTGCTCCTAAATGTCCGTTTACCGGCAGCAGTGTACATGATGTCTAAATGTTACTTGCCTGGAGCTCTGGCCTATCTTGTCACTGCACTGTCCTAAAGCAAAGTGAGAAAATGTGAAGTCTGTCACTGCTACCGTATTTGCTGGCGTATAAGACGACCCCCTATTTTTCAAGTGAAAACATAGGTTTTGGGCAATACTCGTGGTATAAGACTACCCCCCTTCTGAGGCCACACCATTTAAAAAAAACATTAGAACCATTAAAAAACACAAAGCAAGAATGCCAACTACTCATCTGCCATGCTGTGATATGTCATAAAGTAAATCAAACAATAATAACACAAACAGAGATCTATTGAATGCCACAACTCTGGAAAGTAGAATTTTTCACTAACCAAACCTATACCACTTTTGGGTTACATTCTATGGGAATTGTCCACCAAAATGCATTTAATAACCCCCCCTGTCATATGTCCCAGATTTACCTGTCCCTCTTGGGTGCCTGGGACCTCAAAGGCAAACAGCAGGTTGTATAGTAGTAGGAGATCAGTGAATGGATTTACCCAGGGAAGTATGGTGAGCGGTGTATTATTTTAATGAATGCAATGCCTGCTTGGATTGGCAGAGGCTGTAGCATCATCAGCCCTTGCCTCGCTCTCTCTCAAAGCCAATCCGAGCAGGCTACTCTATGTAGCCTGCTCAGATTGACAGAGGTTGTTACTCCAATCCAAGCAGGCTCTGTATTCATTAATAGAATACATCGCTCGCCAGGATTGGCTCAACGGCATATACCATTTGTAGCTGAAGCCACATACAGTATTAGCAGGCATTTGGGGGCTGACATCCATCGGGCAGCATTGTATACCCGGCGTATAAGACGACCCCCGATTTTTGGGCAAGTGTAAAAGGTAGTCTTATATGCCAGAAAATACAGTAAGTCCACTTCTGAAAGTGCTATTGGCATGGTTGTTTTTCAGGGGCTTCGTTATTTTCAGCACTGATTTTCTATGTGTATACAGATCAGGAGCTTTTGACTTCACTCTATCTTTTTATCCTGCTTGTGTGTTTCAGGCCAGTGATATTAAGTAATCCAAAAACAGGCCACTTGTATTCCTAGGTCAGTCATGACAGCCCTTGTATGTCTTTGGCGAGCAGTTTCTTTTAAGCTGGAATTTCTGTTATCACTTACTTATGGGTTCAAATCTTTTAGATTCCAGAAGGATGCTGCCAGGTCTGCCAGGCTTTTCGTACAGGAACCATAGTCTGTCAGCTGGTGTCCGGCTAGTAACCAAGTTACTGAATTTACTTTGTTTTATAGCTTAATGTTCAGTTCGTTGGGCTAGCTAATGCACAATGATGATCAATTATTTTTAGTTGTGTAAGGTGATTCTGTAGGGTTTTTTTTTTTTTCTGTATCCCTGTTAACCACTTGCTTACTGGGCACTTAAACACCCTTCCTGACCAGACCAATTTTCAGCTTTTGGTGCTCTCACACTTTGAATGACAATTACTCAGTCATGCAACACTGTACCCAAATGAATTTTGTGTCCTTTTTTCCCCACAAATAGAGCTTTCTTTTGGTGGTATTTGATCACCTCTGGGGTTTTTATTTTTTGCGCTATAAATGAAAAAAGACCGAAAATTTTGAAAAAAAACGCATATTTCTTTGTTTCTGTGACAGAATTTATGCAAATTATTAATTTTTCTTCATAAACTTTGGCCACAATTTATACTGCTACATATCTTTGGTAAAAATAACCCAAATTAGTGGATATTATTTGGTCTTTGTGAAAGTTAGAGAGTCTACAAGCTGTGGTGCGAATCGCACAAAATTGATCACATCTGATGTACTGGTGGCCTATCTCGCTTCTTGTGACCCGAACAACCCAGGAAAGTACAAATACCCCCCCAAATGACCCCTTTTTGGAAAGTAGACATTCCAAGGTATTTAGTAAGAGGCATTGTGAGCTTTTTGAGGTTGTCATTTTTTTTCCCACAATTCTTTGCAAAATTAAGATTATTCATTTTTTTTTTATTTTTCTCCACAAAATTGTCATTGTAATAGGTTATTTCTCTCACATGGCATGTGTATACCACAAATGACACCCCCAAAACAATTCTGCTAATCCTCCTGAGTATTACAATACCACATGTGTGTGACTTTTTCACAGCCTGGCCACATAGAGGCCCAACATGCAGGGAGCGCCATCACGTGTTCTAGGAGCATAAATTACACATCTAACTTGTTGACTACTTATTACACTTTTGAAATACCAGGACAATGACACGTGACACTGATGACAGATGGCACTGATACGTGGCAATGATGACACTTATACGTGGCACTGATGACAGATGGCACTTATACGTGGCAATGATGACACTAATACGTGGCACTGATGACAGGTGGCACTAATACGTGGCACTGATGACAGGTGGCACTAATATGTGGCACTGATGACACGTGGCACTGACAACAGATGGCACGTGACACTGATACGTGGCACTGACAACAGATGGCATGTGGCACTGATACGTGCACTGATACGTGGCACTGATACGTGGCACTGATACGTGGCACTGATACGTGGCACTGATGACAGATGGCACTGACAACGGCACTGGGGTGGAGCAGGTGGCACTGGGGTGGGGCAGGTGGGGCATGATGGCACTTTTTTTTTTTTTTTTTTTTTCTCTGTGCACTGACGGTTGCTGCAGCCGTTCATCTCTCCCCTCTCACACGCTGTCTGTGTGAGGAGGGAGAGCGGCGCTGAGAGATGATCTCATATGTTTATATTGGTTCATATTTCAATATTTCATATTGGTTCATCTTTCTGCAGTACAAGTGAAAGCATCTTCTAACCATCTGTCCCAAATTTTGATATTTGTTCGGGGCAGCCTCTGTGCATATGCAGTGCTTTTTTTATTCATTTCTTTTATAGGGGAGGGTGATGTTTTGGCTTGTTTTAATTATATATTTTTTTTCTGATTCCTTGTAGATGAAGATATGAAAGAAATGATCTGGGAGAGTGAACATAACTCGAAGTGTAAAGCACATTTTAAAGACTCGGCACATGATTCTTTCTCCACGTACAATCATGAGGTTTGAATGCTTCCGTTTATTTCTAATAGTGGGATTTTAAACTTTGGAGCCATAGCTGCAAGCAACAAGTGCTACCATATTGACAACTATGGGCACGCGCGCGTGCACACACTTTGAAATCAATAGAAGTGCATGTCAAGGAGTCTAATACAATATGTCAATGCAAATGATGCGTTGAAGCACAGTATTATGTGCATTGATCTAAAGTGTGAAATGCTTTGCATTGGCATGTATGTAATGGGAGGGGTATGCCTATATATCAAGAATAATGTACAAGTGAATGTGAGAGATGACATCACTAAGGGATCTAGGGAGGAGGTGGAATCTTTATGGGTAGGGATGAAGCTAAGGGAAAAATACTGGGAGTATGCTATAGGCCCCCTAACCTGAGGGAGGAAGGGAAGACAGATCACCTATCACAATTTGTATTAGCAGCAAGGATGGGAAGTGTTTTATAGTGGGTGATTTTTAACTATCCAGACATAGACTGGGCAGAGGGAGCCGCACATTCATCTAAGGCTTGCCAGTTCCTAAATGTCTTGCAGGACAATTTTATGGGTCAGATGGTAGACACACCAACTAGAAATAAAGTGTTACTGGATCTACTTATTACCAACGATACAGACCAGATCACGGATGTAGAAATACGGGGCAATCACAGGTCATTTAGCTTCAGTATAAATCGCACAAATAGGAAATATAAGGTGAATGAAAGACACTGAATTTCAAGAGCCAACTTCCATAAACTATGAGCTTTGCTATAAGGCATAAATTGGGGTAAAATCTTAGGAACAAAGAACATGGAGAGATTGGTTTGCTTTAAGATAATATTAAATAAGGGCATTAGCCAATGCATCCCATTGGGTAATACATTTTAAAAGGACGAACAAAAGTCCTGGATGGCTTAACTCCAATGTAAAAATGCATATAAAAGCAAGGAGAAGGCCTTCAAAAAATGCAAGGTTGAGGGCTCATCAGCGTTCAGACTTTATAAAGAATGCAACAAGAATGTAAGGGTGCAATAAGGACGGCTAAGATAGAACATGAAAGACACATAGCGGAGGAGAGCAAAAAAAATCCAAAGAAATTCTTTAAGTTTATAAAAAGTAAAAAACGGAGGACAGACCATATTGGCCCCATAAAGAATGAGGAAGGACATCTGGTTAAATGGGATGGGGAGATGGAGAAGGTATTGAATTTGTTCTCCTCAGTCTTTACGAGGGAATCGGGGCTTCAGTAACCAAAACTGCAGTGTTTATCCTCATGACACATCACAGGAAGCACCTCCATGGTTAACAGAGGACAGAATTAAAATTTAGACTTGGGGAAACGTGAACATTAATAAATCACCAGGACCAGATGACTTGCACCTGATTGTACTTGGGGAACTCAGTCAAGTAATTGCCAGACCATTGTTCTTACTTTTTTACTTACAGTCTACTGACTGGAATGGTACCAGCTGATTGGAGAAAAGCAAATGTAGCACCAATATTTAAAAAAGGCCCAAAATGTGATACATCCTTGGGAATTACAGACCAGTTAGCCTAACATCAATACCCTGTTTCCCCTAAAATAAGACCTAGTGTGATTGTCGGTGATAGCTGCAATAAAAGCCCTACCCCCAAAATAAGCCCTAGTTAAAGTCCTTGTAGGTCTTCTTTTCAGGGTAGGGCTTATTTTTGAGGAAACAGAGTAGGGCTTATTTGGGTGGTAGGGCTTATATTGCAGCCAACACCGACAATCACGATAGGTCTTATTTTAGGGGAAACAGGGTAGTATGTAAACTCTCTTGGAGGGGATGATAAGGGACTATATACAAGAATTTAGTAATGAGAACAGTATCATTAGCAGTAATCGGCATGGATTCATGAATAATCATTCATGCCAAACCAATCCACTAACCTTCTAATGAGAAGGTGAGTTGCCATCTAGATAAAGGAAAGCCGGTAGACGTGGTGTATCTGAATTTTGAAAAAACATTTTGACACAGTTCCCCATAAATGTTTACTGTACAAAATAAGGTCCGTTGGCATGGACCATAGGGTGAGTACATGGATTGAAAACTAGCTACAAGGGTGAGTTCAGAGGGTGGTGATAAATGGGGAGTACTTGGAATGGTCAGGTGGGTAGTGGGGGGGGGGGGGGGGGCCCAGGGTTCTGTGCTGGGACCAATCCTATTTAATTTGTTCATCAACGACTTGAAGGATGGGGTAAACCGTTCATGGGATGGGCAACTACATGGCAAATGAGGTTCAATCTAGAAAAATGTAAAATAATGCATTTACATGGCAAAAATATGAATACAATCTATACACTGGGGGGAGAACCTCTGGGGGAATCTAAGATGGAAAAGGACCTGGGGGTCCTAGTAGATGATAGGCTCAGCAATGGCATGCAATGCCAAGCTGCTGCTAACAAAGCAAACAGAATATTGGCATGCATTAAAAAGGCGATCAACTCCAGAGATAAAACAAAAATTCTCCTGCTCTACAAGACTCTGGTCCGGCCGCACCTGGAGTATGCTGTCCAGTTCTGGGCACCAGTCCTCAGAAAGGATGTACTGGAAATGGAGCGAGTACAAAGAAGGGCAACAAAGCTAATAAAGGGTCTGGAGGATATTCATTATGAGGAAAGGTTGCGAGCACTGGACTTATTCTCTGTGGAGAAGACTCTTGAGGGGGGGATATGATTTCAATATTGATATTTAAAATTGAACAAGTGTGTATCTATCACAGGGTGGTGTCTGTGGATACACTGGTGGCCATCTTTTACACACAAAAAACATGATAGGGGTGAATGGGCCGAATAGTCTGCCTCTTTGATTCCCCCTTTACTTTCCTTCTTTACCCAGTGGGAATTTGATCCGTTTTTTGCAACCTGAGCTCAGGGGATACTAAACAGTATCCATCACGGATCTACTTGTGTTCACTTACGCCTCAAGAATTTTTACTAAACACTGAAGATTTAAACTTTATGAGATCTGTGTAATCAATCGTACCAACTTCCCCAATCTCCTTTGGAAACGGTGATCTCCCTATTTGGGACACACTTTATGAAGGAATAATTTAGAACACTATTATCAGCTCCTGAAGAAGCGTCATCGTAGACGCGAAACATGTAGAGCACCAAAAATATATGTAATCGCTGACTGTATGATTGATATCCTTGATCCTATATTTGTATAGATATATATTTTGTTTCTTTCTTTCCTTTTTGGAAATTTGAAATGGATTTTACTATGTTCGATAGGATGTCAATTAGGTCTTAAATGTGTAGTTTTAAGGAGGAAACATTTCCCTTTTTTTGTATAAAAAGGAAATTGAACTTTTCCCTGTTTTTTTTTTTTTTTTTTAAATTGTCTTTCTTTTTTTTAAAATAAATAGAAATAATTCTTTTTTGAATATACTGGTTGTGTTCACAACTTTCTTCATGCCTAAAAAGTCCAACTGAACCCACATTTTTTCTTCTGAGGTCTTTTATGTGAAGGTTCTTTTTATTCCTTTTTTTATTTTTCTTCCTTACTTCCCCTTTTCCCTGTCAATATTTACATTCACAAAATGATTTCAATATTCAAATACCATACTGGTGACCCCATAATAGGGATAAAACTTTTTCACAGACGGGAGTTTAACCAGACTCATGGCCGTTTATTAAAATTAGAAGAAAAGAGGTTTAACCTTAAACTACATAGAGGGTTCTTTACTGTAAGAGCGGGACATATAATCACACACATGGGTTGAACTTGTGTCTTTTTTTTTTTTTTTTTTTTTTTTTTTTTTTTCCCAACCTCCCCTACTGTGCAACTATGTGCTTCAATTCATTTCAGTGGAAAAGCATGTGCCTGAAAATGGACAATTTTGAGGGCTGCTTAAAAATAATTTTTGGTATCTTTATACCCCAAATGGAATTGCATTTAATTAGCTCATGTCATATTGGTAAGTATTCTTTTAATAGATCTCATTAATCTAGATTACCAATTTGCATGCCCAAAGCCATTTCATTAGAGATGCATTTAAAATTATATCTCAACTTTACCCCCCCCCCCCCCCCCCCCCTTCATGACCAGGCCTTTTTTTTTGCCATACAGCACTGCGTTATTTTAACTGATAGTTGCGCGGTCATGCAATGCTGTATCCAAATAAAAATCTCATTTTTTTTTCCCCACAAATAGCTTTCTTTTGGTGGTATTTGACCACTTCTGTGGTTTTTATTGTGCTATAAACAAAGAGACATTTTTGAAAAACAATATTTTTTACGTTCTGCTATAAAACACACCCAATAAAAAATCGAATTTCTTAATCGATTTAGGCCCATATGTATTCTGCTACATATTTTTGATAAAGAAAAAATCCCAATACTTGTATTTATTGGTTTTACGGAGACATTATACCATCTACAAACTATGGATTATTATTTTTTTATTTTTTTTACTAGTAATGGCAGTGATCAGCGACTTATAGAGGAACTGCAATATTGCAGCAGACAAATTGGACACCTAACTGATACTTTTGACACCGTTTGGGGACCAGTGACACCAATACAGTGATCAGTGCTAAAAAAAACATGTACTGTCACTGTACTAATGACACTGGCAGCGAATGGATTAACAATAGGGGTGATCAAAGGGTTATGTGTTCCCTGGGAGTGCTTTCTAACTGTGGGGGAGGTGCTTTGGGGGATTGTAAAGATCAGTGTTCCTGCTTAGCAGGAACATAGGATTGGCATATTCCCCTCTCACAGAACAGCGGTCTGCCTTCCTCAACAATCGGCAGGTCCCGGTGGACATCCTGTCCACTGGACCTGTTGATTGGCTCCCGCTGTGTTCAATCACAGCAGGAGCATGTGTGCGCCCCTCAGACCCAGAAGTCTGGCACAGTGCGGCTGCCCTGCCGCAGTATATGTGCGTGGGGTTGCCGCTAAGCTGTGAAAATGTGTAACAAACAAGTCTACATTGGGAAATATTTGCCTCTTTTCATTGTGTTCTTTTATATAAGACCAACATAAATACACTTGTTGAATTTTATCTTAAAGGCTCCTTTTTTTCTTTTTCAGTACACTCCTGTGCACCCTGGGCGATTTGAAAGATCTATGGCCAAGTCTATTCATAAACCCTTCTTTCACTCTGGTAAAATACTTTTCTTTTTATTTCATGGTGTGGACACACTAGGCTGGTGTTTTTTATGCCTTCTTTATCTAAGCAGTTTTTCATATTTTAAAAATTGTTACATTGTATTCTATTAATACTGACAGAGGCAAGTCAGGACTTTGTACAGCCTATATTTTACCTCAACAATATTGTTACAATTTTGATATCTTAAGTCGGGCTCACCTTGAGTTCACATGTGCTATACATTGTAATTTTGTAGGCAATCGTCCTAAGAACAGGAAATCCAGTGTTTTTTTTTTTTTTTTTTTTTTTTTTTTTTATTTAATAAAAGCATATAGGATTTTTACTAATATCTAAACCTATTTATTTTATGCACCCTCAGAAACCTTAAAAGGAGACAAGAAGGTAATGTCTGTTAACAATACGACATTTGCCTCATCGGTTGATTTCTTTAGGGCTAAACAGAATGGAAATGGACATTCTTCTATATTCCCAGCACAGCTTGTGTTCTCTCAGAAGCAAAGACCAGCAAAGAATGCCCATGTAGAAACGCGAACATTAAGGTATGTGTTTTCCAACACTTTTTGTTAGGAGAATTTTTATACTACAAATATTTCTTATTTTTATGCTAAGGAAGATTTATTTTCTTACATCAGGGGACACAGCGCCATAGTAATAACTATGTGGGTTATATCGGACTATCAGGTGCTTAAGGGGTGAACTTCCCCCATATAACCCTTCCCATTACTGGGAGTCCTCCGTTTTTTCACCAGTGTCTAAGGTGTTGGGCACGTGTAAGGATGTGTGTACTGAGCTCCACGGGCAGTAATCCTTTGAGAGCCAGCCATCCTGACCGCATCCGTTCTGATGTCTCCGTAATGGACTAAATGAACGGTACCCGGGCCTTGTCATCCGAAGACATGACGTTTTGCTTGCGAATGCTTTTAAGCTCGTCCCTGGGATCCAGTACTTTTTGGTAGTAAGGCCAATAAGTTTGTTGGCAGGGTCTTCTTGCAGGTCCAGGATTTCAAATGTACCCCTGTTCCTGAAGGTTTCCGTTCAAGGTCTCGGAGCCTACCGTAAGGCCGGGTTCACACCGCTGCGATGCAGGAACGCCGCGAATCCGCGGCGTTTTCCCGCATCGCATTACTCCCGCCGGCAGTTCACACTGCCCTATGCGGACGGCTGGGAGTGTCAATGATATGTTAATGACACCCCCAGATCCATCCGCATATCGCAGTGCGATCTGCCGACTCGCACAGGAATCTGATCGCATGGTGTGAACCCCCATGCGATCCGATTCTGTTGCGGACCAAAAAAAGGGTCCCGTGCGAGTTTGCTGCGGGAGCGATGCGAATTCAGCCATACTATCTGTATGGCTGAACTCGCATCGCTACGGAGATCGGATGTGATTTGCACTGCAGTGCGGGTGCGAATCACATCCGGATCTCTCCCCGCAGCAGTGTGAACCCAGCCTAAAGGGCGAAGATTGGGCTTTTTATCTCTGATAAAGCCCTGCGGGGGAAAGGTAGGGGAGATTTTCTGCAAGGAATCTCTCCTTCAAAGTGTTTATGTTGTCATGTCTGTGTGTCACCACTGGAGGCTGTATTGAGCACTCACCCTTCTGACGCTGGAAACACCAGAGGCTTTCACTCTCCTCTCCGTTCAAGCCAGCTCAGGCCCTCGGGTATGAAGTGGGTTCTGACCACCACCTGGACCCCAGAGTGGCATTTTTTGTTCCTTGTATGCCAGCCCACTGCCTTTTTGTTTTGTTTTTTTAAGGAAAAAAAGGGTTTTGTTTTTGAGGCAATTCGCAGCCGTTTGTCCCCCCCCCCCCCCTCCGCGCCGCCGGCCGCCATGTTGCCAGCACTCACACTTCCCTAGTGGGAAGGGAGGGGCCGTTTTCATGTGGGGGGGCGTGGCTAAATGGCGTCAGACGCCGGCCACACATGGTGGAAGTATTTTAAGCTATACCGCTGTTCTGGCATATTCAGTCCGGCCATCATATAGCGTCCGCCCCGTACTGCGCATGCAGAAGAAGCTTTGTAACATTTCCGAAGCTGAACGGCGCCTACGCCGTGAGTGGAGGTGGTAGCCCCACCATCCAAGTGGACATAGGGTTGTGAGAATTAGACGGCCCCTCGCTCGCCACGCTTCGGGCTCGGCCTCGCTGCGCTCGGCTCTTTTTTTTTTTTTTTTTTTTTTTTTTTTTTTTTATTCCTACTCTGTCCACTTGGATGGTGGGGCTAGAACCTGGACTCAGTGCGCAGGCGCCGTTCATCCTCGGCTATTTTTGGAATCTGTGTTGCTGTGTTCTGCGCATGCGCAGTACACAGCGGAGGCTATCTGATGGGGGACCTTATATGATAAGACACCGGAAAAGCTGAAGCCTGGCGGTGGAGGGACAGATACTAACGGAGAGGGAGTAGCCGCACTAGTGAGGTGTTCGTTTACTCCCTTACTTAACCCTTTTGTTGTCTGCCAGCTCTTGAGGTATCTACCTCTAATAGGGTTCATTTGAATCTCCCCCACCTGGGAGTCCATTTAACATGGTGTCCTATTGAACAAGTTCTGTAGTGCAAATCTGCAAGATGCAAAAATCACTAAAAATGCATAACTATGTATTTTGAATGGGAACATTTTTATTAAAGAAGTGGGGGGGGGGGTTCCAGCTATTAATGCTGCAAACACCTCTGTGTGCCGAGTCTCACATGTCCAGTGGATAATGCACTGATGTTAAAGGATCCAGCAAGTTAAGGTTGGATTTTCCTTTTAAAGACAAGATGTCTTTTGCAGTTCTGGCTGCAATTGGAGTGGCTCAGTCCATTAACCCCTTTACATCTGCTCCACTATTGTGGTAAAGCACATTTTGAGTCATGCCAATGCATTGGAATGTGAACTTCAAGGGGTTAAGAAACAGGTGTGAGATACCTGAAAGTTGTGCCTGATCAGCAGGCCCATCAAGGGGCTGGTGTATTTGACGCACTGTCTCACAGATGCTATGAAAGACTTGATCATTTAAGCCCTATGGCTTATACTTGGACTAGTGCATTTTTGCAGAGGTCCGTGGCTGAGATATTAGTCAGCTGAAGCACCAGGTGAAAACCCTTAGCCAGTCTGTGTCCCTCCTTGGGCTACGACTATTTATTTAGAGTGGATAAGTACATCCAAAAGGCAGTAAAAGGAGGTTCAAACAGTTCTCCTTTAATCATGCAGCCTATGCCTGGGGTATCTGCCTTTAGGCAGTCTCGACGGTCTCAATCGTCAGGTTCAGGAGAAAGTTCCCAGGGGCAGCACCAGGATCTTGGGGGCAGAAAGCCCATGAAGCAGAATGCTAAGGCCTTCTCATGAAGGAGCACCCCCACTTGTTTGAGTAAGGGGAAAGGTCCTGCGATTCTCAGTCTGGCAGGAACAATGTTCCTAGAGGCGATTCAGTTCGCATTGTGCGCTATACAAGTATTTAATTCATTCATTCAAGAGCAGAGTGATTTCTGCAATATTTATTTTTTCCTCTAGGTTACATCTAGAGTTTCAAGAGCCCGGGTGGCCCAGTCAGCTTTCGAGCCGAGGGTTCGGGTCCTGTTTGGGTGCTGCCTGTGGGGTCCTTGGGGCTGCTGATGCGGCAGTCTTATGCAAGAGTGTCCGTCCCCTCAAAGAATGCTCCTAAGGTTCCAGAGAAAAAAAAGAGGAGAAAGAAAGAGAAAGGAGAAGTGTCTCTTTCTGGTCTCTGGATCAGCTGTGATCGCAGTCGTGATTTCAGAGATCCCCTTAGTGGAACAGGGGTTTTTGGCTCAAACTTTTTAAGCTCCCAGAGCCAAGCAGAGAGGTAAGATCTCAGAGATCTGAATCGGCACTTAAACATCCGATCCTTTCATAATTCGATCGGCTGTGTCCATCGTCCATCCTGCAAGGAGGGGAGTTGCATATCTCCATGTGCCAAAGTTTCCCACTTACCAGAAATCTCTGCGGTTTGAAATATAAAATTATTTTTATCAGTCGTGGCACTGCCATTCGACTTAGCCACAGCACTAGGAGCGTTCTGTAAGATTCTGACACCTCCTTTAGCCAGGTTAAAGGCTCAAGGCATAGCGGTCCTAGCCTATTAGAAGATCTACTTTGAACAGATCATTCAGTCCCAGGTCTAAAGCCAGAGTCTGATCTCAGCTATAAGCTGAAATCTCTAAGTTGGATTCTCAGCCTAGTAAGATTCTCCTTAAAACCATCAAGGAGGTTACTTGGAGGCTGGTTATAGATAACGTACAGAAGAAGGTATTCTTACCCCAGTCGTGAATCGGTTCCATTGTAGGACTAATTCAACTTATCAGGAAAGGAAAATTCCTTCACTTTGGCTGCAGGAGATTTTTAGGGGAAATGGTGGCCTCCTTCAAGGCCGTCCCTTACGTGCAATTTTATTCAAAGACTGCTTTAAGACACCATCCTGTTGGTCTGGAATAAGAGGATTCAGGCCTGGTATCTAGTCCGCTAGCAGGCGGAACAGACGCATTAGTCTTCCCAGGGGATCAGTTCTCACTGATCTATGCATTTCCTCCAGTTCTGCCACTTCCACGCCTTCTCTGCAGGATTAAGCAGGAACAGAAGGCGGTGATTCTGGTGGCCCCAGCGGGTCCCAGAAGATCTGAATTTATCGAGATCATAAGGAGGGCAGTTGAAGTCCTTGAACTCTGCCATTATAGCCAGACCTTCTTGCACAGGGTCTTTTATTTCATCCTACTTTACGGACAAGGAGTTTACCAGGTTTGACTCTATAAAAGATTGTGGGTGATCTCCTTCAGTAGTGTCTACTTTGACTAATGCCAGGAAGCTGGCTTCCAGAATCACTTACTATAGAATCTGGAAGGCATAGGTTTCTTGTTATGAATCCAGGGGTTGGCACCCCAGGAGGTATGTCAATAGGCAGGATTCCTGCATATGGGATCTGTAATGAAGCTGGCCGTGACTTTTATCAAGAGCCAGATCCAGGCCGATGTCTTTTCCTACGGCCTCTTGCTTCCCACTCTTGGTGTGTAGCTTATTCAGGGGGTAACACGGTTTATTCCCCTTATCAAGGCACCTCTAAATCCTTAGGATTTAAGATTGGTCTTGTCAGCTTTGTTAAATCAGCCGTTTGAACCTTACGAGAAATTGTCTTGGTTCTTTGACAAGAAAGATAATCTTTTGCTTGCCATTTCTTCTGCTAGAAGAGTATTGGAACTAACTGCTCTGTCTTGTAAGAGCCATATTTCATCATGTATAAGGATGAGGTGATTTGATGTCCTCATCCTGAAGTCTTACTAAAAGTGGTAACAGGTTTTCATTTAAACCAAGATATTATTCTTCCTCCTTTCTCCCCAGAAGCCTTAATCTGTGGAAGAGAAAGCACTACAGTCTCTTGATGTAGTAAGAGCGATCAGAATCCATTTAAGGGCAACCACTCAGGTTCGCAAAACACAGGTTTTGTTTGTACTGCCAGAGGGTCCAAGATATGGACAGGCAGCATTAAGATCCACTATTTTGCAGATGGGTTTGTCAAGTGATTGATCAAGCTTCAGCTTAAAGAAGAAAATTGTTCCTTCTCCTATTAAGAGCGCACTCATCCAGGGCGATTGGTGCCTCTTGGGCTCATCATCAGGCCTCTATGGCTCGGATCTGTAAGACCGCAACATTGGTCTTTGGTTCAGACGTTTATCCGAAAATTGTATTTATTTTTTCTTTCAAATGGATATTAAAGGTCATGAGGAGATTGCCTTTGGGCACAGCATATACTGCAGGCTGCAGTATGAGTCCACTGGCCTCCTGTTTCCTTGATTCTGTCTACCCCCCCCCCCCTCTTCAGTTGCCATTGCTATGGGACATCCCACATAGTTATTACTATGGTGCTGTGTCCCCTAATGTAAGAAAAGAAAATATAATTTTTAAAACGGCTTACCTGTATAATACTTTTCTTTGCTGTAGATCAGGGGACACAGAGGTCCCTCCCTTCTTATACACTTTGATTACTTAGCTACAAAACTGAGGACTCCCAGTAATGGGAGGGGTTATATGTTGGAAGTTCACACCTTAAGGGGCGTGCCATTGTCCAGCACCTGATAGTCTGATATAACCCACATAGTTATTACTATGGCGCTGTGTCCCCTGATGGACATCAAAGAAAAGGATTTTACAGGTAAGGTGTTTTAAAAATTCTTTTTTTAAATTCTTTTTTTTTTTTTTCATCCATGCCTAGGTGCAAGCTATACATTAAAATCATATTCATGAACCTGTCATGAGTATTACTAGGGCCACCACTACTTGCTTTGTTCTGAAAATGCTAGTTGCTCTGTATCCTTACTCTCTGGGGTCTATTCGTAAACGATTACCTATGCAAGCGCTGCAAGAATTTGCTTATCTGTCACAGATAATTACCATGTTCTGTTTAATTTCCCTAATAGTCCGCTCTGTCTAGGGGCCTTATAGTAATATTCTGATTGAGGTATTCCAAGAAAATACTGATCTGTGGCCACTGGATGAAGTTGACAATCTTAAGATGGATGGATACACACTATATAACTTTTGTTTGATTTCCTTTAGATTTGCCTTCAACTATGTCATGCAAGGGCCTGCCTGATTGCATACAAGTTGAAAGTGTTTAGGTTTGACCTAATATTATATGGTTTTGGTACATTTTAAAGGGTAAAAATCTGAAGAAAATTGTATAGTGTGTATCCAGTTATAGATTATAAGCATATTCAACACAACTAGCTAATTATTCGTGACACCTATGTAAATGCTTCAGACATTCACACAGCATAATTTTGTTTGTTTTTGTTTTGCAGGTATGTAGATCAGAAAAGACCTGCTGCAGTGAATGTTTGGTGAATATCAGATTCACAATTTATAAATATGCCCTAATGTAGGAGCTGTTTACGGCCACCTAGGGTAAAGGTATATACAAATTATTGTAAACATTTTTTTTTTTTTGTTGTGCAGTGGAGCCACAAATTCAGTTGCTGCAAAGCCAAATCACACTTTTGGTTCAGCTTTTGAGAAGTCCTTTCCTATTAAGAATGCTACATGTTCAACCCCATGGAGTGAAGCTAGTCGGCGGAGCCCAAAGAAGATGCAAAGACGACCGTTTAGTACAGTAGAAGAAGTAAGTTGGGCTTTAGAATCTTCTAGGCTTGTGTGCATGACAGCATCTGTTTTGTGTAATCCTGTCTTTGACTGTGGGTCATTTAATTCTTGTTTGAAAACTATTTTATTTTTTATTTAAATGTCTTTATCGTACATCAGGTGACTGAGCCTCTTCCATGATTGAACCCTGGAAACCATTTTAGGTGATGATTATGTCCTGTGCAGTCTTCTGCATAAATAAAGTAGCTTTTCAAAGGTTTCACCTGGGATTAGAAGACTAGCCGTATCTGTATTTCTCTTATATTCACCGACTGACACAGCTCCTCTCTTGGCCATTGGGTTGTTACGCCACCTTTAGGAGAAGACTAGGCATAACATGTTATGAAAAACACAGAACTTTTAGTTCCGCCCAAGGATCGGTCCCTTAGGTAACAACCCCCCCAGCCTGCCATGCAGCCACCAGAGGTGGTCGGTGAGCTTTAATGCTCCGGGGCACACACATGACTGGGCTACTGATGTCTGCGTCAGTGTGCCGTGGCCAGCAGCCACCCCGTACTGATCGGAGAGTGGGGTCTGTGATGGAACGTCTCCCAGCTCTGCAGGACTGGTAAGTACAGCTCTCCCTGCCTCGGTGGGGCTGAGCAGCTGGTCATTCCCTGGGAGGTCTATTCGGTGGTCCCTCACCGCCCTCTCTTCATCTTCCCTCCCCCCTCCCATGTGGGGGATGCTGCATGTGGCTGCTGAGCGGTGTGTGTGTGTCATGTACAGAGGCTCTCCGGGGAGGCTCTCACCGGGGGGGGGGGGGCTGCGCTGGCTGTGCCCTGATGTGTGTTTTTTTCTCTCCCTGGGGGTGTCTATGATCCCTGCAGCGATGTTCACTGCCATTTTCTGTCACTGTTCATGGTATTTCAGTGTTCAGCGGCCATCTTAGGTGAGGGCAAGGAGCAGCATGCTCTCTTGTAGCTTGGCGGCCGTTTTCCCTGGGGTTTTGTCCTTTGTACTGGACGCTCGTGGCCATTTTCTTGAAGCCTGAGCAAGTTTTTTGGTCAGTTTCTAGGAGCAGCATGCTTTCCTGTAGTCTGGCAGCCATTTTACCTGTGTTTTATATCCTTATACTGGACGCTTCTTTGAGCCTGAACACGTTGAAGATCGGTTTCAGCGCCATAAGTAGCAGCTCTGGATGACAGTGTGACCTCCTATGCACCTGGGAGCTTAGAAGGAACACAGGCACTACTAGCTGGACAGCACAGAACCAGTCAGGGTGGTGAGTCCTGTGGGAAAGAGCCCCTCAGCCAGCAGCAGTTAGGAGGTTGGGACCATCATTGTCCTAAGTCCCCATCAGATGGCAGACAGGGTAGGGTCAGCATGCCTTCATAAACTGGTGTTTCTTCCCCCAAAATCCAGGTAATTGCAACCGTTTCGCTTGCAGAATGTGCAGTGCCCCTGGAAGCTTTGTTGGCGGTCCTCAATTCGTTCGTTGCCGAGATGGAGGCGGTGCATGGACGCAAATGTGCCAAAAAGCGGCCCCTGTCCCCCCTCGTCCTCTGGGGAGAGCTCTGACACAGACTCGGGCCCTGCTGAGGCTGGTGACCCCTGCTCTGTCATTTCAGATGACGCTGACCAGGACCGTTCGGAAAGTGAGGAGTCGTCCCCATCCACGCGAGACAAAGCGCTTGTTGGAGCACTTATCACAGCTGTGCGTGATACGCTGAAGATTCAGGAGCCAGCAGATCCTTCTGCTGATGTAGCGGCCCCTTTTGGGTCCCGTAAGCCAGCCCGTTCACCTAAGGTGTTCCCGTATCTGACTTATTTTGATAAGTTCATTTACAAGGAATGGGGTCGACCGCAACTGACCTTTTCTATCCCCAGATACATGGCGGTGCATTACCCCTTTTGAGGAGAGCCTTCTCAAAAAATGGTCGGCTCCTCCGGTCGTGGACCCCCCAGTATCCAGGTTAAACAAAGTAACCACGATCCCGGTAGAGGGGACTCCTGCATTTAAGGACCCCACGGACAGTAAGGCCGAGGCAGTGGCTCGTTCCTTGTTTACGGTTATGGGGTCAACCATGTGACCAGTACTGACATCTGCACTTGTGTCGCACTACCAGTTTGTGGCTCCCTCCCTTTTGGATTGGCACCAGCCCCCCCGAGTCTTTACCAAGGTATTGGCTCCTGTTTTGGCCTTGCTACGGCAACGCTGGAACGCGATCGTGGGATACCTAGATGATCTCCTCCTTACAGTATCTTCCGCCTCAGAGTTAGAGGAGGATGTGGCGATCACCATGCAGACCCTGCAGGAATTTGGGTGGCTGTTGAACCTAAAAAAGTCAGTGATTGTACCAACCCAGCGTTTGGAGTACCTAGGCTTCCTGCTGGACTCCATGGAAGCGAGAGTGTTGATGAACCACAAGTGGTTGTTGCTATGCTTCTGCATGCGAGTCCTGGGACTCATGGTGGCCTCCTTCGAGGCAATACCATATGTGCAGTTCCACACCAGAGTCCTGCAGAAGGAGATTTTGACAAAATGGGACATATCTCCAGTGTCCCTGGATTGACAGATTCAGGTGAGCCAGTTAGTCAGGGATTCCCTGATCTGGTGGCTGAGGTCCCAGGTACTTCTGTCTGGGAAGTAGTTCCTACCTCTGAAATGGACGGTGATCACAATGGATGCCAGTCTATCCAGCTGGGGTGGAATAATGGGAGTTCAGTTGACCCAGGGCCTCTGGTCGGCAGAGGAATCCAAGTTGCCGATCAATCTGCTCGAACTGAGAGCGATCAGACTATGCCTCTCCACATGGTCGATGAGACTTCGAGGGCGTCCGATCAGGATCCAGTCAGACAACGCCACAGCAGTGGCATACGTCAGTCGCCAAGGAGAAACGAGATGCTCGGCCGCCACACTTGAGGTCGCTCACATCCTTCAGTGGGCCGAGCGACATGTACTGGCCCTGTCGGCCATTTACATCCCCCTGAGTGGAGAACTGGCAGGCGGACTGAGTCACCAGATGCTGGACCCAGGAGAATGGGCGTTGCATCCGGAGGTGTTCAGGCTACTGTGCTTCCCGTCTCAATCGGAAGGTGCAGAGATTCGTGTGCAGGACAAGAGATCCTTGTGCAGACACGTCAGACGCACTGGTGGCTCCGTGGGATCAGTACCAGCTGATCTATGCCTTTCCTCCGCTGAAACTGTTACCACCTCTGCTCCGCAGAGTGGAGGCCGAGGGGATTCCAGTAATTCTGATTGCCCCAGATTGGCCCCAGCGTCTCTAATACGCAGACCTAGTGCACCTGGTGGCAGACGCCCTATTGGTGACTGCCGTTACAAGAGAAGACCTTCTGTCTCAAGGTCCTATTCTCCATCCTGCTTTACCATCACTGGTTTTAACGGCATGGCTATTGAGAGCCAAGTGTTGAGGAACCGGGGTCTTTCGGACTCCGTGATTCCAACTATGCCGAGAGCACGGAAAGCTGCTTCTCGGAAGAGATATCATCGTACCTGGAAGGCCTATATCTCCATGTGTGAGGAGAAAGGATGGCATCCGCGCTCTTTTTCTATATCCAGGATCCTGCTGTTTTTTCAGCAAGGAGTAGACCAGAAATTGTCTTTGAGCATCATTTAAAGGACAAATTTCAGCTTTGGCTGTCCTTTTTCAGCAACCCCTGGCGTCTCGCTCTCTAGTGAGCACTTTTGTCCAATGGGTGTGTCATGTAGTTCTTCCGGTGCGTCCACCGTTACCCCAGTGGGATCTGAATCTGGTGTTGTTGGCTCTGCAAAAATCGCCATTTGAAAATATCAGGGAGATCCCTCTGTTGACTTTCCCAGAAAGTGGTCTTTCTAGCGGCCATCACATCGGCCAGGAGGGTTTCGGAACTGGCGGCCTTGTCCTGCAAGTCGCCCTATCTGGTTATCTACAAGGATAAGGCGGTGTTGCGGAACGTGGTCTCTGCGTTTCACATCAATGAAGACATTGTGTTACCATCTCTGCGTCCTAAGCCGACACATCCTAAAGAGGTGGCCCTCCATTCCCTGGACATGGTTCAGGCTCTGAGGGTGTATTTGTCTTCCACGGCTCCCTTCCAGAAGTCACTGTTTCGGTGGCTGGTCCAAAGAAAGGCATGGCGGTCTCGTCAGCCACTATTTCCAGGTGGATCAGACAGATTGTAGTACAAGCCTACGCCTTGAAGGGGCAGGTGCCCCCCTTTCCGGTCACGGCCCACTCCACGAGGGCAGTCGGAACGTCTTGGGCCTTCCGACATCAAGCGTCTGTTGCTCAAGTGTGTATAGCGGCAACCTGATCGTCAGTTCACACTTTCACAAAATTCTACAAGGTAGATGTCAGTGCATCGGCTGATGCCTGTTTTGGCCGTATAGTTGCAATTTGCATATACAATTTTTCCTTTTTCTTTATTTTTTATTTTATTTTTTTGGGGTAAAAACACAGTACTTTTTAAGTTAATGCACTGTTGCATTTGTTACAGCAGTTTTGGTGCAGTTTGAGGGTAGTGTCTCTCTGTTGAGGAGCACCCTGTGTTTGTGGTTGTTTTTGTGGGTAAAGTTTATACTAGTTCCCACTTGCCATGGATGAAGTTTTTAAGCTGTTTTCCCACCCCTCGTTCTGGCACTGCTTGGGGATGGCTAAGAGAGGAGCTGTGTCAGTCGGTGAATATAAGAAAAAATTGGATTTTTTGTACTGACCGTAAAATCCTTTTCTCTGTAATTCACCGACTAACATAGCACCCGCCCCTCCTATTTTTCTTTACGTTATACTGCTTGTTGACGTACTGAGGCTGCATGGCAGGCTGGGGGAGCTAAAAGTTCTGTTTTTTGGGTTTTTTTTCATAACGTGATATGCCTAGTCTTCTTCTCCTAAAGGTGGCATAACAACCCAATGGCTAAGAGAGGAGCTGTGTCAGTCTGTGAATTGCAGAGAAAAGGATTTTACTGGGAGTACAAAAAATCTTTTTTTTTTTTTTTTTTTTTTCCTGTATCTGTTTTCTGCGTGATGATTGGATCTTCTAGGGGTTCTGTGGCAGACTGCCACTAGAGTAGGCCCTGCTGGTACCCTTCTCTGGTGATTTAGTGAGACTACAGGTCGCATTAGTAGTAGTGGCACTTTGTGGGGCTACATGTAATGGCAGACATGATTACTGGTGGTACTACAGGTCGCTGCTGAGCACTTTTTGTGGGACTACAGGTTGCAGCAATACTTACCTTGTGGGACTATAGATTGTTGCAAATATTAAAGGACCACACAACCTTTCCTTATGGGGGCACTGGCAGTTTTTAGAAGGAAATCTTTTGGGGTAACCGGTCCTATGGTGCTTATTGGCCCAGTGCCCTCTCGGCTGACCGCTGTTCCCAGCAAAGGTCCTTGTAAACGTGACAGCAAAGAGGAGTTGGATGTTGGGGGGGGGGGGGAGGGTTCTCAAATGCCTTCTGAAGGTAGGTAGGAACCTGGATGCGTTCTCCCATGCAATGTACCCTCTTTGGGTCAGTATGATTTATGTGGCTCAGACTTCCTTCACCTATCTTGTTTGTGACCAGGGAGAAATTCTCATCTATCACTGGGGTCACAGCAGCAGCTTTCTGTAAATTTGCCAACTTGGACTGCTTTTGGTCACAAGAGGAACCAATAGAAGATGAGAATGTTCAGTAGAAGGAAACAAGAATTCTCACCTGAGTAATATTTTCATGAAGAACCCCAGGATCCTGGTTTATCTGTTACAAAAGGCCATGAGATTTCTCATAGAATTTGTCTGGACTAATATGAAGTTACCATTTCCCTGGTCTTCTACCCCAAACATTACACAATTTGGATTGTAGCAGCTGTCACAACATCCCCAATCCTTTCCTGTACATCCTTATTGAATGGATGCTTGTATGTGGACTGGGCTTAGCCTGAGGTGGTGTTCATTCCACCAAGAGAATTTGCTTAGCAATACCACACGAAGAGTGAGCTCATGGAGTATGATTTTGGTGGATTTCAGTTTCTCATCTCAATAAGACCCTCATGTGTCCTGATATTTCAAGATGCCTTAGACTTATGTCTGGAGGGCTTGTTTAAACCCTCATTGTGGCTATAGGCTTGTGCCAAAGCTTTAAGGTCTGGGCTTGCATGATAAGAGGGATCCTACTAAATCCAGAGGATTTTCTGTGTGCCTTTAACTTCTCAGTGGATGCCTAGGACTCCATACAGCAGTTTAGTTGTCCAGTGGTCTTGTCTGTACACATGCACAGGATCTTTTGTCTGAAGTGTTTTTCAATGGGAATACCCTAAAAGAGGCATGTGGAATGCTTACCTAAGGGAAACATTTACTCTTTTGCATTGGATGATTACATCCAGAAAGTAAATATGGGCAAGAGTACCCTGTAAAAAGGCCAAGCTTGCGGTGCAAAACCTGCTGCTCCTTTATTATTTTTATTTTTTTCTGCTTCAAAAAAAGCATTCCTTTTGCCATTCTCAAGCCAAGGTCTCAGCTCTATAAGAAAACATGAACTCCAAAGCTCACTAAACCAGGTAACAAGCCCTCTTGATAATGAAAGGACGCCTTCACTCATCTGGACAGCACATTTCCAGACCTAGGTGACGATTGTGAAGGAGGGGGTTTGCAATATAGTGGATCGAGGCTGCAAGCTGTAATTTCAGAGCTTTGCCCCTTTTTATGCTTTCCAAGATTTCTTTGAATCCATAAAAAAGATTTGCTCTTTTGCAAGCTCTCGATCATCTTCTATCTTAAGGATTTATTACGTTTCCAAAGGATGAGAGATTTCAGTTTCCACTCAAACATTTCATAGTATCAAAACCCAACAGCTATTTTCGTCCCTTATTGGATCACGAAAGACTCAAAGTTTCTACAAGTGCAGAATTTCTAGATGGTATTGGTGCGGACAGTAGTGGCCTGTCTCTCTCCAGAAGGCAAATTTCCTGGCATCAGTGGATATCAAAGATGCTTACCTGCACATTACATCCTGTTCTAGGATACCTGACCAATTTACTTCTAAGGGAGCAAATCACTTCGGCTGGAGACTAATTTGACTCACACAGTGCACACTCTGGAAAGGTTCAGGTGGGTTCTGAATTTAGAGATGTTGTCAGCCTTCGTGCGCCAACGAGGCACCCGAGAAGAGGTGGGTCTGGGCTGCTGTGTGCAAAACCACTGCACAGAGCAGCTAAGTATAACCAGTTAGTTTCCCTTTTCATTTTCAGTGGGGAATAGAAAAATTATGTGGTGCATCATTTGATGTTGGACACCTCTAACCATTCATGCTAGGGGTTCACTGAGGGTGTAATCATACTTTTTGTGGCATTCATTTGATTTTTAGGTTGGTGAATCTATTCAATAATACCACATGAGTAAACTAAAGCAAATGACAATGAACAAGTTGGCACTTTTCAAGTGTGTAATATCGGGATACTGTTCTGTTATCCATTTTGCTGTTGATCACTGCCCTCCACTTTTGACTTGGGTGCCTGGGCCATTTTTGCCATCTCACTATATTATGTTTCAGTATTTTTTTACTTATAACTTTAAAAATCTGTTACAGTGGCAAAAAAAAGTATTCATACCTGTTGAACTTTTTCCACATTTTCTCACGTTATAACCAACCATGTAAATGGATTTTATGATAGACCAACACAAAGTGGCACTTAATAGTGAACTGGAAGGAAAATTATAGATGGTTTCCAAAATGTTTTGTACACACACAATTATGTGCCACACTGTTGGTCTATGATATAAAATACAGTTACGCTTTTGGTTGTAACATGACAAAATGTTGAAAATTTCAAGGGTATGAATACTTTTTCAAAGCACTGTAAATACTCCTCAAACATACATTGGCTTCACATCCATACATGCCTGATCTGCAGTGTGTTGCTGTGCCAATCGGTTGCAATGAGGTATATACAAATACGAAGTGCTCTGTGAATGCATAAGAGGAGTGGCGGGCAAACGTGAGGAAGATCGTTGTGTAATCCCAGCAGTTTTTAAATACAAATGTTTCCTAAATTGAAGGCACAACATGTTACTTTACATGTTTCCTTTGCCCTCTACTCACTAACATTGAACCCAGAAACTTTCAGTACTGAGCACTTCCATATTCATTCAGAAACTGAAGGGATTGGTAAACCTGTTTCTTCCCACCTGTCGTCTTAAACAGAAAAGCTAAAAAGCCTGAATGGACAAATTAATTTGTCGCAGAGGACCAGGTTGCCCCTTGTTTGGTTGTCTTCCCATCTTTCAGAAAATCCTCAATCATTTTAAATCCATAATAACAGAAATCTCCCAAATGGCCTAAAATTTTTTTTTTTTTTTTTTACATACCCTGGAATGTTTGGCCTTGATACAGACACAGAAGGTGTAACACGCAGGTTAAAATGGCAGTTAAAGGTTACCTGTTTTTTTTTTTTTTATTAGTTTTTTCTTTGTATCCTGAGCAATTATTGCGTCAGTTGTGGCTGCAATCTTGAATGAATGAAATACTTGTATAGCGCACAATGCGAACTGAATCGCCTCTAGGCGCTGTGGCGAGCTTTGATCTGCTAAAAGAGCAAGGTCTTGAGTTTTTTCCTAAAAGCCAGGTGATTTTCTTCCAGGCGGATGTTGATTGGTAGAGCATTCCATAGCCGAGGCCCTTGGACAGCGAATCTCCGATCCCCCTTGGATTTATACCGGGCTTTGGGCACGAGGAGGAGGAGGTTTTTGTTGGCTGATCGAAGACTGCGGTTTGGTGTGTAATTTATTTTCTCCATTAGGTATTGCGGAGCTTCTCTATGCACGCATTTGTGGGTGAGGCAAAGGGTCTTGAACGTGATCCGATTTTTGACGTTTAGCCAATGTAAGCTCCTCAGCAAAGGAGAGATGGATTCCCAGGTTTTTTTTCCTGTTATCAGCCTTGCCGCCGTGTTTTGGATCAGTTGTAATCGCGCAAGTTGATATTGTGGTAATCCTATGTAAAGCGAGTTTGCATAGTCCAGTCGTGAATTAATGATTGTTCCAACTACCACTGCTTTGTCATTCTTTGGGATAAAAGGGATGAGTCTGCGAAGCATGCGCAGCAAATGGTGAGATCCACTGACTACAGATCCTATTTGCGCATCCATTGACATTTGTGCGTCTAAAATAACCCTGAGACTCTTGGCTTTGTTCTTTGGGGAGATAGTCTGCCCAAAGACGGTTGGTGGAGACCAGGAGGTTTTGGTTGCGGGCTTATGATTTGGGTGTAAAATAAGAAGCTCTGTCTTTGATTCGTTCAGCTGGAGGGAGTTAGTGGTCATCCAGTCCTCTATTGATTTGAGGCAGTTTTCAAGTTGTTGTTGGTGATCTTTTTTTCCATTGATCCGGAAATAAAGTTGCGTGTCGTCAGCGTAAGAGTGGAAGCAGAGATCTGAGCATCTGATGATTTGGACAAGTGGGCGAATGTTAATGTTGAAGAGAACGGGTGATAAAGGAGAGCCTTGAGGGACTCCGCAGGTGACTGCCCGAGTTTCGGAGAGGAATTTTCCTAGTTTCACTGTCTGTGACCAATTTCCTAGGAAGGACGCGAACCATTGGAGATCTATGTCTTGGACTCCGGCTACTTCTGTGAGGCGGACGAGTAGAGTATTGTGATCTACTCTATCAAACGCTGCACTTAGGTCTAGCAGTACGAGGAGAGACGGCTCTCCGTCATCTGCTGCTTCGAGGGCGTCGTCCCAGATCTTGAGGAGAGCTGTTTCTGTTCCATGACCCGGGCGGAAGCCTGATTGCAGCGGGTCCAGGAGTTTGTGAGTATCCAGGTGAAGTTGTAGCTGATGTACTACAGCTTTCTCCATGATCTTAGAAATGGTGTTGAGGCTTGTAATTGGCCTACGGTTGTTTGGATCCTGAGGGTCCAGGTTTGGTTTCTTGAGTAGAGGTTTGACGATGCCTTGTTTGAGGATGCTGGGAACAATCCTTTCGTGGAATGATCGGTTTATGAGGTGGGTTATGGTTGGAGCCACGATGTCGGAGCATTCTTTCAGTAGTTTTGTGGGGATGATGTCAATAGGTGAGGTACTGTCACGCAGTTTATTAATGATGTTTTTTGCGGTGTCTACGGTAATTGGGGATAGTGAAAATTTTGGCGGTTGCGGTATGTTGGTGCAGACATCCTCTTTATGTATTTGCTGGCTGAGGTTGGATGTTTTCTTCTGACAAATTGTTTCCCTGATGGTTTTGACTTTATCGATGAAAAAATCCGACAGTTTGTCACAGTAATCCTGGGATTCGCTTTCTGGGGGTTCTAGGCACACCGGATTCATTGATTGATTAACCAGTTTAAACGGTTCCCGTTGTTGGTTTGCAGCCGTTTGAGATTGTATATGAGAAGTGGTCTTTTTTGGCTTTGAAGATTGCTTTCCGATAATTCTCTGTGAGACCTTTGTAGTTAAAGTGGTTTTCCTCTGTGGTATTTCTTCTCCATGTTCTTTCCGCTCTTCTGCGTTCTTGCTTTAGTACGGCGAGGGAGCTATTAAACCATCCAGAGTTTTTCTTCCTGATGAGAGCCCTGCGTTTTGGTGCTACCGAGTCTGCTGATTGCAGCAATGCCCTGTTCAGGGAGTTGAGTGTTTCCTCCGTAGAGTGGTTTAAGGTTATTGTAGTTATCTTGTTGGACAGAGTGGATTTGAAGGATTCGGAGTACAGTTTTTTTTTTTATGCGATCTGGTCCAGTGTGTTGTTACAGGTTTCCGTTTTTCGTTGGTGATGTTGGTAGCTATTTTGAATTTGATGACGTGGTGATCCGTCCATGGCAGAGTTATGTTGTCGAGTATGTTGATGTCAATGTTCTGTTTGAAAATGAGGTCCAGGGTGTGTCCTGACCCATGCGTGGTAGTCTTTATCAGTTGCTGGAGACCCAGTTCTTCTAGTTGATTGATGCAGGCAGTCGCAATGGGGTCTTTAGGCCTTTATCTTTCTTGGTCTACCTGACCTTGACTTGGTATTAAAGCAGCCCCTAATTTTCCATTTCTTAATAAGTGATTAAACGGTACTGACTGGAATATTCAAGGCTTTGGATATCTTTTTATATCCTTTTGCATCTTTGTAAAGTTTCATTACCTTGTTACGCAGGTCTGTTTCCTTCTAGCTCCTCATGGCTCAGTGTCTAGCCTGCTTAGTGCACCCCTATGAGAGCTATTTATACATAGACACTAATTGTGATATTAAAAAGCCACAAATGTGGGAAATTGACCTTTTTAACCACTTGCTTACTGGGCACTTAAACCCCCCTCCTGCCCAGACCAATTTTCAGCTTTCAGCGCTGATGCACTTTGAATGACAATTGCGCGGGCATACAACACTGTACCCAAATGACATTTTTATCATTTTTTTTCCCACAAATGGAGCTTTCTTTTGGTGGTATTTACAGCTGGGAGTTTTATTTTTTGCTAAACAAACAAAAAAAGATGCAAAAAAAAAAAATCATGTTTAATAGTTTGTTATAAAATTTTGCAAACAGGTCATTTTTCTCCTTCATTGAAGTGCACTGATGAGGCGGCACTGATAGGCTGCACTGGTGGGCACAGATAAGATGGCACGGATGGGTGGCACTAAGGGGCACTGATAGGTACCACTGATAGGTGGCACTGATAGATGGGACTGATGGGCTCTGATAGGTGGCACTGATGGGCACGGATATGTGGCACTGGGGTGCAGCACCTTTGTTGAGGCAGATTGTGGGCACTGCTGGGTGGCACTGACGGGGGGGGAACTTATTTTTAATTGAGGGGGCAGGTGGGCACTGGCAGGTGATCGGCTCTTTTTTTTTTTTTTCTCCTCGCGCTGTCAGCGCGAGGAGGAATAATAGCCGATTACCGGCTCCGTTGTATCACATGATCAGCTGTCATTGGCTGACAGCTGATCACGTGATAAGGGGTCGGGATCGACCCCTTGCTCGGATCCGTGATCAGGCGAGTCTTATAGACTCGGCGATCACAGAGCGCGCCGCGAGCGCCCCTCAGGGGGCGCACAGGACGACGTCAATAGACGTAGTCCCGGCAAAGGAAGTCCGCGCTGTAGCCGTCATTCGGCTATAGCGCTGGTCTCAAGCGGTTAATTGCCATTTTTAAATGCTCAGGAACCCTTTGCAGGTGTTATGGCTTAATTAGCTGATTAGAGTGGGTTACTTTGAGCCTTGAATATTGCACCTTTAAGGCCGGGTTCACACCGCTGCGATGCGGGAACGCCGCGAATCCGCAGCGTTTTCCCGCATCGCACACCTCCCGCCGGCAGTTCACACTGCCCTATGCGGACGGCTGGGAGTGTCAATGTTATGTTAATGACACCCCCAGATCCGTCCGCATATCGCAGTGCGATCTGCCGACTCGCACAGGAATCGGATCGCATGGTGTGAACCCCCATGCGATCCGATTCTGTTGCGGACCAAAAAAAGGGTCCCGTGCGAGTTTGCTGCGGGAGCGCTGCGAATTCAGCCATACTATCTGTATGGCTGAACTCGCATCGCTACGGAGATCGGATGTGATTTGCGGTGCGAATCACATCCGGATCTCCCCCCGCAGCAGTGTGAACCCAGCCTTAATCTAATTTTCTGAGATTGTGGATTTGGGGTTTTCATGAGCTGTAAGCCAAAATCATCACAATTATGACAAATCATGTCTTGAGCTATCTTGCTTTGCATGTAATGAGTCTATCTCATATTAGTTTCACCTTTTTAAGTTTAGTGAAATAAATGAACTTTTGCACGATATTCAAATTTTTCTAGTATCGCCTGTATACTCAATGCCGCCTTAGTTTCAATACTGTGTACAGTGTTTTGTTTTTTGCTTTTTCTCACTGCTACTTTGCACTCCCTTATCAAAATGTATCCTTCCTTCTGCTGACATTTAGCTAGGTGGGAAGTAAGCAAAACAGAAGAATGGTCCCCCAGATCCCAGTTTGTTAGGGTTTCAGATTTTGTATCTGGTTGTGTCTGTACTACAGATTTTCACTCGCTTCCTGTCCGATCCTTCCACACTCAATGGGTTCACCATGTGCTGTTTCTCACACTGCATAGCAATCGCACTGCGTTCATGTGATCTGCTGCGGGTGCCAATTAAAAGTTCACGTCACAAAACAAAGTGCGAACAAAAAAGAGAAAAAAAAAGCCGCCTGCCCCCTTTTTATGCGAATGCGGTGTGATTTGAGCTATTCAAACTGAATGGGCTTGAATCACACCACACAGAACTGCATGCGTTTTTCACAGGATTTCTGTGCAATTCCTATGCGTATCGCATACAGTGTGCAGTGTAAACCAGGGTGAATGCAGTGCTACTCAGGACTCTCTTCATTGAGGCAATGTTAAGTAGGCATACCACAATGTTGTATTTCTCTGCTGCCTCCTGGATTTAATTATGTTCACTAGTGTGGTTCTGCTCCCAATATGGGATGCTTTAGTGGAAACGCTGCGTTTTTAGATTCCACCCACTTATAGGCCTAAAATATGGTCCGTAGCACCACTCGTTTTAGGTGAACTGATTCAATTGTGTTGCTAAGCCACCTTGCTCTTATGAAAGTAAATTTATTTTTACAAAGTGTGTGTGTTTAACACTGCCTTTCTCTTTAACTCCTTCACAGACTGTACGGGAAGATGAAAAAGAACTCTATAGACAGTTACTGCAAGCGGTGACGGGAAGAAGTTTTTTCCCTACAAAGCCAGTGTCTTTTCGTTCTCCCCAAGTGTAAGTAACTGTGTGTGAGTATTTGCTTTGCTTGAATCTCTCAGTTGAAGTGACCGTGCTCCTATGGAAATGGTACTGAAGGGTATGTTTGTCTGCTATTACAGATCCCGGTATTTAAGTTCTAGCAGCGTTTCTGCTCCACCTGTTGCATCTAGTCTGAGCTCTTTGGAGCCTTCTGCTTTGGATGTGGAACCTTTATGCCAGCCATCCTTCAGTTCAACTTCATCAGATGAGTCATGCACATCCCTGTTAAATGATGCCACAAATTTTAAACCCATCTGTGAAAACCGAAACTTGAGCAGGCATCACCTACATAGTGAGCAGAGTCATCTCAGCCAAGAGCAGCATCAAGGTCAGAAAAATACTTTATTAACAGATCTATTTTAAAAAAGAATTTTGGTAAACCGGTGCAGTGCGTGTAAGGAGATGCTTCTCCCCTAGCTTAAAAATGACACCAAAGGTACCTTTTTTAGAAATTGCAATGTACAAACATATACATATAAATTCTTCTTGCAGTTGCCATTATTACTAAGGGCAGCTTAGTAAATTTCCATTTACTTTCTGGGACTCTGCGTCTGCTTTCCAGTACATGTGTCATGCACTCTCAAGATGCAGCTCTGAGTCCAGGATTACACCACTAACTGCCTAACTCAACCAGGAAGAGGAAATATAGTACTTTTTAAGTAAAGGCAAAATGGTTTTAATTTAACCACTTGAGTCCCGGAAGAATTTACCCCCTTCCTGACCAGAGCACTTTTTGCTATTCAGCACTGTGTCGCTTTAACTGACAATTGCACGGTCGTGCGACGTGGCTCCCAAACAAAATTCGTCCTCCCCCTTCCCACAAATAGGGCTTTCTTTTGGTGGTATTTGATCACCACTGCGGTTTTTATTTTTTGCGCTTCAAACAAAAACGCCCCAATTTTGAAAAAAAGCATTATTTTTTGCATTTTGCTATAATAAATATCCCCAAAAACATATAAATATTTTCCTCCGTTTTAGGCCGATGCGTATTCTTCTACATATTTTTTTTTTTTTTTTTGTGACTGCGACATTATGGCGACACATTCGACATTTTTGGGACCATTGTCATTTATACAGCAATCAGTGCTATACAAATGCACTGATTCCTGTGTAAATGACACTGGCAGTGAAGGTGTTGAACACTAGGGGGCAGTGTAAGGGTTAAGTGTGTCCTGGGGGTGGCTACGTTTGTCACTAGGCAGAACGGGGAGATGCTTGTTTACATTAGCATTTCCCTGTTCTTCCTCTCCATGAGGTGATCGTGGGTATCCCTGCAGCGATCAAGTCTGTGGGACCCACGACCCACTGGTCGCCACTCTTAAATGGCCACGTACAGGTACATTAGTTTGCCCGTACAAGCCCTTCTGCTGACGTATATATCGGCTTGAGGCGGTCGGCAAGCTGTTAAAGGATAAGTTCACCTTTTGGTTACATGTTCCTCCCATTTTTACGGCGGAACATATAATGGGTTCCCAATGCTGCAGCTGCTACATGGGAGTGTTGTGGAAAAAAAACAAAACACATTTTTCGTAAATATTTTTTATGTCTTAATGTGACCACACTGAAGTAATACTAGAATGTAAAGTAGTGAGTGTACAGCTTGTATAACAGTGCAAATTTGCTGTCCCCTCAAAATAACTCGACACACAGCCATTAATGTCTAAACCACTGGCAACAAAAGGGAGTACACCCCTAAGTAAAAATGTCCAAATTGGGCCCAAAGTGTCAATATGTTGTGTGGCCACCATTATTTTCCAGCACTGCCTTGACTCTCTTGGGCATGGAGTTCACTGGAGTCCTCTTCCATGACAACATCAAAGAGCTGGTGGCTGTTGGAGATATTGTGCACCTCCACCTTCTGTTTGAGGATGCCCCACAGATGCTCAATAGGGTTTAGTTCTGGAGACATGTTTGGCCAGTCCATCACCTTTTGCCATCGACTTCTTTAGCAAGGCAGTGGTCATCTTTGAGGTGTGTTTGGGGTCGTTATCATGTTGGAATACTGCCCTGCGGCCTAGTCTCTGAAGGGAGGGGATCATGCTCCTGCTTCAGTATGTCACAGTACATGTTGGCATTCATGGTTCCATTTAATGAACACTATCGTGCCAGCAGCATTCATGCAGACCATGACACTCCCACCACCATGCTTGACTGTAGGCAAGACGCACTTGTCTTTGTCCTCACTTGGTTGCCGCCACACACTCTGATGCCATCTAAACCAAATACGTTTATCTTGGTCTCATCAGACCACAGGACATGGCTCCAGTAATCCATGCCCTTAGTTTTTGTCTTCAGCAAACTGTTTGCAGGCTTTCTTGTGCATTATCATTAGAAGAGTCTTCCTTCTGGGACGACAGACATGCAGACCAATTTAATGTGTGTGTGTGTGTGTGTGTGTGTATATGTGTGTATAACCGTGTGTGTGAAACCGTATGCAAGGTGTGGTGTGTGTGTTTTTTTTTTTTTTTTTTTTTTTTTGTGAAAGTGGTGATCGGTCCACTTTTTTTATGTAATGATCATGTAGTTACCCCCACCTAGAGGCCTATTTATAAAGAAACTGCAAACGATAATTGGTAGGTAACTGGAAAAATAAGAAACCCAGAATCTCCCTAAAGATACAAAAGGATAAGGACCAGGGAAGAGTAAGTGTGCCAGATTTAAAATAATATTATGAGGCCGTGATACGAACTAGGGTGGTAGAATGGACTAGACAGAATAGCAAAAAGGTGGGTGGGAATTGAACACTGTCAAACACAAATGAATGGCGATATCTCCAGCTCAGACATCTGTTCTTGGCCCTACCGGGCCCTCTGAGAGGTGGAGAATACCGCCATATATAGAAAAATGGGAAGGGGAAATAGGACCACGAAATGAGAAACAAGAGATAGGGAAAATAGTGAAACTGGCCCATGGCTCCTCAGCCAATATAAGAATAAAGGGAACAAACTACAAGTGTCTAGTGAGATGGTATAGAACACCAGACATGGTAACAAAATATCTAAGTGGGCAATCTGGTGAGTGTTGGAGGGTATGTGGACAGATAGATCCATGGCCCACCTGTGGTGGAACTGTCCAAAGATTAAAAAATATTGGGAGGAAATATTAAAATATATAGAAAAGATATAAAAGAATGTACTAAAAATTATAAAGGCCGGCCCAAATAGTACACTACTCCGCGCTCTTGGATGCCAATATGCAAACTTGGATACGGTATTTATGCGGTACCCCACTTGCGTAAAATACCCACTTTAAAGCTGCTGCTTTTAACAAACACAGAAATATAAAAATACATAAAAATTGCAACTTAAATAAAGTCCACTTTTCATATATAGCAGCGCATGCACACTTTTCTTAAAAAGTGAGTTAGTCCAAGTTCTGATCAGTGTCCAAAAAAGAAGGTGCTTGTTCTATCCGTTCTTATTGTGATTAAGGTGCAGCTTCCACCATGCAGTTCACCACTTGTGGAACACAAACGACCCCCTTTGGGGATGCACTCACCGAACACTTGAAATCAAAAAGCCTTTACACTGCCATTACAACATCCTTCTTTGGCCACTAGATGTCTTTGGTTTTCTCATATAAAAGAACAAAGATGTCCAAACATAGCGTGATACTGTTTGACACTATTTATTATATAAAAAACCCAACATATACATGCGTACCAAATAAAAAAAATGTTCAAGCATTAGAAAAGTACTGTGCCTTATCTCACTGGTTCAGTTGCGCTCGAGGAGAAACGAACGTTTTTTCTATGCACAGCAGAAGCTTCACTTCCGCCTTTCCTCAGCTCGCTGGAACGCAGGGATTGAGGCGCACTCGTCACTTCCGGTATGGTTACACCCTGACGCGTTTCGTCATTTCCGACTTCATCTGAGGGCGTAACCTACAATACCGGAAGTGTTCTTTTATCTACGTCCCGGACCAATCAATATCTGCCACCTCCTGAATTAATTTTTTACAAACTATTTATCGATGACTTGTTTCTGATTTGGGAGGGAAATGCAGAGCAATTAAATGTATTCATTAACAAATTGAATAATAATACCCGTAACATCAGTCTATCCTCGGAATGGAATAAGGAGGAGATAAATTTTTTAGACGTAACAGTTTATAGAAAAGATGATAAATTGGAAACTAAGGTATTTTTAAAAAATACTAATCAAAATAGTTATCTACCCATTTCTAGTGGCCACCACCCCCAGTGGCTACGGAACATCCCAAAAGGACAAATGACTCGTGTACGAAGAAACTGTTCAGAATTTGACAATTGCATCAAGCAAGCCAATATTTTTGCAAAAAGGTTTTCCTCAAAAGGATATAAACATCAGGAATTGCAGAAAGCAATCAAAGATGTGGGTAATATGCCTAGAGCACTATGTCTAAAAGACAAGAGAGGAAGAATCAAGCACAGATCGAGAAATGACTGTTGAAGTAAAACGTGATAGAGAATGGGGATTTATCTCCAACTTCCATTCACAATACAAAGATGTAGAAGATATCTTTAAACGTCATTGGCATGTTTTGTTATGTGCATAGCAAAAACGTTTGTTTCTCCTCGAGCGCAACTGAACCAGTGAGATAAGGCACAGTACTTTTCTAATGCTTGAACATTTTTTTTATTTGGTACGCATGTATATGTTGGGTTTTTTATATAATAAATAGTGTCAAACAGTATCACGCTGTTTGGACATCTTTGTTCTTTTATATGAGAAAACCGAAGACATCTAGTGGCCAAAGAAGGATGTTGTAATGGCAGTGTAAAGGCTTTTTGATTTCAAGTGTTCGGTGAGTGCATCCCCAAAGGGGGTCGTTTGTGTTCCACAATTGGTGAACTGCATGGTGGAAGCTGCACCTTAATCACAATAAGAACGGATAGAACAAGCACCTTCTTATTTGGACACTGATCAGAACTTTTGACTAACTCACTCACTTTTTAAGAAAAGTGTGCATGCGCTGCTATATATGAAAAGTGGACTTTTTTTATTTAAGTTGCAATTTTTATGTATTTTTATATAGAAAAGATAACGAATGTCCAGGTTCCAAAGAAAACATGGGTATGCCTGTTTCATGAGACAGAATTATCCGTAAGAGTATGGTAGATCGCTGATACCCCAACTATTAAATATAGCTAAAAGTATGACCCCAAAGAAATGGAATGAACTGGAAGAGCCCACGATAAAAGAATGGTTCGAGAAAATAGACACTATTTTTAGAATGGAATACTTTGAAAGGGAGGAAGAAGGGGATAGAGAACCCCAGAGAAAATGGGAAATATGGAACATTTAAATCAACAAAGACATATAGTGAGGTTTATGGGTTGTAGGGATATTTTTAAGGGGGGGGGGGAGGGGGGAAAAAAAAGAAAAAAAGGGGGGGGGGACTAGGGGGAGAAAGTAAAGTTTAAAAGCATAAAGAGTTGGAGCAATAGGAAATAGACAGGATCAAGATCAAGTGTGGACGAGTTAGGGCCTATGGAGTATAGATGAGGAATATTTTGATATTGCCCTACACATGTATGTTTGTTTTTTCTGTGGTTGTATAATCTTATAGATATGATACTGTCTCTTATTTTCACTCTATTTTATTTGTAATGATGAAAAATTGACTTAACCACTTTAGCCCCGGACCATTTTGCTGGTCAAAGTCCAGACCACTTTTTGCGATTCGGCACTGCGTCGCTTTAACTGACAATTGCGCGGTCATGCGAAGTGGCTCCCAAACAAAATTGACGTCCTTTTATTTTCCCACAAATAGAGCTTTATTTTGGTGGTATTTGATCACCCCTGCGGTTTTTATTTTTTGCGCTATAAACAAAAATATAGCGACAATTTTGAAAAAAACGCATTATTTTACCTTTCTGTTATATCAGTTTAGGCCGATACGTATTCTTTTACATATTTTTGGTTAAAAAAATCGCAATAAGCGACTATTGATCGGTTTGCGCAAAAGTTATAGCATTTACAAAATAGGGGATAGTTTTATGGCATTTTTATTAATATTTTTTTTTTACTTGGTGGCGATCAGCGATTTTTATTTATTATTATTATTTTTTTTTTTCAGCAATCACTGCTATATAAATGCAGTGATTCCTGTGTAAATGACACTGGCAGTGAAGGGGTTAATCAGTGGGTGGCAGTGTTGGGGTTAAGTGTTCCTAGGTGTGTGTTACTAACTGTTGGGGGCTGGGCTTTAATTTAGTGAACACTGATCTCTGCTCCAATTACATGGAGCAGAGATCAGCATCACTAGTTGCTAGGCAGAACGAGGAGATGCTGTTTGCAACGGCATTTCCTCGTTCAGCCGCCCCGTGAGACGATCACGGGTATGCCCGCGGCGATCGAGTCTGCGGGACCCGCGACCGGACTTAGGGGGGTCCCGACCAGCACGCGAGCGCGCCCCACGATGGCAGGGCGGCAAATTTAAAGGGACGTACAGGTATGCCCATTTGCCTGCCCGTGCCATTCTGCCGACGTACATCGGTGTGCGCTGGTCGGGAACCGGTTAAAGAATAAAAAAAATAAAATAAAAAGGTAACTGCAGTTTGAAAACCAGCAAATCTAATTTTACGCTAACTATAGAGTATTTGTCTGCCTGGCACACTAAAAGGGGTGAAGCTAACGGCAAAAGAGGACCAACGTTTTTGAAAAGTTGGCTAACAAAACCTGCAGATATATAAAGATCTAGAGGTAGTAGCTTGTATTTTATGGTTCCAGTGAAGTTATAAGTTTGTTTTAATGATGTGGCCACAGCATTGGGAAGTATAGCTTGTACTTATGCAGATCTACTAAACTTTCTCAGTCTCACTTTGATTTGTTTGTTTGAAATTTCATTGGGGAAAAATAAAATAAAACATTGTTATAATTGGTAATATGTGGCATTTAATGCTTTTTTTTTTTTTTTTTTTTTTTCTTTTTTCTTTTTTCCTCCCATTTCTTTTTTTAGGCCCAAATACAGATTCTGTCATTGTAGTTGATTCAGTTTCCAAACGTGATGATCATTGCAGGTAACTCAAAGTCTAAATGATATCTGAGAGCATAAAAGTACATAATTCAGCTAGGAGTACACTTCAGTTAGAACAACACTTGATATTGTTCCTTTTGTTAAACCTGCCGATGCTATCCTAAGTAGTGGAAAAAAAGTCTCCTAGTTTTGAATTTACAGGGTTCCCCCCCCCCCCCCCTCTGTTTTTGCAGTTCTGGGATTTTACCATATTTTGTCATGTAGCTGCTACAGGACAAAAATGGCAGTAGTCAACATAGGCTTTTACCCTTCACCACTCTACCCATAAAAATATAAGTTGTTTGAAGTTCTTCTAAAGGACATTAGGTTTAAAAGCTCTACTTCCCTGCAGAAGATGGCATTTACCTCTGCTACAACCTGTTTCTACTGTCTTACATTCCGATAATGAGTTCTGCATACTGCACACTTGTTGCAAATCAGTAACTTGGAAAGCACAGAAACCAGTGGGTTGAAACAATTGCAAGGCAATTAGCATTTTCAGGATGAGGTCTACAGTGGCAGTTTCTGTTTTTCTTAGGTAAATGAAAAACATAGAGTAGGAAAACTTTGGTGTTTCCATTGCGTACTTACTAAAAAACGTGTTTGGCTGCTGCTTTAGCCACTATTTTGAGTCACGGGCACACAGAACCAGCATGTCAAGCCAATTCACAACTCTTGATCCTCATTACGTGTTCCAGGTTAGTGACTCAATGTATTGAAGCCTGGCAGCTTCCTGGAGTAGCGGTCGACAGTAGCAGTATCTTTTAATTTTTTTATTTTTTTTTTATCCACCCCCCCCCCCCCCCCCCCCCATATTGTCTTTTTCCTTTTTTTTTTTTTTTTTTTTTTTTCTTTAAAGATAAAAAAAAGTTGAAGGAAATATCCTTCTGTCTTACACTTCAAGTTATGCCCAGTTTAAAAACCCACTGCTGCCTGAGAAGGTAAAGATGGCGACCATTATCGATTTAGTGGTGTCATCGATTGTCAGGCAAGGACAGTTGCTAAATATCTCTGCTATGCTGTTAAATGAGCCTTGCCAGAGTTGCCTAAGAAGTAATGCTCTTTTGTAATCTACACTACCCAAGAGTCTCTAATATTTAAAGGACTACTACATACCATATTTTTTTTCTTTCTTTTTAAAAGAAAACTAAACATATCATATTTTTTACATTTTTAGCTGTATTTTTCTTGCTACTACCATCATCTACCACCAAAGAACCCAAAATGTTCCTACTCCTGACTATCGCAGTAATACCACATACGTGTATGTTTACCCGTAGTACGGCCCAGAAACAATGCATCTTTCTCTCCATTCAGAGGAGAAGGCATACACAGGCAAGCTTTACAGTAAATGGTCACTGTGATAGCCAATAAGAGGTGATCACGTGATTGGGTATCAGGCTTACTGATCATTAGTATGTGACCTGGGCTCTTGGTGAGAGCCCGGTCCCTGTGCTGGGAGTGCACTCCTAGCACAAAGACATGTACGCATATAAGTAGCCTCACGGAAGAAGACCCACTTTAGCACTTCATATGTGTGTACACGTGGCACGAAGGCGTTAAAGTATTGGAACACAGGTTATATTCCTGACATAGAGCTACTGAGGGATTAAACCAGTTGATGACCCTTACCTCAAACTGAAATCACTGTTCGATAGGAACAAATGATTAAATCTGTATCCAGTAGCCCTAGCTTGAACTTATTCACGTTTTTCAGCTTTGTGTGATAGGGTGAGATAAAGGCACATTCCCTGGAATTCATAAAGACTGGTGCAGACAGATTTTATGTAAGTGTCTCTCATGCATTCTAAAAGCAATGCAGCTTGTCTCAAATTCGTGTACCTATCTAGAACTTGTACTCCATTAGTACATGCTGTGCCACTTTTACAATGCGTCAAAGACACTTTTCCAAAATTCGTCTGCACCCGTGTCACTCTGCACATAAAAAAAAGAGTTTGTCTTAATTGTATCCACTTTTGTAAGATAAGAACTGACTGTTTTTATTTTGAATTTGGTGCCTTTAGAGCGCCACAATTTAAGTGGTCAAATTTAAAACTCCCTGAATTTGGTGCACGATTTGCTTTTGGAATATAAGGTGTCTTCAGATGCTTCATGAATTTGCCTCAATGCATTAACAAGAGGAAGGAAATCCAGAAAAGTGGCACTGCAGCTTTATAGAATCACCCCCCTCTTTGTTTTAAATTTCAGTTTTTGTGATGAAATGAGCAACATTTTATATTCTTCAAGGCTTAAATCTTATTCTGTACCTACGGTTTTTGACCTCCTTTAAATTGCAGCTACATTTTTTTTGTGTACTGTAAGGTCCCTTTCACACGGGGCGGATCAGTGATGATCCACCCCATGATGATCCGCTCGCTCAGCGGGGATCGCTCCGTTGTCCCCGCTGAGCCGGCGGCGGACAGGGCTGTCTCAGCACACTGTGCAGGGACCGCCTTGTCAGCTCTCCGCTCTCCTCTATGGGGATCGGATGAGCACGGACCGTCTGTCCGTGTTCATCCGATCCGCTCTGCAGACGGATAGAAAAATAGTGTTTTCCTCTGTCTGCAGAATCGGACAATAGCGGGTGTTTGCGGATGTTCATCCGCAGACACCCGCTATCCCATAGGAATGCATGTATGTCCGTATTTCATCCGCAAACGGATGACATACTGTCCGCATGTGTGAAAGGGGCCTAAAACGTAAACAAAAACCAAGTTTACAAAGTATTTTTTGTTTTAATAGTGTGTGTGTATATAAATAATAATAAAATATATATAATATTGTTTTTGTTTTGTTTAGCACACCTTTCTTCAAGGCAGAGCTCTGGATTAAAGAACTGTGAGTCTCTCTCTCTCTCTCTCTCTCTCTCTCTCTCTCTCTCTCTCTCTCTCTCTCTCTCTCTCTCTCTCTCTCTCTCTCTCTCTCTCTCTCTCTCTCTCTCTCTCCCTTCTTTATTTATTTTTCTCTCAAATTTTTTTGCCAATCGTTTCATGATCTTTATGATGATTTTACACAGCGTCTCAACAATTAATTTTTTTGATCACGTGATATTTTTTATATATATACATATACACTGGGGCAACAAAGTATTTAGTCAGCCACCAATTGTGCCAGTTCTCCCACTTAAAAAGATGAGAGGCCTGTACTTGTCATCATAGGTATACCTCAACTATGAGAGACAAAATGTGGAAACAAATCCAGACAATCACATGTCTGATTTATTTTTTTTTTTTTAAAGAATTTCTTTGCAAATTATGGTGGAAAATAAGTATTTAGTCAATATCAAAAGTTCATCTCAATACTTTGTTATATATCCTTTGTTTGCAATGACAGAGGTCAAACGTTTTCTGTAAGTCAAGGTTGTCACACACTGTTGCTGGTAAGTTGGCCCATTCCTCCATGCAGATCTCCTCTAGAGCAGTGATGTTTCGGGGCTGTCACTTTCAACTCCCTTCAAAGGTTTTCTATGGGGTTGAGATCTGGAGACTGGCAAGGCCACTCCAGAACCTTGAAATGCTCCTTTCGAAGCCACTCCTTCATTGCCCGGGTGATGTGTTTGGGATCATTGTCATGCTGAGAGACCCAGCCATGTTTCATCTTCAATGCCCTTGCTGATGGGAGGAGGTTTGCACTCAAAATCTCATGATACATGGCCCCAATCATTCTTCCATGTACACTGATCAGTCGTCCTGTTCCCTTTGCAGAGAAACAGCCCCAAAGCATGATGTTGCCACCGCCATGCTTCACAGTAGGTGTGGTGTTCTTTGGTAGCAACTCAGCATTCTCTCTCCTCCAAACACGACAAGTTTTGTTTTCTACTTTGCTTTCATCTGACCATATGACATTCTCCCAATCCTCTTCTGGATCATCCAAATGCTCTCTAGCAAACCTCAGACGGGCCCAGACATGTACTGGCTTAAGCAGGGGGACACGTGTGGCACTGCAGAATCTGAGTCCCTGGCGGTGTAGTGTGTTACTGATGGTAGCCTTTGTTACGTTGGACCCAGCTCTCTGCAGGTCATTCACTAAGTCCCCCTGTGTGGTTCTGGGATTTTTTCTCACCATTGTTGTGATCATTTTGACCCCATGGGGTGAGATCTTGCATGGAGCCCCAGATCGAGAGAGATCATCAATGGTCTTGCATGTCTTCCATTTTCAAATTCTTGATTTCTTCACACAAAGCTGCTTGCCTATTGCAGATTCAGTCTTCCCAGCCAGATGCAGGTCTACAATTTTGTTTCTGGTGTCCTTCAACAGCTCTTGGGTCTTCACCATAGTGGAGTTTGGAGTGTGACTGTTTGAGGGTGTGGACAGGTGTCTCTTATACTGATAAGTTCAAACGGGTGCCATTAATACAGGTGATGAGTGGAGGACAGAGGAGCCTCTTAAAGAAGAAGCTACAGGTCTGAGAGCCAGAAATCTTTCTTGTTTGTAGGTGACCAAATACTTATTTCTCTTATATTCACCGACTGACACAGCTCCTCTCTGTAACTAAATGGGTTTGTTAGCCTACCACTAGGAGAAACTAGGCAAAATTGTATTAGAATGCACAGAATTGTCAATACCGCCCAGGGGGCGGACCCTGTGCTAACAAACCTCCCCACTGCCCCAGCAGCCTCAGTTTTATTTTGCCTAGTGAAGAATGAGCTAGGAACCCTGCGGGCCCTTTGGTCAATTTTTTTGATGCAGGATTTATACTTTTGCGCAAGATGAAAGATAGTGGGGTCTTCTGTCAACTTGCGGCTGGGTGACAGGCAGGTTGAGTTATCCTTGTAATCGAGCTTGTGCAGGTCGCAGCTAAGGCTCGGCAGGCCATGACATACCTCAGCTCCAGAGGTGTTCGGTGAGCTTCAATGCTCCGGGGTATACATATGACCGTGCTACGCATGTCTGGATCACAGTATACCGAGGCCAGCAGCCACCCTGTAACTGCGCAGGAGTGGGTCTGTGATGAAATGTCTCCCAGCTCTTCAGGGCTGGTAAGTACAGCTCTCCCTGCTTCGGCGGAGTTGAGCAGCTGGGCATTCCCTGGGAGGTCGATTCGGGGGCAACTTCACCGCCTCATATTCTCTCCCACATCCCTATCTGCCCTTCTTCCCCTCACCCCCACCCCAGGGGGGGGGGCGGCTGCAAGTGCTGCTGGCGGTGTGTATCGCTGGGTCTCTCACCTTTAGTGGGGGGTCTGTGCGGCTAGCGATGGTCTTGGTCCCGGTGTGGGGATCCCAAAAAGGTGTCTGTGAAGGTAATTTTGCTGGTTGGAGGCAGCGCAGTTCTGTGGTTTCTCTTGTCACTGCATGGCGCTGTCCGGCGGCCATTTTGACTGAGGGCAGAGCAGGCTCCTCTTGTGAGCCTCAGTGACCATTTTCTATGGGATTTCCTATTAGTAGCATTGGCGGCCATTTTTTTTTAAGCCTGAGCGCTTTTTTCACCACATTTCTCTTGTGACACCATACCATGTGCTATCACATGCTGTTTCCTGTGTACCCTGTGCATACAGGATGCTGGATGGCCATTTCCTGAACGCTGGTGCAAGCTCTGCAGATCGTTTCACCGATCTTTTCTACAGCTGCTGACGACCGTTTCTTCACTCTGCACTTGGGTAACCTCCTGGGGACTACAGGCGTGGCTGGTAACCATCACAGAACGCCCCAGGGTGGTGAGTCTGGTGCTGGGACCCCCCCCCCAGGCAGCGGCAGCAAGAGGGTGGGACCTTCACTGTCCTAAGTCCCCTTTCAGGTGGCAGACAGGGTAGGGTCAGCATGGCTTCAGAAACTGGTGTTTCTTCCCCCGAAAACCAGGCTATTGTAACCCGGGTCACCTGCGGCTAGCGCTGTGCCAATGGACACCCTGTCGGCGGTCCTTAACTCTTTTGTTGCAAAGATAGAGGCGGTGCATGGAAGGAAAGGTGCGCGTAAAAGACCCCTGCCCCCCCCCGTCCTCTGGGGAGAGCTCTGATGCAGACTCGGGCCCTGCTGCGGCTGGTGACCTCTGCTCTGGCCTATCGGACGAGGCTGACCAGGAACTTTCGGGCAGCGAGGATGATTCCCCGTCCGGGTGCGACAAGGCGCTGGTTGGAGCACTTATAACAGCTGTGCGTGATACCCTGAAGATCCATTAGCCAGCAGATCCCTCTGCTGATGTATCGCTCCCTTTTGAGTCCCGCAAGCCAGCACGTTCACCTAAGGTGTTCCCGTATTTGACTTATTTTGCAAGCTCATCTACAGGGAATGGAGTCTGCCATAAAGGACCTTTTCGGTCCCCAAGAACGTGGCGGTGCGTTACCCCTTTGAGGAAAGCCTTCTCAAGAAATGGTCGGCTCCTCCGGTCGTGGACCCCCCATTATTTAAGTTAAATAAAGTAACCACGATCCCGGTTGAGGGGACTCCTGCATTCAAGGATCCCACGGACAGGAAGGCTGAGGCGGTGGCTCGTTCCTTGTTTACGGTTGTGGGGCCAGCCGTGCGACTTGTACTGGCACCCGCACTGGTGTCGCAGACACTGACTGAGTGAGCAAAACTTTTGCACCGTGAATTGGGAGAGCAATGGGCCTCCCCTGTCTGCGTGGAACTAGCAGACCAACTAGTGCAAGGCCTTATGTACGTTTGTGACTCAGCCCTGGATACTCTCCCTCTTTTATCCAGGGCTTCAGTGTCAGCTGTGGTGCTGAGGCGCCTGATTTGGCTAAAATGCTGGTCTGCTGACCAGGCATCCAAGAAAGCCCTGACGGATCTTCCCTTCCTTGGCAACCGACTGTTTGGAGCCTCGTTGTATGACATCATTAAAAATATTAAAAATGCCACGAGTGGTAAGAGTACACTACTCCCACAGGCCAGGAAGGCTAAGGAGCCATGCCGCAGGCAAGGGTCCTCTTTTTCCACTCACAATCGGCTTTTTTGTTCGCCCGGTGCTTCGACAAAACGTTCCCAGCCCGACAGGACGCCCACGGACGGTCAAAAGCGTCCCTGGAACCGCAAGCCTAACAAGCCTGCGAACAAAAGTGCTACCGCATGAAGGTTTGCCCATCCCCCCCCCCCCCCGCCGCCCACATCTCAGGTGGGGGGTCGCCTTCGGGAGTTTGCAGCCCGGTGGACCTCCCGGTTATCCGACCAATGGGTCTGCGACCTGATTTCCACAGGCTACAAGATAGTTTCCCTCTTGGCCGCCAAACAGATTCTTTCCCTCCAGCATATCCGTATCCCCGGTTCCCCGGGAGGCCCTGTTGGGGGCAGTAAGGGATTTGCTGAATCGCGTGGTGATTGTACCGGTTCCGGAATTGGAGCGCTTCCAAAGATTCTACTCCAATCCGTTTGTGGTTCCCAAGAAGGAAGAGGTATGTCCGATCTTGGACTTAAAAGCCCTCAATCACTTTGTAAAAGTGCAGAGGTTCAGAATGGAATCAGTTCGCTCAGTAGTCGCTGCACTCCATCAAGGGGACTCCCTGGCGTCTCTGGATATCCAGGATGCATACCTGCACATACCCATATACCTTCGGCATCCGAAATTTCTACGTTTGGCAGTCGGGGAAGCCCACTACGAATTTGTGGCTATTCCTTTTGGCCTGGCATCAGCCCCCGAGTCTTTTCCAAAGTACTGGCTCCGGTATTGGTGTTGCTGTGACAACGCGGGGTCGTGATCGTGGGTTACCTAGACGATCTCCTCCTGAGAGCATCTTCCGCCTCAGAGTTAGAGGAGGATGTGGCGATCACCATGCAGACCCTGCGCAAATTTGGGTGGCTGTGGAACCTAAGGAAGTCGGTGACTGTACCGACCCAGCGTCTGGAGTACCTAGGTTTACTATTGGACTCCAGGGAAGCGAGAGTCTTTCTCCCTTCAGAAAAATTGCAGACTCTCAGATCTGCGGTCACACTACTGGTAAATCGCAAGTGATCTTTGCTCCGCTTTTGCATGTGAGTACTGGGACTCATGGTGGCCTCCTTCGAAGCAGTACCTTTATGCCCAGTTCCACACCAGAGTCCCGCAGAAAGAGATTTTGAGAAAATGGGACAAATCTCCGTTGTCCCTGGATCGACAGATCCAGGTGAGCCAGCCAGTCAGGGACTCTCTGATCTGGTGGCTGAGGTCCCCGGTGATTCAGTCCGGAAAGTCGTTCGTTCCTCTGAAATGGACGGTGATCACTACGGACGCCAGTCTATCCGGCTGGGGTGGAGTGATGGGAATTCAGTCGGTGCAGGGCCTCTGGTCGACGGAAGAATCTGAGTTGCCGATCAATCTGCTCGAATTGAGAGTGATCAGGCTGTCTCCACACATGGTCGATGTGTCTTCAAGGGCGTCCGATCAGGATACAGTCGGACAACGCCATGGCTGTGGCGTACATAAATCACCAAGGGGGAACGAGAAGCTCAGCCGCTGCTCGGGAGGTTGCTCACATACTTCGGTGGGCAGAGCGACACGTTCCGGCCCTGACGGCTGTTTACATCCAAGGGGTGGAAAATTGGCAGGCGGACTATCTGAGTCGCCAGATGCTGGACCCAGGAGAATGGGCATTGCCCAGATGTGGATCTATTGGCCTCCCGTCCCAATGGGAAGGTGCCGAGATTCGTGTCCAGGATGAGATCCGTGGGCAGACGCGTCAGACGCTGGTGGCTCCGTGAGATCAGTACCAGCTGATCTACGCCTTTCCTCCGCTAAAACTGTTACCACGCCTGCTGCGCAGAGTGGAAGCCGAGAGGATTCCAGTAATCCTGGTGGCCCCAGATTGTCCTCAGCGAACCTGGTACGCAGACCTAGTGCGTCTGGTGGCAGACACTCCCTGGCGACTGCCGCTGCGGGAGGACCTCCTGTCTCAAGGTCCAATCTTTCACCCTGCTTTACCATCGCTGACTTAAACGGCATGGCTATTGAGAGCCAAGTGCTGAGGAACCGGGGTCTGTCGGATTCGGTGATTCCAACTATGTTGAGAGCAGAAATCTTCACGAAAGATATACCATCGTACCTGGAAGGCCTACATCTCCATGTGTGAGAAGAAAGGATGGCATCCGCGTTCTTTTTCTATATCCAGGATCCTGTTGTTTCTTCAGCAAGGTATAGACCAGAAGTTGGCTTTGAGCACCATTTAAGGGGCAAATTTCAGCCTTGGCTGTCCTTTTTCAGTGACCCCTGGCGTCTCACTCATTAGTGGGTGCCTTTGTTCAGGGGGTACGACATGTAGTCCCTCCGGTGCGTCCGCCATTCCCTTCGTGGAATTTGAACCTGGTGTTGGCGCTACAAAAGCCGCCGTTTGAGAATATCAAGGAGATTTCCTTGTTGACCCTTTCACAGAAAGTGGTTTTTCTAGCGGCCATCACATCGGCCAGGAGGGTTTCGGAATTGGCGGCCTTGTCCTGCAAGTCGCCTTATCTGGTCATCCACAGGGATAATGTGTTGTGGCGTCCGCAACCGTCCTTTCTACCAAAGGTGGTCTCGGCCTTTCATATCAATGAGGACATCGTATTACCATCGTTGTGTCCTAAGCTAAAGCACCCCAAGGAGGTGGCTCTTCACGCTCTCGACGTGGTTAGGGCTCTAAAAGTGTATTTGTCTGCCACCGCCCCCTTTCGGAAGTCCGACTCACTGTTTGTTTCGGTGGCTGGTCCAAAGAAGGGTATGGCGGTCTCGTCTGCCACCATTTCTAGATGGCTCAGACAGATTATAGTCCAAGCCTACACCTTGAAGAGGCAGGTTCCCTTTCCAGTCACGGCCCACTCTACAAAAGCAATCAGAACGTCTTGGGCCTTCTGACACCAAGCGTCTGGTGCTCAGGTGTATAAGGCGGCGACCTGGTCGTCTGTCAATATGTTTACCAAGTTCTACAAGGTAGATGTCAGTGCATCGGTTGCTTGTTATGGCTGCAAAGTTTTGCAGGCGGCCGTGTAGTTGCAATTCTATCTGCAATTGAGAATTTTTCCTGGTTTTTCGATAAAAACGCAGTACTGTTTTGTTAATGCACGGTTGCATTACTTCCGCAGTTGCGGTCTTGGGGATCACTCCTGTTGAGGATACCCAGTTATATGGTGGTGTTTTTTTTTTTTTGTTTTTTTTTTGTGGGTTTAGTTTCACTAGTTCCCACTTGCCATGGTGGATGAAGTGTTTATGCTATTTTTCCCACCCCTCGTTTGGCACTGCTTGGGGACATCCCATTTAGTTACAGAGAGGAGCTGTCGGTCGGTGAATATAAGAGAACAGGATTTTTGTACTCACCGTAAAATCCTTTTCTTTGTAATTCAGCGACCGACACAGCACCCACCCCTCCTTTTCTCTACGTTATACTGCTTGTTGACGTACTGAGGCTGCTGGGGCAGTGGGGAGGTTTGTTAGCACAGGGTCCGCCCCCTGGGTGGTACTGACAATTCTGTGTATTGTTACAATCTTGCCTAGTTTCTCCTAGTGGTAGGCTAACAAACCCATTTAGTTACAGAGAGGAGCTGTGTCGGTCGGTGAATTACAGAGAAAATGATTTTACGGTGAGTACAAAAATCCTGTTTTTTTCCACCATAATTTCCAAAGATCCTTTCAAAAATCAGACAATGTGATTGTCTGTCTGGATTTGTTTCCACATTTTGGCTCTCATAGATGAGGTATACCTATAAGTACAGGCCTCTCATCTTTTTAAGTGGGAGAACTTGCACAATTGGTGGCTGACTAAATACTTTTTTGCCCCACTGTATAAACTACTTTTAGAATGTAATCGGCTATACCGGGCATCACTAAAATGGAGGGCCAAATGCAAACCGAATCACCTTTCCATTTGGACCGCCGCAGTATCGCCATTTAGCAGCATTTTCTTCTCCCTACCATTGCTCTGTAATCCTCTCAGCTGACAGCAGGAGGCAGGACAGATATGGATGGAGGGCAGCGCTGCCGAGGTTAACAGGCAAGTGATTGGCTGCTAGGATGAAGGGCGGCCCTAGCAACCATTTGCAATCTTGCAACACCCTCCTCCATCCAGACATCCTGTGCCTCCCTCTGATCGTCAATCTGTGTAAACAAGGTAAACTGTGAGGGAGGGAGCAAAGTTACAGGAAGTGAGAACGCTAGTGTGAAAAGCTGCAAATGAGGAATGTGTGTCGAGGACAGTGATATGGGGGGGTGCTGATGACCTCAAAGTTGGAGCAGCCTGAGATCTGTGACGTGGATGTGCTGAGGACATTAACATGGGGAACTGAAGACTGTAGTGTGTGTGTGTGTGTGTGTGTGTGTGTGTGTGTGTGTGTGTGTGTGTGTGTGTGTGTGTGTGTGTGTGGGGGGGGGGAGGGGAATAAGGACTGTAAATATGGGGTGGCTGAGGACTGTATTGTGGGGGAGGGGGTTGTGGAATGAGGACAGTAGTGTGTGTGTGTGTGTGTGTGTGTGTGTGGGGGGGAGAAGAATGTAAATGGGGCAGAGGACAGTACTGTCGGGTGGTTGATGTTAAAGTGTGTGTGCCTGTGAAAGGGGTGGTTGGGGTGATGTAAGGACCTGAGGACACTCATCAAGAGGGGACCTTATGTGAAAGGGGAGGGGAAGCTGATGTGCAGTAGGACTGAGGACGCTAATGGGTTCAGTTTTGTGCATGTGCATTAGGTGCACACTTCGTGGGTAGGTCTGCCCATTTTAATGGGCTGTACTACCCACAAGAAACACAGAGAAAGAAGTCCTTGACTTTTTTTTTTTTTTTTTTTCCCCAAAATCATGCAGCAACATGCGGTTTGGCACATGCGAAAAGGTGCCAAAGGTACCGACATGATGTTCGGACCTTTGCTGGAAGAAAGTTTTACTGACTGGTCCTGTGAATTTTTAATTCAATACCCCTGGTCTATACAGTAGGTATTTGTGTTTATACATCTGATGATGTTGTTGTGTTTTTTGTTTTTTGCAGCACCAGCCTATACGATTCAAGGGCAAGAGAAAGAAGGCGACTAATAGATGAGCAAAAAGCAATTGCATTAAAACTTCAAAACCAGGTGACCTTACTATTGAGTATTCTTGCAAAATCCTTCTATAAATATGAAATCTTTATATGTATACCACATATATTTACAGTGCCTTGCGAAAGTATTCGGCCCCCTTGAACTTTTCAACCTTTTGCCACATTTCAGGCTTCAAACATAAAGATATAAAATTTTATTTTTTTGTGAAGAATCACCAACAAGTGGGACACAATTGTGAAGTGGAACGAAATCTATTGGATAATTTAAACTTTTTTAGCAAATAAAAAACTGAAAAGTGGTGCGTGCAAAATTATTCGGCCCCTTTACTTTCAGTGCAGCAAACTCACTCCAGAAGTTCAGCGAGGATCTCTGAATGATCCATTGTTGTCCTAAATGACTGATGGTGATAAATAGAATCCACCTGTGTGTAATCAAGTCTGTATAAATGCACCTGCTCTGTGATAGTCTCAGGGTTCTGTTGAAAGCGCAGAGAGCCTCATGAAGACCAAGGAACACACCAGGCAGGTCCGTAATACTGTTGTGGAGAAGGTTAAAGCCGGATTTGGATACAAAAAGATTTCCCAAGCTTTAAACATCCCAAGGAAAACTGTGCAAGCGATCATTTTGAAATGGAAGGAGTATCAGACCACTGCAAATCTACCAAGACCTGGCCGTCCCTCTAAACTTTCAGCTCAGACAAGGAGAAGACTGATTAGAGATGCAGCCAAGAGGCCCATGATCACTCTGGATGAACTGCAGAGAACTACAGCTGAGGTGGGAGAGTCTGTCCATAGGACAACAATCAGTCGTACACTGCACAAATCTGGCCTTTATGGAAGAGTGGCAAGAAGAAAGCCATTTCTCAAAGATATCCATAAAAAGTCTCATCTAAAGTTTACCACAAGCCACCTGGGAGACACACCAAACATGTGGAAGAAGGTGCTCTGGTCAGATGAAACCAAAATCAAACTTTTTGCCCACAATGCAAAACGATATGTTTGGCGTAAAAGAAACACAGCTCATCACCCTCAACACACCATCCCCACTGTCAAACATGGTGGTGGCAGCATCATGGTTTGGGCCTGCTTTTCTTCAGCAGGGACAGGGAATATGGTTAAAATTGAGGGGAAGATGGTTGCAGCCAAATACAGGACCATTCTGGATGAAAACCTGTTGGAGTCTGCAAAAGACCTGAAACTGGGACGGAGATTTATCTTCCAACAAGACAATGATCCCAAACATACAGCAAAATCTACAAAGGAATGGTTCACAAATAAACGTATCCAGGTGTTAGAATGGCCAAGTCAAAGTCCAGACCTGAATCCAATCGAGAATCTGTGGAAAGAGCTGAAAACTGCTGTTCACAAACGCTCTCCATCCAACCTCACTGAGCTCGAGCTGTTTTGCAAGGAAGAATGGGCAAGAATTTCAGTCTCTCGATGTGCAAAACTGATAGAGACATACACCAAGCGACTTGCAGCTGTAATCGCAGCAAAAGGTGGCTCTACAAAGTATTAACGCAAGGGGGCCGAATAATTTTGCACGCCCCACTTTTCATTTTTTTATTAGTTAAAAAAGTTTCAAAAATCCAATAGATTTCGTTCCACTTCACAATTGTGTCCCACTTGTTCGTGATTCTTCACAAAAAATTTAAATTTTATATCTTTATGTTTGAAGCCTGAAATGTGGCAAAAGGTTGAAAAGTTCAAGGGGGCCGAATACTTTCGCAAGGCACTGTATGATGAAGCCCAACACCACCTGCAGAAAATGCAGCTTTTGTTGCAGTACATAGATTTTTTCCTGACCTTTGCAGAAAGTCATCTAAGCTGCACCACTTAAGAATGAAAGATGCTCAGCCTCACTTAACCTGGGTGTCGGTGCTCTTGGGTAGTCATGCCTGTCAATATATCAACCAAGTCTGCCAGAGCTGATGTTGCATACAATGTGACATAACCTCCACAGAACCATGTGGAGGTTAAAGGTTTTTTAAGATTCAGGGCAAGTAGAGGGCATTTAAAAAAATACATCCATGAGCAGTTAGTGAAGGGGAATCGATTTAAGTTGGAATTGACTTTAAATCTATACACATTTAGGGCTTGTACACCTGGATGATTTGCTGCACAAACTTGCTATAGTGTCAAAATTCTGGGGTTTTTCCACATTGGTGTGGAGCTTACAGTTAACAATAGATGTGAATGGCTGTACGTGTCTATACTCGGGCAAATGCCAATGCTTTTTTTTTTTAACTTACACATGTGTGATGTATTCATTTAATCATCTAATGCACAGCTTGTGTATAAAGCTGTTATTCAAATTTCACTGCTAAAGTGAAAATACACTTTAAGGGCCAGTTCACATCATAGAAATACAGTTTGGGTGCGTTCCAGGTGCTTTTCTGCACGCATGTTTTTAATGCTTTTTACAGCATTCCAGTGCAAGAAAAAATGCAGCTCCTATTTTTATTTTATTTTTTCCTGGAACTGCAAGCACTGGTGTGAACAATGCCATTAAAGTGGAGGGCCACCCTAAAAAAAAAAATAAATAAATTAATATTCTTCAAAAAATATTTTAAAAAAATGTGAAATTTTTTTTTTTTTTTTTAACCTGTCCATAAATCCCTGTTGCTAAGCAGTCTTCCTAATCTGCCTCCTTCCTGCTCCTCGGTGATCTTCGGTCTTCTCTTCCTCCGTGCTGTCTTCTGGGTAATGGGTCCCATTCACAAAGCGCCGCGCGACTCGCGCATGCGCAGTAGGAAACGGGCAGTGAAGCCACAAGGCTCCACTGCCTGTTTCCCTTAGCTGGAATAGCAGCGCTGGGAGCCGAGGGACATGTCAGCCTCGGCGGCCGACATCGCGGGTGCCCTGGAAAGGTAAGTTTCCATATTAAAAGTCAGCAGCTACTTTTGTTTCAGCTGCTGACTTTTTAAAAAAAATTTTTTAGGGCTGAAACGCTGATTTAAAAAGCATATAACCTATCTGGAGTGCATGTGGTGTGAACTGGCCCAGCGTTTAAGTATTTTTTTTTTTTTTTTTTTTTTTTTTAACTCACTGTAAAACACCCTGTATAAAGCAGGTTGCTAAGGAGAGGGTGGTGAAGCCGACCACCTAGTCCCTAACAATTGATGAGTCCTCAGCTGTCAACGGGGTTCCCACTGAAATCTGAATTGAAAAAATAAAATTAAGATTTCCTTTCACTTCTTGTCCCATGGTCAAAACAGGAAGTGAGAATCCCTCCAAAGTGAGGGCATTCCTAATTGTCCCTAGAACTAGTTGGAAGATGTACTCTCTATTTCTATTCACATGAGAACCCACAATGTGAGATTTTCTTTCACTTTTACTCTACTTGCACTTCTGAATATACCATTTTAATGGTCTGCCTGATCCCAATTCTGATTGACACTTCTCCCAGAATTCATTCTGGTCTTTAGTATCTTTTTTTTTTTTTTTTTTTTTTTTTATGCGTTTTTCTTTGTATAAATGTTTACTTTTTTTTTTTAAATGCTTAGAGGCTGCAGGAACGTGGGGTAAAAGACGATATCAATTTGAAACTGCGCGTACCACTTGAAAAAGAAATCCCTGTTACATTACTTCCAAAACCAGTGGAAGAATCTGCCCAGGAGGGCCCAGAATTTCCGGAGCTTACACAGGTAGCTTTCTTTTTTTAGCTTTATCTGCAGTATCATTATAAACGCACACTGACCGCACAGAGTTGAACTTTTACCATCCTTCATTTAGGCCAGCGAAAGATGAATTCCTGAGCACTTTGTACCGGCTTGCCAACATATTCTTGTAGTCGGCTGACATTATGTTGGTTTATGAGTTTTTGCATACTGCATGTTGTTTTAAATCAAAGAAGTCAACTGGAAAACCTTTCTGTTCAGTCACCTAAATCCTCCTGTTTTAAATTAATGGATCCATAGGATGCAGTGGAACTCCCTTCAAACCTGGAATGCTGTGGTCGGTACTGCTGACACTGTTCTCTTCAGTGTGCATATTATCGTGTCTTTATGCGTGTTGCAATAGAACATCATCACAAGCCAGTGCTATACCGATTTGGGATGTTGTGTAAAATCTACATAGAACAGAATAGAATCATTTGGAAATTTCATAAACTCAAATTTTATTCACAATAGATAACATTTCAAATGTTTAAACTGAGAAAATCTTTTTTTTCTTTTTTTTTTTTATTTCAAAAATTGAAGGCAGCAGCACGTTTTAACCACTTGCCGACCAGCCGCCACAGTTTTATTGCTGCAGGTTGGTTTGGCTGGGCAAATCGACATTACCTTATGTCGCTTCCGATTGAGCGCACTAGCAGAGCTGGCGCGAATGCCGGCGCCACTGGGCACCCGCGATTGCTCATGACAGAGCAAGAACCGGGATCTGTGTGTCTAAATGCACAGATCCTGGTTCTTTCTGGGGAGAAGAGACTGATCGTCCCCTAAGGGTTAACCCCTTCCCTGCCACTGAAATTTTTACAGTAATCCATGCTTTTTCATAGCACTGATCACTTTATAGTTGTCAGTGGTTCCAAAAATGAGTCAAGAGTGTCCAATTTGTCTGGCGCATATCTCTTATTTTAAATTTGGGATATTTATCAGCAAAAAGTAAAAGATATATTGTGGTGTTTTTATTTTTTTATTTTATTTTTTTTATCGCCCTTTTTCTTTTTTTAGCGCAAAAAATAAAAACGCAGAGATCAAATTCCACCAAAAGAAAGCTCTATTTGTAGGAAAAAAAGGATGTAAATTTTGTTTGGGTACAGCGCCGCACGACCACGCAGTTGTCAGTTAAAACGACGCAGTGCCACATCACAAAAAAATGGCCTGGTCATTGAGCAGCCAAATCTTCTGGGGCTTTAAGTGGTTAAAAAAGTTTGGACAGAGCCATGTTTACCATGTAGCATCCCCTTTTTCTTTTTGCACCCTGTAAACTTCTGGGAACTGTGGAGACCAGTTGCTGGAGTTTTGTGAGAGGAATGTTGTCCCATTCTTGCCCGATATAGGAGTCTAACTGCTCATCAGTTCTGGGTCGTCTTCATCTTACTTTTTTCTTTCAAGATGCACCAAAAATTTTCGATTGAAAGGTCATGACTGCAGACAGGCCAGTTAAGCACCCCAGACTCTTCTACTACGAACCCATGCTGATGTCATAGGAGCACTATGTGTTAGCAGTTTAGCATTGTCCTGCTGAAATATGCCAGGCCTTCCCTTAATGACTTAGACTTTGGATGGAAGCATATGCTGCTCTAAAACCTGGATCAATCTTTCAGCATTGATGGCGCACCCCCATACCATCACATAATTACATAGTTAGGTTGAAAAAAGACACAAGTCCACCCAGTTCAGCCACAAAAAAAAAATCATATAATCCCATATTCCCAATTCTATACCCACAGTTGATCCAGAGGAAGGCAAAAAACCCCAGCAGAGCATGATCCAATTTGCTAAAGCAGGGGAAAAAATTCCCTTCTGATCCCCAAGAGGCAATCGGATTTTCCCCCGATCAACTTTAGCTATAAATGTTAGTACCCAGTTATATTATGTACACTGAGGAAATAATCCAGGCCTTTCTTAAAGCAATCTACTGAGCTGCCCAGAACCACCTCTGCAAGGAGTCTATTCCACATTTTCACAGCTCATGCTGTGAAGAAACCTTTCCGTATTTGGAGATGAAATCTCTTTTCCTCTAGACGTAGAGTGCCCCCTTGTCCTCTGACTGTAGAGTGAATAACTCAACACCAGGTTCACTATATGGACTCCTTATATATTAGTACATGTTGAGTGAATAAATTCAGTTCAGATCACAGATGCAAGCTTTTTAACTGAGCACTGATAACAAGCCAGAAGGTCCCTCTCCACTTTAGTCTGGAGGGTGCAGTGCCCATGGTTGCCAAAAAGATGGTCAAATTTCAGTTTGCCCACAGAACAGTTTTCCACTTTGCATCTGACCATTTCAAATTAGCTTTGGCCCAGAGAAGATGGTAGTATTTTTGGATCATGTTCAGATACAGTTTCTGTGCATGATATAACTTTTCCCAGAATTTTTGAATGGCACAGCAAACTTCACACAGTGATTTTTTTTTTTTTTTTTTTTTTTCTTTGTATTCGTTAGCCCCTACAGTGATGTCCATCACAGAATAATGCCTATCTTTAATGCAGCGCCATCTGAGGACCAGAAGATCACAGGCATCCAATATTGCGTTTTAGCCTTGTCCGTTGCACATAGATTTCTTTTGGCTTCTTGGAATCTTTTTTGATAATGTGTAGTGTAGATAATTTTCAAGTCTTTGCAATTTTACATTTTAGGAACATTGTTTTGAAAATGTTCCTCATATTTTATATGCAGATTTTTGGTGAACCTCTGCCCATCTTTTCTTCTAAGACACTGACTCTCTAAGATGTTGTTTTTATTATGTTACTGACCTGTTAATTAATCCATTTCGTTTCAAAATGTTCTCCCAGCTCTTCTTTGTTCGTACTACTTACTTTGCCAGCTCTTTGTTTCCCTGTCCCAACTTTTTTGAGACGGGTTGCTGCCTTCAGTTTCAAAATTACCTTTTTTTTTTTCTTCTTTAAATTATACATTTTCTCAGTTTAAACAATTTTGTATGTTTTCAATTTTCTAATGTGAATAAAATATGGGCTTATGAGATATGCAAATCATTTTCATTCTGTTTTTATGTAGATTTTATACAATGTCCTGTTTCAGAATTGTGATTCTATAGGCCAGACTTTTTTACTTTCTATGCAGAAATGTATCCAAGAAGGTAATTTAGATTCTTTGCTCTTGCTTTACTCTGTTTTGAATAACCTCTATAAACACATTTTTACCCCCTCTTCTGTTTTGAAGGAAATGGGAAAGGAAATTAAGAGTGCTCTATTTGGTGGAAATAATGATCAAGTCCTTAGTGAAGGTTTTCGCTTAACAATTACACGTAAAGATATCATGACGCTTCATAACTTAAACTGGCTAAATGATGAGGTAAGTTCTTGAGTGTCTTTCTGAAATCAAGTTTAACCACTTGTCTACTGGGGCCATTTTTTTATTTTTCAAACATGTTAAAATCTGCTTTTATTTATTGTAAGAAATTACTTTTTAACCATTAAACCGTTATATATTTTCTAAAACCAGAGATACTGGTTAATCGTGCCATTTGCAGTTTATCTTGTACAATATTTATGTAGCCATTTATCAATGCACATTTTCAGAAAAACTTGTACTAAAATGAAAGCGGTATTAAACCCACAACTAAAAATGTATTGTAATGCAGCTTACCAGTCATTAGATGTGGCTGCATAGTCTTATTCTTTGGCTTTTTCCCTCTGTTCTCACCTGGTGATCTGACTAATAACACATCCGTCTGTATTAGTGAAACACAATTCTGGAGAAATTAGCATAGGGTTCATAGTGTATCTAAAACTATCAATACATTAAACACTAACACCATGAAGCCACACTCCAGGTCACCCTTTATAATCAGTTTACAGCTGTTTTTTCCTTTTGGGATAAAGGGTTTGCATTAATAAATAAAAGCTAATCATTTTATCCACTTGTCAGTGTTAACTGTTTTGTCTTTCATGTAAACTGATGCATTCTGCTGGAGAACTTTAGCTTGTGAAAAACGGCACTTACTAGCCAGGTCAACAGATGAAAATAGAGAAAAAAATAGCTTAAAATGAGAAACAAATACAGCCATTACATCTTAGAATGGATGAGCTGCAACATATTAAATGCTTGCTTTTGGTCTTGGGTTGTAAAGCATGTTTAAAAAAATAAAAATAAAAAAATGTTATACTTGCCTCCACTGGGACGTTCGTTTTACACAGAGTCCTGAGCCTCCTCTTCTGGGGTCCCACGGCGGCACTGGTGGCTCCTCCCCGCATCGAGTGTCCACGTTGGAGAGGCTCTCTCCTTGGAGGTCACCCGTGCGGGTGTGCTCCCGAGTCCCACATTTTTGTCCATTCACACAGAATGCAGGACTCGGCCCCGCTTTCCGGCGCCGTGTCATTGGATTTGATTGACAGCAGCGGGAGACAATGGCTTTGCTACCATCAATCTATCCAATTGGGAAACGAGACACCAGCTATAGATGGTGTGCTCCTTCCCAGACAGAGGATGACAGCATCCAGGTAAGTAAAACTGGGGGGCTTCAGCACTAAAGGTTTTTCACCTTAATGCATAGAATGCATTAAGGTGAAAAACCATGATGGTTTACAACCTCTTTAATACTGCTTTTAATTTTAGTACAAATGCACAATATACCCACTTTTCAGTAAAATATAAAATGCTCACACACCCATGAAATTGTATTAACCAATTCAGCCCCGGAAGATTTGGCTGCTCAATGACTGACATTTTTTGCGATACGGCACTGCGTCGGTTTAACTGACAATTGTGCGGTCGTGTGATGTTGTACCCAAATAAAATTTAGTGTCCTTTTTTTTTTTTTTTTTTTTTATCCCACAAACTTTCTTTTGGTGGCATTTGATCACCTCTGCATTTTTTTTTTTTTTTTTTTTGCACTATAAACAAGAGACAATTTTGAAAAAACACATCTTTTACCTTTTGCAATAATTAGCAGTACAACTGCAGCGGCTGGTCGGGAAGGGATTAAAGAATTAAGACCTTAGAATTCTGCCAGTTGTGGAAATATCTCAAATAATTAAATTCTCTTTTTTAAATCCTCTTGAGCCACAGAAAAGGGTGACATCAATGTGGTATTTTTTCTTTTAAAACCATATTAGGCTGGAAAGCTATAATCCTTTTCCCGCTAAGATTCTACATTATGAAGCTGAGCCACATTTTATAGTATTGAGAAAACGGTATAGATTTTAGTATTCAGACAATAACAAAAAAAAAAAAAAAATAAAAAATTCCCCCCAAACCATATATTGTATAAAATCAAATGCACTGGAATAAGGCAGTTTTTTATTCTTCTAACATTCAGTCCTGCAAATGTGCATGTTTTTAATGAAAGTTACATGAAGTCTGAAGTGCTTAAAATCTACCAAATTCATACAAACTGAAAAGCTACATTTGTGCCAATGACAAAATTGCATGTATGTAAATTTTAGGTAATACCGCCCTAAGGGGGATCTTTATAAAGAAGCAAATGTGGCATTCACCAAATATTCACTACCGGTGCATTTATTAAAATGTTTGCATGGGCGGACCAATCCGTGCACTCATGCAGAGGTTCACATTCGCTCACATGGAATTCACAGGTGTTCAGGCAGCCTGTTCAAATTAATGACTGGCTGCATAGAGGAACTCCAAAGTGCATCCCCACAGCATTATGATGATACTTGTCATTTGGTTTGGATAGACTGCCTGCACAGAACACTTGTGCATCCTGCTGGGTGTATAGATTGCCCATGCGATTGAGGGGGAGTGATTACCTAGCTGTGAATTCACTGCTTAATCTGCTCCTAAAAGGGATCAAGTTTTTTTTTTTTTTTTTTTTTTTTTTTTTTTTTTTTATTTACCTTTCATGATTTCTATGCATGGAAAAAAAACCTGTGTGCAGCAGCCCCTTATTTACCTTAGTCCCCTTTTGATCCAGCGACATGTATGGGAGCTTCAGCTGTCCCGGGACTCCCTCTTCTCATTGGCTGAGACAGCAATGGGAACCATTTGAACCCACCGTTAATCGCAGTCTGTGAGCCAATGAGGAGAGAGCTGGGGGCAAGGCCAAGCCGCAGCTCTGTCTTATGGATGCATAGAACAGGGCTCCGGAGTCCACCAGTGCTTGCTATGGGGGCATTGGTCATGGGGGAGTAGCCAGGAGTGCTATGGGGGGGACGGACCCAAGTAGAAGAGGATCATGGCTGTTTTGTGCAAAATCATTCCACGGAGAAGGTAAGGTATGACCTCCCCAACCCCCCCCCCCCCCCCGGTCTCATCCTGTGCTGTACTCCAAAATGTGGAATTTACAGGTAGGTAAAAATTCCTGTTTTAACGAAAACGTGTAGATAAAATTTTCGTGGCCTTTTGTTTTCTTTTGCAATGCAGATAATAAATTTCTATATGAACCTTTTGATGGAAAGAAGTAAACGAAAAGGTTTGCCCAAAGTCCATGCTTTCAACACGTTTTTTTTCCCAAAATTAAAATCGGCTGGGTTTCAAGCTGTGAAGAGGTGGACAAAAAAGGTGGATGTATTCTCTGCAGATATTTTATTGGTTCCGGTTCATCTTGGAGTTCATTGGTGCTTGGCTGTAAGCAAAATGTTTCTTCTGTGTTTTTTTTTTTTTTTTTTCTTTTCATATGTCGTCATCTTTCTAAAAGATTACAAATATAATATGGTTCGTGTGTGTGTGTGTGTGTGTGTGTGTGTGTGTGTGTGTGTACATGTGTATATACAGAGCCGTGAAAAGTATTCATACCCCTTGAAATTTTCAACTTTTTATTACAACCAAGATCGTAAATGTATTTTATTGGGATTTTATGTAATCGAGCAACACAAACTGGCACATAATTGTGAAGTGGAAGGAAAATGGTTTTTCTTTTTTTCTTTACAAATATCTGTTTGTGTAGTGTGCATTTGTATATAGCCCCCTTTACTCTGATGACCCAGACTAAAATCTAGTGGAACCAATTGCCTTCAGAAATCACCTAATTAGTGGAGTCCACCTGTGTGTAATTTAATCTCCAATACAGCTGTTCTGTGAAGCACTCTGGGGTTTGTTAGAGAACCTTTTGTGAACAAACCACATCATGAAGGCCCGGAAACATACCAGACAGGTCAGGGATAATGTTGTAGAGAAGGGTTAGGTTATTAAAAAATAAATAAAAAAATATCCCAAGCTTTGAACGTCTCACTGAGCACTGTTTAATCTATCAACCGAAAATGGAAAGAGTATGGCACAACTGAAAACCTACCAAGACATGGCCGTCCACCTAAACTGACAGGCCTGGCAAGGAGAGCATTAATTGGAGAAGCAGCCAAGAGGCCCATGGTAACTCTGGAGGATCTGCAGAGATCCACAGCTTAGGTGGGAATATCTGCCCACAGGACAACTATTACTTGTGCACTCCACAAATCTGGCCTTTATGGAAGAGTGGCAAGAAGAAAGCCATTGTTGAAAGAATAAGTTCTGTTTGCGAGAAGCCATGCGGGGGGACACCGCAAACATGTGGAAGAAGGTGCTCTGGTTAGATGAGACCAAAATTGAACTTTTTGGCCTAAAAGCAAAATGCTGTAGTAGAAAACTATTGCACATCACCCTGAACACTCCACCCCCCCACTGTGAAACATGGTGGTGACAGCATCATGTTGTGGGGATGCTTTTCTTCAGCAGAGACAGGGAAGCTGCTCAGAGTTAATGGAAAGTTGGATGGAGCCAAATACAGGGCAATCGTAGAAGAAAACCTGTTAAGCCCCATACACACTCAGATTTTCTGCTGATTTTTTTTTTTTTTCCTTCAGATTTACCAAAACCATATGATATGACGTCAAACCTTAGGCGTTTCAATTTGTATGCAAACAGGCAGGCCCTTGCACTACAGGGCTTTAGTAAATCTGAAGACAAAAATCATCAGAAAATCTGATGGTGTGTATGGGGCTTAAGTCTGCAAAAGACTTGAGGCGGGACAACGACCCTAAACATACAGCCAGAACTACAATGGGATGGTTTAGATCAAAGCATATTCATGTGTTAGACTGGCCCAGTAAAGTCCAGACCTAAATCCAATTGAGAATCTGTGGCAAGACTTGAAAATTATAATAGAAGGCAAAATCAGCACAAGGGATTAATTAAACAAACTAAAAAAATCAGATAAAGGATCTGATTACTTGTAACTGTGGGAGTGGTCTATATGCTGAAGTGCAATTGTGGGCTTCAGTATATAGGCAGGACTTCTGGCCCTTGAGTGTCTGTATTGTGGAACATGTAAAGAACATCAAAAGGGGCTTGGGTGCCACAGTGTTTTGAGACCTTTTAGGATGTGTCCTGATCGGGACCCCTGAGGACATTGGGGTATTGAAAAAAGGTTAACAGACACTGGCAAGGGGGAATTATATTCATTGTCTCAGCCAAAGGGGATCTTTTTGGATTTTTGAGGTCCGAGTTTTGACACCTGAAGTTAAATGTTGACTTTGACCTCAATTGTTTAATTCTGGCAGTTATTTTATCTCATTTTAATTTACAAAATCCTTTTAATGTTTTGTGTGTGTTTTTTTTATTTTTTTTATTTTTTTTGTATTAATATTGATTATGAGATTGGCATGTTTGTAGGTTCATTAATTATCAATCTTGGATTTGTAACAGGATGGCGGGGGGTGCATAGAATTTTGAGTATGTATAGGGTCCTCCATTTTTTTAGAATTCATTTGATTAAATATGGGCAATTTTTGTCATATTGTTTATTTTTGTTCTAACTTTTTTTTTATATATTTCAGTCTGCCCCTTGGGTGGATAATTGGGTGAATATATTGCAACACAATTTTTTAATTTGAGTTTTCTATTGAATTCTATGTCCGATGTTTGTAGCGCCGATACGGTGGTTGTTTTTCATCCTCTCACTGGATCAGTTCCGCCGTTACACGTTTCTATGGCAACAATTGTGTTTGTGAGGCAGAGTGAAGCTGTAGACCCACTCCGCTGACTAAGTTCTTGTGAGTGTAACTGCCACCCTGAATGTTCTGGTGTTACATTACATGCTCGTTTTTGTCTGGCTCCATGTGAGTAGTTCTTATATATAAATAAACTGCTGATTCTTATCAGAGAGCGCCTAGAATTAGTTTTATTCTTTATTGGGCATATCTTCTGTGGATCCGGGAGTTGGTTTTTGAGAATGTACTAGTGCCTGGGATCGTTATACCCGCTTGGTGGGATACGTGTGTTTGACTACCTGTTAGTTCAGGAGTCCATATATTGAGGTGAGCGAAGCGATTGCATATGAGCTGGAGGGATTGTCACTTGAAACAATATGCTAATTTTATTATATTTCATGTGTGTGTAATTTTTGCGCTGCACTATTTGTTTTATCAAGACTTAAAAATTGCTCTTCATAGGTGTGCTCCATCCACATCTGACACAGCTTGAACTATTTTGCAAAGAAGAATGGGCAAAAATTTCACTCTAGGATGTTCAAAGCTTGCAGAGACATACCCAGACTTGCAGCTTTAAAGGCAGCGACAGGTGGTTCTACAAAGTATTGACTCGGGGACTGAATACAAATGCACCCCACTTTTTTCAGATATTTATTTGTTAAAAAATATGGAAACCATTAATAATTTTCCTTCCTCTTCACAATTCTGTGCCACTTTTTGTTTTTAGTGTATCACATAAAATTTACGTTTTTGGTTGTAACCTGATAAAATGTGGAAAATGTCAAGGGGTATGAATACTTTTTCAAGGCACTATGTATATAGTATATGTGTGTGTGTGTGTATATGTATATATGTGTGTGCATGTATATGTATGTGTGTATATGTATATATAGATATATAGATAGATATATTAATATTATGCCTGGGCACCTCCCCTATAACCTTACCCCATTGCATGAGTCCTCAGTTTTTTTGCTAGTGTCTTAAGGTGATGAACTTCGTCTCCTTCCAGCTTAACCACTTTAATACTGGACACTGTCCTCAGTTTTTTTGCTAGTGTCTTAAGGTGATGAACTTCGTCTCCTTCCAGCTTAACCACTTTAATACTGGACACTGTATTAATATTATGCCTGGGCACCTCCCCTATAACCTTACCCCATTGCATGAGTCCTCAGTTTTTTTGCTAGTGTCTTAAGGTGATGAACTTCGTCTCCTTCCAGCTTAACCACTTTAATACTGGACACTGTCACCCCCCCCCCCCCCCCCCCCTTCCTGCCAAGGCCCATTTTCACCTTTTAGTGCTGTCTCACTTTGACAATTGCACAACACTGTCCCTTTATTAAATGTTTATGATTTTTTTTATTTGTAGGCAGCTTTTTTTGGTGCTGTTTAATCCCATGTTTTTTGTTTAGTTTCTGTTTGTTTATTTTTTGTTATAAAACTTTGCAAAGTAATTAAATATTTCTCCTCCACTTATGGGGGGCTGCATTGATAATCGGGGCACAGATGGTTAGTGCCCTGATTGTCAGTGTAAATGTCCCCTGTTACAGAATAGCCAGTTATCTGCTTTCCTTTCCTCACACAGTGCAAGCGCTGAGGAAAGAATATGGCAATAACCAGCATTGGTTTACATAAGATCAACAGTGATTGGACACAGCTGATCGTGGTAAACAGCTGTGATTGGCCCTTCTCCCCCGATCAGAGCACGCTGGGTGCATGCCTCAGTGGGTGTGTGGTACTTGGAGGACATTGATGAAGTCCCTGAGGCTGCACATTTGTCTGAGACGCATTGGGTAGAATTACGTGTGTGATGTCACACCGCCACATTGATCCATGTTGTGGTAGGAGGTAATGTAAGTGTACAGTGGCATTCACTTAAACAACGCATTCTTAGCTCTGCAGTAGCAAACAGTGTTGCCTAACTGAGGCCACTACCTGTTCCTCTGCTTGTATCTTCTCTAACAGGTGAATTTCCAATCTTCTGCATATGCAGATTTTGGCCACAAGGCTCTTACAGCTGCACTCCTGAAGTTGAGTCTGACCTTTTTTTGTTTTTACCTTTTTGCCACAGTTCTGTTTGCCTAGTTGTTAACCACCTTTCTTATTCATTGATTGAGGGACACCCCAGGGTCTATTAATTTTTTGCCTGTATCCTGTACTGTACAGCTAAGATTCGATTAGAGTAACTTTCACTTGCCTGTAAACTACATATGAAGTACAGGACACCCTCCCATCCATTTTCTGGTTCCTCTGAATTGATTGCTAAAAAACTGAGGACTCGCAGAGTGGGGTAGGCTTACAAAGGAGGTTTGGTACTGTCAAGTCACCAGAAGGTATGAGACTTTTAAGCTTTTGTCTAGATCATTATAATACTTTATCCGTGTTCTGTATTGTACTCCAAGATGTGGAATTTACAGGTAAGGCGCAATTGGTTGTTTTTTTTTTTGTTTTGTTTTTTTTGTTTTTGTTTTTGTTTTGTTTTTGTTTTTTTCCTCATGCACTACAATGTAATGTAAGAACTCATATAAATTTAAACAGAGAAGTAAGTTTGAGCTTTACCATTCTTAAGGAGGGGTGAAATAAATTTTGCTGTTGGGAAAACTAGGGAAAAACCTTTAGAAACAAAAATGCATTTTTCTCCATTTCAACATGACTGTGATTTGGGAAATATATATCCAAATCTTCTATGAAATAACAGCCCCATCTGTCCTGAAGAAGAGATGTAGAACACTAAAGTTGTATTTGTGAACCGAGACATCTCCCAAGTGAACAAAAGGCTTTGGCGTATAACAGTAAAAAGGGTGAGAGGCTGTGTGACTGAAGTGGTTAATTCAGATGCATATTAGAAGGGGCTTAGGTGTTTTTATTTATTTATTTATTTTATTTTTTTTGCTGGATCCTGGTATTGATCTTTAAAGGGTTACAGAAATTGGTCTTCCTCCTGATTACACTCAAAATTCTTACTTTTTTTCAAATTGCAAGAATTAGCCATTTTAAAGATGACTCCACCGGGCTCAGAACAGCGAAGAAAAACGCCAAGCATACCTTTTTCCTCAACTAACCAATTTTAATATAAAGGCATTTATGTGTAAAATACATGCTTTAGGTACAAAATCAACCTCTCTATTTCAACATAGATTTAGTTATTTATGTAATCTTGCTCCAGTTTATTCTTTATTGTGTATGTTTCACAGGTGATCGATTTTAGGAAAAAAACAATAACATACTATGACTCAATGGGAGGCCACAACAATGAAGCTTGCAAGTTATTACTGTAAGTACCTCAAAAACATGTAAATTTTATATTAAGTTTACAATTAAAGGACAGCTGTACCCCCCACCTCACAAGGACAGGCTGCTCGGTAAATTACATTTCATACTCATTCCAGCTGTCTTTACGGTGTGGCTCTGCCTGAGGCTGCACAGTCTTTGTAGCTAAAATGTTTCTGTCAGGTCTACCTCTTGCAGTGCATGTAGGCCACAACCCCATTCATCCCTGTAGGTTAGCTCTACTCATGGTGATCTCCAGCTCGGATCAGGGGCAGAAAGTCTGAGATCTTCTATTTTCTTAGCCACAACAAATTTCTTGGAAATTTGGGTGATGGGGGAGTGCACATTGCCACATGAGTTATGCATTACAGTACACTAATGCCAGGAGTCTGGCTGACATGATGGGAGAACTGGAGCTGCTGATGTAGGAGGAGGATTTCAATTTTGTGGGAATTTCAGAGACTTGGTTTAACAGCGCTCATGATTGGTTGGCAACCATCCAGCGGTATTCCCTATATCGCAGAGATGGGGAGGGTAAAAAAGGGGGAGGGGTATGCCTGTACATCAAGAATGATTGTGAGGGATGACATCACCAATGGATCAAGGCAGGAGGTGGAGTCCTTATGGCTTGAGCTTCAAAGGGAGGAAACTAAGGGAAAAAAATTATGCTGGGTGTATGAGTCCCCCAAACCAGAGGGAGGAGGGGGTGGCGGACCTCCTATCATCGTTTGGCATGACGGCAAGGATGAGAAGTGTCATTGTAATAGGGTATTTTTAACTATCCGGATATAGACTGGGTGGAAGGTACCGTACCGAAGGTACCATTCGTCTAAGGCTTGTCATTTCTCAAATGTCTTGCAGGACAATTTCATGGGTCAGATGGTAAGTGCACCAACAAGAAACGATGCGTTATTAGACCTACTAATAACTAACAATACAGACCTAATCGGGGATGTGGAATTAGAGAACAACTTGGGAAGCAATGACCACAGGTCAATTAGTTTCAGTATAAATCACAAAAATAAGAAGCACAAGGGTAATACAAAGACACTGAATTTCAAAAGAGCCAACTTCCCTACACTACGCTCTTTGCTAGAAGATATTAAATGGGATAAAATCCTAGGAACAAAGAACACAGAGGAAAAAAAATGGGAGCACTTTAAAAGCATACTTAAAAAAAAAAAAAAAAAAAATACGTATTGGCCAGTGCATTCTAAGGGGAAATAAATTTAAAAGGGCTAATAAAAAACCTGCTGGCTCAAATCTAACATAAAAATGCATATAAAAACAAAGGGAAAAGGCCTTCAAACAAAAAAAAAAAATCTGAGGGGTCATTTTCATTCCAAATTTACAATTGATGCAATAAGAAACGTAAGGGTGCAATCTGTGCGGCTAAGATGGAACACAAAAAGCACATAGCTGAGGAGAGTAAAAAAAATCCCAAGAAATTCTTTAAGTATATAAATAGTAAGAAAGGGAGGCCAGAACACATTGGGCCCCATAAAGGATGGTGAAGGGAATTGGTTTACAAAAGACAGAGATGACGACTGTTTTGAATATATTCTTCAGCCTTCACAAGGGAAACTGGGGGGATTCACTATCCAAGACTGTAATGTTAATTTTCATAGGTCACAGGAAGCATGGCTAACGGAGGACAGAATTTTAAAATAGACTTGGAAAAACTCAACAATAAGAAGTCGCCAGGACCAGATGGCTTGCATACGAGGGTCCTTAACCACTTCAGTACAGGGCATTTTCATCCCCTTCCTGCCCAAGTCAATTTACAGTTTTTAGCACTGTCGCACCTTGAATGACAATTGCGCGGTCATGCTACACTGTATCCAAATTAATATTTAAAAATTTTTCCCCACAAATAGAGCTTTCTCTTGGTTGATGATTTGATCATCTCTGTGGTTTTTATTTTGCGCTATAAACAAAAGAGCGACAAAAAAACACTATTTTTTTTACTTTCTGCTATAATAAAATATCCCAATTTTTTTTTTCCCCTCAGTTTAGGCCGATATGTATTCTTCTACATATTTCTAGTAAAAAAAAAATCGCAATAAGTTTATATTTATTGGTTTGCGCAAAAAAGTTAGGGTCTACAAAATAGGGGAGAGTTTTATGGCATTTTTATTTACTTTTTTTTTATTTTATTTTTTTACTAGCAATGACTGCTATCTGTGATTTTTATCGTGACTGTGACATTGCAGCGGACAGATCTGACACGTTTGACACCATTTTGGGACCATTTATGCAGCGATCAGTGCTATACAAATGCATTGATTACTGTATACGTGTCACTGGCAGTGAAGGGGTTAACTGATACCTAGGGAGTGTCTAACTGTAGGGGGAGGGGACTCGCAAGGGGTGTAGAAAAGGAAAATAAGGGGAGGGAGGGGGAGGAGACTAAGACCAACACAACTCCTAATTACCACCTATATAGTTCACATAAACCTGAGTTTTCTTAGTCTAGCCAACTGTTCTAAGTATTGACATATTTTATTTCTGAGTTATTTTGCATATGCACTGTATTACTAATTCCATACACCTAATTTTATCTCCCTTCCTAAACCATTCCTTTATCGTCTGTATTTTTTAATTATTTTATTTATGCCTTTGCTGCATTGAGTAAGAATGGTGTAGTTGCTTCTTGATATTTTCTTCCTCGGTATTGCAGTTACATGAAACAGGCATTGCTAGGGATCGAGTTCAGTTTCACGCCCACTAATCTTCTTTATCCACTCTACTACTTCCCTCCAATATGGTTGAATTAGACACTGCCACCATGTATTTGCATGAGTTCCCGCCTCCCCACAATCCCTCCAACAAAGAGAAGATAAGTCAGGGTTAATTTTATGCAGTTTTAATGGGACATAATACCACTTCATTAATAATTTATAGTTCATTTCTTTCATTCTCGTTTCCATTGAAGATAAGCAAACATAATCTGGAATTGACAACCTATATATGTTAGAGATCCCTTGTCTATCTCTCTTCCCCCCCCCCCCCGATCAACTAGTCTTTCCCATGCATCCAACTCCTTTGCTAAACGAAGAGGTTTTGGGAGAGAGTCAACAAAATGTTGAAGTTGCCTATATCTCCTATATCCCAATGAGTTCCACCATATTTTTCTCGTAATTCCGATAAGGAACAGAAGATATTTCCCTTCAGAACATCCTTTAATCTTAAACGATCAGAGGAGGTCCATTTTAGATATAGTTTATTATCCTTACCTGGAGGGAAATAGTTGTTACCTGTAAGGGACATCGGGGGGCTATTATATTGTCCAGATCTACTTTTGGAGAGCTTATCCCATATTCTAAGTGTTGGCTTGTTATCCAAAAAATCTGACTCGGAGTTGAATTACTCAGCTCAGACTCAAGTGTTACCCATTTTTTTTTTTTTATACGGAGATCCATGGACCCAGTCCATAATTCTCCGTAATACTGCCGCCTCGTGATATTTTTCAAAGTCTGACAGATCCCTCTGTTATTCCATATACATTTTTGTAGTATCGATCTAAGAGTTTTAACCACTTCACACCCAGGCCAATTCTGACATTTCTCTCCTACATGTAAAATTCCTATTTTTTTTGCTAGAAAATTACATAGAACCCCCAAACATTATACATGATTAACCAAGATAATCTATAGGACTAATAACCTTTCAAATCTTGTTTAATTCTGTTCAATAATGGCAAGTAATTATCCTGATATAAATCCATTATTGATGACAAAAACACTACCAGATATTTCAATCCTCCTCTTCCTCCACTTAAAGAGGTATAGGGTTCTAAGAACCCTACCTTCGTCTGAGTGGACCGAGATAGCTAATCTGTCTTCTCCATATTTATCTTAACCACTTCAATACCGGGCCATAGTCAAATGACTACCACAGATGGGATCTCCCATCCTGGGTGGGCGTCATATGACGTCATCGGTATTTTGCCGCTCCCGCGGGGGCCCACAGCGCGGCGATCGTGGATGAAGTGTGTCCCTTAGACACAGCCCATCCCCAATCGATGTGATTGGCATCCCAATCCATCCCCCGATACATGTGACTGGCTGTGTCCAATCACAGCCGGTCACATGTACTGTGTACGTTCACAGCCTAGGACGCGTGCAGAGTGGCGATCGGGGATGCGGCTTGTCACCCTGACACAGCCCAACCCCGATCACCGTAAAGAGCCAATGAAATTGACTCTTTACCATGTGATCGGCTGTGTCCAATCACAGCCGGTCACAGAATGTAAACAAACCGTGGTAACGAGATTTTACCGGGTTCTCCTCCTCACACACCGATCGCGTGTGAGAAGGAGATTGCGGTAACATCTCGTTACTGCCTAGTGTACACACCAACCACATTGATTGCCCCTGCAATAAAGAGGACCTGTCATCGCCCATCAAAGTACCAGTCCCAGCCCATCGGAGCACCCGGGTACCTATTTGCAGCCCATGCCTCATAGAATACACGTTGAGGTGTTTGCATTCCAAAATTGGGTCATTTTGGGGGTAATTCCATTGTCCTGGTGCTCCAGGACCTTCAAAAGTGTGATAGGTAGGAATGAAATGAGATGTGTAATTTATGCTTGTAGAACGCCTGAAGGTACTACTTCAATGTTGGACCTCTGTATATGGCCAGGCTGTGTAAAAGTCTCACAAATGTGGTATTGAAATACTCAGGAGTAGCAGAATGTGTTTTGGGGTGTAATTTTAGCTATATACATGCTACGTGTTAGAAATATCTTATAAATGGACAACTTTGTGTAAAAAAAAAAAATTAGTTTTCTTTCCACGTTTTCTGAAATCTTGTGTAAAAAAAATTAACCGTTCAAAAGACTCATAATGCTTCATAGAATATACTTTGGGTTGTTTGTTTTCCAAAATGGGGTAATTTCATGGGTAATTCCATTGTCCTGGTGCTCCAGGGCCTACACAAATGTAATAGGTCATTTGGAAATTAGAGGTGTCATTTATTCTCCTAGAACACCTGACGGTGCTCCCTACATGTTGGACCTCTCTGTGTGGCCAGCCTGCGTTAAAGTCCCACACATGTGGTATTGTCATACTCTGGAAGAGTTGCAGAATGTATTTTGGGGTGTAATCGGAAGTATGCATACGCTGTGTATGAGAAATAACTTATGACAATTTTTGTAAAAAAAACTAAGCAAAAAAAAAAAAAATTCTTATTTTTCCCAAGAATTGTGGGGGAAAATTACAACTTCAAAAAACTCACCATGCCTCTTACTAAATACTTTGGACTGTCTACTTTTTGAAAAGGGGTCATTTGGGGGGTATTTGTACTTTCCTGACATTTCAGAGCCTCAAGAAATGAGATGGGCCGTCAATGCATCTGGTGTGATCAGATGTGATCAATTTTCAATGATTTGCACCATAGCTTGTAGACTCTCTAACTTTTAAAGAGACTAAATAATATCCACTAATTTGGGTTATTTTTACCAAAGAGATGTAGCAGTATAAATTTTGGCCCAAATTTATGAACAAAAATGACTTATTTGCAAAATTTTATCATAGAAACTAAAAAAAGGTTTTGTGTTTTTTGTTTTGTTCCCCCCCCCCCAAAATTTTCGCTCTTTTTCCACTTATGTCGCAAAAGATAAACCCAGTGGTGATTAAATACCACCAAAAGAAAGCTCTATTTGTATGAAAAAAATAAATAAAAATTTTGTTTGAGTACAGTGTTGCATGACTGAGTAATTGCCATTCAAAGTGTGAGAGCGCTGAAAGCTTAAAATTGGTCTGGGAAGGAAGGGTGTATAAATGCCCTGTATTGAAGTGGTTAATTATAATTATTTAGTTCTTCCAAAACATCTGTCAGTGTTTTTGTGGGATACGATGTATAACCTCATCCGCTAACGCGGCTATCTTATGTTCCTCCAAGTTGACAATAACTGTGGCATGATCCGAGAGGCTAATTGATTACACCTCTGCCTTTTAATAACACCTCTAATAGTTGATGATCTAAAAACACATAGTCGATTCTTGAATATGAGGAATGTATCTGAGAATAATCGGTATAATCCCTCCCTTTAGGATGCATAATTCTCCAAGCCTCCACAAGTTGCTGTTGGTGTAGCTTATGTTTTACTGACTTAAGATATTTGCCCTCTGATAGTAAGGATTAGGGTTGGGTATCCAGGGTTGGATCAAGCACAAAATTAAAGTCTCTTGCCACAATTACCTTCCCTTCTTTAAATTTATCTAGCTTATTCATTACTTTTCTCAAAAAGGAGCACGGGTGGATTTTAGGGGAGGATAAGTACAATCAATGTTAAACATAGAACCCTTGATGAACAGATACCTTCCTTCGGAATCAGATTCCATAGCTTTTAAATTAAACGGTGTATTTTTGTCCAAACCTATTGCTATACCTTAGATCTCTTATCGGGGGAATATCCATGAAACCAGACTGGGAAATTTTTTGAGTTCTATCCAACCCTGGATGACCATTTAAAGTGGGTCTCGTCTAAAAAGACAATATTGGATGACCAGCTTTTTAATTCCTGCAATATTTGATGCCGTTTACTGGGACTGTTTAGGCCCCTGACATTATGTCACTATCTTCAATGGTGCCATTTCTTACATAGGTGGAAGATGAAACCCCATACATTTTTTACTATAGAGTGGAGATATATATTTCTAATTTACTGGAAAAGATCCATTTAACTAACACACATTTAAACAAGACTGTACTACACTCCACCTCCCCAATAGGGTTCCTCTTTTTTTGAACCTCCCCTCCCCTCTGCTCCCTCCCTTCCCCCTCCCTCCCTCCCTCCCTTCCCCCTCCCTCCCTCCCTCCCTCCCTCCCTTCCCCCTCCCTCCCTCCCTTCCCCCTCCCTCCATCCCTCCCTCCCTCCCTCCCTCCCTTCCCCCTCCCTCCCTTCCTTCCTAATATTATAGCCTGTCTGGCTGTCGTCTAAATCATGTGTGCCTAGCCAAGCAGGGCTTCCCTTGGGGGTTATAATATTTCTGCCTGAACCCCCAGATCTCCTCCCAAATTCTGGAATGGCGCTGGGGGGCAGACAGTCATTGCCGGATCCCCATGAACCCCTGAGTGGATTTACCCTTATTTGTAAGCCATTATACCTTTAACTCCCCTTTGCAATGCTCGTTTGGCCAACCCCAAATCGAATCTATTTAAAGAACACTAAGCTTTCCATCACACAGGTTGGACTGGATGGACTTGTGTCTTTTTTTTTTTCAACCTCGCCAACTATGTATATAACAGTTGAACGATTTTTAACTCTTTCATGCCTAAGCTCATTTCAGACATTTGTTGCTTGCAAGTTAAAATCTGTATGTTTTGTGCTAGAAAATTACTTATAACCCCCAGATATTTAATCTATTCTATTTGTGCTCATAAGTTTACATACCCTGGCAGAATTTTTCAGAGTATGAATAACACAAAAACATTTCTTTCACTCGTCTTTAGGGTTTGGCTGAAGCCATTCATTATCAATCAACTGGGATTACTCTTTTTAAATCATAATGATAACACAAACTACCCAAATGACCCTGATCAAAAGTTTACATACCATGGTGATTTTGGCCTCATAACATGCACACAAGTAGACACAAAGAGGTTTTAATGGCTATTAAAGGTAACTTTGTGTGTGTGTGCATGTATGTGTATATAACTCTTTCATCCAGTGCTGCACTGATGTTTCTGGATTCTGAGTCATGGGGAAGCAAAAGAATTGTCAAAGGATCTGTGGGAAAAGGTTGTTGAACTTTATAAAACAGGAAAGGGATATAAAAATATATCAAAGGAATTGAGAATGCCAATCGGCAGTGTTCAAACTCTGATCAAGAAGTGGAAAATGAGGGGTTCTGTTGAAACTAAACCATGGTCAGGTAGACCAACTAAAATTTCAGCTACAACTGCCATGAAAGTTGTTCGGTATGCAAAGAAAACCCCACAAATAACTTCAGGTGACAATACAGGACTCTGAAAACATGTGGTTTGGCTGTTTCAAGATGCAAAATCACAATAACGAGGCACTTGAAGAAAGATAGGCTGCATGGTTGAGTCGCCAGTAGAAAGCCATTACTATGCAAATGCCACAAAGTATCACAGCACAGAGACAAGCCTCAAACCTTCTGGCACAAAGTCATTTGGAGTGATGAGACCAAAATTGAGCTTTTTGGCCACAACCATAAACACTACAAAATAGAGCTGCCACGACCAGTCGACGTAATCTATTACGTCGACTACGAAAATGCGTCGACGTGCGTGAAAGGCGTTGATGCATCACAGGTTGTGAGTTGCAGGTCAACACATCCCCACTGCGGCTTTCAGCGTGGTGTCCTCTCCCACACACGATCACCGCTGACTGTCCCCTATCCTCCAGTCCCCATCCGTCCTTCTCCATGCTGCTCCACTCTCCTCCGTGCATCTGTCCCCCTCCATGCTGCTCAGTGTCTCCCGCTCTCCTCCGTGCTCCTGTCCCCCTCCATGCTGCTCCATGTCTCCCACTCTCCTCCGTGCATCTGTCCCCCCCTCTTCTGTGTCCCCCTCCATGCTGCTGTCTCCCTCTCTTCCCTGTGGGTGTCCCCCTCTGAGCATCTGTCCCCCTCTCTTCCCCCCCCTCCGTGCTGCCGTCCCCCTCAGTATCTCAGGATGGAGAGCAGAGGTAGGAGCCGGTAAACCCGGCTCCTTAGTTTTCTGAATGGACCTGCATTGTCCCATGCTCGAGCAGCCTGCGCGCCCCCTGAAGGGCACGCTCTGTGATCAGCGGGTCTGAGACTCGATGGACCACGGATGGGGAAAAAAAAGCTGATCACCGGCAGCAGTGAGAGGCAAATCATTCCCGATCATTGCGAGCTGCCGCCAGCTCCTTAGTGCCACCTGTGTCCCCCTACAAGTGGCACCTAGCAGTAGGCAACAGTCCCGCCTACCAGTGCCCACCAGCGCCACCCATCAGTGCCACCTGTCATTGCCCACAATCGGTGCCTGAAAAACAGTGCTGCACATCAGTGCCATCTTATCAGTGGCCATGAGTGCCGCCTTATCTGTGCCCATCAGTACCGCCTTATCTGTAACTATCAGTGCCCACCAGTGCAGCCTACCAGTGCCGCCTCATCAGCACATCTCAAGTAGAAAAATTACCTGTTTGCAAAATTTTATAACCAACTATTAAATATGAAAAAAAAATTTTTTAATTTTCCATCTTTTTTTTTTTTGTTTTGGCAAAAATAAAAACCCCAGTTTTGATTAAATACCACCAAAAGAGCGCTCTATTTGTGGGGAAAAAATTATAAAAATTGAATTTGGGTACAGTGTTGTATGACCGCGCAATTGTCATTCAAAGTGCCTCAGCACTGAAAACTGAAAATTGGTCTGGGCAGGAGGCGGGTTTAAGTGTCCAGTAAGCAAGTGGTTAAGAACTGGGGTATGTAAACTTTTGATCAGGGTCATTTAGGTAGTTTCTGTTGTGATTATGATTTAAAGAGTAAGCATAGTTGGTTGATGATAAATGGCTTCAGCCAAACACTAACAATGAGTGAAAAATATTTTTGTGTTTATCATTCATGTTCTCTGAAAAATGGCCAAGAAATCATACATTCTGCCAGGGTGTGCAAACTTTTGTGTGTGTGTGTATATATAGAGATAGATATTTCTATCTCTATATATCCCTATCTCTATATATCCCCTATCCTCTAATCTCGTGAATTATTTGTCGCAGCAGTCTTTCAAACGCGTTTTTTGGGGGGAAAAAGTACACTTTCGTGAATTAAAAAAACAAAACGTAAAGTTTAAATAAAAATTTCTATTAGTTACCAGTTTGGAGTTACAGAGGGGGTCTAGTGCTATAATTATTGCGCTCGCTCAAATGATCGTGAAGTCCCTTGCCGCTCCTTAGGATAACAGCCATGTGGCTTTTTAGCCACATCGGTTGTTATCACTCAGAGAAGCCAACAACTCTAAAATGGTACCTGGGGTGATGCCTGCAGCTCTAGGCATTACCCTGGTATAATACCTTCAAGCTGTGAATGCAAATTTGCGTACGGTCAGGGTGAAGGGGTTAACAAGTTTTTGTTTTTTTGTTTTGTTTTTTGTTTTTGTATTCCTTTGATTGCAATGCCATGACAAATTAAACTGGAACCAAATTGTTTGATGCTCATATACATCCACTATTTGGTTATAAAGGGAAAATGTTTCTTAACGCATTCTATGCATTTAAAATAAAAAAAATATTGTGTGCAACAGCCACTCTTATACTTACCTGAGCCCCATCTTGATCCAGCAATTTTGCACAAGAGCTTCAGCTGTCCATGGCTCTTCTTCCTCATTGGCTGAGACCGCAACGGGCACCATTGACTCCAGCTGCTGTCAGTCAGTGAGACTGAGAGGAGAGAGGGGACGGAGCTGAGGTACATGTCTGAATGGACACACAGCAGTGGCTCAGCTGCCCCCATTGCAAGCTGCTCGCTGTAGAGGCCCTCAACAGGAGCAAAGGGGCCAGGAACACCGGTGAGGGACCGAAGAAGAGGAGGATCTGGGTTGCTCTGTGCAAAACAACTGCACAGAGCAGGTAAGTATAACATGTTTGGTATTTTTAAGCAAAAAATAAAAACAAGCCTTTAGTATCACTTTAATTTGTTTTTGATATTCAAAGCAAACTCAGTCATCCATCCATGTGTGTCTGCTTTATTTTGTTGAGAAATCACTTTGAAAAACACCCCCCTAGCATTTCTAGCCACGGCCATCTTAGGTGAGGGCAGATTATTCATGCAGCATTTATCTCCTGGAATCCATCTTCCTTTAGCTCACGCATGCATGCGGGAGGGTGTGCTTGGCTGAGAGGCCCGCCTCGAGATGGAGGGGAGGGGGGGGGGGGTGGGAGGAATCCCATGAAGACTCCTGGGATGTATGACATCTTCTTTTATTTATTTTTTTTATTTTTTATTTTTTTTTTTACATACTAAACCACCTTTGAACAATGTAACACAAGCAAGCTAATACATACTACGCTGTTGTTTACTTGTGTTAAGCCTGGAAACTTTGGGTTTGACCAGCTCCACAGTTAGCTTAGTTCTTCGCATTCAGCTGTTTCTAAATAAAATGAGCCCATATTTTTTTTGCAGGCAATATCTGAAGCTAGAAAGTCAAGACAAGAAAGGTGTCAGTTTTGACTGTAATGGATGGTCTCTGAGCAGTAAGAGAAGTGAGGTATGTTTTTAATACATAAATCGCATTTATACAATATTTTATAATAATCTGGAGTTTGCCCACTGACAAATATTGTTTTTTTTCTGTAACAAAAACACTGCTTTCACAAAAAATAATAAAAATTGTTGGCAACTCTGTATACTCTATTAAAATGTTATTTGCTACATGTAAATCGACAGTGTACAAAATTCAAAGAGCACTTTGTAGAAGTATACCGAGTTGCTGGCAATTTTCACTATGGACTGACCACATTGGGGATGGAACATCCCAGCCTGTGCACTGATCTCCAGCACAGAATTTTGGATTGATCAGTAGAGCTGGGGTATAATATATGTTTTTGATTAGAAAAAAAATCAGTCTTAAAAAAAAAAAAAATATTGTGAGGGAACATGGTTACTCAAACAGCAAGGAGCTTAACTCGCAGGGAGAGTCTATAGATGAAATACATTTTATTCAAAAAGTATAACAAAATATATCTCATGTCAAAAATAACAGGACTTTCACTCTTAATACATTTATTATATATATATATATATATATATATATATATATATATATATATATATATATATATATATATATATTACCAACTTTGTCAAAAATGTTCTAAAGATGTCTGGAACCTCTCACAGCAAATCTAAATGTTGTGTATTCAATCAAAGATCATTCACAAATTTAAGTTCCATATATGAACTCTGTAGTCTACAGAAACAGAAGTTGGTCAGAAAACAGCAAAGCCAACCAGGTGCCAGTAATTCATACAGATAAATCTGTTTTCTCTAGCCAATTATGGTCTGCAAAAACATATCACAGAAAATGTATAGCAATGGCTACAGCAGTGCATAAAGCTGCATGCAGTAAGAAAATAAATGTTTTTGATACCTAATTCATTGAAAGCAGTAGCTTTTTGTTTTTGTAGGTTTTTGCATGATTTAATGTCACAGCTGTATTATTATTTTAGGAAATTCCCCAGCAAATGAATGGAAGCGATTGTGGAATGTTTACTTGCAAATATGCAGATTACATTACCAAAGATAAGCCCATCACCTTCACACAGGTAACAGTTTTCTCTCTGCACATAGTGGGTACATTGCGAGTTGTGGATTTCATGATTTAGCCTAGGTTCACAGTGACCGTGGGAATGAAATTGTGTAAGTTAAACTGAACTCGCAAAATTTAATTCCCGCATGTCAGTCCCGACTTCGGGGGCGATTTCAGACATCTGTGTGGTTTTCTGCACAGATGTCCATGGAAGTTGCACCCCAAAATCTCCAAAAGTAGTACAGAAGCTACTTTTGGGAATCGGTGCTGCATCGCAAATGTGGCGTTGCACCGATTCGGACGCTACCATTGCCATGTTAAATCGCATGCCAAATCGCATCAATGTGAACCAGGGCTTAAACTGGTAACTGACATGATGGTTTTTATTTTTGCTTTTCTCTCTGATGGGAAGTTATACTTGAGGTGATTGTAGCCGTATTAGTGCAATTGTGACAGAAAATTGAGTACTCTGATATGTTGCACTGACACACAAACAAAAAAAAGCATCACGGACAGTAATCGATTTTCACTGATGGGAAGTTAAGTAGGACAGTTGCTGTGTTGGATTTTTTTGCACAGAGAGCCTGGCATTGGTAGTTTGGTAGTGAAAGAAATTAGGTCAGAAAAGAAAACGTATACCATGTTTACAAAGCTGAACAGACCTTAGGCATGCTTTACCATGTGTACTGTCCTTTTATTTTGTGCTTGTGTGCTAGACTTTTTATTTTATTTTATTTTTTACAGCTATTCATTTTGTTCCCTTTTATCTTTTGTTCCAGCATCACATGCCATATTTTAGAAAACGAATGGTTTGGGAAATTCTTCATCAAAAACTTCTTTGATGTAATGTTGTTTTGCCAGTTACTTTGTTGAGGATTTCTCTACTTCATAAAGCTAAACATGGACCAACAAATAAAATATAAAGTATATTTTTCCACTTGTTTACAGACTAAATATATCGCACTGTTATTTATGACAGCTGTCTCTTAAATGCCAATTGATGTGGATTTTTTTTAAAAATCTAAAGATTATTCTATAGTTGTATGTATTAAAATGGAAGCTGGTTTAAAACTTTATATTCTGTGGCTGAACATATCTGAAGGCAGAAAACAACTTTCTGATGAATGCCTGTACAGGATCTTCATTGTCTACACAGGCATTAGTTGCCATTTATATGCTAAATACTAGTAGTGTGGGTAGCATTTTCAGCACGACTTATACACTCAATTTACTTTTGTACATGGAAACAAAACACACCTTTTCTATAGTCAAAGCTGTTAGCTGTTTTATACCAATATATACTTAAATGCAACATTGCAAATGGTATCCGGTTTTCTAATTTTTGTATATCTTAAGAACACACAATGTAATTTACTGAAACATAATGGACTGTGTGTTATGTTTATACTTTACTATGTTAAAGTCATATTTGTACATTTGTATTGGTGTCTTTCAGTTTCCAGCCTACCTCAGTTGTTGGCTCATCCAAGCTGGACATGGGCAAGAACTGCTATCCTGCAGAGTAAAATGACCAGCAGAGCAGATATTGTGTTTTGAAGACTAACATATTTTGGCATAACTGCTATATATATATATATATATATATATATATATATATATATATATATATATATATATATATATATATATATATATATATATATATATATATATATATATATATATATATATATATATATATATATATATATAATGTATGTGTGTGTGTATATATATATATATATATATGTTTCCCCCCCTAATTTTGAAGGGTTATTGTTTTTGATGGTCTAGCTGGCTGCAAAAAAAGTTTTCTTTACAAATGTTAAAACTGTTGAAGTCATCTGATTTTGTATTGGCCATCAGCTATTTACTTGACTTTTTATTTAAATAAACCTTATGACTTTTTTTTTTTTTGTAAATTGTGTACTTGTGCTTTCAATTTGTTTCAATCATGTTGTAGCCAACATACAGTGCCTTGAAAAAGTATTCATACACCTTGCAATCTTCCACATTTGTCATGTTACAATCAAAAACGTAAATGTATTAGTGGCACATAATTGTGAAGTGGAAGAAAAATGATAAAAAGAAAAGCATTGTTACAACATGATGCTGCCATCACCTTGTTTCATGGTGTGTTCAGGGTGATGTGCAGTGTTGGAACTTTTTGGCCTAAAAGTAAAACGCTATGTGTGGCAGAAAACTACTTTCAACATTGGCTTTCTTCTTGCTACTCTTCCATAAAGTCCAGATTTGTGGCGTGCACGGCTAATAGTTGTCCTGTGGACAGATTCTCCCACCTGAGGTGTGGATCTCTGCAGCTCCTCCAGAGTTACGATGGGCCTCTTGACTGCTTCTCTGATTTTATTGCTCTCCTTGCCCGGCCTGTCAGTTTAGGAGGGTGGCCATGACTTGGTAGGTTTGCAGTTGTGCCATACACCTTCCATTTTCGGATGATGGATTTAACAGTGCTCCATTAAATCTTTTATACAACTTTATCCCTGACCTGTCTCCGGTGTGTTCTTTGGCTTTCATGATTCTGTTTGTTCACTAAGGTTCTCCAACAAACATCTGAGGACTTCACAGAACAGCTGTCTGTATTCTGAGATAAAATTACACACAGGTGGACTCTATACGAATTAGAGGACTTCTGAAGGCAATTGGTTCCAGTAGATTTTAGTTAGGGGTATCGGAGTAAAGGAGCCGAATACAAATGCCCACCACACTTTTCAGATTTTTTTATTTGTAAAAAAAATGTGAAAACCATTTTTAGTTTTCCTTTCGCTTCACAATTATGTGCCACTTTGTGTTGGTCTATCACATAAAATCCCAATAAAATACATTGACGTTTTTGTGTTGTAACATGACAAAATTTCAAAGGGTATGAATACTTTTTCAAGGCACTGTAGGTTTAATTGCAGCATTCTGCCACCAAGATGTAGGAACGGTGTGTAGATGTAATACTTACTGATATTAAAGTGATTGTAAACCCACAATAATAAAAAAAACAAAAAACTGCAAGAAAAATGGCATAATGAGCTAGTATGCATAGCATAGCCTTAGATCAAAGTCCCCATACACCACTCGGACCGGCGACATCGCATACTTCCGGGTTTTGTGGGCTCTGGCGCTTTGATTGCCCGTAGCCGCGTTGACATCACTCCTGCGCATGCTCGTCTGAGTCGCCTGTAACAGCACACTAGCTGAAGCAGCAGCACGTGCCATTGCTTCTGTGCACATGTGCCGATGAAGTCGGCACATGCTGATACAGGGGATATATCCTAAACCGTACAGGTTTATGAGATATCCGGGGTAGCTACAGGTAAGCCATATTATAGGCTTACCTGTAGTCAAGTGGTCTGTAAGGGTTTACAAACACTTTAAGCCCTCTTACACACCTTTTAGCAGCCAATTTAATCGCGTACGGTGTATGCAGCTGGTTCCGTGACCACTAGGTTCTCCACATTTCCTTCCCCAGGAATGTATTGTATGCACAAATGTGCGAACGCACAAGACAAACGCCTGAAATTTTAGGTTTTAAAAAAAAGATGCTCAAACATCAGTACCGTTTGCAAGAGGCCTAATGCAGGAGCTTTTAATAAAAAAAAATTCTATCCAACTATTACAAGATATATGATGTACAACTAGATATCACCAACCTTATCTGAATATAACCTGAAGCCATGTTTTTAAGAATTATGGCCATTATTCTTGTATTTATACCTAGCATGATGGAGATGTAAAAACCCAGTAGAGAAGGAAAGGACCAAGAGGGGAGGGAAAAGGTTTAAGTTGAATGTAGTAGGAGATGGGAGGGAAAATGTTCAGGTTAAAAAAATGGCTTTCAGTAGAGCTGTGCTTATCATAGAATGGATGTTTTTCTATACTGGCCCGTTCACACCAGCCCACATGCTAAAATAGTGAGGGCTGATATTTGATGTGTAAAGGGTAGTGCTTTCTGTTGTCGCAACGCAAAATCAGACGCGAAGCCGTCAGCCAAACATTTACTAGCATGTCATCCAACACTTGTCTGAAAATTGGAAAACAATTGTTGAAAGGCGCATACCAACGGTAAGAATTTCAGAAAACAGCCTATCAAACGACAATCCTCCTTCTGATTTTCCGTGTGTGTGTGTATGTGTATGAGGCTTTAACCTATGCACCACAGCATGTTGATAACATCCTGAGCAGTGAATCGCACTGTCTGGATTTTTATGCAATGGACAGCACCTGTGCAGATCAACACAGCTCAACAGGACAATGCACCCTACAATCTGTGTGTGTTTTTATTTTCTCTTTTGTTCATTGACTGACACAGCCCCAGTAATCTTTACCGGAGGGTTATTACGCCACCTTCAGGAGAGGACTAGGCAGAACATGTAATACATGTGAAAAACAGAACTTTACAATTCTGCCCCAATTCCGGTCCCTCTGGTAATAACCCCTCAGCCTGCTTCCTGCAGCTCAGTTTTTTTCTGCCTAATGAAGAAGGACCTAGGCTCCCTGCGGGACCATTGGTCCTGGGAATTTTTCTGGATTTTTTTGCCTTTTGCCCTAGATTTTAAATTCCTGTGATCTGCTATCAACAGCCGGCTGGGTGACAGGCTGGATAATCTAGATCCTTGTCTCCCCCAGCCTGGCCATCGAGCGTGTGCAGACCCAAGCTACACACTGGGTTGGCCACGACATGCCCCTCCGGCTCCAGGGGCGGCTGGTGAGCTCAATGCTTCGGGGCACACATATGACAGGACTACCGATGTCATTGTCACAGTGTGCTGTGCAGCCACCCCGTACTGCTTGGGAGTGGGTCTGTGATGGCATGTCCCCAGCTCGTCCTTAAGTAAAGCTTTTCCTGCCTCAGCGGGATTGAGCAGCTGGGAATTCCCCAGGAGGTTGCTTAGGGGGTCCCTCTCTTCTCTCCCTGTCCCTATTAGCCCCCTCCCCCGTGGGGGATGCTGCATGGCTGGGCTGCTGAGTGGTGTGTACCTGTAGCCAGGGGTCCTCTAGGGGGCTCTGATCCTAGACTAGAGGCTGCGCTGGTTGTCTGTGTCCCTGGGGTGTCTGTGGCCTCTCCGCTGGTGTCTGGGGGACTGCATGTGCTACCGCCATTTAGCTCTGTCTGCCGCCATTATCTCTGTTCATTCACTGTGTACAGTTGCTTGTCGGCCATTTTCTGTCTGTGTCAGTGGAAAGCATGGTTGGGGGCCATTTCTCCGAAGTTTGGCCATTTCCCCTGTGATTGTCCCTTATACAGGGTGCCCGGTGGCCATTTTGTTGTAGCTCAGCGCAGTTTTTATCCTCAGTGGTGGTCCCTGTAGCTCAGTACAGCGTGTTTTTTTTTTTTTTTTTTTTTTTTTGCTCTTGACACCTGGGAGCTGACACAGGCACCTGTAACAGAACGGCACAGCACTCGATCACGGTGGTGAGTCCTGTGGTGGGGGCCCCTCAGTCTGCAGCAGCTAGGAGGGTGGGACTGTGCACCTGTCCTAAGTCCCCAAGGGTGGCAGACAGGGTGGGTCAGCAAGGCTTCAGAAACTGGTGTTTCTTCCCCAAAACTCCCTGCAATTTCAACCGGCTCGTCTGCAAACAGTGCAGTGCCTTTGGATGCTTTGTCGGCGGTCCTTGAAACATTCGTTGCCAGGGTGGAGGTGGTGTGGGGGTGCAAAGGTGGTAAAAAGCGGCCCCTGCTCCCCTTCCTCCAGGGAGAGCTCAGACTCGGGCCCCGCAGTGACTGGCAGACCCTGCTCTGATAGAGCAGATGACGCTGACTAGGACCTATGGGACAGTGAGGATGATTTCCCATCCGGGTCCACAGAAGACAAATCGCTAGTTGGACTACTTATCACAGCTGTGCGCGATACCCTGAAAATTCAGGATACAGCAGGATCCACTGCTGAAGTAGCGGTCCCTTTTGGGTCCCGTAAGCCAGCCCGTACACCTAAGTTGTTTCCGTATCTGACTTATTTCGATAAGTTCATATACAAGGAATAGGAAAGGCCGCAACGGACCTTCTCAGTCCCTAAAAGAATGTCGGTGCGCTACCCCTTTGAGGAGAGCCTTCTTAAAAAATTATCGGCTCCTCCGGTTGTGGACCCCCCAGTATCCAGGTTAAACAAAGTAACCACGATCCCGGTAGAGGGGACTCCTGCATTTAAGGACCATACCTACAGGAAGGCCGAGGCAGTGGCCTGTTCCTTGTTTACGGTTGTGGGGTCAGCAATACGACCAGTACTGGCCACAGCACTAGTGTTGTAGACACTTGCTAAATAGGCAAAACTTTTTCACCATGAATTGGAGGAGCAGTAGGCTACTCCTGTCTGCGTGGAACTAGCAGACCAGTTAGTGCATGGCTGTGACGCGTCCCTGGATACGCTTCCTTTGCTCTCCAGGGCTTCAGTGTCAGCAGTGGCGCTGCGGCGCCTGATTTGGCTAAAATGATGGTCTGCGGACCAGGTATCCAAAAAAGCCTCGACGGATCTACCCTTCCTTGGTGAGCGGCTATTTAGAGCCTGGTTGGATGACATTATTAAGAATGTCACAGGTGGGAAAAGCACCTTGCTCCCACAGGCCAGGAAGAGTAAGGAGCCACGCCGCAGGCAAGGGCCCTCCATTTTCCACTCAAGATTTTTTTTTTTTTCCATCCGCCTGGGACTTTGGCTAAACGCTCCAGTCCAACAGGGCGAATACTGAGGGACAGAAGCGTCCCTGGACTCGCAAGTCAGCAAGCAAAAATGCTTCCGCATTAAGGTTTGCCCCCGTCCGTCACTCGGGTGGGGGGGTCAACTTCGGGAGTTTGCAGCCCGGTGGGCCTCACGGCTGTTCGACCAATGGGTCTGCGAACTGATTTCATCGGGCTACAAGATAGTTTTTTTCTCTTGGCCACCAAAACGATTCTTCCCCTCTAGCATACCCTTACTCTCGGCTCGTCGGGAGGCCCTGTTGGGGGCAGTAAGGGACCTGCTAAGCTGTAGGGTGATAGTGCCTGTTCCGGAATCGGAAAGGTTTCAGGGGTTCTACTCCAATCTGTTTGGACATACCCCTTTCTTTTTGGGGACTACAATCTTGGACCTGAAAGCCCTCAAGTGCTTTGTAAAAGTACAGAGGTTCAGAATGGAATCAGTTTGCTCAGTTGTCGCTGCACTCCAGGGGGACTCCCTGGTGTCTTTGGACATCCAGGATGTGTACCTGTACATACCCATATGCCTCAGGCATCAGGTTTCTGGGGTTTTCAGTAGGGGAAGCCCACTACCAATTTTGTGACTCTCCCCTTTGGCTTGGCTTCAGCACCCCGAGTCTTTACCAAGGTATTGGCGGGGGGTGAATGCAATAATGTAAGGGGGTACTGATATAACGGTTCCCCTTCTATCAGTAACCCCCCCCCCCTTGCCTTAGTGCATTAACTAACTGTGGAAAGTGGTCTCTAGTCACCAGAGTCTCCCCATATGAGTGTCCTGCGTTCCTGTTTACATCAGAGTCTGCAGGATTCCCCCTTACAGCGCAACGGGGAACTCTGCAGACCTGGATGTAAGTGTAAACTCTGTAAAGGGGGATGCAGTGGACTCTGATATATAAAGGTGATCTCTGGTCACCAGAGCACCCCCTTACATCAGAGTTCCTCCTTAGATCATGATCTGCAGCCTTCCCGTTTACATCAGAGTTTCCTTGCACTGTAAGGGGGAATCCTGCAGACTGATGTATGAGGGATCTCTCTGCTGGCTGGGTTAAGTTTACCTGGCCTTCGTGTAAATGAAGAAATATATATATATATATATAATTTTTTTTTTTTACTTTGTTTTAACTTAAACACCTTGCTAATAGCACTAGCTACGTGTTTATATAAATATTTTTATGTACTTTTTTTTTTGCAGTGTCAGTAAAAATTTTCACCCTGCCAGTAAATTTCATAATTTTTGACGTCCTGTCAGTAAATCTCACTTCAGAGGGTTGGCAACGCTAGACAGGAGAATTTATTGGCTGCTTTAGGCTGAAATCAACTCATTATTCATCTCTCTGGTCATTTCTTTGTAAAAGTAAGCCGATACAAGTAAAGTCCGAAAACTTTTTGCCAGTTTTTGGGGGTGTGCCCCTCAAAATTTTCACGGATTACACAAACTGCTCAGGGAGGTATAAAAGGTGTCAATATGAGCTCAAAATCCCCCAAAATGGACGTGACAAGGCTTAAAACGCATAAAGGTCAAGGAGAAGGTATAAGGTGTTTAATGGCCACTTCCTGTTTGGTAAATGCCATTTTCCCAGTGCATTTCTGGCCTGTTTAGGATGGAAAATCAATAAATTTCAACTCACTGGTTATTGCTTGGTATAATGAGACCGCAAGGGGCAAAAATGTTATTCGGCGGTTGTGCCCCTTCGTATTTTCAAGCCTTTGACCAGCTGCTCAGGGAGGCAGAAAAGGTGTCAAAATGGGTTCAAAAGTCCCCAAAACCATTGTGACAAGGCTTAAAACACAAAAAGGTGAAGGAGAAGGTATATGGAGGAGGAGATCATTTTTTTTTTTTTCTCCCAACAGAATATTTTTTTTTTCCCCTTTCGCCAACCTTGTCCAATATTCTGGATGCTTTACAGCTAGCTCTAGATGTTGCATTAGCGTACAACTAAATTGAAGTAAAAATCTCTGTCTTGTCCTCTTTCACAGGTTTCAGGTGGGTGGAGGAACCAATGGTTAGATGTTTCATTCAAGGCAATCCATGTGCGAGACTCCCCTCCCCTCTTCTTTCCTTCCTGGGACTTAGGGATGGTTCTGAAAGCACTGATGCAGGCACCCTTTGCTCCAGTGAAATCTTGCCCACTGTGGTTCCTTGCACTAAAACTAGTCTTCCAGACAGCAATCACCTCAGCAGGTGTCGGAAATTTCTGCACTTTCCTGTAGGAAACCCTTCTGTGCCATTTTGCTGGAAAAAGGGATATTGTGTCCATCTTTCAAGCTCAAATCTAAAGTGGTATCAAGTTTCCATGAGAACTGGGAGACAGTCCTTTCAAGTTTTCCACAGTATTGTTTGAGCACTCACCAGGAAGACGTTAGTGCCTTGGACAAATTGCAAACAGTGTATTTACAATGATCACAGGGTTGTCCAGAAGGTGGAAAATCTATTCATTTTGCCATCTGGCTCAAGGAAAGGTGAAGCGGCATCCTTAAGAGTCATCCAATCCTCTTGGATTATCTAGGTAATTGGATTGGCATACAGAAAGCAGAGCCTGTCTATTTTAGGACAGGTACAAGCTCTTTCAACCAGATGGGTGGCAGATTCTTGAGCAGCTTAAACTGATACTAAAGTCTTGTTTTCTTATACATCACGGGACACCGAGCCATAGTAGTTTCTATGTGGGTTATATGCCACCTTCAGGTGATGGACACTGGCACACCCTAAGACATGAAGTCCACTCCCTATATAACCCCTCCCACTACTGGGAGTACTTCAGTTTTTTTTTGCCAGTGTTTAAGGTATTGGTCACGAGTAAAGATGTGCTGTGCTGAGCTCCACTGGAGCAATCCTTGCTGGGGCTAGCCATGCAGCTGGATCCATTCAAAGTGTCTTTTTGGCTGAATTAAATGGTACTCGGGCCTTGTGTCTGAAGAAACAAGGTTTTGCCTGTAAATGCTTCTCTTTTTAAAGAGCTGGACCCTGGGATCCAGTACTTTTGGTATTAAGGCCATAAAGTTTTACTGGCGGTGGTGCTATTACAGGTCCAGGACTGTGGGTTTCCCAGAGGGTCCCTAGCTCCTGAAGGTTTAACGGAACCCACCATGAAGGGAGAAGATTGGGCCTGTTCGTTTTACCACAGAAAACCCTGCAGCCGGAAAGGTAAGTGCAGTTTTCTAAGAAATTTTTGAATTTTTCTTATGAATGTCTCCTTTAATTTAGTGAATGTTGTCATGCCTAAGTGTCACCACTGGGGCTGTATAGAGCTCATGCCTTCTTATGCTTCCTCAGAGAGCTCACGTTGTGTCTGGTACAACAGCTTCCTTTCCTCCAGGCAGCAGAAGACCTCCGGTAAGTCTGGGGGGGGGGGGGGGGGTTTCCTTCCCACCAGACGCCCCCCCCACCTGGGCTGTTTTACTCCCCTTCTTCATGAGGAAGAAGCGCCAAAAAAAACGAATGGCACGCCGCCCTACTCGGCGGCTTCCAGACCCCCCTTCGCCATTTTTCCCCCTCACTGTACGATCCCATAGGATCAGAGGCCCACGCTTGTGCGGTAAAGCTCATTTTTAAAAGAAGAGGAGGGGGGCCATAAGCGATGGAGGGGGACGGGGTGCTGCAAGCTGCGGAGGGACACAAGACCAAGGGTGGCATGAATGAGGTTTGGTGACAGGCATTCCTTTTGACACATTTACTATTGCATCAGTCTGAGCGTTAATAGCAGCTGCAGGGCTGGACTATTGCTCAAGCAGTGGATGTGTTCCTTCTGCTAGTACCTCTGCTTTGTACATTGGACTATGATTGGAAGGGGGGGTAAAAACACCTAAAAAAAAAAAAGGGCTCTAGAAAGACTTCTACAGCCACAAGCAAGCCTAGAACCATCTAAAAAAAGATGGCTTCCTCCCCTTAGAGTGATTTGGCTGGTCAGAGTGAGCCATCAGGGACCTCGGATGTTGCAGCTGCTCTTAACACTGCAGCCCCTGTATATATTACTAAAGAGGTTTTTTGGTCAACCATTTTAGGCTTGAAGCAAAAGATTGATGCTTTAATCGCATCTCAGAGTGGGACTAAGTGTAACAGGCCCCCATCCATTACTCAGGATCCTCAAACTGAGGAACAGGGGGCGAGAGATGACAAATTTCTCTCAAGGGACCAGGAAGAGGCTGGTGCCTCCTCTTCCGAAAGTCTAATACGGAAGGATCAGGTTCACAAGAAAGGTTCTTTGTACAATCTCTCACTGAATTGGTCTGCTCATTTTTGCTGCCAGGTTCGCTAAAGCCTCCCCAAAGTATTCATGCTTTTCCTATCCATTCATTACTAAAAAAGCTTATGTACTCTGAGTGGGAGCACCCAGATAAACATTTTGTTCCTCCAAAAAAGGTTTCAAGACTTTATCCTATGGAGGAAGAATTTAAAAAGGAATGAGAGATTCCAGCAATTCCTCTACAGTGCCAGGAGCATCTGCCTCCAGGCAGTCACGACGGCCTCCACCGTCAGGTTCAAGAGGTAAACCTCAGGGTCAGTCTCAGAGTCAAAAGAGGCCCTGGGGGAGGAAACCCACAAAACAAAATACTGAATCCTCCTTATGAAGGGGTGCCCCTGCTTGCTCGAGTGGGGGGGGGGGGAGACTTCTGCAGTTCTCCAGGGTCTGGCAGGAACAGTGTCGAGACAGATGGGTGGCTTCCTCAATATATCAAAGTTACAAACTAGAGTTCCCGTCTTGTTGTTTTCTCAGATCAACTGTTTCCAGAGATCCAGGAAAAAAATAAGTCTCTATTTCTAGCTTTGGATCATCTCTTGTCTCAAAAAGTGATATCGGTGGTCCCCCTGGAAGAACGAAGATTAGGGTTTGATTCAAACCTTTTCACGTTACCAAAACCAAATGGGGATGTCAGACCCATTTTAGAACTCAAAGATCTAAACCGACTGGACGTTTCGCAAACTGCGAACGTGGCCAAAAGTTTGCGAACCTCAAGGTTCGCGGCAGACCCCGTTCACTTTAATGGCAGACGAACCTTAAAAACCTCCAGGTCATATTCTCAGCCACACAATACTTACTAGTTGTGCACACATAGTCCCACAACATGGACACTGACATGACAAAAGTATTAAGTGAATCTGGGAACGACAAGCATTCTTTTTTCATCTGTGAAATTTTGACAATTTAGGAGCGCATGAAGGCCATGGAGGAGAGGCAAGGTCAGGCCAGGCTATGAAGGGGGTGCAGGAGATGATCAGTGCCACAGTCAGGGCAGCGCAGTCCTGTGCCAGTGTGCCAACCTGTGCTTGAGCCCCTTCCTCTGCCCGGCCCTTACCCCCACCTATGTAGGGCTCCACTGCGGTGGTCCGGAGGTGCCAGTCCAGTGCTGATCCTCAGCCATGGTGCTGGCACTGCTTGCTGATTGGCTTCTCCACTGCTATCTCCCTCACTGTCTAAAACCAGCACCGCGATAGAGAGCACTGACACCACACCAGCACCGTGATAAAGAGCACTGACACCAGCACCGAGAGAGAGAGCACTGACACCAGCACACAGAGAGAGAGAGCACTGACACCAGCAGCGTGATAGAGAGAGCACTGACACAAGCACCGTGATGGAGAGAGCACTGACACCAGCACCTAGATAGCGAGCACTGACACCAGCACCTAGATAGCGAGCACTGACACCAGCACCGTGATAGAGAGAGCACTGACACCACACCAGCACCGTGATAGAGAGCAATGACACCAGCATCGTGATAATGAGCGCTGACACCAGCACCGTGATAGAGAGAGCGCTGACACCAGCACCGTGATAGAGAGAGCGCTGACACCAGCACCGTGATAGAGAGAGCGCTGACACCAGCACCGTGATAGAGAGAGCACTGACACCACACTAGCACCGAGATAGAGAGTACTGACACCAGCACTGATACCAGCAACTCGCTGCGGGACCCAAAAATATGACACCGCTCAACCTCTTCAAACTGGAGGGTACGGGCATATAGTATGGTGTGCTTTTTTTGTACAAGGAAGTGAGCCAAAGGTAGAAAAAAGGTCAGTGTGCTAGATTATATAAATCATTATAGAGTTATGCATATACGTGGTCTACTGGTCACCTGTGTTGAATTCCTCCAAGAGCCATGCCTCATTCTTTTTTATAAATGTGAGGTAGTCAACACTGTCATGAGCAAGGCGAGTGCGCTTATCAGTCACCAACCCCCTGAGGCGCTGAACGTCCTTTTGTACAGGACACTGGAAGAGGGGCAAGCCAACAGTTCCATTGCAAATTGTGCAAGCTCTGGCCAGAGGTCAAGCCTGCCCACCCAGTAGTCCAGGGGTTCATCACTTCTCAGAGCGTCCACATCGGCCGTTAACCCGATGTAGTCGGACACCTGTCGGTCTAGGCATTCCCTGATGTTGGATCCGCATGAGACCTGTCGATGGGTCAGCTGAAAGAATGATCTCCTATCAGAAGTCACCACCACATCTTCAAACCGCCCTCTTATTGCAGACACTGTTGGATTGGTACCCACAACTCTTTCTCTGGGAGTGGGAATTCCTCTGCCAGCGCACCAAAAAGCAGAATGCAGCATTTCTCTAAGCAAGGCCTGTAAGTGCTCCATTCTGACAGCCCTCTATGATGGTGGTAACATTTCCGCCATTTTGTGTTTGTACCGGGGGTCTAAGTACATTGCCACCCAGTACTGGTCCTTGACCTTTATGTTTTTTATACGGGGTCCCTGTTAAAACACTGGAGCATGAAGGCCCCCATTTGCACTAAACTGGAAGAGGTGTGGTGGCCTGGCTCCTGCTCATCATCCAGGAAAATGTTGTCCTCCTCGTTCTCCTCTCCCCATCCACGGACAACAACAGGGATCCCAGAAAGGTTTAAAGCATGCTCTTCTTGCTCCTCCTCATCCGCCCCGGCACCATCCTGCTCTGACTCCTCTTCAGACTCCTGTTGTTGACTTGTCTCAGATAGAGTAGCCCCCCTGGGAATTCATCCAGCATTGCGACTTCCTCATTTTCCTGCTCCTCCACGGTTTGATCAATGACACAATGCAATGCACGCTACATAAAGAAGGCATAAGGTACGATGTCACTGATGGCACCATGGCTGCGACTGACCAGTTTGGTGATCTCATAAAATGGCCACAGAAATCTGCATGCGTCGCGCATGAACAGCCACTGGCACGGTGAAAAAAAAACAAGCTCCAAGAACCTGTTCTGCCGCGGAGTTTGTACAGGTAGTCGTTAACTGCACGTTTCTGCTGGAGCAGCCTATCAAGCATATAGAAGGTTGAGTTCCATCATGTCGGGCAATCGCAAATGAAACGTCTGACCGGCAGATTGTGTCGCCGCTGAATGTCAGCAAGGCGAGCCATGGCCGTGTAAGATCTTCTGAAATGGGCCGAGATTTTCCTTGCCTGCCGCAAGATGTCCTGGACCCCAGGGTATTTGACAACGAATTGCTGCATGACCAAGTTTAAGACATGTGCCATGGATGGCACGTGTGTAATTTTGCCCTGTTTCAATGCGCTAAGCAGATTGGCACCGTTGTCACACACCACTTTACCAACTGTCAAATTGAGCGGTGTTAGCCACTGATCTGCCTGTGAAAGCAAAGCTGAAAGGAGTGCAGGGCCAGTGTCGCTATTGGCTCCAGGCACAACAGACGCAGCACAGCATGGCAACGATTCACCTGGCATGTCGGATAGGTTTTGGGGATCTTGGGCGGCGCAGCGGAAGAGACGCTAGCAGCGGAAAAGGAGGAGTCTGCCAAGGAGGAGAGGGAGGATGGAGTAGGAGGAGAGAGGCAGGCCTGCATGCAATCCGTGCTGGCAAAACCAAATCTACACGGGTGCCACGGGTTACATGCTTGACGGCCGTCAGAAGGTTCACCCAGTGGACAGTAAAAGTTATGTACCTTCCCTGCCCGTGTTTGCTAGACTACGTGTCTGTGGTCAGATGTATCTTGGCACCGACACTTTGTGCCAGAGATACATTCACTTGCCGCTGAACATAGCCATATAGCTCTGGGATGCCCTTCTGTGAGAAATACTTCCTTCCTGGGACCTTCCATTGTGGTGTTCCAATGGCCACAAATTTTCGAAAGGCCTCCGAGTCCACCAGTTTATATGGCAGTAGTTTACGGGCTAACAGTTCTGACAAGCCAGAGGTCAACCGTTGGGCAAGAGGGTTATCCGGCGTCATAATTTTTTACGCTCGAACATTTGGCCCACGGAAGCTTGCCCTTTTCCAGAAAAACGTGAGGACGGCGTGATGGAAGGTGGAGTGGAGGACAATTCTGAGGAGAGAGAAGAAGGAGAAGTAGAAGAGGCTGGACGGTGAGAGCCTGGAATGTGGCTTTGTGGGTTCCATTGCTGCCACTGGGCTCGGTGATGGCAGCTCATGTGCCTTCTTAAGGCGGTCGTCCCTAAGTAAGCGTTGGGCTTACCGCGACTTATGCGTTGACTGTAAAGGCTGCAGATGGCAACACTATTGTCAGCAGCGGACACGTTAAAAAAAGCCCACTCTGCAGAGCCATGTGCCGGCGTCCTGGGAGCGCCAGATGTGACCATACATGGTTGATGCCTTGCCCGTGATACATTAGCAGTCTGGTTTGTCCCTCCTGTGCAATGTAAGTTTCGCCTGCTTCTCCTCCCTATCTGCTGGTCCAGATCTCCCTCTAAACTCCCCTCCTCTTCCCCTCTTGTGGGCACCCACGTGACATCACTAGACACGTCATCATCGATGTCACCTTCCCCACCGCTATAATTAGAGATCTCGGAGTAGGCAGCAACACCGGGGACCAACCTCCTTGGGCTGATCTGGGTACTGTCGTCAGACTGCTGAGTGACAGTTGTTGCTACCTCCTCTTCCTGATCCAATACCAAGAATGGCTGCGCATTGGATCGGAAAATAATTCCTGTGACTCAAGCGGAGGGTATATGGTGGTGTTGGTGGTAGTGTCGTTGGGAGTGCACACAGCAGAGAGTGAAGAGGGTGCAGATCGAGAGGATGAGGTGGGTGCAGAAGAGTAAGGCTGAGTGAGCCACTCAACCAAGTCTGGTGCGTCCTATGACATAATCAAACACACCTTCTGCAATTTGCCACTTTGGCTCAAGCCTGTTGCTCCTGCCCTACCCCTACCACCCCTGCGGAAGGGCCTGCCTCTTCCTCTGCCTGTCATTTTTTAAATGACCCTGTGACAAAAGTCTCTAGAGAAGTGCAGTATGTATGTGGAAGAAGGTATATAACACCCCGCTTCAATCTGTCATTTTGGGGGGCCACTGGTCTATCACACCAGTTATAATACTCTTTTCTAATTGCGTTTGTCACTCTTTGTAGTATCGCTGCAGAACCGCTCAGCAGTCAGAATGCTGCACAGTGGAAATGCACTATACTATGCTTTCTATATTTGAAAGTATTTTATACGTGTATTACACCCCTATATACTGCACACCAAATAGTACACCTATACCAGTCCTTAAAAGTACCTTTGATGACCTAATAGTAGCTAGCTAGTAGCTAGTGAATTGCAGACTGTCCCTGCTCCAAAAACCAAACTGTCCCTACACTGAGAAACGACAGCTGCAGAATCGGTCAGCAGCACTGCATGCAGTGCACTATAATATGCTATCTATATTTGAAAGAAAGTATATTATATGTGTATTACAACCCTATATACTGTACACCTATACCAGTCCTTAAAAGGACCTTTGTGGACCCAGTAGCTAGTGAATTGCAGACTGCCCTGCTCCAAAAACTAAACTGTCCCTACACTGAGAAACGACAGCTGCAGAATCAGTCAGCAGCACTGCATGCAGTGCACTATAATATACTTTCTATATTTGAAAGAAAGTATATTATACGTGTATTGCAATCCTATATACTGTACACCTATACCAGTCCTTAAAAGGACCTTTGTGTACCTAGTAGCTAGTGAATTGCAGACTGTTCCTATATACTGTACACCTATACCAGTCCTTAAAAGGACCTTTGTGGACCTAGTAGCTAGTGAATTGCAGACTGTCCCTGCTCCAAAAACCAAACTGTCCCTACACTGAGAAACGACAGCTGCAGAATCGGTCAGCACTCAGCAGCACTGCAGTGCACTATAATATGCTTTCTATATTTGAAAGAAAGTATATTATAAGTGTATTACAACCCTATATACTGTACACCTATACCAGTCCTTAAAGGGACTTTTGTGGACCTATATACTGTACACCTATACCTGTCCTTAAAAGGACTTTTGTGGACCTAATAGTAACAGCTAGTGATTAGACTGACTGTCCCTGCTCCACACAGTGTCCTTTCCCTACACTGACAAAAGACAGAATGTAAAATGGCCGCCAGATCAGGTCTATTTATAAGGTAGGGGGTATGTCCATGTGCTGAAATGTCTCAATTGGCTGTCCTGTACCCCATAATGTATGTGTCATGGGTCAAAGTTCTTCACAATGTAAACGAATATGTCCGCCGCGAACAGTGCCAGAAGTCTGCCGGTTTGGCGAATTGCGAATGAGCAAAGTTTGCCGCGAACCGACCGCCGGGCGAACCGCAAGACCATCTCTAGTCTCCATTCTACAAGGTGGAGAGCTACTAGCGTCAATCGACATCAATGATGCTTTTCTCCATGTGCCTATTTTTCCTGCTCACCAGAAATATCTACACTTCGAGATAGAAAGCTACTGCACCTTGAGTGTTTACAAAGGTCTGGGCTCCTCCTTTAGCCAGATTAAGGGGTCAAGATATAAATATTTTAGCTTAATTAGACGATCTACTCTTGATGGATCAGTCGGTAGCCACTTAAACCAGTTTGATCACCACAGTCAGCTACCCGGAATACCTAGGTTGGATTCTCAACCTAGAGAAATCCTCCTTAAAACCATCAAGGAGATTGCAGTACTTGGGTCTGATCATAGATACAGCTCAGAAGAGGGTGTTTTTGCCCCAGGCAAGAATCAGTTTCATAAGGAAACTGATTCAGTTGGTCAAAGCAAAGAAGAATCCTTCTATTTGACTTTTGCATGAAATTGTTGGGAAAGATGGTGGCTTCATTCGAGGTCGTTCCTTATACACAGTTTCATTCAAGACTGCTGCAAAACAGTATCCTGTCAACTTGGAACAAGAAGGTCCAAGCTCTGGACTTCTGAATGCATTTATATCCCAAAGTGCATCAAAGCCTCAGTTGGTGGTTGATATCCAAGAATCTTCAAAAAGGAAAATCATTTCTGCCATGTACCTGGAAGGTGGTAACAACAGATGCCAGCCTTCTGGGCTGGGGAGCAGTCCTGGAAGAAGCGTCTGTCCAAGGAAAACGGTCCAAATCAGAAATGACCTTGCTCATCAATATTCTAGAGATTCGGCAAGTACGTCTGACCTTGAAGGCCTGGACGCTCAGATTACGGAATTGTCCTGTCAGAATCCAATCCGACAATGCCACAACAGTGGCCTATATCAATCACCAAGGGGGCATGAGAAGTCGTGCGGCCCAGAGAGAGGTGAATCATATCCTATCTTGAGCAGAAAACAACATTCTGTCTCTTCACTCCAGGAATAGAGAATTGTCAGGCAGGCTACTTGAGTTGCCAACAGTTGTTTCTGGGAGAATGGTCTCTTCACCCTGACATTTTTCTGTCAATGTGTCAAAGATGGTGAATTCCGGACGTGGATCTGTTTGCGTCCAGGTTCAACAAAAAGATCGACAACTTTGTGTCAAGGACAAGGGATCCGATGGCATGCGGAACAGATGCCTTGGTATTTCTGTGTGATCAGTGATCTATGCGTTCCCTCCTGTTCTGCTGCTTCCGCGCCTTCTTCGCAGGATCAAGCAGGAAGGGAAGGAGGTGATTCCTGTGGCCCTGGCGTGGCACAGGAGATATTGGTGTGCAGAGATTGTAAAGATGGCAGTAGGGGACCCATGGTCCCTGCCACCAAGGCCAAACCTTCTCTCACAAGGTCCGGTATTCCATCCTACCTTACAAACGCTAAATTTAACGGTTTGGCTATTGAGGCCCACATTCTGAAAGACTGTGGGCTGTCAGCTTCAGTAGTTTCTACTTTTGTTAATGCTAGGAAGCCGGTCTCCAGAGTCATATACTATAGAGTCTGGAAGGCATATGTCTCCTGGTATGAATCCAGGGGTTGGCACCCCAGGAAATATGTCATAGGTAGGATCCTTGAATTTCTACAGATGGAATTAGAAATGAAGCGGGCCTATCAAAGGTACAGGTGTCGGCCTTATCTGTGTTTTTTTAATGACCACTTGCTTCACATTCTCTGGTTCGTAGCTTTATTCAGGGGGGTAACGTGGATTAATCCTCCAGTTAGGTCACCCCTGAACCCTTGGGACTTGAATTTAGTCCTGTTGGCGTTACAGAAACCGATACGAGATATTCCCTTTGACAAGGAAATTCATTTTTTTGGTTGCTGTATCTTCTGCAAATAGAGTATCAGAGTTGGCTGCTCTTTCTTGTAAAGAGCCATATTTGATTATTCATAAGGATAATGTTGTATTGCGTCCTCATCCTAATTTCCTACCGAAGGTAGTGTCAGGTTTTCATTTAAACCAGCATATTATTCTGCCTTAATTGTTTCAGAACCTCGTTCTGCGGAAGAAAGGTCACTACATTCTCTTGATGTGGTGAGAGCAGTCAAGGTCTATTTGAAGATGACAGCTCAGATTCGTAAAACAGAGGTTTTGTTTGTGTTGCCAGAAGGTCCTAAAAGAGGACAAGCGGCATCAAAATCTTCTATTTCTAAATGGATTGGTCAAATGATTGTTCAAGCTTATGGTTTAAAAAGGAAAATTCCACCTTTTCATATTAAAGCGCACTCCACCAGGGCTGTTAGTACTTCCTGTGCAGTGCATCACCAAGCCTCCATGGCTCAAATCTGCAAGGCCGCAACTTGGTTTTCAGACTATACAAGTAGATGTAACAGGTCATGAGGATATCGCCTTTGGGCGTAGTGTACTGTAGGCTGCAGTATAAGTCCTCTAGTCTCTTAGTGCCCTACTTTTGTTGTTTCTCCCTCCCTTCAGTTGGTATTCCTATGCGACATCCCACATAGTAACTACTATGGCTTTGTGTCCCGTGATGTACGATAAGAAAATAGGATTTTTAAAACAGCTTACCTGTAAAATCTTTTTCTTTGAAGTACATCACAGGACACAGAGGTCCCTCCCTTCTTTTTGGAAAAACTGAGGTACTCCCAGTAGTGGGAGGGGTGATATAGGGACTGGACTTCTTCTCTTAGGGTGTGCCAGTGTCCATCACCTGAAGGTGGCCTATAACCCACATAGTAACTACTATGGCTCTGTGTCCCTTGATGTACTTCAAAGAAAATGATTTTACAGGTAAGCTGTTTTAAAAATCCTATTTTTTTTGTTAAAAATAACAAGCATGTTATACTTACCTGCTCTGTGTAGTGGTTTTGCACAGAGCATCTCAGATCCTCCTCTTCTCTGATCCTTCTTTGGCACTCCTGGGCCCTCCCTCCTGTTGAGTGCCCCCACAGCAAGCAGCTAGCTATGAGGGCACCTGAGCCGCAGCTCCATGTGTCCATTCAGCCACGGAGCGGTGGCCTGGCCCTGTCCCCTCCCTCACCTCATTGGCTCACTGACCTTAACAGCAGTGGGAGCCAATAGTGCTTCACTGCTGTCTCAGCCAATGAGGGAGGAGGGGAGTCCCAGGCAGCCAAGTCTCTCATGCAACATCGCTGGATCAGATGGGGCTCAGGTAAGTATTAGGGGGCTGCTGCACACAGAATGCTTATTATCCTAATGCATAGACTGTATTAAGATAAAAATTGTCTGCCTTTACAACCACTTTAAGCCAATATTTTGGTGGAAGATATATGTAAGACAGCCAGCTGAAGTTTCTGTGCAACCTTATTCATCATTACAAACTAGAAGTCGTCTCTGCATAGTTTGGAGCATCTGTAGTTTTAACAGCCTTGCAAGAGAAATAAAATATTTTTTTTAATTTTAGCAGTATTGCTTCAAGTGTTGAGTATTTTTTTATTATGTTTCTTGCCCACCCAGTAATTTAGCTAATTATATCCTGTTGCAGTGCCTTGCGAAAGTATTCGGCCCCCTTGAATTTTTCAACCTTTTGCCACATTTCAGACTTCAAACATAAAGATATAACATTTTTATTTTTTGTGAAGAATCACCAACAAGTGGGACACAGTTGTGAAGTGGAACGAAATCTATTGGATTTTTGAAACTTTTTTAACTAATAAAAAAATGAAAAGTGGGGCGTGCAAAATTATTCGACCCCCTTGCGTTAATACTTTGTAGAGCCACCTTTTGCTGCGATTACAGCTGCAAGTCGCTTGGGGTATGTCTCTATCAGTTTTGCACATCGAGAGACTGAAATTCTTGCCCATTCTTCCTTGCAAAACAGCTTGAGCTCAGTGAGGTTGGATGGAGAGCGTTTGTGAACAGCAGTTTTCAGCTCTTTCCACAGATTCTCGATTGGATTCAGGTCTGGACTTTGACTTGGCCATTCTAACACCTGGATACGTTTATTTGTGAACCATTCCTTTGTAGATTTTGCTGTATGTTTGGGATCATTGTCTTGTTGGAAGATAAATCTCCGTCCCAGTTTCAGGTCTTTTGCAGACTCCAACAGGTTTTCATCCAGAATGATCCTGTATTTGGCTGCATCCATCTTCCCCTCAGTTTTAACCATCTTCCCTGTCCCTGTTGAAGAAAAGCAGGCCCAAACCATGATGCTGCCACCACCATGTTTGACAGTGGGGATGGTGTGTTGAGGGTGATGAGCTGTGTTGCTTTTACGCCAAACATATCGTTTTGCATTGTGGGCAAAAAGTTCGATTTTGGTTTCATCTGACCAGAGCACCTTCTTCCACATGTTTGGTGTGTCTCCCAGGTGGCTTGTGGCAAACTTTAGACGAGACTTTTTATGGATATCTTTGAGAAATGGCTTTCTTCTTGCCACTCTTCCATAAAGGCCAGATTTGTGCAGTTTACGACTGATTGTTGTCCTATGGACAGACTCTCCCATGTCAGCTGTAGTTCTCTGCAGTTCATCCAGAGTGATCATGGACCTCTTGGCTGCATCTCTGATCAGTCTTCTCCTTGTCTGAGCTGAAAGTTTAGAGGGACGGCCAGGTCTTGGTAGATTTTCAGTGGTCTGATACTCCTTCCATTTCAAAATGATCACTTGCACAGTGCTCCTTGGGATGTTTAAAGCTTGGGAAATCTTTTTGTATCCAAATCCGGCTTTAACCTTCTCCACAACAGTATTACGGACCTGCCTGGTGTGTTCCTTGGTCTTCATGATGCTCTCTGCGCTTTCAACAGAACCCTGAGACTATCACAGAGCAGGTGCATTTATAGAGAGACTTGATTACACACAGGTGGATTCTATTTATCACCATCAGTCATTTTAGGACAACATTGGATCATTCAGAGATCCTCGCTGAACTTCTGGAGTGAGTTTGCTGCACTGAAAGTAAAGGGGCCGAATAATTTTGCACGCACCACTTTTCAGTTTTTTATTTGCTAAAAAAGTTTAAATTATCCAATAGATTTTGTTCCACTTCACAATTGTGTCCCACTTGTTGGTGATTCTTCACAAAAAAGTTAAATTTTATATCTTTATGTTTGAAGCCTGAAATGTGGCAAAAGGTTGAAAAGTTCAAGGGGGCCAAATACTTTCGCAAGGCACTGTATGTGCTGACATGATATAGGCCAAGAATATGGAAAATTGTTACCCGATATTTAGCATAATTTTCCTTTTCTGGCCTATTCTCACATCAGCACAAATGTTTCCCTCCCTAATGGCCTGTTACAGGCTGAGTAAATGGAAGGGCTTCTACTTATTATGCTAGAAAAAGGTGTTCCTGTGGGTTCCAGAGGAGGAGTAAACTTATTGTGCGCTGATGTGAGCATAGGTCAGAAAGGGAAAATTATAGTAAGTATAGCACTGACCCCCGAAGGAGCTGCTGGTTTTATTGGGCTTACCATTACCTTCTTGACCTCATCTCTGTCTAGGGTTTCCCATAGTAGATGGCCCAAAGAAATGCAGAAACTGACACTGGATCTTCTTTTGGGTTATTTTTTTAAAATAGAAACAGGGTCTCTCAGTTTAGAGTAGAGGGTTAGGAGGAAGTTCAGGTACTTTGGACTGTCAAAAATGAAGAGTCTTTATAGGAGAAATGCAGAGAATAACCATTTCACAGCTGGATTTTTCACAACCCCTGGATAGACCTCCTCTCGCTAGGCCTAGCAGCCGGTAGAGTGTTAAGTAAATTAAAGTCTCTGCCACAGACTTGAGCGTAGAATACTTGAGAAAAAGTCTCTGCCACAGACTTGAGCGTAACTGAGGGACGTAGACAAATTTATAGAACTATCATACAGTACCATTATCTCTCAACCGGTCTGGCGATACCGTATGAGTGTGGATCCATGAAGTGTCCTTCAACTGAGCCTCCAGGCTCCTTCAGAGAAGCCAGCCTTGTGCATTGCCTTCTCCTGAAGAGTCCTCCCCTGGATGCTTCTCTGGTTGCTGAGCCTCTCCTTAGATGAGATGGCACCGGACCACTCTCGAACAACCAGGCCTCGATATCCATTCAGGCCTGTCCCTGCAGTTGCTTCGCCTCGGGCTATCCAGGCCCGAGACTCGGAATTGCCTGGAACCGCACCCCAGGTCAGGAGGGCCATGGGGGCTGGTCAGGAGGACCAGAACCAAACAGACAGAAAATCCTCTGGCACAGAACCCCGTAACACGTGATGTCCATGCCTTAAATACCACCTTCCAGAATGCACAGCAGGAGAACACTCCCACTGGGCTGGTTCCAAAAAAAACGTGGCACTCAATACACCCAGCTGAACTGCGTTCCACCACTTGCCAGCGGTGACAGCGACACCTGCGGCCAAGGAGAACCCAGTGCAATCCAGCTGGACTGGTACTGAAATCATAATTTAGTCAAATTAGCTCTAAAACCCAACTGTGGTTCCAGGAATATTAACTTTCAAAAACATATAGTGCACGCTCGTCAGGAGCCAGCGCTACATACCTATCAGGTAACAATTTTCCATATTCCCTGCATTGCATAGATGTTATCAGGGTCTACCAGGTGGATCAGACAGCTTATTTCAAGGAATTACACCTGTACACATGAACTGACTTTTCGACAGCAAAGGTCAGACGGAACGAATCCGCCGGGCAATTCGATCGTGTGTGGGCTTCATCGGACCTTTGCTGTCTAAAAATCAGAGAGACTTTAGATTTAGAACATGTTTCAAATCTTTCCAATGGACTCAAGTCCGTTCGTTTGTATGCTAGTCTAGGGCAGCTATTGGCTTCTGGCTATGAACTTCCTTATTTTAGTCCAGTCGTACGTCATCACGTTCAAATCCATTGAACTTTGGTGTGATTGTGTGTGGCCAAGTCCTTTCGTTCGGAAAAGTCAGTCGGAACTCCGCTGAAAAGTCAGTCGGGAAGACCGTTGGACCTAGTCTGCTGGAAAGTCTGGTCGTGTGTACACGGCATACGGAACAAAATTGTCCTTTCCTTATCAGTGCTTATTCCACCAGATCTGTTATGTCTCTTGGACCTTCCAGCATCAAGTATTTGTACCTCAGATTTACAAAGTCACCACCTGGTACTCTGTTCACACATTCCCCAGGTTTTACCAGATGACCTCAGACATCAGCTGATACGAGCTTTGGCTACAAATGGCTTCAAGCTGCCATCTGAGATTTTTGTTTTTGAGTTCTTACCCTCATTTGTGTGGGCTTGTTGGCATTTCTGTTTGCTATGTTGTTGCCCATTCCTCAGTTTAATGCTTGGGGACATTCAAATGTCCTGTACTGTACTGTTAAGATAAAAGGAATTTTGACTTACAGTGCCTTGAAAAGGTATTCATACCCCTTGAAATTTTCAACATTTTGTGATGTTACAACCAAAAACAAATGTATTTTATTGGGATCTTATGTGATAGACCAAAACATAGTGACACAATTGTGAAGTGGAAGGAAAATAATAAATAGTTTTCAGAATGTTTTACAAATAATTATGTGAAAATTATGGCATGCATTTATGTTCAGCCCCCCTGAAGTCAATACTTTGTAGAGCCACCTTTTGCTACAATTACAGCTGCAAGGCTTTTTGGGTATGACTCTACCAGCTTTGCATATCTAGAGAGTAACATTTTTGCCCACTCTTCTTCACAAAATAGCTTAAGCTCTGTCAGATTGGATGGAGAACCTCCAGTGTACAGCAATTTTCAAGTCTTGCCACATATTCTCAATTGGATTTAGGTCTGGACTTTGACTGGGCCAGTTTAACACATGAATATGCTTCATCTAAACCATTCCATTGTAGCTCTGGCTGTATGTTTAGAGTTGTCATCTTGCTGGAAGGTGAACCTTTGCCTTAGTCTCAAGTCTTTTGCGAGCAGTATAATCAGTGTTTTTCTGGCGCTCCAGGTGGAGTAATCCTTAGGGTATAGTCCATGGCTGTAATAGCTGGATGGTGATGTATACATAGAAAGGGGTATTAAGGGTTAAAAAGGAAGGCAGCCATCCTTCAGAGTTTGTCCAGAACTCTGCAAGACATGTAAGGAAAAAACAGGGAAGGGGCGTCGCCAACCTGAGTGTAGTATTAAAATGGTAAAATTAAAACAAAAAAGTGTGGCGCTTAGGTGGCAACAAACCACATGATCCAGTAAGGCACTAATTCAAGCAAAGAAAATTACATACACTTCAAAAAAAAGAAATTATGTGTAAATTCCGTTGTATATTAAGAGATCTTACTCCCAGGTGGAAGAGTGCATGAACCTCATGCACACAAAAGGTTAAGGTAAATAAAATTAATTTAACATATACAGTCCATCAAGAGGACGGCTGTTTAGTTGAAACGCGTCGGGTGGACCCCCTTACAGACATCGCTACTTTCTGACTATGTTATTACGATTGAACCAAATGTGAGTGTAATTTTATTATTATTTTTTAATAAATTGGATGTTAAAACGGTATCACGCTATGCTAGTTTTCTACTTCCATGGTCTTTGATACCTAAGCCCCCTATTTTCGTGGGATGAGCACTATAGGAGGATCGCTACGGATGATTTCATGACCTGAAGACTTGCGGGAGATTACATACTAGATGTATGATTATCTGGTTTGCTAACCTACAGGCCCATATGACTCGAGAGGCGTAAGCCTTCCTCTGAGTCCACGTCATTTGGTAAGCCTCCTCTCCCCTTCTTTATCACGGTGGTGGTGGTATTCTACACATCAGAAGTTGAATTTCACCTTTTTTCACGTCACCTCAAGTTTGGAATTGTGATTGATATTACACATTTCAAGGACTGTTAGACGTTCACTTGATGGACTGTATATGTTAAATTAATTTTATTTACCTTAACCTTTTGTGTGCATGAGGTTCATGCACTCTTCCACCTGGGAGTAAGATCTCTTAATATACAACGGAATTTACACATAATTTCTTTTTTTTGAAGTGTATGTAATTTTCTTTGCTTGAATTAGTGCCTTACTGGTTCATGTGGTTTGTTGCCACCTAAGCGCCACACTTTTTTGTTTTAATTTTTGTATGTTACTGTGTAGTCTTCAGTAGTGTTGGCAGCTGGGTAGAACACATCTTTTCACAGCGCAGTATTTTTTTACACCTTAGTATTAAAATGGTGACTTTAATAGGATAAGATTAGAAACACTTACAAGATGATAAAAGATGCATGCTCGTCAAAGTAAAGTGCAGTCCTGGCATTCCACATGGCTCTGTGGGTCCCACCGCTGTTCTGGATAGCTGGAAAGGATTGAGAAGCTGGCCAATAGAAGGAGCAGTCAGCTCTGAGCGTGTAGCCTTTCATCACTGCAGCCCTGATTGACAAGATTCCAGTCCTGCCTAGGTCCAATCAGACGATGGTGACATCACCTCCTGTTCCATGGTCCATGCTGGTCTGTGTGGAGCTGCTTGGTTCCTTTGCTCCTGGAGAAACACTGTGGTCCATTCCAGCCAGCTTCTCAATCCTTTCCAGCTATCCAGAAAGCAGTGGGACCCACAGAGCCATGTGGAATGCCAGGACTGCACTTTACTTTGACGAACATGTATCTTCTATCATCTTGTGTTTTCAATCTTCTCCTATTAAAGTCACCATTTTAATACTACACTCAGGTCGACGCCTCCCCCTCCCTGTTTTTTCCTTTCAAGTCTTTTGCAGAATCTAACAGGTTTTCTTCTAAGATTGCCCTCTATTTGGCTCCTTCCATCTTCCCATTAACTCTGACAGTTTCCCTGTCCCTGCTGAAGAAAAGCATCCCCACAATATGATGCTGCCACCACCATGTTTCACAGTGGGGATGATGTGTTCAGGGTGATGTGCAGTGCTAGTTTTCCGTCACACATAACGTTTTACTTTTAGGCCAAAAAATTTAATTTTGGTCTCATCAAACCTTTATAAATCTCAAGCTCATTATACCCCCCGGACTATATGAGTACGTAGACTCGATAAAGTTCCCTACTTTGTCAGAGGAACAACAATTGTCCCTGGAAACACCCATCTCTGTGGAGGAGATAGAGCAGGCTCTTAAAAATGTTGCCAAACACAAGACCCCAGGGCCAGATGGATTCCCCATTGAATGGTATTTAGAACACAGAGAAACCCTGGTACCAAGATTATATAAACTCTACTCTACTATCTTTAACCGAAAGAGTCTTCCCTTATCTATGAAGGAGGCCCTAATTATATTAATTCCCAAGCCCAATAAGGATCCTCTCCATTGCAAGTCCTATAGGCCAATCTCTTTAATACGGATCGGAAAATGATATCCAAAATTTTAGCCTCCCATATAAATTCAGTAATTACTGCATTAATAAACCCAGATCAAACCAGCTTTATTCCGGGGAGATCTACATATAGTAATATTCGTAGATTGTTTACAAACTATCAATCCCCACACACTGACAGTCCCCAGAGTGGTTGTGTCTCTTGATGCTCACAAAGCATTTGATTCAGTAGAATGGCCTTATCATTTCTATATAATGGAGAAATTCGGGTTTGGAAGTAACTTCCTCACTTGGATCAGATTAATGTATGACCAACCTATAGCCAGCATCAGGATTAATGGGATCATTTCCAAACCATTCACAATTCATAGAGGCACCAGGCAGGGGTGCCCACTGTCACCATTATTATTCATGCCAGCAATAGAACCCCTGGCCAGACTGCTTAGATTTTCATCTGATCTGCAAGGAATGTGGATAGGCTCATTAGAAGAATGCATATCACTTTATGCGGATGATATGCTGCTCTATCTGTCTAATCCCCAAATCACAATCCCAATCATTCTCCACCTAATTAGTGAATTTGGAACCTTTTCTGGTTTCAAAGTGAACTGGACCAAGTCCAATCTTGTCCCTGTAGATCCTACCCTACCAATTGATCTCCCCGTGGAATTCCCGTTACAGGTCACTTCAATATTTAAATACCTGGGAATTACAATACAACTACCAATCTCTTTTTTTTTTTTTTTCCACATCAGAAATCCTATGCAGGAGACTTAATCACCTTTCAGCTCATTTATGTCTCAGCATGATTCCTCATCATCGTGGCTTATAATGATTATTTCCAATCTTCTTTATTAAGTTTTCCATCAAAGGTTACAAAACGTTCTAAAAACAAAGAAACTAACTAACAACAACAGCCTAATTTTACTCCTTCAACTTTTCCCCCCATACTCCTTTCCACCCTCCCCTCTCCCCCCCAGTCCCCTCCTCCCTCCCCCTCCTTCCCCTGCCCCCCCCCAATCCTCCCCCTCCCCCCTCCCTCACATAAGCACGAGGACTACGGTAAACCACCACCACAACACCTGTATCACCCTCTACTAATTCCTTTTAATCAATAGGATAACCCATCTCATTTATCCAGGGCCTCCAGATTTCTTTCCACTCTCTAAAATTCCCTCTCTTTACATATAGTGTCTTCTCTTTCCATACTAATTCATTAATACATTGGGTCCATTCACTCACCAGCGGGGCCCTCTCAGCTTGCCATCTTTGCGCGATCAGCCTACGTGCTTGGAACAAGCAACGTACCACTGCCGCCGTAGTACTTTTTGATTCTCTCCGCTCCTGTCTACAACCCAGCACACACAGGATCGGGTTCATTACCAATTCTGACTCATAGATCTTATTGATAGTGTCCACCACCTCCCTCCAATACCGAAATAACTTTGGGCAGCGCCACATCATGTGGAGAAGGTCCCCCTGTCCCCGACATCTAGGGCAGTTATCGTCGGCTCTCCTGCCAAACAGGCATAGTCTCTTGGGTGTATAATAGGCCCTGTGTATTAACATCAAGTGTGAGATCCTTTGAGAGGGGGAGACCGACGTCACCGGCCCAAGCTCCATTATTCTCCTCCACTGTACCTCTGATATTTCCCCTATGTCCTCTTCCCACTTCCTTTTTAAGTTCGGGTGATCAACTTCCAGGTTTCGGTTCATACCTAACTGGTTATAAATTTCTGATATACACCCACTTGCCCTATCCGTTGTAAGTAATTTCCAAAGTAGGGGTGTTTTATCCCACCGTATCATGTGCCCCCCGAACTGTGCTACTAAGGCGTGTCTCACCTGTAGATAACTAAAATATGATTGTTGGGGTATATCATAGATCTGCTTTAAGTCCGGGAATGTTCTTAGGGCCCCTCCGTCGTAGAGTTGGATCAATTTGGTTATGCCTTCCACTTCCCACCTTTTAATCTTACCTATTTTAAATAATTCCGGTAGGTTTTTATTGTCCCAGAGTGGTGTAAATTCTGGCAGCCCAGTGTAGCCCATTTTTAATTTCACAGTTTTCCATATCTTGCCCAGCATCTTAGTTACAGAGTTACTGTGCTGAAAGGAGTCTGCCTCCAAGGCCTCGGCCATAAGTTCGTGTGGGGCTCCTACCATCCTGATCCCTCCCCTTAACTTTCTTCCCTGCTCCGAGTCGCAACCCGCCAGATGCTGCAGCTGCGCCGCCAGGTAGTAATTCCTAGGGTGTGGCACCGCCAAGCCTCCTCTATCTAACGGTAACTGTAACGTCTGGAGTCGTATCCGGGCTGTGCCCTTCCTCCAAATAAGCTCCCGGAAGAGGGTGTCCAGTTTTTTGAACCACTTTTTGCATATCCATACCGGTGCATTATGTAAGACATATAGCAATTGTGGCATCCATATCATCTTTATCAGGCTGGAGCGACCCATCACTGATAACGGCAACCTACTCCAGACGTCACACTTAGACCTAAATCTATTCAGCAGTGGGATTAAATTTTTGTTGATGTACTGATTAGGGTTCACTGTCAAATATACACCAAGATACTTCATAGCATCTACCACCCTCACCTGTATCCCCCCCGGCGCAGCCGCCCCATCCAGGGGGTCGACCCGGAGCAGCTCAGACTTCCCCCAATTTATGGCCAATCCTGAAAATTTTCCAAAGCCCTCTACTAAGGTAACTGCCTGACTCAGTGACGGACCCGTATCCCCCAGGAAGAGTAGGACATCATCCGCGTATAAGGCGATCTTTTCCTGTCTCTCCCCCTTTCCTTGAAATCCTTTAATCCCGGGGCTTTCCCTAATCGCTATTGCCAATGGCTCTATAGCCAACGCAAAGAGCAGAGGAGACAGCGGGCAACCTTGCCTTGTCCCTCTGCTCATTTCGATCTTTTCAGAATACCTGCTATTGACCCTTACCCTAGCGCTTGGGGCGTTATACATCAATTTGACCCAACCAACAAAGGAAGGGCCCAGACCTATTTTCTCTAGCACACGCCAAAGATACTTCCACTCCAGGCTATCAAAGGCCTTTGTTACATCCAGGGACATTATAGCCCTTGCCCCTATATTCTCTGAGGGGATCTGCATGTTTAAAAAAGTCCTTCTAATGTTCATGCTAGTAGACCTTCCCGGGATAAATCCCGTTTGGTCAGGGTGTACTAACTTTGTGATGAAGTGATTCAGCCTATTTGAAAGTACCTTGGCCAAGATTTTTTCATCCGTATTTAATAACGAGATTGGCCTGTATGAGGCCACTTCCAGAGGGTCCTTATCCGCTTTGGGGATCACAATGATAGTTGCCTCCGTCATCGAGTCAGGCAGTTGTCCTTCCCCCAGTGTACCCATTAAGGTCTTATGTAACTCTGGGAGCAGCAATTCTCCATAATGTTTATATATTTCTACCGGGAGTCCATCCGGGCCCGGGGCCTTTTGATTGGGCATCCCAGCCACTGCTTGCTGTAATTCCTCAATAGTTATCGGGGCATCTAATACTTCCCTCTCCTCCTGAGTAAGAGTCAACATTTCCAGGCCTTGCAGAAATCTATCTATTTCCCCTTCTTCCCCTACTCCTTGTGATCGGTACAGCTCCCTATAAAAATTCCCAAATGTTTCTACTATCTCCTCTCCCCTTTGGGTCGATTCCCCATTTGAGGCTCTGATGCTAGAAATGGCTGAGGGAGGGGCGTTTGTTTTTACCAGCTGAGCAAGCAGTCTGCCCACCCCCTCTCCTTCTCCAAAATACCGTTGTTTCAAAAAAATTTGTTTACTTTCTTCTTTTTTTATGATTGCTGTCTTATAACCTTGTTGTTTGTTTAACCATATTTTTTGATTTTCTGGGGTTGGGTCCTTTACATAGTTGTTTTCCGCCTCTAATACTTCCTTCCTAATACACTCCTCCCACATCCTGGATTTTCGCTTCATCCTTGCTACCTGCTGGATCAAGGTACCTCTAAGAAAGGCCTTTAAGGTATCCCAGATTACGGTAATTGGGGCGGTACCCACGTTAAAACCGATAAACTCGCGTATTTTTGACATAACTTCCTCTTTATCCTTTATTAGTTCCAACCAAAAAGGACTAATCTTAAAGTTCGGTTGAGTTTTTTTCACCCCTGTGCTTAATACTACCCTTACCAAGGAGTGGTCCGATATCCCCCTGGGCATATATTCTATATCTCTTACGTTTTGTGCCATCTCTGTATTTCCTAATGCCATATCTATTCTAGAGAGGGTGGCGTAGGTTCCCGACAGGCAGGAGTATTGCTTAACTTTCGGATTTCTCTCTCTCCACAGGTCCATTAACCCAATTTCCTTCAAAAAAAAGCTCAATCTAGTTTCTCCCATACCCCGGGGTCGCACTTTAGGGGGAAATCTGTCCATATCTACATCGAGAACTTCGTTGAAGTCTCCCAGCACTATAATCGGGATACTTTCTTTATCCCCAATAAATTCCATCAATTTATATACAACCTCCATTTTAAACGGTGGGGGTATGTATATATTTGCCAGGATGCAGTAGCTACCCTCTAATTTACCATACAAAAAAACATAGCGACCTAGTTCGTCAATGCTGACCTGCCTGCAGGAGAAGCTCACCCCCTCTTTTATTAACACACTCACCCCTCTTGAATAAGAGGAATATACTGAGTGATACTGCTGTTGAAATCTCCTGTTGTTCAGTTGTAATTTAGACACATTTGTTAGGTGGGTCTCCTGCAGGCAGACCAGCCCCACATCGAACCTCTCCAACATAGCAAACACTGCCGCCTTTTTTACTGGGGTACCCAGGCCCCTCACATTCCAGGACCCGGCATTAAGAGTTTTAGCCTGTGTCATCTATGCTATCAGGTGAGAGAAAAAACAGGCCAAGAAGAGGGGGACTCCACACAGCTAAATAACACAAGTGTATATACAACTTGAAATACGTAAACCCTACCAGTGTACCCTTCTTCAATAAATACACCAACCCCGATTTCACCTCCAATTAAATTTTCCAAATTTGGTGTAATTGTATTTGTGCCTTAAATTTAAATTTAACCCTTAAATGTGTTACCCTGTAGCATAACTTAATGTTATTTATCTTATTTATCTTATTCTGCTGTGCGTTTATCGTGCTATAATCATGTTTTACCTTCACGTGATTTTCTTTAAACATTTTTCCCCTCCCCATCCCATCCGCCCCCCAACATCCCCCAAACCACCCCTCTCCCCTTTCCCTCCCTTTTACCCCCCCCTCCCCCGCTACCCAACCCTCCCTCCCTACCCTCCACCTATCAAGGTGCTCCCTTAAGGGGTTTACCGTGACCGTAACATCCATACCCCACCTATGCTCACACTCACAACCACCGTCCCCGCTATCCCCCCCCCCGTCCTATCACACGTGTTCCAAGACCGAGTAAATTTCTTTCCTTCTCCTTTTCCCTTCCCCTCCCTCCTCCCTTCCCCCTCTTTTCCTTGTAACCTCCCCTCTCCCTCGCTATCTACCCTCCCTCTCCCCTTGGCTACTCCGTAGAGACTCCTTATTAACTTCCAGCCAGTGTAATGCAGTCTCGGTTGACTCAAAAATCTGTGCCCCCTCCGGGGTCATCACGCGCAATCTTGCTGGGTATAGCAGTGCGTATGTTACTTTGTATTGCTGTAAGGTAGCTTTAATTGCCCGAAATTCCGCTCTGCGTCTCTGCAATTCAGGGGAGTAATCTGGGTAAAATGAGATCCTTGAACCTTTAAAGGAAGTATTCCCCATTTCCCTCGCCTTACGCATTAGTGTCACCTTGTCTTTGTAATTAAAGAGCTTCAACAGCATAGGTCTAGGGCGGCCTCCAGGCGGCGGGGCTCTAAAGGGGAGCCGATGAGCTCTTTCTATCGCAAAAAATGGTGAAAACCCTTCTCTTCCAAACGTATCTACAAACCAGGACTCCAGGAATTTTATTGCGTCCGGGCCTTCACATTTCTCGGGCAACCCCAACATCCTAATATTATCCCTACGAGATCTATTTTCTAATTCGTCTAATTTAGTAGCATAGCTGTCCATTTGTTTTTTCATATTCTTAACTTCCAGCTGTAGTGGATAAATGTCATCTTCTAATTGACTTATTCTCGTTTCCAGCACCGCTGTTCTTTCAACTACTTTTTGAATATCTTGACGTGCTAGTAATATTTCCTCCTTCATTCCTGTAAACTGGAGTGCCAAATCCCCCAGGGACGATCTACATGCGTTTACCGCTTGCAGAACATCCTTCAGGGTTGGAGTCTCCTCCTCCGATGTGCCATTACTCACAGCCGGGTCCGGGTCTCCTTGGGTGTCCCGCTGGCTCTTACTACCTTTGCTCTTACACTCGGATACTGTCATGGCCGAAGATGCCATTTGGCCTTGACTTTTTCTATCAGTAGGGCCCCCATGATGAATTTTAGTTTGTATCGTCTGTCCCCCCTTTGTTGGAGTTTGAACCGGGGTATGCACAAACCGCTCTAATTTTGCTGCAGCTGTAATTGCTGCCTGGTTACTTTTTTCCTTTTCCTTTTCTTTAGAAGAGCGAAGGTGTTGTGACCCTGTACCTTCCTGTTGCGCCTGGTCCTCTCCTCGTCGCCTTGACATTTTTCTTTTTCTTTTTTTTTTCCTTTCTCTCCCCTTAACTTTTACAGAGAGAAAAAAAAAGGGGGGGGATTCCTCCATCCAGTTCCAGGCTGTTGAGAGGGGAAAGGAAGGAGAGGGGGGAAAAACGCCAAGAGGGAACAAAAAAAAAAAAAAAACCCACCAATAAGGAAGATCAGGGACAAAGATGCTATGCTATGCGCGGTGGATCCACCTCCCCGGGTAAAACCCAGAAAGTGATCCTAGAAGTCCCGGGTATTAAGTCCCTTCAGTTATAATTCCGTGCTACATAAAGGGGCAGAGGGGGGGAAAAAAACGGAGGAGAAGGAAAAAAAAAAAAAACGCTTTTTACAGGTTGCTGTTTGCGGGTGCATACTATCAGAGCATAACCTGGGATTTTTTTTTTTCTTTCCCCTTTCTTTCCTCTTCCTTTCTTTTTAATACAATATATTGCTGTGTCATCCGTTATTTTCTTTATATCTCATCCAAATAAACACAGAAAAAAACAAGAGTATGCGTTATACAGCCCACCACTGGAGTGTCATTGAGTGATAATATAAAAAAAAAGTTCTTGCATTCCATAGGGGGACCACACCAGGCGGGCAACTAGCAGGTACCTATATAACTAGGCATATATACCATACAGTTCTATACAGTTCCGCCGACAAACAGGTCTTATGCAACACGTTTAAGTGCTCTATGAACCAGGTACCTCAGGGTATCAACTAGGCAACTGAACCACTCCACTGGGGGTCTCCTCCTAAGCTATTTCCCCCATAGGGGGTACTCACAGATACCACAAACGGTCTGTAGCCGTATCTCCGCTCCTGTGCTTATTCGGTCTATCCGGGGTGTCCGGGGTGTCCTCGGCCGGCTTCGGCTGGTGTCAGTGACTCTCGGCCGTTCCCGGCGATGTTCAGCGTGCTCCGGCCCTTTCACTTTGTCACGAGGCTCTCCCTGGTTGTTCCAGCCTGGTGCCTCCCCCAGCTCACGTCTTACTCGGGCTGCATCTTACAGCTCCGGCGCGGGGGAGACAGCGTGGCGGCGTCGCATTCACATCAGCCCCACTGCATTCTCACAGCGCTCTCCGCGCACCTCGCTCCACGCACATCCGGTCACTCCCCCACCCTTGACACCAATCTCTAATTATATCATAAATAATCTCCTCCCATGCATAGAGGCCTTTAAAAACAAAATGACCAGTTGGGCAAACCTGCCATTGACACTCATGGGTAAAGTAAACCTCTTTAAAATGGTATTTTTGCCTAAGTTTTTATATATTCTGGCAAATAGCCGGTGTACGTACCCAGGAAATATTTTCAGGAGATTGACTCCTTACTAATGACATTTCTTAGGTCGCCTAAGAACCCCAGAATAGTTTTGACTACCCTGCAATTACCTACGGCTCAGGGGGATTAGCTCTACCAAATTTAAGACTACTATTACGCCTCACAACTGGTGTACATACACTTGTGTCTCTTCCCACAACAGGACAATGCTGCCACTGCAGCCGAGGCGGCCCTACTTTCTTCATATGAGACTCTAAACAATGTAATATTCCAGAGAACGGTCAGAGAAGAGGACAGAAACGATAAAGGTCACTCTTAAAATATACAAACATTGTCTTTGTCTCTCTTTGGTTCCAGAGGATCAGAGCTCAGTACTCCCCAATCATCCTATATGGTTTAACCCCACACTGCATCATTTTTATGATCTGCCTGACGCCTGCCTCTGGGCCGCAAAGGGACTAAAATAAGTACATCAGTTATATGACCAAGGTCAATTTAAATAATTTCCCACATTGCGGCTGCAATTTGGGATTCCTAATGCATGGAGTTTTAAATATGTCCAATTAAAACATGCAGCCATGACCCAGCTAAGCCTTAGAAATGTTTCCTTTCAAAACTCTACTTTAGAGGGTGCATTAATACAACCAGAACATACAGCGCTGATCTCCACCATTATAAGATTTTGGGGCAACATAGATTCTCTTGATTACAGGCTCTAAAAAATCATTGGGTAGCAGATATATCAGATCTCTCGGATTATAATTGGGAAGAAATTCTTCATACATATTTTGTCACTGCAATTTCTGCTAGGGACACAATGATACAGTTACGTATCTTCCATAGAATATACTACACTCCTCGATGTCTCTTCCGCATGTGAAAACTAGCCAGTCCCATCTGCCATAAATGTAAAAGGAATACAGGTGATTTACTCCACATGCTCTTGAGCTGTGAAAAAATATGACCATTTTGGTCACAAGTAACCCACTTTATCGCAATTAACTTTAATTTTCCGAATATCTGTAGTCCAAAGTGGTGTATACTTGCGGTTTTCGAGGATGTGGAGTTAGGCTCCTGGAGTTAGGCTCCTATCAAAAACAATTCCTATTGCTATCTATTGCTATATGATGCCAGGAAAACTATAGTTTTGCAGTGGACACAATCCGTACCAATCTCTTTTAACCAGTGGAAAAACCTGATTATTTCAGTTATTGCCGACATATAAACTCACATATGAAGCTAGGGGATGTGCTGGTAAATTCATGAAGATATGGGGAGAATGGATTGAACTCTCGGACACATGTGACCTTCCTGAATGATGAGCTGTACTCCTGATCTGTGATCCAAGAGATGAGACTGTTCAAGTTAAGTGGGGGGATAAAGCTTCTACTTACCTGGTAACAAATGTGAAATAAGAATTATGGCTTCTTAAAAGGGTACTGTTTCTAGCTATATGTGCAAGTGTTTAGTTGGTTAGAGCTGTTTAGGACATATGTTTATTCGTCAGATATTCGACTTAAAGTCCACCCAACAATGAACATCTGTAGACTAAGGTTAAGTAGAAGAGAAGAGGGAAAATATATGACTACACTTGTTGCTGGCGAATTGTTAAATGTACACTGAATTCGCTATGTACGATGTTTCTCATTGTATTTTGTATGTGATAACGCTAATAAAAAATGCAGTTTAAAAAATGTTGGTCTCATCTGACCAGAGCACTTTCTTCTACATGTTTGCTGTGTTCCCCACATGACTTCTCACAAACTGCAAACGGGACTTCTTATGGCTTTCTTTCAACAATGGCTTTCTTCATTAAGGTCAGATTTGTGGAGTGCACAACTAATAGTTGTTCTGTGGACAGATTCTCCCACTTGAGTTATGGATTTCTACAGCTCCTCCAGAGTTACCATGGACCTCTTGTCTGCTTCTCAGATTTATGCTCTCCTTGCCCGGCCTGTCAGTTTAGGTGGATGACCATGTCTTGGTAGGTTTGCAGTTCTGCCATACTTTTCGGATGATGTATTAAACAGTACTCTGTAAGATGTTCAAAGCTTGGGATATTTTTTTTTTTATAAATTAACCTGGCTTTAAACTTTTCCACAACTTTATCCCTGACCTGTCTGGTGTGTTCCTTGGCCTTCATGAGGCTGTTTATTCACTAAGGTCCTCCTAAAATTCTCTGAGGGCTTCACAGAACAACTGTATTTATATTGAGATTAAATTACACAAAGGTGGACTCTATTTATTAATTAGGTGACTTCTGAAGGCAAATGGTTCCACTAGATTTTAGTTAGGGGTATCAGAGTAAAGGGGGCTGAATACAATGCACGCCCCACTTTTCACATATTTATTTGTAAATGTTGAAAACCATTTATCATTTTCCTTCCACTTTACAATTATGTGTCACTTTGTGTTGGTCTATCCTTTTCTTTTTTTTAAATCTTTATTTAATTTTTCCAACTTACAAAATTTATACTTCACACGTTACATAATACACAAAACGAAAAAACCCAAATTGCTCTCCCACCAAAGATGGTACATAGTACCTTTATCTCCACAAACTCTCCAACATTCTGAGGTTCCTTCTTGCTGGAAATGCTTAATTCTATCCGAAGTAAGGTACCATCTTGACAGACATTTATAGTTTGTTTCTGCCATCCTGTCATCTAATGATGAGCTATGAGTCAGTTTCAAGATTTTACCTAATCTCAGTGTAGTGCACTTAATTCCTATTTCCCATTCCCAACTCTTGACATATGGAAGGGCATCCAATCCCTCCCCCTCGGAGAGGATTATGTATAAGCAAGTTATTTTAATTTTAGGATTCCCTTTCATGATCCATCTCTCCATCGGAGTAAGCTCTTCTCCCGATCTGATTGGGTTTGGTAATTTCTCCACAAAACTTTTTAATTGGATGTACCTCCATATATCAATTGTCATCCCCTCTGTATCTCCTTGAAGTTTTTGTAAAGTGCATATATTACCATTTTTTACGATATCTTTAAGTTGTAAATTACTATTTTTAATCCAATTTCCCCCCACTTCCCGCCCACCTGGCTCAAAAAATTAATTATCCTTTAAATAAAACAATGGTGAATTATAGTTCCATTTTTTGTGTATGTGCATTCTATCCCATACCTGTGTTGGTCTATCAATTCCAATAAAATACATTTACGATTTTCATTGTGACATGACAAAATGTGGAAAATTTCAAGGGGTATGAATGCTTTTTCAAGGCACTGGAGTACAGTACAGGTCACATGACCCTCACGTCTGTTTTTTGTGTCACTCTTTATTGCTTTTCCAAAAAATTCTCATGGAGTCTTAGGGAGAGGGTGTGATTATATATGCCAGTTTCCAGTTATCTAAAGGTAGTCTGCATACAGGATAACCCATGGCCTATGACTACAGCCCTGTACTATACTCCAAGAAAAGGAATTTACAAGTAAGTCAAAACTCCCTCTTTTATTGCAAGCAGCATACCAATGGGTAAAATAAAAGGATAGAATACTATATATTGTGCAGGCTGTCAACAGCATTAACCACTTCCTGCCCGGGCCATTGTAAAATGACGCCGGAGTGGGAGCCCTATTGCTCTGGGAGGACATCACACGACACCCTTCCGAGAACACACCTCTTAGAAAAAAAGGTTTCTTATAACTGTAAAATTCAGTTATAAGCAATAATAGTGTGTAAAAAAAAATCCCAGAGTGGTACAGTGTTACTATACTATATAACTCTGTATTGCTCTGGTCACTGTATTTGGGGAAAAAAAGAGGAAAATCTACAATTATTTTATTTTTTTACATACTGTCACCAGTGTCCCTGATCACCACCACACAAGTTATATATGATGACTCTACTGCACTGGTGACAGCATGTGTGTAAAAAAAAAAAATATATATATATATATAGTGATTTGGGTTATTTTCACCAAAGAAATGCAACAGAATACATTTTGGCCAATTTTGTAAAATTGTATAACAGAGACAAAGAAAAACTATTTTTTTCAAAATTTTCACCCTTTTCTTGTTTATTTAGCAAAAAAAAAAAAACCCAAGTGGTGATTAAATGGCACCAAAATAAAGCTCTATTTGTTTGAGGAAAATAAGAAAAATGTCATGTAGGTACAGTGTTGCATGACCGAGCAATTGTCATTCAAAGTGTGACAGCGCTGAAAGCTGAAAATTGGGCCTGGGCAGGAAGGGGGTAAAAGTGGCTGGTATTGAAGTGGTTAATAAGCAATTTTTGCATTCCTACTTTAACATAGTAAATTTACTAATGTTACTTGACAGTAGAAGTATCGACTGGGCTTTAAATGTCCATTTATAACTACACAACTGTCTGAGACTACCTGTTAAAAGCTGCTGTGCAATTTCACAGCAGAGTGAATAGTGTTGTCAGACTCCTTTCGGCGCTTTACAGGCATTTTTTTGCTAAATATAGCACCTATAAAGCGCGTCTTCTACAGCCTCAGTGTGAAAGCACGAGTGCTTTCACACTGGGGCAGTGCGCTTGCAGGATGGGAAAAAAATCCCTGCAAGCAGCATCTTTGGGGCGGTTGGGGAGCGGTGTATACACTGCTCCTCCACCTGCCCATGTCCATTAAAATGAATGAGCGCCGCTTTTAAAGCACTTTGAAAGCAGCCCCAAGCGGGGTGCTTTAACCCCTTCTGGGGGGGTTAAAAGCACCCCGCTAGCGGCACTATACCAGCGGTAAGTTGCCTCTAATGCCCGCACTGCCCCAGGGTGAAAGGGGTCTTACAAACAGTGCAATAGTAAATGATCTACTGTCAAGATCAATAGGTAATAAAGGTTAGAATTTTATAAGTTACATTATGTAATGCTTTGTTTCAATTTGTTTTCTTGAAATACCAAATAGACTGTTTTTTGCAAGCCTTATCCTACTATATGACAAAAATGTAATCGTGGCCTATCAAGGAACACGCTCTAGGGCTCTGGCACCCCAGATGTTTTGGAACTATATTTCCCATGATGCTCAACTACACTGCAGTTGAGCATCATGGGAAATCTAGTTCCAAAACATCTGGGGTGCCAAGGTTCGCCATCACTGCTCTAGGGTATTGATCTTCATTGTGAACAATATCTGCAAATAGACTAACAAACACATGATTTACCCTTGTGAAAATGTCCCTGTAGGTCTTATATGAGCTATAAATCAACTTGAACTTGGGACATTGAAGATAAAAAAATTGTTTGCTGGAATGCTTAAAGAGTTGCAGTTTTTTTCTTTATAAATTACTTGAATATCACATGTATATGCTTAAAAATCTTTACATGAATGAAATACAGGTAAAAATGTAATAAGCTTTGCTATTTTTAATAGCACTTACATTATACATTAAGATTCTTCATTAAGACAAGTTCAAGACATAATCAGATAAGTAATACAAATTAAAAAATAAAATCAGACACGCTGTATAATATGTTATTATACAGGATTTATATAGCGTCAACAGTTTGTGCAGCACTTTACAACATGAGGGTAGACAGTACACTTACAATACAAATCAATACAGGAGGGATATTCCATTTAAAATGTAAAATTTTAAATAAGCACAAAATGGATGTTCATAAATATTACAGATCATTGTAAGCACCCCTGCAATTGTTAAATTGTTTGTCTCATCTCTGTAACTGATACATTCAGCTGGAAAGCTTTTTCTTTTGAACAACAACTTAACGGCAGGATCACCAGATGAAAATAGAGAAAGAAAAGCTAAAAAATTAAATGAATTCAGCCATCATATCTAAGAACTGGTAAGCTGCAATATAGCTAATTTCGTTATACAGGATTACATCTGGTACTCCTTTTCTCTACCAGATATATAAAACAAAAATGCAGATGCAATCTCAGCTTAAGTTGAATTCCTTTACTTCAATCTTCATGCATATAAAAATAAGCGACTGCACAGTTTCCGAAGGTTTGTGTTTTTCTTTAAGCTGCATGTATATTACTAAATCTTTTACCCACATTTATAGCTCCATACACATGCAGAGCATCAGAGTTGACACAAGGTGTATTCCACACAATCTGCTTGTTAGAATACTACTACTACTACAGTTTAAACATTTCCTATCTCTCTATCACGTCGATCCACATACTAAGATGGGGAAACGACTAAACAAAAATTGTGCTTTACAAAACAGGAAAGGGTAAATCCATTAGAATTATAAAAAAAAAAAAAAAACTGTGGATACATACTATTCTTGTTTTTTCTCTGTTCAGCATACACCACATGATACTTCAAAAGATTTAATCTCTTCTCTCTAAAAAGAGCAATGACTATTAAACACATAAAATCTTTAGTAAAATTATTCTGTCCACGGTTTTCACACGTCAGACATCATATGTAATCTATGCATTAATATGTCCATGTAAGTTAGTATATGTTGGAGAGACAACACAAATAATCAAAGACCGAATATCACAACATCGGTCATCCATTAGGAATAAACAACCAGGTTTACCTGTTCCCAAACACTATATGCAAAATGGACTCAGTGATACAGCGTTTGAGTTTCTGGTTTTGGAGGCGATGCATAGAGATAAAAGGGGAGGGGATAGGATCCTGAAGATGAAACAGAGGGAAGTTTGGTGGATAAAACAAATTAACTTTTTACACCCATATGGCTTACAGATTACAATCTATATCTGTTTTTGTGAAATATATATAGCTATGGGGCAAGAATTGGTACAGAGGATGTCTTGACAGAATCATTTTACTAAAAATTTTATGTGCTTTATAGTCATTTCTCTTTTTAGAGAAGAGATTAAATCTTCTGAAGTATTTTGTGGTGTATGCTAAACAGAAAAAAAAAACGTGAATAGTCTCCAGTTTTCTATTGATATATATTTCTAATGGGTTTACGCTTTCCTGTTTTGTAAAGCAGAATTTTTGTTTAGTCGTTTCCACATCTTAATATATGGATCAACGTAATAGAGCGATAGGAAATGTTTAAACAGTTTATATGGGTGCCCTGGGAGCCGTTCACTTATTATTTTTATTATTAGTAGTATTAATTTTGGGAATGGAATGCGTCAATTGAAGAGCTAACAAGCAGATTAGTGAAGCAATACACCTGTGTGAACTCTGATGCTCTGTATGTGTATGGAGCTATAAATGTGGGTAAAAGATTCAGTATTATACATGCAGCTTGATGAAGGACATGTGCTGTCTGTAATGGTGCCAGCGATTGTAATTTTTATATGCATGAAGACTGAAGTAAAGGAACTCAACTTATACTGAGATTGCATCTCCAATTTTTTGACACACACACCTGGTATGCTTACACACACACACACACACACACACACACACACACACACACACACACACACACACACACACACACACACACACACACACACACACACACACACACACACACACACACACACACACACACACACACACACACACACACACACACACACTTGTTCTTCTTTATGCCACTGATAGTTTAATATGACATTGGTTGTATGCTTGGGGACATTGTCCTGCTACAAAATAAGTTTGGGGCGATTCACACGCCTCCCAGATGGTATGGCATGATAGATAATTATCTGCCTGTATTTCTTTGTATTGAAGACACCATTGATCCCAACCAAAGTCCATTTGCAGAAATGCAGCCCCTTGCAACTTGCAAGGAACCTCCACCATGTTTCACTGTTGCATGTAGACACAAGTAAACTGTCTCCTGCTATGGCCAAATATTAAAAAAAAATATTTTGATCCATCAGTCCAGAGCACCTGCTGTGATTTTTATGCACCACAGTTCCTATGTTTTTATGCATAGTTGAGTCACTTAGCTTGTTTTCTGTTGAAGGTTTGGCTTTTTGGGCACAATTCTTCCATGAAGACCACTTCTGGCCAGAATTCTATGGCCAGTAGATGGGTGTACCTGGGTCCCACTGGTTTCTGCCAGTTCTGTGCTGATAGTACTGCTGGACATGATGATGAAGGGAAGTAAGCGTGATGTGTCTTTCATCTGCTGCATTAAATTTGCTTGGCTGACCACTGTCTACAGTCCTCAACATTGTCCATTTCTTTGTGCTTCGTCAAAAGAGCTTGAACAGCACATTTTGAAACCCCAAGTCTGCTTTGAAATCTTTGCCTGGGAGATACCTTGTTGACGCAATATAACTACCTTGTGTCTTTTTGCTGTGCCCAGTGTTCCCATGGTGTATGCTTTGTGCCATGAAACTGTCATTCAACCTCATTTTCCTAGCAGCGTTTGGCTGTCACTCACCTAGTTTTAAGTATCATACACAGCTGTTTCTGTTTCAGTTAATGACAGTGTTTCAGTCTACATATGAAATTGATGATCATTAGCACATGCTTGTTATAATTGGTTAATCATACACGTGACTCTAATCCTACAAAATCCCTGACTTTGTGCAAGTGTAAAAATTGATGTTGGTTTGAAGCCAAAGTGTAGTCACAGGAAATATTGATTTGATTTCAATTTTTCTTATATCATTTATATATATATATATATATATATATATATATATATATATTTTAATATATTTAGTACTGTGCAAAAGAAAAAGTTTTTGGCAGGTGTGAAGAAACACTGTATGAATGCTTTCAAAAATATATATTGCATTTTGTAAATTGATAAAAAATAAAGTGAACAGTCAGAAGAAAAAAAATAAAGAAAAATAAAATCAATATTTGGCGTGACTACATTATGGCTTTAAACCAACATAAATGTTTACAATTGCACTAGCATTATAAATACCCTTTTTACCTTTTTTTTTTAAAATAAGTGATCACAGTTCTCAGCTGAATAATGGTCTTGGAGAGGTGAGCGTGGAGAAACCGCAATATGCTGATATTCCCAGTGAATGCCTGTGCAGGAGAGGCATATCAGCACACAAGTCTGATTCAGGGCCACTGATAAGGCAGTTCAGCCAACCCTCCTGTACTGGGCCCAGGTCCCATCAGTTCATAAGGGGGGCCCAGGCACCTGCTGAGGGCCAGCTGTAATACCTTACTGCAGACACCAATTCTCTTCTGCCTCCCCTTGCTGCAGGGCCAGTATAAGGGGGGGAGTGGAAGGGACAGATGCCGGGTGGTACAATTTGCTGGAGGGAGGGGGAGCGCAGGTGAAGTGCCAGCAGTGTGCTTCACAAATGTGCCTGTGTGTGACTGTCACTGTGCACAATAGTGGCTGCTAATAGCTGTATTGTAACGATGTGTCGGCACAAGCCCTTCACTTCCTTTCCTTGTCAGGGCTTCACACCCACTACGAAGGCGCTTCATTTGTAGTCCCGACCCGGCAGCGTGACGTTACTCACAGCCGGAGGTGGCATGGTAGGACTCAGAGAAGCGTAGAGAACTGAGCTGCTGCAGAAGCTGCGACCTAGAGGAGCTCAGAAGGAACCATCAAAACTCAAAACAGTGTGTAACGTGGAGTACAATTAAGCAGATAATGATTGCCATCTGCAACAGATTAACATCCCTGGCAGTATGATTTTTTCAGATTTTAGGTGCTGAAAGCGGTACCATTATTTTGCATGGAAATTTGGCATTTTATATTGTAGTCCTTTAATTCTTAGGAATAACTCGCTTAAATCTGTCCAAACCAGAGTCTAGTAGACATCCCAGGTATGATAACGTTTGAAAAATGAAATCATAAATTATAATAAATAATTATAAATAATTATACCAAATATTATATAATAATATAATAATACAATTATTCAATAATGTAATCAAATCAAAAACACAGAAATTTGCTCAGTTGCAGAATTATCATTACTTTTCAGTATTTGATGACGGATCTCCCCACAAATCTCTATTGCTCAATTCTGCGAGTGATTCTAATTTATTATCGCTGTTTTCTAGCTGATCTAAAACCATTTTTGATGTAAAGGGACAGTTTTGTTTGCTATGGACAATCTCCAGTTTCCAGGCGTAAAGAACATTTTTTATAATATAAAACTGCATGCAGGACACTGGGCAGACCACTAGGGACAAAGGGGATGTGAAATAATTACATACAGCAATGTAATCTGTAAGATTACATTATACTGTATGTAATGTGTGTGTTTTACTTTTTGAATTTGGCACTGTTCTCCGTCTCTGTGCATCACATCGCTCGCAGGGAACGGAGCGATGTGATGAATTGAGCGGAGGATGAGCCGCTCACAGTGCAGGGAGACATCGCTGGATCCAAGGGAGAAGGTAAGTAAACTCATCCTGGATCCAGCGATACAACCCCGAGTCTGGCTCGGGGTTACCGCTTTTGGTTCTGAATTTTGACCCCGAGCCAGACTCAGGAATATTGCCAGGGGCGTTAATAAATGAACTGTCTGAATTGGGGGAGGGGAGGAGGCTGAGGGGGGGTTAATTACCAATGCTATTTAATTTCTGTAATATGCAGCGGGGGGGGGGGGGGGAATTGTACTGCCACTGGTCATTATTGCATTAGCGACTGACCAGTCGCAGTTAATTAACCCTGGCCCTGGTGCCACTAATGCAGCACAAAGGGGTTAATTAACAGCCACTGGTCAGTCCCTAATGCATCAATATTACATTGGTAATTAACCACTTGAAAAGACAATCCGTGACAGTACATATACTGCTAAAGGGTGGCAGTTACATGCTTATGACACTGCCTGTTTCAAGGTTTCAAGGCTCCCACCCACCTACTCCCCTGTGATTTCCCACAGCAGGAGACTGTCAGCAGATCCCAGCCAATGATTCACGGACGTGTCCTGCTGATCAACTGTGTCAAATCACAGCCCAGAGCTCTGTGTTGATAATCAATACAGGGCTCTTTACAGAGTAAAAAGCAGCACACACAGGAATAATAGTAGATTTCCCACTATTATAAGTTTCTGATCGCCGCCATTACTCGTATAAAAAAAGAATTCAGAATATATCACATTGTTTGTAGGCATTTTAGCTTTCACACAAACCAATTAATATACACTTATTGTTTACCGGCGACAGCAAAATACATTTTGGCCTAAACTTATGAAGATTTTTTTTTTATTATTGGACTTTTATAGCAGAAAGTAAAAAAAGTAAAAAAGTAAAATATATATTCTTTTCAATAAACGTTTTTCTTGTTTTTCATTCATATAGTAAAAGCTAACAAAACCCAGTGGTGTGCAAATACCACCAAAAGAACTTTAGTATGTTTAGTTGCTTTTTTCTATGTAATTTTCCGTGCCTTTATATTTTTCAAATTTATATTCAGACAAGCTATAGCTCTGCTAGTGGTTCTATAACAGCAACAACTAAAAATGTACTAACATACTTCCTCGATAATTATCAAGCTATATACAGTACAGTATACGGTACACTATATTACCAAAAGTATTGAGACACCTGTCTTTACACACCCATGAACTTTAATGGCATCTCAGTCTTAGTCTGTAGCATTCAGTATTGAGTTGGCCCACTTTTTGCAGCTATACCAGCTTCAACTCTTCTGTCCACAAGGTTTAGGAGTGTGTCGATGGAAATGTTTGACCATTTTTCCAAAAGCGCATTTGTAAGATCAAGCACTGATGTGGACAAGAAGACCTGGCTTTCAGTCTCCACTCTAATTCATCCCAAAGGTGTTCTATTGGGTTGAGGTCGGGACTCTGTGTAGGCCAGTTAAATTCCTCCACCCCAAACCCTCTCATCCATGTCTTTATGGACCTTGCTTTGTGCACTGGTCCAAATCATTTGGTGGAGGGGGAATTATGATACAGGGTTGTTTTTCAGAGGTTGGGCTTGGGCATGGCCCCCTACTGTTCCAACACGACTGCGCGTCAGTGTACAAACAAGGTTCATTAAGACATGGGTGAGAGAGTTTGGAGTGGAGGAACTTGACTGGCCTGCACAGAGTCCAGACCTTAACCCAATAGAACACCTTTGGGATGAATTAGAGCATAGACTGTGAGCCAGGTCTTCTTGTCCACATCTGTGCCTGACCCCACAAATGCGCTTCTGGAAGGATGGCCAAACATAGACATGCTCCTAAATTTTGTGGACAGCCTTCGCAAAAGAATTGAAGCTGGTATAGCTGCAAGGGTGGGCCAACTCAATACTGAACCCTTAAAGTTCATGTGTGTGTAAAGGCAGGTGTCCCAATACTCTTGGTAATATAGTGTATAACACATACAGTACTAGTTGAGCATAAACCAGTTACTGTATTTATCGGCGTATAACACGCACTTTTTTCCCCCCTAAAATCAGGGGGAAATCAGGGGGGCGTGTTATACGCCGATCCCCCGCTGTTTCTATCCCCTTCTGCTGCTCTCTTCGGCTTCCGGGTATTCTCGGCTATCTTCGGCCGTTCTCGGCTATTTTCGGCCGTTCTCGTCTGCTTTTTTAAAGCCGCCAAGAACGGCCGAGTGTGGCCGAAAATAGGCGAGAACGGCTGAAAATAGGCGAGAATGACCGATTGCGGCCGAAAATACACGAAGGCCGTCGAGAATGGCCGAGAACTACTGAGCGCCGCTGAGATACACAGGACATCCGCTCTGTATCTCGGCGGCGCCATTTTTAAATGGCAAACACACTAACGAGGCTGCAAATGACTGGCAAGGCTGCAATAGAAGGCTGCAAATGACTGACAAGGCTGTAATGGAAGGCTGGAATCCAAGGCTGCAAATGACTGACAAGGCTGCAATGGAAGGCTGCAAATGACTGATAAGGCTGCAATGCAAGGCTGCAATTGACACTGAGAAGGCTGCATTGATGGGCATTTAAATGTTTTTTTTCCTTAAACTTCCCTCCTAAAAGTTTTTTTCTTTTAAATTCCCTCCTAAACTTGGGGTGCGTGTTATACGCCGGTGCGTGTTATACACAGATAAATACGGTACATATTTTCTGTAGCGTTCCAATTGTCAAATAGTGCCATTCATCTTTGTTTATTGCTATACAGGTTTGATTAAAACCATACAGCCCATGGCTCTCATTAATCAGTCCAAAGTCAGTGAGTTTATACTCATGGGTATTACTAGAGATCCAACACTGCAACATTATCTATCCATTTTGTTCTTGCTCATATATCTTATTACTGTGTTTGGCAACAGCACAATTATTTTCATCATTGTGATCATAAATGGTCTGCACACCCCTATGTATTTCTTACTCAGCAATTTGTCCTTTTCCGATCTTTGTTATTCTACTGTAGTTATGCCAAAAACATTGTATGCTTTGTTTTCCAAATATCGGGAAATATTTATCTCATATACTGGCTGTGTGCTTCAGCTGTATTTTTTTGCTGTGTTTGCCAGCACTGAATGTTATATTTTGTCTGCGATGGCCTATGACCGCTATGTGGCAATATGTCATCCTCTGCTGTATGCCCTTATAATGAACAAGAGAAGATGTATAATTGTAATGCTTATTGTTTACATTGGTGGTTTATGCACAGGAGGGGTTCACACAACTGCCACATTTGTTTTGAATTTTTGTGGCCCTAACATCATTAACCACTTCTACTGTGACATTCCACCACTGATGGAACTTTCTTGTTCTGATACTTATACCAGTAAGACAGTTATATTCGGTGTAGTCTCCTGCCTTGGGCTCCTTTCAGTTATGGTCATTTTATTATCATACTTCTACATATTTTTTACTATAATGAATATCCGCACATCAGAAGGGAAGCACAAAGCTTTTTCTACATGTACTTCCCATCTTCTGTGTGTTGCCCTGTTTTATGGAACTGTTTTCTTCATGTATCTCCGTCCAGCTAACAACTATTCAGTCAGTCAAAATAAAGTGGTGTCTGTATTCTACACAATGGTCATTCCAATGATGAACCCGATCATTTACAGTTTAAGAAACAAAGAAGTTATAGACGCTGTGATCTATTACCTTAAAAAGTTATTATAAAAAATATTTTTCTTTTTACTTTATTAGCAAAGTAAAGTGTATAAATCAAATATTGCATATTTTTCTTGTGTCTGCTTGTGTCCTAATTGTAGACAGGATGGTTTCCATTATTGGTCAAATGTTTGTGTATGCTTTAATCTGATCCTCCTTATGTGACAGGAGTCCATTTGCTATTACCTTTATCTATTTTCTGTTCAGGAAGCAAAATAAGTAGCACCCCTTTGCTGAGTTTACAAGATTTCCCCTGAGCTCTGGTATTTGCATTGCAGCAGATAGCTATGTGATGTGAGCCAGCAGCCCTTCCTGCTCTAAAATAAAATCATGGACAGCCAGGGGACTTTAACAAATAACCACATAACCAAGTTCTTGCTAGAAAAAACTATTTTAAGCAACAGACAGCATGGATTCATGAAAGACAGAAGTTGTCAAACAAATATGATTTCTTTTTATGAGAAGATAAGTAAAACTTTGGACAGAGGGGTGGCTGTAGACGTGATATACCTGGATTTTGCAAAAACGTTTGACACAGTTCCCCACACATGACTCACGTCTAAGGTAAAGTCTGCAGGCTTGAAAAGATCAATTTGTAAATGGATAGAAAACTGTCTAAAAGACAGAATTCAGAGAGTAGTGGTTAATGACTCTTACTCTGAATGGTCTAAGGTTATCAGTGGTGTAGCCCAAAGTTCAGTGTTGGGACCCTTACTTTTTAATATCTTTATAAATGATATAGGGTCTGCTCTTAAAAGTAAAATTTCTGTCTTTGCAGATGACACTAAGCTATGTAGTGGAATAACGTCCTTACAGGATGTCTCCAATTTTGGGGCTAGTACTATGCATGCATCATACATACTAGGGAGAGTACAACTGGGGGAATCAATGTGGAGAAGGATCTGAGGGTTTTGATAGATCATAAGCTCAAAAATAGCATGCAATACCAAGCTGTGGTTTCCAAAGCAACCAAAGTCCTTTCTTGTATTAAGAGAGGTATGGACTCCAGAGAGAGAGATATAATTTTGCCCCTGTATAAATCATTAGTAAGACCTCATCTGAAATGTGCAGTTCAGTTTTGGGCACCAGATCTCAAAAAGGATATCGGGGTACTGGAGAAAGTGAAGAAAAGGGCAACCAAACTGATAAGAGGCATGGAGGAGCTCAGCTATGAGGAAAGTTTATAAAAACTGAATCTATTCCCTCTTCAGAAGAGGAGATTTAAGGAGGGATATGATCAACATGTACAAATACATAAGTGGTCCATATAGTGAACTTGGTGTTCAGTTATTCACTTTAAGGTCATCACAGAGGACAAAGGGGCACTCTTTACATCTAGAGGAAAAAATATTTAATCTCCAAATATGGAAAGCTTTCTTCACAGTAAGGGCTGTGAAAATGTGAAATAGACTGCCTCCAGAGGTGGTTCTGGCAAGTTCAGCAGATTGCTTTAAGAAAGGCCTGGATTCTTAATTAAATTATTCTTTTATTTATTAAATGTACATAATATAACTGGGTAATGACATTTATAGGTAAAGTTGATCCAGGGAAAATCAGATTGCCTCTCTGGGAATCAGGAAGGATTTTTTTCCCTTACTGTAGCAAATTGGGGCATGCTCTGCTAGGGTTTTTCACCTTCCTCTGGATCAACTGTGGGTGAAGGATTGTGTATATGAGATTGCATTTATTTATTTTTGGTTGAACTAGATGGACTTGCGTCTTTTTTCAACCTGACCAACTATGTAACTATGTAACCCTCTGATCCACAGTCCACTCCTGCCACCAGAATCCGGCAGCCTGGACATTACCCATTCCACCACAGCTTAGATAACACTGGTTAAAACAAAGACACTTCTATAGTGTAATCAAATAAAATCACATCACATTTCCGGTTTCAGATTGGACAGGTTCCCAATTGCCCAGGGAACTAGACAGGGTTGCCCCCTCTCCCCACAAACTTTTGCCCTCATTATAGAACCGCTGGCCCTAGCTATTCGGGCGAACCTGGATATTAAAGGTATTGAGGTTTCCTCCTGTCATCACAAATTATGCCTATTTGCCAATGATGCCCTGATGCTCGTCACCTCACCCCGTATTACATTACCTAACTTAATACTTACTTTAGATAGCTTTTCCACTATATAGGGTCTTGAAGTCAACCAATCGAAGTCCATAACACTCAATGTTTCCCTACCCCTGACTGAAGTCTCCCATCTACAGGAAACATTTTCCTTTAGATGGGCGACATCATCTCTCCCCTACCTTGGTGTCAAACTCACTGGCTACTCAGCCCTTTTATACTAAACTAAATATCTCCCCATGCTGGCCCATCTTTCATTCCTTATAGCAGCTTGGCAACCCCTATACGTTTCTTGGCTAGGCCGTGTAACTGCAGTGAAGATGTCTCTGTTACCTAAGATACTCTATCTCTTTCTGGTCTTGCCCATAGCGGTGCCCTCCTACTTCTTTTGCATAATTCAAAGCCGCATAGATAAATACATATGGGGATCCATTAAACCCAGAGTATCTTCCTCCATACTAATGTGCCACAGATTTCATGGTGCACTGGGTGTCCCTTGTTTTTCCAAATATTACCAGGCAGCCCAATTGGCCCAGATTGCCCTATATCATGCCACTATGGAGGCCCCACTGTGGATGAGCCTCAAAGCTATAGACCTTGACCCTCTTTTGGTTGATAATTTGCTTTGGTTACAACACTCAGAATGTAAGTCCTTAAATAATCTGGTAACACCGCATTCCCTGCAGCTGTGGGATAGGCTCAAAAGTCCTTTTAAACCACATTCCACACACTACCCTTTACTATTCTTCCCAGGCCACCCGCTGTTCTTCCTGGCTCACATAGACCCAGACGCTTTTACAATTTGGAAGCACCTCGGTTTAAATAGGCTAATCACTCTGGTCACTTCTTCTTCCCTGAAAACCTTTTAGGTCCTGCAGGAGCAATTCCAAATCCCAAACAGGGAAATCTGCGTGCCGCGACATCACCGCCTAATATGACACTGTACGAAGGCATCTGAAACTCTGATCTCCACACTCCAGGTATCATTTCTAATTTGCACACCCACCTCACGACTACATCCTCCCACCTCCCTTCCTATACTACCATATGACCAATGACCTGGACAGCTCTCTAGAACAGGAAGATTTGGATGACGTTTGGGCTACGACTAATTCCTCGTCCGGAAACTTTCTCGCTGTTGAGACCAATTACAAAGTACTCTTGCGCTGGTACCTGGTCCCGGCAAGAATTACAAAATACCTTTCGACCTACCTTCTCATGTGTTTTTGAGATTGCGGAGAACGAGGTACATATGTGCATATCTGGTGGACGTGCCCGATCGTACAGCAATTTTGGGCCAAAATCTTTATTGTCCATCCTACCAAGCAGGCCGGCTACCCCTGACCCAGCTTTTGCCTTGCTGAACCACTGTCCACCTGACCTTACAAAGGCCCAATCGAAACTAGCAATATACACCATTACAGCTCCTAAACAGACTATCGCGAATGCCTGGAAATCCTCATCTCTCTGCCCGGTAGAGACTAAAAATAGGGTCACCCAAGCTATGATCCACAGTAAGATTGAGGCGACCATCCTAGATAAGATCCCACGACACCTGAAAATATGGCAACCATGGGTGGATCATCATCTCCCTCCATGCTTCAATCCCAGGCTCCTGGAACCTTAAGGTTGTGAGACCAACCTCCCTACTTTAGTTAATCCCCTGATACGGTACAGATGGCCTCTCCCTCCTCCCTTGTCATCTTACCTCTCTTTCTTGTTTCATTATCGTACATCATAGGACACAGAGCCTTAAGTATTTACTTAGTGGGTTATAGCTACCTTCAGGTGTTGACACTGGCACGCCCAATACAGGAAGCTGACTCCCCTATATAACCCCTCCTCCTTCTAGGAGTACCTCAATTTTTTCGCCAGTGTCTAAAGGTGTTGGCACAAGTGAAGATGTGCTCTGTGGAGCTCCAGGAGGGATCCATGCTGGATTTAAAAAGCCTCCACAACTGGATACATCCCGCCACTGCGGGTCCAGGATGGTACCCAGGTCTCACATAAAAGAACGAGGTTTTGCCTGTAACGCTCCTCTTTGAGGGCTGGACCCTAGGAACCAGGATTTTTTTTGGTCTTGCTACATTACTTAAAGCTGTCTTGAGGGGTGCTAAACATGATCCAAAGGAGTGGAACCCCTATTAAAAGGGCCCCAGTCTTTGAAGGTTTAATCATGCTGCCCACCGTGATGGGTGAAGTTTGGATCTGTCTGTTTACAGCAGTATCCTGCAGTGAGGAAAAGGCAAGAGGAAACTCATAGGTGCAAAGTCCACCTATGAGTTTTCTTTCAAATATATTGTAAACTCATCTAGAGGGAGTGATAGTGTATAGACCCTGCTTAAATCTGTGCTAATACAGCGTGTGTCTCAGCAGCTGGGGGGGGGGGGGGGTCTCCTCTCCCCCTAAATGGGGATAGGATAGGGATACATGTTATGTTTAAACAAGCATAAATCTGAAAATCTGATAAAAAGGCTGTGTAAATCCCCTTCCCCCCTCCCCTGCCTCCCCTCTGAGGTGACTCTTGCTAAAGCACAGGAAAGGGCATGGTGCATAGACAATCAGGCTCACACCTGAAAAAGCTTAAAGCTGATACCCTGGGAAACAGACAGTGTCTATCAGAGCAGCTGAAGCAAGGCTGCCACAGGACACAGAAGCGCTGATGCATGTGAGGGGTTTACACAGTCATTTGCAGTACAGGAAAACACTTATTATATAGCATTACATCATTCTATGCTACCCCTGTTTTTCCTACTATTGTTCAAATAAATAGAACAGTTCTTAGAGTACCTTTTGCTTTTTGTGCTTTGCACTATGGCTTCAAGGCTTACTACACCACAACCACCCCCAGGTGCTGGGAACTCCAGTAATGCCTCCACATTGTCGTCCTCTCTGGAGATACTTGACATGGCAAGCCAGGGTGAGTCATTGGAAGCAACTGGTGGTGCAACTGCTTCTCACAATTCAGGAAACAACAGTTGAAGTTTCAGTTTCACAATTTGATGTACAAATCCTTACAGACATGGTTTGCTCCATTTTCATGCTACCCCTAACAGTCAGCTGAAAGTCTGGCTTCTTCTTTGGGTTCCTTGAAACCTTCACAACCAGTGCATGCGTTTCCAGTCCACACATTACTAGAGAAGCTTATTTATACTGAATGGGATCATCCAGATAAGCATTTTCTCCCTCCAAAGAGATTCTCAGTTCTCTATCCTATGGAGGAAAAATTCAACAAAAAATTGAAAGTTCCAGCAGTAGATGCTGCGATTTCCAGTGTGAATAAAAATGTAACTTGTCCAGTGGACAATGCACCAAATGCTAAAGGATCCAACAGATAAAAAGTTGGAATTCCTGTTAAGATCCTCTTTTTCTGTAGCAGGTACTGTTGCTCAGCCTGCAATTGCAGCTATAGGCATCTGTCAGTCCTTAAAAGACCAGTTCAGAGGCCCTTAACGAGCTCCCTGCACAACAGGCCAGTGAGTTGGCCGATTTACCGAAAGCATTATGTTTTGCCATAGATGCTATAAAGGATTCTATTTACCTGGTGTCTTACCTTGCACTTATGCTAGTACACATGCGTAGGACCCTTTGGCTAAAGGGTTTTGTCTGCTGAAGCACCCTTCTCAAACCTACTGTCTAGTTTCCCATTTCATGGGGAGTGACTATTTGGCGATGATTTGGATAAATACATCCAGACAATTTTTTGTGGAAAAAGTACTCTTTTGCCAGTCAAAAGAAAATATAAACGTCATTAATTTAAATGGACTTTCTCTCCTGCACTAAGCGCATCCACCTCTAGGCAGTGGCGACAGCTTCCACCGTCAGATTCCAGAGGAAAATCGCAGGGTCAGGCCCAGGCTGAAGGCATTTCGCAGAAGTCTGGCAGAGGGAAACTCAGGACAGATGGGCTTTCTCCACAGTGACTCTAGGATACAAACTAGAGTTTCCAGAGTTTCCACCATCTCACTTTCTGAGATCTAACGTTCCCAAGGATCCAGGGAAAAGACAACCCCTGTTTCAAGCATTAGACTGATTATTGACTCAAGGGGTAATCATACAGATCCCAACAGAAGAACAAGGTTTAGGTTTCTATTCAAACCTATTTACGGTACCTAAACCGAATGGAGATGTCAGGCCCATTCTGGATCTAAAAAATCAAAATTGGTTCCTAAAAATTCGCTCATTTCGAATGGAGTCGATTAGGTCAGTCGTCTCCATCCTACAAGGCGGAGAACTTCTGGCGTCCATCGACATCAGGGACGCATATCTGCATGTCCCTATATTTCCCGCTCACCAAAAGTTTCTGAGATTCGAAGTGGAACAACAGCATTTTCATTTCGTGGCCTTATGCCGCGTACACATGACCAGGCTTTTCGACTGACTTGGTCCGGCAGACAATCCGATGGACTTTGCAGCTGAGGTCCGCTGGACTTTCAAACGAACAAGCTTGGCCACACACGATCACTCCAAAAGTCCGACGGATTTGAACGTGATGACGTAGAATAAGGAAGTTCGTATCCAATAGCTGCCCTAGCGTCAGTTTTAGTCCGTCAGACTAGCACACAGACGACCAGATTTTTTGACCGGACTCGAGTCCGTTGGAAAGATTTGAACCAAGCTTTATTTCTAGGTCCGCGGGACTTTTGGGAAGTAAAAACGGATTCCAGTCCACCGGACCAAGTCTGTCGAAAAGTGTGTCATGTGTATTATTATTATTATTCCAAATTTATATAGCGCCAACAATCTACGCAGCACTTTACAATATAAAAGGAGACAATACAGTTACAATACAAATAAAAAAGATTTAAGAGGGCCCTGCTCAGAAGAGCTTACAATCTAATAGGGTGGGGCGGGTGGTACAAAAGGTTATAACTGTGAGGGAATGAGCTGACAGAAGTGGTAGATTAGTTGTAGACATTATAGGCTTCCCTAACCTATCCCTATCCCTTCCCGTGTATGCGGAATTACCCTTCGGGCTAGCCACAGCACCACGGGTGTTCACAAAAATACTGGCCCCACCTCTAGCCAGGTTGAGGGTACAGGACATAACAGCGTACCTAGACGAACTATTGTTAATAGACCAATCAGTGACTTGTTTAAGGCAAAGTGTACAAATTATAACCAATTACCTGGAGAGTCTCGGTTGGATCTTCAACCTACAGAAGTCTTCCTTAAAACCAGTAAGAAGGCTGGATTACTTAGGCCCGATCTTAGATACAGCCCAGAAGAAGGTGTTCTTGCCTCCAGCAAAGATCAGCTCCATACAAGAGCTGGTACAGATGGTCAGGTGAAAAGAAAATCCTTAAATTCGTCAATTCATTCATTCGAAGCAGTCCCCTGTGCCCAGTTCCATTCAAGACTGTTGCAAAACAGAAAACAAGACAATCCAAGCTTTGGACTTGCCAATGCGGCTGTCCCCAAGAGTGTCTCAAAGCCTCAGTTGGTGGTTACAAAGCCAGAATTTCCTAAAGGAGAAATTCTTCAGACCAATAATCTGGAAAGTAGTAATGACAGATGCCAGCCTCTCAGGCTGGGGAGCGGTACTAGAGGAGACGACTGTCTAGGGACAGTGGTCAAAACTTGAAAGAGCCCTGCTCATCAACATCCTAGAGATTCGGGCAGTGTATCTGGCTCTGAAAACCTGGACCTCCAGGTTAAAGAATTGTCCAGTCAGGATTTAATCCGACAATGCCACGGCTGTGGCCTATATCAGTCACCAAGGGGGCCCCAAGAGTCTCTCAGCTCAGAGAGAGGTGAACCATATCCTAACTTGGGCAGAAAGGAATGTCCCATTCCTATCGGCAGTTTTTATTCCGGGAGTAGAAAATTGGCAGGCGGATTATCTAAGTTGCCAGCAGTTGTTCCCAGGATAACGGTCCCTTCACCCCGAAGTGTTTCATGCTGTTTGCCAAAGATGGGGGACTCCAGACATAGATCTTCTAGTGTCAAGATTCAACATGAAGTTAGTCAACTTTGTGTCCAGAACAAGGGATCCGCTCGCATACGGAACAGATGAGCTGGTAGCCCCGTGGGATCAGTTTTCACTGATCTACGCTTTTCCCCCAATTCAGTTGCTGCCTCGACTGCAGGATCAAGCTGGAAAGAAAGCCGTTAATTCTGGTAGCACCAGCATGGCCCAGAATGTCATGGTACGCAGAGATTGTAAAGATGGCAGTGGAGGGTCCTTGGCCTCTCCTACTTAGGCCGATACTCCATCCTACTTTACGGATGCTAAATTTAACAGCTTGGCTATTGAAACCCACATTCTGAAGAAGCGTGGGCTTTCCAGGTCTGTTATGTCAACTTTAATCAATGCAAGGAAACCAGTTTCCAGAGCTGTATATTATAGAGTTTGGAAAGCTTACGTTTCCTGGTGTGAATCCAAGGGTTGACACCCTCGGAGATATATTATAGGCAGAATCTTTGCCTTTCTACAATTGGGCATAGAGATGAAGTTGGCCCTAAGTACTATTAAGGGCCAAGTCTCAGCCTTATTTTATTTCAAAGACCGCTTGCTACGCATTCTTTAGTCCGGGGTTTTATGCAAGGGGTGATGCAGATTAATCCACCAGTAAATCACCTTTAACCCCTTGGGACTTGAATTTAGTTTTGTCAGTGTTACAAAAAACGCCATTTGAACTATTACAGCATGTTCCCTTAGTCCTTCTGACTAGGAAGCTGATATTTTTGGTTGCTATATAATCAGCAAGTAGGGTTTCAGAATTGGCTGCTCTTTCTTGTAAAAAGCCATATTTGATTATTCATGAGGACAGAGTGGTGTTATGCCCTCATCCAGGATTTTTGCCAAAAGGGGTTTGAGGCGTTCATCTGAATGAAGATATTGTTCTGCCATCGTTTTTCCCAAAACTATGTTCCAGGGAAGAAAAGTCACTACATTGTCTTGATGTAGTGAGAGCAGTGAAAATCTATTTAAAGAAAACTGCTCAGATTCATAAGACTGATGTCTTATCTATTCTGCCAGAGGGTCCTAAAAAAAGCACAGGCAGCGTCAAAATCCACTGTTGCTAAGTGGATTCGGCAAGTTATAATTCAAACTTATGATTTAAGGGGTAAGATTCCCCATTACAAGTTAAGGCGCACTCTACCAGAGCGGTTAGTGCTTCTTGGGCAGTGCGTCACCAGGCCTCCTTTGGATCTGAAGGCTCAGATCTGCAAGGCCGCAACTTTGTCTTTGGTCCATACATTCACAAAACTTTACCAAGTGGATGTAAGAAGGAATGAGGATATCCCCTTCGGGCGCAGTGTGCTGCAGGCAACAGTATAAGTCCGCAAGGTCTGGGGGTGCCCTACGGGTTGTGTCTCCCTCCCCTCAAGTAGCATTACTATGGAACATCCCACTAAGTAAATACTTAAGGCTCTGTGTCCTATGATGTACGATAAAGAAAATACGATTTTTATAACAGCTTACCTGTAAAATCCTTTTCTTGGAGTACATCATAGGACACAGAGGTCCCTCCCCTCTTCTTTTATGGGGTTTAAGTATATTGCTTATATTGCTTGGCTAAAAAACTGAGGTACTCCTGGAAGGAGTATAAAAATCCTATTTTTCCTTACACTCTTCCTTCTCTTTCTCTTTTTCTTTCTTCTTATCTTTTCCTTTAAGATAGCTTTCATCTCCCTCTTCAGACGTTATCTGAAGACATATGGTCAGGGCCTCTTGGAGTACTACTCTGACCACCCTCCTCTCCACTGTCATTACTCTCCTTTGCAACCTATTGTACTATAACTACCTGTGCCACATGCGTCAGATGGGAGTTTATTCTCCCTTACACTTCCTCTACTTATAATGTAATTTTATCATCTAGTTAAGATGTACAAAGACACTGGTTCATTGTACTACATAGTCATTGTCTCTCATGCAATGTTTGTTATTATCTACTTCTAATAAAAAAAAAATATCGAACGAGAAAATCACAGTGCATTCTTGTAAAAATGTTAATCGCATATTCTTTAAAATTAAAAGCAGAGTCTTGGCAGTCATATGACGAAATGAGTAGAGAGTAACATCATCACGCAAATGCACCTGGAATTGCAGAGCTTCTGCATTTACATCTGTGTGTTGGTTTGTTAAAATGAGACATATCCAATTTGATATGCATTAATATGCATCTTCTGGCTCCAGGGTAACTCCACTTTCATGGGTAAAAATTACTAAATAAAAAAATATATATGTTATTGCAAGTACAAGTCAAATTGTAACTGAATGTTATTAAAAATTACCTGTCTACTTTTGTGATTCCTGATTTTCCCCGAAGTCTACACTAAGCTACAAATCAGATTTTGGTCATCCTCTCCAACAAAAAATGTCATTTTTGGTGAGATACTCCCAAAGTGAAATCACTTCTAAAGGGATGCAGACCCTGACATTTTTCTCACTAGAACCTTGCAATTGCAGCAGCTGATTGATAATTATAAAATCACTCCCGTTAGATTTTGGACACAGACAAATAAACATCTATTTATTCAGAAAAACAAAAGACGGAAATATGCAACAATGTTTATTAAAAATTCTTGCAATAATCACCCAGAAGTGGTGTTTTTTTTTTCAACAAAAGTGAAGTTACTCTTTAAGCATATGAAAGTGCATGAAAATGTCAGCTTATTGTAGGTGAACAAACATATGATAGCTTGTCATCCTAAGATTACAAGCATCTTCCCTGGATACCTGCCATTTGCTTAGCCACAATGAGGGGAATTGATCAAAACTGGACCATACAGAATCTGGTGCAGTTGTGCATGGCAACCAATCAGCTTCGATATTAAATATTTAATGTTTAACCGAAAAAGCTGAAGATATAAGTTCGTTGGTTGTCACGCATAACTGCTCCAGATTCTGTCTACTTGTTTATTTTTTATTAAATTTGTAAGTAGAAAGGGGAATAAAACTGAGTCATTTGGGCATACCGTGGCTAATTAGGTACACAGAACAAAGAAAACAACAGCAACAGACTTATTCCTATGTGCTAAAAATAACAAAAAACTAAAATAAACTGCGCTTGTGATAACAATGTAGATAAAAGCTGCAACACTCTAGTGAGATATCGTCACAAAAACAGAAATGGATGAATAATGTTGCGCTAAGTGTAACCAAAAAAAAACAAGACAAAACGAAAATAGTGAGTCTAATGCCACGTACGCACGATCGAACTATCCGGCGCACTTAGTCTGGCAGACAAACCGCTGGAAAGTCTGCCGGACTTTCCGAACGAGCGGACCTGCCCACGCACAACCGGACGCCGGACTATGGCGGGAGTCTGCCAGACTTTTGAAATGAACGGACTTGCCCACACACGGAGAAAAGTCCGTTCATTTTTAACGCGGCTCCAGGTAGCCATGACTAGCGAAGAAAGTCAATGTCGCCGCCTTAGGCGGCGAGATTGACACGTCGCTGGCCCTGTCACCTGGTATGGACTTAAAGGGGAAGCCCTATGCCGAAAAAATGGCATGGGGGTCCCCCCCAAGGTCCATATCAGACCCTTATCCGAGTACGCAACCCGGCCGGTCAGCAAAGGGGGTGGGGACGAGCGAGCGCCCCCCCCCCCCCCTGAGCCATACCAGGCCACATGCCCTCAACATGGGGGGTGCTTTGGGGAAGGGGGCCCAGCAAGAAGAACTGAAGAGGGGGAAAATACCCCCAAAGAGGGGGACAAGACCCCCAAAGTCGGAAGAAGACCACCGGACGGCGACAAAGAAGAAAGCCGGGCTCCTCCGCTAGTAAAAGAGCTAGCAAAAGAGCAGAAGATAGCGGAGAAGTCCGGCGAGAAGACCCCCCAAGACGGAAGAAGATCCCCGGAACTGTGCAATAAATTATTTTAAAACCTTGTGTTGTGTTTTATTTACGTTTTTTTTCACCAGGTGAATGGGTAGGGGTACATTGTACCCCATACTCATTCACATAGGGTGGGGAGCCGCTATCATTATTAAAGGGGGCTCCCAGATTCCGATAAGCCCCCTGCCCGCAGACCCCGACAACCAATGGCCAGAGTTGTCGGGAAGAGGCACTTGGCCGCAGGGCCCCCCTTCACCAAAGCACCCCCCATGTTGAGGGCACGCGGCCTGGTATGGCTCAGGAGAGGGGGGTGCTCCCTCGTCCCCACCCCCTTTTCTGACCGGCCGGGTTGCATGCTCGGATAAGGGTCTTATATGGACCTCGGGGGGACCCCCACGCCGTTTTTCAGCATAGGGCTTCCCCTTTAAGTCCATACCAGGTGACGGGCCAGCGATGTGTCAATCTCGCCGCCTAAGGCGGCGACATTGACTTCCTTCGCCAGTCCCGGCTACCTGGAGCCGCGTTCAAAATGAACAGACGATTTGATGTTTCTTATCACGTCCCCTCTGACCTCTCTTCCATCACTGTTACAGAAAATACGGAGGTATGGAGATTTGTCCAACTTTAAGGTGAACTATGAAAAATCGGAGGCGATGGGGGTGGAATTGGATACTACCCTACAACATCAGATCACATCCCAATTCTCCTTGAAGTGGTCAGAATCACATCTTGGTTATTTGTGAATAAAGATACCGAAGAAGTTATCTAGAATTTTTTTATTGAACTATGTTCCAATAGCTCGACAATTCAGATTGGATTTCCAACGTTGGAACAGAGAGACTTTTACCTGGTTTGGCAGGATTAATATTATCAAAATGAATGTCATGCCAAGGCTGTTGTATTTTTTTCAAACAATTCCCATAAAAATTCCAATAAAATTCTTGAGGGAGATTAGATCAGACATTATGAGTTTTATTTGGGCTGGAAAATCAGCGAGATTAAGTAGAAATATTCTATCTTTACCAAAGGAGAAAGGGGGAGCTGGGGTCCCAGATCCAGTGAAATACTATCAGGCCTCTCAGTTGTCAAGGGTGGTGGATTGGTGTGTCCAAAAAGAAAAAACATGAATTGATATGGAACAGGCTACCATTGACATCCCACTGGAGGGAATTGTATGGATCCCAGAAAGATATATCGCTCAGTCGGTGAAGAGGCACCCAGTAGTGGGTGGTACTATACGAACGGTTAAAAGATTGTTTAAAACTACTGGTATCTCGCCAGATCCAACCCCGATGACTCCAGTCCTGGGAACACCAACATTTCAACCAGGAATGACGGATCCCCGCTTCAGTAGGGGCATCAGTAGGCTGTTTCATTTCTCTACAGAAGGGCAAATTATGTCTATAAGAGAGATAGAAAGAAACTTTTTAGATGAGTTCGATTTCATGCATAGGAACCAGTTGAGTACGTATATTTGGTCTAAGATGAAAAGTTCAAAGGTTTTACGGGACTTAGGGACCTTTGAACAATTATGCTTAAAGGGAGAACCAGTGAGACACGCATTGTCGAAGACGAGACCCCACAGACCCTGCCCTTCTTACAGCGGTGGGAGGAAGACCTAGGTGTGTCCTTCTCACAGAGTCAGAGAGAAGATTTTATTGTTTGCCCATAAGGCCTCTGTGGCAAGTAGGTATCAGGAGGGTATAAAATCCTTACAAGATGGTACAGAACCCCGGCAGCAATACATCAGATGTTTCCTCAAGTATCGGATGTATGCTGGAGATGCGAGGAATCAGTAGGCACCATGATGCACATTTTCGGGGGATGCTCAAAATTAAGGGATTTTTGGAAGATGGTTGAGGCGACGATAGAAACGATCACGGGTGTGTCTCTAGGAGAAAATCATGCAGCCTATTTATTACATGATACTTCAATATCGAACGTAAATTATAAAGACTCATTAGTAAAACATCTGCTTATTGCAGCCAAAGCATGTATTCCAGCATTGTGGAAAAGCAATACATCTCCTACGAGATCTCAGTGGCTGGCAAGGATTTCAGAAATACAACAAATGGAGGATCTGACTATGTCAATGAAGGAAAAAGAGGAGAAATATCGTAGGATATGGGCCCCATATTTTCAATTTAGAGAACAGGTTATTCAAGGTGAATAGACAACGAAGAAGCTGGGAGGGATACTTTGGCAGGGAGGCCAAAAGACGGGGAGAGGAGAAGAGATGAAAAATCTATTTATTTATTTGGTTTTTTTTTCTGCCTATAGAGGCGGTACCAGGATATGAACCTGGATAGTTGGGAGGGAAGGGGTTAAGAAAAATAATAAAGGTATATATTTGTAATGGTAATATGAGAAGGCAACTTAATAAGTAAGATGGAGATGGAAGTGAGTTAAATGAGGTGATTATATGCTATTGATGGGAATTGTTATACGAGATGTATACCACTGCTTTGTAAGGTTAAGAATAAAATGGATACGATAAAAGAAAAATAAAGAATAAAAAAAAAAATGAAAATGGGGCAGCACAGTGGTGTAGTGGTTAGCACTCTCACCTAGCAGTAAGAAGGGTCGCTGGCTCGAATCCCAACCACGACACTACCTGCCTGGAGTTTGCATGTTCTCCCTGTGCCTGCGTGGGTTTCCTCCGGGTACTCCAGTTTCCTCCCACAATCCAAAGACATGCAGGTAGGTTAATTGGCTTCAGTCAAAAAAATTGGCCATAGTATATGAATGGGGACCTTGGATTGTGGGCTCCTTAAGGGTAGGGACCTATGTGAGTGTGCAATGTACAGGGATAGGGACAATTGTAGACACTCAGGTTGAACTTGATGGACTGGTGTCTTTATTCAACCTAACTAACTATGAAACTATGAAACTATGAACTGACTTTTCTCCGTGTGCGGGAAAGTCTGTTTATTTCAAAAGTCCAGCGGACTAGCCCACACGCGGGCTAGATAGTCTGATCGTGTGTAAGCGGCATATAAGTCACCAAATGATATAAATGTGAACAAGTATCTTGATTGTTGATACACCAACAGGAATCTTCCACCATGTGATAAACCTCCACCAATAAAGGATATACTCTTACTCGAAAGCAAAGACCACCTGTTTCGGGAGGGTCAAAAAAGGCTTTAGTATATCACATGCTCAATTGCCATATGTAAATGCATAAATGGTAAATGGGGAAGATCAATCCAGGCAGCCAGCAAGGAAATCCCCAGTCCTCTTGCTCCAAGTGGACATATCAAATGGCAAACCCCACCAAAGGATAAAAACAACACAATAGTGCAAAATCTCAATAAACGGGGCTTTAATAAAAAGTATTGCACTTACATGCCAGCAAGTAAAAAGTGTGTGTGTGTATAAGCACAAAAACATCTGTACAATCTCAGAGTGCTTTCTAGACTTGATGACAGGAAGGAATACCTTAGCCCGACCGGTTTTGTCCCTACAAGGACTTTTTCCGGGGCATAGGCATCTCCCCCGTCATCAATGTTAAATAGTCATCAAGTTCCTCTGAGCCTCGTTTTCATCCTCCACTTCATACGGCTCTCTATGTGAGACCAAGCCTCATTCTGAACAAAGCCATCAACACAAAATCTAAGCCTTGTTCTCATCTTCCACTCCGTGCGGTTCATAGTATGGAACCACACCATGAAGCCATCATTACAATGCCAAATGTGAACCCTCCCTGCTCGAATCACGTGTTTTCATTCACGGCCCATCTACAATGATGCAATCTGAGTATCCGGATATGAGAAGTTGCGGCCCCAATCTGGAAACAGAGGCCTCACTACATAGAGCTCATCCCAACAACACATGCACTGTCATGTACCTAGTGGTTTTGAGCCCGAATTGCCTCCCTACGGCTCCCACTACCGGTTCCCTGGTAAGGTAACAGAGGACACAGGAGTAAGGAGGGGCATGGGTGCCTGGCAGGATCAACAGACCAGAAGGGATGAACAGGCTGGGTCAGCTCCGCAGACAGGAACAGCTTGGCAGACAGGATCAACTCAGCAGATTGGATAAGCCAAGCAACCTTGATCAGCTCAGCAAACTAGATCAGCTTAGCAGATAGGATCAGCTCCGCAAACTGGATCAGCTTAGCAGATAGGATTAGCTAGGCAAACTGGAACAGCTTAGCAGATAGGATCAGCTCAGCAAACTGGATCAGCTTAGCAGATGGGATCAGCTCAGCAAACTGGATTAGCTTAGCAGATAGGATCAGCTCAGCACACTGGATCACCTTAGCAGATGGGATCGTCAAACAGGCCGGGTCAGGTATCAGGCTGGAAGTGAGGTACAAGGGAGCAGGCATAAGAGTAGTCACAGACAGGCCAAGGTCAGGTATGGGGCTGGCAGCAAGGTACAAGGGAGCAGGCAGGAGAGTAGTCACAGACAGGCCAGGGTCGGGTGCAGGCAGATAACAGGTAGGTCACAGACAAGCCGGGTCTAAATCACAGGTAAGTACTTCAGATCAGGTTCTCAGGCACACAACGCTGTAGAGCAGACAGCGGGGACCGTCTGGGACTGACAGGCACTCATGCGTTCGTACGCGCGCTCCCGCGGCCGCTCGATTGGCACCCGCGGGCGCGAGCCAGAGGCCCTGGGGCGCACATTTCTGGCAGGGTCTCCATGACATTGCCCCCACCCAAGGGGCAGCTTCCGGATGCCCCTTCGGGCAAATTTCTCAGGATGGGCCCTCTTGAAAGATTGAACCATACTCTTAGCGTGGATGTTGTTCTCGGGCTCCCAAGAATTTTCTTCGGGACCATACCCCTTCCATTTAATTAAGAACTGGTTCTGGTTTCTTCTTCTTCTGAAGTTTAGGATAGCTGCCACTTCAAATTCTTCCTCACCGTCTACTAAGATCGGATCAGGAGGAGTGGTAGGAAATGGGTTGAGAATGGAAGGTTTCAATAGGGACACATGGAATACCGGTGGACCTTTAATGAGTCTGGGAGTTCCAATTCAAAGGCTACTTCATTAATCTTCCTTCTAACTGGGAAATGTCCTAAGAACTTGGGACCCAGTTTCCTTGAAGGGCACGCCATCTTCAAGTTCACCGTGGATAACCACACCAAATCACCGGGTACCAGTACCAATTCCCCTTGTCTCTTCTTGTCAAAGGTTGTCTTGTTGTGCTCTTGAGTTCTAGTCATGGTTTCTTGCAGAAGTTGGTTATTGGTTGAGAAGAAATCCATCTTTTCCTGAACAGCTGGCACTGTGCATTCGGGAAGGGAGTTGGGTAGAAACGAAGGGTGGAAGCCGTAATTGGTGAAAAAGGGCGTCTGCTTGGTGGAGGAGTGGATAGAATTGTTGTAGGCGAATTCGGCTATTGGAAGCAGGGAGATCCAATCATCCGGTGCAAAAGAGGAGAAACAGCGTAGGTATTGTTCAAGGGTTTGGTTCGTCCTCTCAGTTTGCCCGTTGGACTGAGGGTGGGAGGTGGATGAAAAAGACAATTCAATATTCAAAGCCTTGCAGAGGGACTTCCAGAATCGAGAGGTGAACTGCACCCCTCGATCTGAAACTATATTGGCTGGTACCCCATGGAGCCTGATGATTTCCTTGATGAATGCCTGTGCCGTTTCAGGGGCTGAGGGGGTGCCCTTCATGGGAATGAAGTGTGCCATCTTCGACAGACGATCAACTACCACAAAGATAGTGGTATGATCCTCTGCCGGGGGCAGTTCAACGATGAAATCCAGAGACAGCATTCTCCATGGCCTGTCCGGAACAGGCAGGGGTTTGAGTAGGCCCCAGGCCTTAGTCCTACGGCTCTTACTCCTGATGCACGTAGTGCAGGTATCCACAAACTTCTTGCAGTCCTTCCGCAACTGAGGCCACCAAAAGGTACGTTGTACCAAGTCGTGGTCTTGGTGATGCCAAAGTGCCCGGCGAGTGCGTGGTCATGACATAGCTCTAAAACGGTTACCCATAGGCTCTTGGGAATGTAGATCTTGTCTTTGTGCCACAGTAACCCATCTCTGGCTTGTAGTTCTGGTTTGGTAGAAAGTATTTGTCCCACAGAGGCTTGTCTGAGTTGGGAAAGAAGGTCTTCCTGAAGCAGAAGGAAATTCCCAGGAGCGAGAATGGTGTCTGGAGGAGAAATTTCTTGGGACTTGTGGAACATCCGTGACAAGACATCTGGCTTTACATTCTTAGAACCTGGGCGATAGGTTACATGGAAGGTAAACCGGGAGAAAAAGAGCACCCACCTGGCTTGTCTCGCGTTTTAGTCTTTTTGCAGGTCTCAAATACTCCAGGTTCTTGTGGTCGGTGAATATTAAGATTGGGTGAGAAGCTCCTTCCAGTAAATAGCGCCATTCTTCCAATACAGATTTAATTGCTAACAATTTCCGATCTCCTACATCGTAGTTCTTCTTGGCTGCTGATAGCTTGCGTGAGAAGAAAGCTACGGGATGGAGCAGGGCCCTGGCTCCTTGTCTTTGGGACAATATTGCCCCTACAGCGATTTCAGATGCATCCACTTCTAGAACAAATGGCAGGGAGGAATCTGGATGTCTTAAGACAGGAGCAGAGGTGAAGAGTCCCTTGAGGATTTCAAAAGCTTCTTGGGCTTCAGGGGTCCAACGGAAACAGGTCCCTTGTTTTGTTAGCTGCGTGATTGGTGCAACAATAGCCGAGAACCCTTTGATGAATTTGCGATAAAAGTTGGCGAACCCGATGAAACGTTGGATTCCTTTCCTGTCCGCAGGAGTTGGCCAATCCAGAATCGCAGCGATCTTCTGGGGGTCCATCTTTATACCTTTGCTGGAAATTATCAAGCCCAAGAATGGTATACTTTCCTGCTCAAATTGGCACTTGTCGGCTTTCGCATATAGACCGTGTTGTCGGAGCTGGCCCAACACACTCTTGACATGCCTGTGATGGGATTCGAGGGAAGAAGAAAAGATTAAAATGTCATCTAAATAAACAACAGCAAATAAGTCCAGAAAGTCCCGGAGCACATCGTTGATAAAGTATTGGAAGGTGGCAGGGGCATTACACAACCCAAAGGGCATCACCAAGTACTCGAAGTGTCCAAATTGAGTACGAAAAGCAGTCTTCCAAACGTCTCCATCCTTGATACGGACCAGATTGTAGGCCCTGCGGAGATCAAGTTTAGTGAAAATGATAGCAGTCCCCAGTCTTTGAAATAATTCCGGGACTAAAGGAATAGGGTAACGGTTCTTTATTGTAATGTTATTCAATTTGCGGTAGTCCACGCAGGGTTGGAGGGTGTGGTCTTTCTTCTCGACAAAGAAAATTCTTGCGTCTGCTGGGGACGTGGATGGGCGAATTAACCTTTTCTTCAGGTTTTCATTGATATATTCTTTTAGCTTCCCTTGCTCTACCTCTGTCAGGGGAAAAATCCTTCCAAACGGGATTTCGGCTCCAGGGAGCAGTTCAATGGGGCAGTCATAGGCTTGGTGGGGTGGAAGCACCTCTGCCTTTTGTTTACTGAACACGTCAAGGAACTCATAATAAGCTTCAGGAATGGCCTGATGCAATTCGACTTCTGAGTCTAGACATAACAAGGTGGATGGTCTCAGAGGGTCGGGAGAACCACAGAACTTCTGGCAGTAAGGTTACATAGTTACATAGTTACATAGTTAGTCAGGTTGAAAAAAGACACAAGTCCATCCAGTTCAACCTTAAAAACAAATAAATAAAATAAAAAATAATCGTACAATCCAGATACCCAATTTTATGCCCACAATTGATCCAGAGGAAGGCGAAAAAAAAACCCAGCAGAGCATGCTCCAATTTGCTACAGCAGGGGAAAAAAATTCCTTCCTGATCCCCCAATAGGCGATCGGATTTTCCCTGGATCAACTTTACCTATGTTAGTACCTAGTTATATTATGTACCATCAGGAAAGTATCCAAGCCTTTCTTAAAGCAATCTACTGAACTGGCCAGAACCACCTCTGGCGGGAGTCTATTCCACATTTTCACAGCTCTAACTGTGAAGAAACCTTTCCGTACTTGAAGATGAAATCTCTTTTCCTCTAGACGTAAAGAGTGCCCCCGTGTCCTCTGGGTTGACCGTACAGAGAACAACTCAACACCAAGTTCACTATATGGACCCCTAATGTATTTGAACATGTTGATCATATCCCCCCTTAATCTTCCCTTCTCAAGAGTGAATAAATTTAGTTCCTCTAATCTCTCCTCATAGCTGAGTTCCTCCATGCCTCTTATCAGTTTGGTTGCCCTTCTCTGCACTTTCTCCAGTTCCCCGATATCCTTTTTGAGAACTGGTGCCCAAAACTGAACGGCATATTCCAGGTGAGGTCTTACTAATGATTTGAACAGGGGCAAAATTATATCTCTTTCTCTGGAGTCCATACCTCTCTTAATACAAGAAAGGACTTTGCTCGCTTTGCAAACAGCAGCTTGGCATTGCATGTTGTTATTGAGCTTATGGTCTACCAAAACCCCCAGATCCTTCTCCACTATGGATTCCCCCAGTTGTACTCCCCCTAGCATGTATGATGCATGCATATTCTTAGGCCCCAAGTGCATAACTTTACATTTATCAACATTAAACCTCATCTGCCACATAGTCGCCCAATTAGACAGTGTATTGAGGTCGGCTTGTAAATTGGAGACATCCTGTAAAGACGTTATTCCACTGCATATCTTGGTGTCATCTGCAAAGACAGAAATATTACTTTTGATCCCAGACCCAATATCATTTATAAAGATGTTAAAAAGTAAGGGTCCCAACACTGAACCTTGGGGTACACCACTGATAACCTTAGACCATTCAGAGTAAGAGTCATTAACCACTACTCTCTGAATTCTGTCTTCTAGCCAATTTTCTATCCATTTACAAACTGATATTTCCAAACCAGTAGACTTTACCTTACACATGAGCCGTGTGTGGGGAACTGTATCGAATGCTTTTGCAAAATCCAAGTATACCACGTCCACCGCCACCCCTCTGTCCAAGGTTTTACTTACCTCCTCATAAAAAGAAATCAGATTTGTCTGACAACTTCTGTCTTTCATGAATCCATGTTGTCTGTTGCTTAAAGTGTTTTTGTTCAGCAAGAACTCGTCGATGTGGTCTTTTATTAAACGCTCCAGTATCTTCCCAGCTATAGAAGTTAAGCTAACAGGTCTATAGTTACTTGGTAAAGACTTTGATCCCTTTTTAAATATAGGCACCACGTTCGCCCTGCGCCAATCCAGTGGGACTATTCCCGTCATTAATGAGTCCCTAAAAATTAGATACAATGGCTCTGAAATTACAGAGCTCAATTCTTTTAGGATCCGTGGGTGGATGCCATCAGGGCCAGGTGCTTTATCCACCTTTATTCTATCTAAGTATTTCTGGACCATATCACTTTTGAGCCATTGTGGATCATTTGGGGCTGTGTCACTATCACCCCCATTATGGACATGCGCTCCCCCATGCTCTTTTGTGTACACAGAGCTGAAGAAAGTGTTTAATAATAAGGTGAAGAGAAAGTAATTTCCCCCGTGGCCCAGTTTATGGCAGGATTGTGGGCCTGCAGCCATGGCATACCAAGCATTACGGGAAAGAGTGGAGAGGAAATTATGTCTATACGAAGGAATTCTCGGTGAGAACCGGAGATAACAGTAGGTAGTGGGGCAGTCTCTTGAACTACAGGGCCAGATTTGATAGCAGACCCGTCGTCCAGATGAATAGAGAGTCCATGGGTCTTAGGCAGGAGGGGGATCTGGTGTTTGGCAGCAAAAGATGAATCCATAAAACAGCTGCATGCCCCGGAATCAATAATGGCGGGTGTCTCTAAAGTCTTTCCTGGGAGCTGAAAGGAGACAGAAAGGGCAAGGTGAGATGAAATCTTGGTTAGAGGATCTGTGTAATCAGAAGGCATAGATGGGCACTTACGGAGCTTTATAGGGCAGTTCCTGATGCAATGTCCAGATTCCCACAATAGAGACACAGATTATTATTCCGACAGACGGCTACAAGACCCCAAGTTGCATGGGCTCAGGTGCGTCAGAAGTGGATGCTGGTCGGGCAGTTGGTGCTGGGTGTAGATGGCTTGGAACTCTTGGAAGCATCCAGGTTGGACGAAAGAAACCCGTGGCCCTCTCAGCCCTCCTTTCTCTCAGGCGTCGATTGATCTGTATAAGTCGATCAGCGCATTTAAAGTCCGTGGAACACCGACTCTAGCGAGTTCGTCTTTTAGGGAATCAGAGAGTCCCATGCGGAACTCATGACGAAAGGCAGCATCATTCCAGTTCGTATCCGCACCCCATCGCCTGAACTCAGCCACATCGTCCTCTACCACTCTTCTTCCCTGTTGGAGGGTACGCAAGGCGATTTCTGCAGTCGCTGAAAGTTGAGGGTCTTCGTACAATTGCAACAAAGAAGGTGGTGAGATTGGTTAAGGCTGCATCCTTCTGTTCTAAGAGGCGGTGAACCCAAGTCTGGGGGTCCCCGGTAAGTAAGGACAGCACAAAGCCCACCTTGGTGGCTTCCAAAGAAAAGGTCCGTGGTTGGAGGGCGAAATACAATTCGCAGGAGTTGCGGAAGGCCCTGAAGCTGCTGCGGTCCCCGGAGAATCGCTCAGGTGTAGGAACTCTAGGTTCCGGAGGGAGCATCACAACTGTAGGTGCCGGTCCTGCTTCGGCTGAAAGAGCTGATGGATGAGGGGCTCCCAGGGTACCGGAGGGGTTGGACAGGGCGAGCACCCATTCTTCCAACCGGGTGTAGCCTTGCTGGAGATTCTTAACTGCCTCGGTAAGTCCTGCCAGGTGTTGACACAGTTCTTCCATAGTGGAGGCTCCCCGCTCGGGCTCAGACATGGCTGTCTGCTACTGTCATGTACCTAGTGGTTTCGAGCCCGAATTTTTATTTTATTTTTTTTAATAATAATATGTATGCTTCACTTCCGGTATGGCTAAGTTTGTCGCTTCCAAATCTTCCGGTTCTCACAAAACACATCTACAAAGGATGACAATTTTATCCTTATCAGTAAGAAAGGATGCCCATCTTTAGCATAAGTTTGTCCATTGCTACAGAAAAAATTAGATACCTGCGCTCACTTGCTACATCAATGAGCAATGGCCCTAAAAGAATATTGTAAAAAGCCCCCCTAATATACAGTAGCTCACAGAGTTGAGAACAGCCATCACATTTTTGTAAATATTTTATTGTATCTTTTCGTGTGACAACACTAAAGAAATGACACTTTACTACAATGTAAAGTAGTGAGTGTACTTGAATAACAGTGTAAATTTGCTGTCACTCAAAATAACTCAACACACAGCCATTAATGTCTGGCAACAAAAGTGAGTACACCCCTAAGTGAAAATGTCCAAATTTGGCCCAAAGTGTTAATATTTTGTGTGGCCACCATTATTTTTCAGCACTGCCTTAACCCTAGGCATGGAGTTCACCAGAGCTTCACAGGTTGCCACTGTCCTCTTCCACTCATCCATGACAACATCACGGAGCTGATGAATGTTAGAGACCTTGCACTCCTCCACTTTCTGTTTGAAGAGGCCCCACAGATGTTCAATAGGGTCTAGGTCTGGAGACATGTTTGGCCAGTCCATCACCTTTACCCTCAGATTCTTTAGCAAGGCAGTGGTCATCTTGGAGGTGTATTTGGGATCGTTATGATATTGGAATACTGCCCTGCAGCCCAGTCTCCGTAGGGAGGGGATCATGCTCTTTACTTGATACTTTAGTAAGTCACAGTACATGTTGGCATTCATGGTTCCCTCAATGAACTGTAGCTCCCCAGTGCTGGTAGCACTCATGCAGCCCCAGACCATGACACTCCCACCAACATGCTCGACTGTAGGCAAGACACACTTGTCTTTGTACTCCTCACTTGGTTGCCGCTACACACGCTTGACACCATCTGAACCAAATAAGTTTATCTTGGTCTCATCAGACCACAGGACATGGTTCCAGTAATCCATGCCCTTAGTCTACTTGTATTCAGCAAACTTTTTGCAGGCTTTCTTGAGCATCATCTTTAGAAGAGGCTTCCTTCTGGGACAACAGCCATGCAGACCAATTTGATGCAGTGTGCAGCGTGTGGTCTGAGCACTGACAGGCTGACTCCCCACCCCTTCAACCTCTGCAGCAATACTGGCAGCACTAATACGTCTATTTCCCAAAGACAACCTCTGGATATTATGCTGAGCCTGTGCACTCAACTTCTTTGGTTGACCATGGCAAGGCCTGTTCTGAGTGGAACCTGCCCTGTTAAACTGCTGTATGGTCTTGCCCACCATGCTGCAGTTCAGTTTCAGGGTCTTGGCAATCTTCTTATAAACTAGGCCATCTTCATGTAGAGCAACAATTCTTTTTTCAGATCCTCAGAGAGTTCTTTGCCATGAGGTGCCATGTTGAACTTCCAGTGTCCAGTATGAGAGAGTGAGAGCGATAACACCACATTTAACACACCTGCTCCCATTCACATTGTACTCATCTTTGTTTCCAGAGGTTTAGACATTAGTGGCTGTGTGTTGAGTTATTTTGAGGGGACAGCAAATTTACACTGTTATTCAAGCTGTACACTCACTACTTTACATTATAGCAAAGTGGAATTTCTTCAGTGTTGTCACACGAAAAGATAAAATTAAATATTTACAAAAATGGGAAGGGTGTACTCACTTTTGTGAGATAGTGTATATATTGTTTTGAGTTATTACTCCTTTAAATGTATTGTTGCTCTGAAGTTAGAAGTAAGAGGGATGTTTCTATAGGGAAAATGGAAGCCTTGTTTTCGTTTTGTGTTAACCACACATTTTACGTCTGGGTCAAAGTGATGTGATAGCATGTGTATTGTTATAAAAGCTGTTATAAGAACTGCCTGAACATTGACAGGCGAGAAATGCTATCAATAACAGTATGTATATAGCAGAGTTGATTAGCATGGCTTCGATTGGTAATGACCCATGGGTGGGCTATATTTTGAATGTATACTATAAATTTAACCAATAAATTGGACCAATAAATTGAACTGTGTGTAGATCTGATCTGTGTTGGGTCATTTTTGTATATACATTGTTCCCTGTGCAGAATCTGGGTGTGGTGGAATCGAGGAATGCTGGAAAATAAGATAAGATAATGTAGACAGTAATAAGGCGTTAGTTAGTAATAGAAGTATAGGATGACAGAGTATCCTATCAGGCCCCCTCAGATATAATGGCTGACTACTTGCTAAGTGATTTGTGCTTATACAAAACACAGAGCAACTATTAAATATGTTTTTCTCTATATTCCCCTGATCTGGCAACCCATACAATAAAACAATAAACACTTCTTGAGTCATATACAGTATCTCACAAAAGTGAGTACAACCAACAAATATTTTATTATATATTTTCATGTGACAACACCGAAGAAATGACAGTTTGCTATAATGTAAAGTAGTGAGTGTACAGCTTGTATAACAGTGTAAATTAGCTGTCCCCTCAAAATAACTCAACAAACAGCCATTAATGTCTTAAACGCTGGCAACAAAAGTAAGTACACCTCTAAGTGAAAATGTCCAAATTGGGCCTAATTAGCCATTTCCCTGCCCGGTGTCATGTGACTCATTAGTGTTACAAGGTCTCAGGTGTGAATGGGGAGCAGATGGGTTAAATTTGGTGTTATTTCTCTCACTTTCTCATACTGGACACTGGAAGTTCAACATGGCACTTCATGGCAAAGAACTCTCTGAGGATCTGAAAAAAAAAGAATTGTTGCTCTACATAAAGATGGCCTAGGCCAGTGATGGCGAACCTTGGCACCCCAGATGTTTTGAAACTACATTTCCCATGATACTCCACTACACTGCAGAGTGCATGAGCATCATGGGAAATGTAGTTCCAAAACATCTGGGGTGCCAAGGTTCGCCATCACTGGCCTAGGCTATAAGAAGATTGCCAAGACCCTAAAACTGAGCTGCTGCATGGTGGCCAAGACCATACAGCGGTTTAACAGGACAGGTTCCACTATAAGAACAGGCCTCGCCATGGTGGACCAAAGAAGTTGAGTACACAGGCTGAGCATTATATCTAGAGGTTGTCTTTGGAAAATAAACGTATGAGTGATGCCAGCATTGATGCAGAGGTTGAAGGGGTGGTGGGTCAGACTGTCAGTGCTCAGATCATGTGCCACACACTGCATCAAATTGGTCTGCATGCTTGTCATCCCAGAAGGAAGACTATTTTAAAGATGATGCACAAGAAAGCTCGCAAACAGTTTGCTGAAGTCAAGCAGACTAAGGACATGTATTACTGGAACCATGTTCTGTGGTCTGATGCGACTAAGATAAATGTATTTGATTCAAATGGTGTCAAGCGAGTTTGGTGGCAACCAGGTGAGGACTACAAAGACAAGTGTGTCTTGCCTAACGACCCCAAACACACCTCCAAGATGACCACTGTATTACTAAAGAAGCTGAGGGTAAAGGTGATGGATTGACCAAGCATGTCTCTAGACCTAAACCCTATTGAGCATCTGTAGGGCATCCTTAAAGAGAAGGTATAGGAGCTCAAGGTCTCTAACATCCACCAGCTCCGTGATGTCATCATGGAGGAGTGGAAGAGGACTCCAGTGGCAACCTGTAAAGCTCTAGTGCAGTGGTCATCAACCCTGTCCTCAGGGCCCACTAACAGGCCAGGTTTGCAAGATAACTGAAATCCATCACAGGTGATATCATTTGCTGCTCAGTGATTGCAGTATTCTGGTCTGTATCTCCCCAAAGTAATACATAAAACCTGGCCTGTTAGTGGGCCCTGAGGACAGGGTTGATGACCACTGCTCTAGTGAACTCCATGCTCTAGGGGGTTAAGGCAGTGCTTGAAAATAATGGTGGTCACACAAATATTGACACTTTGGGCCCAATTTGGACATTTTCACTTAGGGGTGTGCTCACTATTGTAGCCAACATTTTAGACATTAATGACTGTGTGTTGAGTTATTTTGAGGGGACAGCAAATTTACACTGTTATACAAGCTGTACACTCATTCCTTTACATTGTGGCAAAATGTCATTTCTTCTTCAGTGTTGTCACAAGATATAATAAAATATTTATAAATATGTGAGGGGTCTACTCACTTTTGTGAGATACTGTAAATCACATACAATATTCAGAGCACACACTCTGTATTACACTTTACTTAGAGCAAAGCTGCAAAATATGGTTTGTAAGTATCAAAGTACATTTCAATAACCGTCACAGGCACAGATTAACAAACATAAATAAGACAAGATTTATCAGAGCATTATCTGTTTACAATATTACAAATCAGCTAGCATTTACTTCTGCCCTGTGGGTCCTGACACTGAGATGCAGTTTAGGTGTTTTGGGATATGCATGCATTGTTAAGAAGGAAATTTATACACTGATTATGTAATTTAGAAAGAGCAGATTACATCACAACAATAAATTATAGCACTAAATAGTATCAGTTAATGGAATAATAAATAGGCCAATTTCAGAGCTCCCTTTTGCTATAAGGGAGACCAGAGAGTGTACATCATCACTGCTGCATATTGGCGGCCTGAGCAGGATCCAGAGTGCTGAGTTCGGGGAGCTGATAGCCAGTCATCTGAGTGTAAGACAGACTGTGGACTAATATGACCGGGTGATGAGGTGTAATATTGTTGGGACTGGTGAGCTGCTGCTGTGGGGAATTACAATCTCCTGCTAGAGAGACCAAGGTTTTTAGAAGCTGATCATACAGCCATCTAGTAGCCTTATTGTTGCCTGCAGGCTTGACTGGGACTATTCTCATGTGCACCAACAGTACAATTGACTTATATTTTTGACTAAATACTGCCCTTTTACAGCTGCTAAACAAAGACCTTTACTTATAGCCTATGCTAAGAGGTACCTATCGGGGAAATTATACCATATCCTAGCCATCCTACTAGGATGCACTCCAGATTAGTTATAGAATTACTATTCACATTGCCCTTATATTGCACTGTTTATTGATGACTTGGTTGATTGATGTGTTGATTTCAGTCTAGTGGTACCGAATTCTATTCAAAGTTTTTTAGTAGGGCTGTTACTGATTAAAATTTTCGTGTTTCGATTAATTATAACGCACATACAGATCCAATTACTTTTAGATGATCTCCTTGCATTGCAACTCTGCATTAGTCAATGGTAAATGTGGTATACACTATATACAATCACCCGACACTAGTTAGTTTCCACAATCCATGACTTAACTTCACAGTTCACACAAATACGTTTTAAATTCAAACTGTAGCACTGATGTAAGTAGTTTTTTTTTCCACAGTAGCGTGACAATCCCTCCACCTCCAGTCTAACTAATCACTCTCACCTTATGGCATGGACCCCTGTGCAAACAGGTGGTCATGCAAGCGGGTATCAAAAGGGTTAACACGGACCATAAACTTCTCTCACGTCTCCTTAGATCTCAGCAAAGATGCCAGGTCATGGGTAGAAAGAAAAGATCCTAAGTGCTCACCACTTAAGTATAAGATTTCATTTTTGTATTCAAACACAAACTACTTGCATAAAGATGATAAAAACACAGCATGTAAAGCCGACAATCGTGTTAGTTCCATGGGGCAGCAGTGGGTGATGTCATGCTTAGCTCCTCCTTGTAAGAGTTACGTTCAATCAGAACTTCAACATCATCGGTCACCTCCCCCTTTCCCTTTGTTAGCAGACAGAGGCACTTGGGGAAGGGGGGAGGAGTTCAGTGATGTTGATGTCCTTGACATCACCGGATCTTTGACGGAACTCCCTGAAGACCCAGAAGCCGGTGGAGAGGTGAGTACCGATCAAAAGAATTTTGATTGATCAAAAAAATGAATCGATTAATCGAGAAATTACTCTTTAATTTCCACAGCCATATTTTTTAGCATAGTGCTTATACTAACAGACTGTGTCTGAGCCTACCTGTATGCTCATTTATGCTCAAACCACCATTTACTCTAACTCATACCTATACATTGAGTTAATGTAAAGATGCATCCACACTTGTTTTCCTATAAGTGTTTTCAGTAACTTTAACTCAACCAGGTGTGCCAGAGGGGCCGAGGGGAAGGCGCAGAACAGAGAACTCAAATTACCAAGCGGCTCCTTCGTCTGTATCACTACATACCCTCTTTGATATTGGTGTGTTCATTTCCAGCACTGTTTTACTTATCACTGGCAGCAATTTCTCCCCATTATAACCTAATTCCCACTCTCCATAGTCTAAACACAATTGAAAAATGATTTTACTATTCATCTTTATGCACCTCAAAGCCAGCATACAACATGCCTGCACTTCCTACTGCCTTCTGATTTCTATGCTTGTTCTACAGATTTTGTATGGGCATAACTCTAAAGTACCTTCAAACCTCCCTCTCTCCCTCTACATCATGTTGCATTAATGTGTTTCTTTTACATTATTCATGTAGTGGGGAAACTGTTTTTTCTCCTTCCATGTAATGTACCCAATTCTTGCAGGGCAGCTGCTGGAAGAAGGGATCAGCAGGGTGTACTGGTTAGTTACTTTAGCTACATACAATAATTGGTAAGATTTGTGGAACCAAAGACATTGCTTAGCAGGGAAATAAATCAATGTATACACACGTAGAGGCAGATTAGGAGCGAGGAAAGATTGAGCTCTGTGGTCCAACAGCCAGTGCTGACAACACTTCTTGGGTTTTCAGTGCACCATAGGTACTGCGTTGTCAGCTTAAACAGAAAGTTAGGAGCAATTTGGATTTCTGGTGGATCAGAAGTTATTTTTCTGTACTTGGATAATTTTTAAAGGACTAAAAAACAGGGAAATGCGAATGTATTACAGAGATGTATTGTATTGAATATTGTTTTTTATGTTTTTTTTTATTTTACCTGCCATATGCTTTGAGAATATCGAAACATTTTCTTTAGATTGCAGCTATTCTGTAAAATAATTAGCATGTTTTTTCTACATGGCTTGTTTTGTAAAAAAAACAAAAAATAATCTGTAAAACCCTAGAGGCACATGCTGAAGATAATTAGTAGGTAAATTGCAGCATATGCATCTGTTTTCATTAAATGAATGCAAATATACACCAGAGAGATTGTTATACATAGTTGAAGATAGATATACTATACATATTTAAAGAGAGAGAGGAAAGGAGAGAGAGAACATTTATATGATCATTGTGGAGAGAGTACATAAGACAAGATACTATGTAATTATCCACCTTTCCTGTAAGTTATGTTTCTAATAATCGTTAAAGGTTTCCTATACTAGTCAACTGAAAATAGAAGTGGATCTGTGACTAAAATTCTAGAATGATGGTGATGCTCAACTACACTAGGACATTTCAAGGAAAAATCCTACACCCACCTACTTGTTTCTATATGTTGGAGAAATAAAAACATCCATTGTTGCTCCACATTTGAAGCAGGACAGTGCTATGAATATTGGAGCTTGTCAGCTGTCTGTGGTTGGGGTTGATTATTTTTGCTTTTTAAAGACTGTAATTACTTAACAAACTTAATACTTATTCCTTAAAGAGGAAGTAAACCCTGATGGGTTTACTTCCTCTTTGTCTACCTGCAAAGGTAAAGCATAGTGAACTACTATGCATCGCATAGTAGCCCATTATGTGTCACTTAGCTGACACAGGAGCCAGCGATGTCACCGATGCCCCCTGTAGTCCGGAGCATCCATCTTCTTCCGGGTATTGCTGCTCCAGCCACTCACAGCGCCGGAGCAGCGATGACTTCACTCCCGCGCATGTGCACGGGAGCCGCCACTAACGGCATATCGCCGTTAGCAGCGACATGCTGCTAATGGCGATAGTGCGCCTGCGCGCCGCTGTCTACGGCGCATGCGCCGTAGATAGCTGTCACTGTCTTTTAGTAAATATCTCCTAAACCTACACCTACATATTTCCTGGACCTACAGGTAAGCCTTAATCTAGGCTTACATGTAGGTCAAAGTGATTTTTTAATATGTTAATATTAAACATGGAGTTAAGCAAGTTATGGGAGGCAGTGGAGGACAGAAAAGCCTGGCGTGCTATGGTCCATGAGGTCACAAATAGTCAAACACGACTAAATGACTGAACAACAACATACTTAAAATATAGGATATGTTTACCAATGGGGTTTGATAGAAATTTTATGTTAAATGTGCCTACAGATGGTAGAAGTCTGGTAGATGGTGGAGTTGTCAGTATCATTCTGCAAAAATGCCCATGCAAACTTTCTTGGTTGTACCTTTTTTCATGTGTGTGCAGTCATGCTTCTTCCCTCTCCTTAGACACAATTATCAAGGAACAGCCATTGTGTTGAGCACTTCATCCCTTGGTCGGGCTTAGCAAGGATACATCTAGGAAGGCTTGCAGAAATCGATATATTTTCTATTACAGGGATATTTAATTTGCCATTTTTTGTAAACCAAGGCTGCTTTAGAATTTTACTTTTTTCACCACAGTTGGATTTTGGGGCTAATTTTATAAATTTCTGGCTTCAGTACCAGTCTAGCTGGGTTGCACTGGGTTCTCCTTGACCGCCGGTGTCGCTGTCACCACCGGCAAGGTTGAGAATGCAGTCTAGCTGGGTGTATTGAATGCCACTGTTCTTTCGGAACCAGCCCAGTGGGAGTGTTCTCCTGCTGTTCATTCTGGGAGGTGGTATTTAAGGTACTGACATCACGTGCTCCAGGGTTCTGTTCTGCTCCATTGGAGAGAACATTTTCTGTCTGTTTGGTTCTGATCCTCCTGACCATCCCTCGTGGCCCTCCTGGCCTGGGGTGCAGAACCATGCAGTTGAAGTCTCAGGGCTGGTTAGCTCGAGGCAGCGCAACTGCAGGGACAGGTTTGAATGGATTTCGGGGCCTACTGATCCAAAGGTGGTTTGGTGCCGTCTCAACCAAAGGAGAGGCCCAGCAACTGGAGAAAACCCAGGGGAGGACTCTTCAGGAGAAGGCCGTGCGCAAGGCTGGCTTCTCTGAAGGAGCCTGGAGGCTTAGTTGAAGGACACTATATGGATACACTCATATGGTATCGCCGGATTGGCTAAGAGATACTGGTACCATATGATAGCTCTTTAAATTTGTCTGTCCCTCAGTAACGCTCAAGTCTGTGGTAGAGACTTTTCTCAAATATCCTACACTCAAGTCTGTGGCAGAGTCTTTTCTCAAATATTCTACACTCAAGTCTGTGGCAGAGACTTTGCTTAACACCCTACCAGCTGCTAGGCCTTGTGAGAGGAGGTCTATCCGGGGGTTGTAAAATCCAGCTGTGAAACAGTCGCTATTCTCTGGATTTTTCCTACAAGAGGCTTTCCATTTTTGCAGTCTAAAGTACCTGAGCTTAATCCTAACCTTCTACACTTGTCTAAAGACTCTGTTTTTGGTTCAAATAAATAACCCAAAAGAAGATTCAATGTCAGTTTCCACATTTCTTTGTGCCATCTTCCACGGGAACCCCTAGACGGAGAAGAGGTCAAGAAGGTAACGGTAGGCCCAAATCAAACCAGCAGCTCCTTCGGAGGTCAGTGCTACATATATATATATATATATATATATATATATATATATATATAATCCATTGAAAAAGTATTCATACCCTTGAAATTTTCCACATTTTATAGTGTTACAACCAAAAACGTAAATGTATTTTATTGGGATTGTATGTGATAGACCAACACTGAAAAATGTGGCGTGCATTTGTATTCAGCCCCCCACTGGCTGAGTCAATACTTTGTAGAACCACCTTTTGCTGCAATTACAGCTGCAAGTCTTTTTGGGTGTGTCTCTACCAGCTTTGCACATCTAGAGTGTGACATTTTTGCCCATTCTTCTTTTCAAAATAGCTTAAGCTCTGTCAGATTGAATGGAGAGTGTGTGTGAACAGCAATTTTCAAGTCTCAATTGGATTTAGGTCTGGACTTTGATTTGGCCTATCCAACACAGAAATATGCTTTGATCTAAGCCATTCCATTGTAGCTCCGGCTGTATGTTTAGGGTCGTTGTGATGCTGGAAAGTGAACCTCCGATCCAGTCTCAAGTCTTTTACAGACTCTAACAGATTTTCTTCTAAGATTGCCCTGTATTTGGCTCCATTCATCTTCCCATCAACTCTGATCAGCTTCCCTGTCCCTGTTGAAGAAAAAGCATCCCCACAATGTGATGCTACCACCACCATGTTTCATGATGGGGATGGTGTGCTCAGGGTGATGTGCGGTGTTATTTTTCCGTCAAACATAGTGTTTTGTTTTAGGCCAAAAAGTTCAATTTTGGTCTCATCTGACCTGAGCACCTACTTCCAAATTTTTGCTGTGTCCCCCACATGGCTTCTCACAAATTGCAAATGGAACTTCTTATGGCTTTATTTCAACAATGGCAAAGGCCAGATTTGTGGAGTGCATGACTAATATTTTTGCCTGTGGACAGATTCTCCCACCTGAGCTGTGGATCTCTGCGGCTCCTCCAGAGTTACCATGGGCCTCTTGGCTGCTTCTCTGATTAATGCTCTCTTTGCCTGTCAGTTTAGATGGATGGCCATGTCTTGGTAGGTTTGCCGTTGTGCCATGCTCTTTTCATTTTTGGATGATGGATTGAACAGTGATCTATGAGATGTTCAAAGCTTGGGGCACATTTTTATAACCTAACCCTGCTTTAAACTTCTCCACAACCTTATCCCTGACCTGTCTGGTGTGTTCCTTGGCCTTCATGATGCTGTTTGTTAACTAAAGTTCTTTAACAAACCTCTGAGGGATTTACAGAACAACGATATTTATACTGAGATTAAATCACACATAGTTTTACTAATTAGGTGACTTCTGAAGGCAATTGGTTCCACTAGATTTTAGCTAGGGGTATCAGAGTAGAGGGGGCTGAATACAAATGCATACCACACTTTTCAGATATGTATTTGTAAAAGATTTGAAAAACCATATATTATTTTAATTTCTCTTCACAATTATGTGCCACTTTGTTTTGGTCTAGAACATAAACTCCCAATAAAATACATTTACGTTTTTCGTTGTAACATGACAAAATGTGGAAAATATCAAGGGGTATGAATACTTTTTCAAGGCACTGTATATACTCCCCTTTCCAGCAGTCCTTGTCTTCTACCTTTCCTCTGTCCCTGTTGGACCAAATGGAGATGTGAGGGGTGGTGGATGGAACCAAATGGTGCATGGTGGACAACACAGACAGACAATCACGGAAGTGTTGAATGCCATAAGTCATATGGAGCTTGCAACACTGCAAGGAAGGGAAGGTAAAAGACACAGGCCACTGGAGAAGTGAGCATAACAGCCCTTCTACTGCAGAGTTTTAACGTGAGATTTTTGAAAACATGACAGGGCTGCTTTAATACATGCATTTCTTAAAGCAGTGTATTTATCTCTCTCTGCCCATGTGTATTTCCTTTTAGTAAATCAGGCCCAATGCCTGCAACGTGTACTATATATTAACTACTTAAGAACCGCCTCCTGTACATATACGTCGGTACTTTGAGGAGGGATATCTCTCTTTACAGGAGGTGGTCCTGTTTACAATAATGGTGGTCTCCGTGGTGGGTTCGCCGCAAGATCACCGTTATCGGCGGCGGGAGAGGTGCCACCCCACCACTCTCCCGTGCCATCCACTGCTTACCCGAGCCATCGGTAGCAGCGGAGGCGATCAGGTCCTTCTTGTTGCTGGTTATGGAGACAAGTGAGGCTAAGATGGCCCCCGCTCATCTCTATACCATAGGAGGGCAGAAGTGACATCAAAACATCACTTCCACCCATGCCTCTTAAAGGAACATTTTTTTCCATGTCATTTTTTCAAACGACATCTTTTTTATTTATTTATTTTTTTATTGCATTTAAGTCCAAATATGAGATCTGAGGACTTTTTGGCCCCAGAACTCATATTTAAGAGGACCTGTCATGCTTTTTTCTATTACAAGGGATGTTTACATTCCTTGTAATAGGAATAAAAGTGATCCATTTTTTTTTAAAACAGTGTAAAAATAAATAAAATCAAGTAAAATAAATAAGCACCCCGTCCCGACGAGCTTGCGCGCAGAAGCGAAAGCATACGTGAGTAGCGCCCACATATGAAAACAGTAGTCAAACCACACGTGTGAGGTATCACCGCGATCGGTGGAGCAAGAACAATAATTCTAGCCCTAGACCTCATCTGTAATGCAAAATATGCAGCCTGTAGAATTTTTTAAATGTCACTTATGGAGATTTTTGAGGGTAAAATTTTGACGCCATTCCACGAGTGGGCACAATTTTGAAAATTGGGCTAATTTTACTGTTGTCTTATTTTTTTATTCAAAAAAGTGATTTTTTTCCAAAAAAGGTGCGCTTGTAAGACCGCTGCGCAAATACATTGTGAAAAAAGGATTGCAATAACCGCCATTTTACTCTCTAGGGTGTTAGAAAAAAAACAATATATAATGTTTGGGGGTTCTAAGTAATTTTCTAGCAAAAAAAAAAAACAGAGCGTTGAATGAGGGCCACTGCGGGGGCTTCGATCTCAGGTAAGTAATTCATAACGAGCTATTATGCTATGCATACTAATTAATTACGCCTTTGTCTTGCAGGTTTACAACCATATTAATAAAACAATCTCTCTCCTCGATTTAACTACCATCTAAATATCTCTCAGACTATTTTATATGCATTTACATTTTTATTGCAATTTTAGTAAGATTATGATGCTTTCCTTTTATAATTTTCTCTTTATTTTTATTATACAGTTTTTCTCTATCCATAATATGGCCCAGAGTAACCTGTCCAGTGTAACTGAATTCATATTCATGGGTATCACCAGTGATCAAACATTGCCACATTTTCTTTTCGTTCTGTTCTTGCTGATATATCTTATTACTGTTTTTGGAAACACCGCCATCATATTAATTATAATAATGATTAATGACTTGCACAACCCAATGTATTTCTTTCTCAGCAATTTGTCCTTCTCAGACCTATGTTTCTGTTCTGCTGTGACTCCTAAAATGCTGTATGATTTGCTTTCTGAGAAGAAGCTCATCACTTTTGTTGGCTGTTTGCTGCAACTATTTTTCTTTGCTTTCTTTGCAACCACAGAAGGCTATTTAATATCTACCATGGCTTATGACCGCTTTGTTGCAATTTGTCATCCTCTTCTCTATGTGGTTATCATGAATAGGAGAACAAGGTTGGTCCTGATGACCATTGTGTATTTTGGTGGACTTGTCACAGCTGGGATTCACACAAGTAGCACATTTAGTTTGAGTTTTTGTGGCTCAAATGTAATCAACCACTACTACTGTGACATTAACCCCCTGATGTCACTCTCCTGTTCTGATACTTATATAAACAAAACAGTCATATTTAGTATAGTTGCCACTCTAGGTCTGTTTTCAGCAGCAGTTACCTTAGCCTCATATGTGTACATATTTTTCACCATAATGAACATCTGCTCATTGGAGGGAAGACACAAAGCATTTTCTACATGTAGCTCCCATCTGTCCTGTGTTGTCTTGTTTTATGGAACTGTTTTTTTCATGTATCTACGTCCAGCTTCCAGCTATTCTGTTACCCAAGAAAAAGTGGTGTCAATCTTTTACACTATGGTTATCCCAATGATGAACCCCATCATCTATAGCTTGCGAAACAGAGAAGTGAAAGATGCTGTGACTCGTTATATTAAAAAACTATTATAAATAAATGTATTGTATTTTGTTGTTTTATTTGCATCCTGGTAGCAAAGTGTACTACTCAAGTATAACTATATATTAAGAAAATACAAAAACAGTTATCCTTTTCTCCCAACCCCTGACCTAAAGAAGCTATCCTTGTCTACCCCAGATGCAGACAGCTCAAGTCTCCCATGACTCACGGGAGTCTCCTGCATTTGACAGTGGGCTCACGGCACAATCTCCTGGCTGAGCCTGCCTGCCCTGTCACTCACTGCCACTGGAGGCATTTGAACAGCAGCTGCGAACAAAGCTCCAGAACTTGGTTCTCATTGGTCCATGGGTGAGAGGAGGGAAGAGGGAGACGGCCTGTGTGGTGAAATCATTCCCGTACACGTGCCACGATTGGTTGCTAGGCTTGGGTAATTTTCCTAGCAACTGAGCTTATTGAGGTGGGTGTACAGAAGAGTATGACGGTGACTGGATGGCCGGAGAAGATGGCGCATGGCTCAGGCTTCTTTTGTCCTTTCTGACTTTACCACGTTTAGTGATGGCCCAGAGCGGAGGGCGGCTGGATGTGTGTAGTGTTGGGTGTATACTATTATCACAGGAGGGGAATAATAGCGTGGTGTGCCACGTGTGCAGCTTATGTCCTGGTAATATATAATAATGACAGTCAGTACAAGGAAACCCTACCCTTATTTGCCCAGCATCCTGTGCAGTCACAGATTTGTACTTCTTGGCAACAGCACACTTTTCTACATCTTTACTATGGAAAACGTAGGTTTCATTCACACTGGCAGCATGGAACCTTTATGTATGTGTGTTAAGACCTCATTCACACTGGCAGAATGTAACCTTTATGTATCATGTAATTATCCACCCCTCACCAACATGAACGTGCATCAGCAAAGCGAGACAACAGCTGATCATAAACTCAGCTGTTCTTCAGCTCTGTACTGTGCATACGTAGAAACATCACGTGGCCCCACCTCAATACCCTCAGTTGCTAGGCAAATTAGCCGAGCCTAGGAACCAATTGCGGTGCATGCACGGGAATGATTTCACTGCACGGGCCCGCTTCCCTCCATTCGCTGACGCAGGCACCACCCATAGACCAATGAGAGCCGAGCTCGGGAGCTTCGTTCGCAGCCACTGTTCAAACCCCTCCTGTGGTAGTGCTTGACATTGCAGGCAGGCTCAGCCGGGAGATTGTGCCGCACTCGCGGGTGTCTGTGAGCCCACTGTAGAATGCGGGAGACTCCCGTGAGTCGTGGGAGACTTGAGATGTCTGCACAGGTATAGCAGCATTTAATTGGCACTGATCAGGCTGTATTTAATTTGGGTGGGGGTCGGCGCCGGCGTGAAGTTTCACCTCCCTGAAATGAGTTTTCCACCTCCCTGAAATGAGCCTTTGCAGGTTGGGATGTCTGCAGATGCAAACTTTCCTACGGTCCTTATGCCGCGTACACACAACCGGACTTTCCATCAGAATAAACTCTGACGGTCTTTCCAACAGAGTTTCCGATGGAGTTCCAACCGAATGGACTTGCCTACATGTGATCACACCAAAGTCCGTTCGCTTTGAACGTGATGACGTACAACAGGACTAGAAAAGGAAGTTCAATAGCCAGTAGCAAATAGTTGCCCTTGCGTCGTATTTTGTGCGTCGGATTAGCATAGAGACGAAGGGTTTTCCCCATAGGAATTGATTCCGTCGGAAAGATTTAAAACCTGTTCTATTGTTAAGTCCTTCAGACTTTTTGAAAAAAAAAAAGTTGGCTAAAGCCCACACATGATTGGAATATGCGATGAAATCATTCCATTGGACCTTTTCTGCCGGAAAGTCTGGTCGTGTGTACACGGCATTAGAAGATTTCAGAGCCTATGCCTGAAATCTTTCCTTTGCTGCATCTGCACAGTAAGACAGAATAGAATGCTACAGTGATAGTAAACTGATACAGTTCCATACAACAGCAAAAAATATACATATGAGTGGGACAGGACAGTGTCCCTCATTGTTAAAGCGTTATTAAACCCAAAACCAAAAGTGTATTATATTGCAGCTCAGGGGCAGACTGGGCCGGGGGCAATTGCTCCCAGTTGTACCCAAACAAAATTGATGTCCTCTTTTTCCCACAAATAGAGCTTTCTTTTGGTGGTATTTGATTACCTCTGTGGGTTTTTATTTTTTGCGCTATAAACAAAAAAGAGCTGTAATTTAGAAAAAATATTTTTTTTTACTTTTTGCTACAATAAATATCCCCCAAATAAAAAAAACAAAAACAAATTTCTTCATCAGTTTAGACCAATATGTATTCTTCTACATTTTTGTGCTAAAAAAATCACAATCAACGTGATATTGATTGGTTTGTGCAAAAGTTAGAGCATCTACAAAATATGGGATAGATTTATGGCATTTGTATTTTTATTATTTTTTTACTAGTAATGGTAGTGAATTGCGATTTTTAGCGGGACTGTGACATTGCGCTGGACAGATCGGACGCTTTAACACTTTTTTGGAACCATTGATATATATACAGCGATCAGTGCTATAAAAATGCACTGATTACTGTGTAAATATCACTGGCAGGGAGGGGGTTAACACTAGGGGGCGATCAAGGGGTTAAATGTGTTGCCTGGTAGGTGTCTCTAACTGTGGGGGGATGGAACTGACTGGAGGAGGAGAGAGATCGCTGTTCCTAATCACTAAGAACAGCATATCTCTCGCTCCTCTCCTGTCAGAATGGGAATCTGTATGTTTACATTGACAGATCCCCATTCTGGCTCTCTTTACCACGATCCCGGGTGGCCGGCGGACAGGGTGGCCACCGGCAACGTGCATCGGGTCCCCTGCGTGTGCCTGCTATGGCTCTTAAAGGAGATTTGCGGAAACGAGCTGACCTGCCACAGTACAGCTGGTCGGCAAGTGGTTAAATCTGCTTTAGGGTTCACAAACATGTGGGATTGGGTTAATACTATGCCTCTTGTAGAACCACGCCCAATTTAAAGTACATTCTCTGCCTACAACAACATGATAGATGCACAGCAAAAAAAAGTGTCCTTAACTGCTTGCCGACCAGCTGCCGCAGTTCAACTATGCATGCCTAAAGGCTTCCTGGTGAAGATTAGTAAAATATCCCCGCTGGTGTCCTACCGAGTGCGGAATGAGGTTGAGGTCAGAGTGCAGATGCCCCCCCCCCCTTCCCAGGCATGGATGGTGTATGCCAAGGTTGGCTCTGACTGAGCCACCCCCGGCTTCCCCTTCAGCCCCCAGCCAGCCAGTTCAGGAACCCGAAGTCGGTTCAGCAGGCACTGTTTAGCCCAACCCCCCTGGTGAGCAGAGACCAAAAAAAGAGGGTCCCAATAGAAAGTGACCCAGAGCAAGATGGGTCCTCTTTATTGAAAAATAATACATATACAGTGGTGTGAAAAAGTGTTTGCCCCCTTCCTCATTTCCTGTTCATTTGCATGTTTGTCACACTTAAGTGTTTCGGAACATCAAACCAATTTAAACAATAGTCAAGGACAACACAAGTAAACACAAAATGCAATTGGTAAATGAAGGTGTTTATTATTAAAGGTGAAAAAAAATCCAAACCATCATGGCCCTGTGTGAAAAAGTAATTCCCCCCCCCCTTGTTAAAACATACTATAACTGTGGTTGTCCACACCTGAGTTCAATTTCTCTAGCCACACCCAGGCCTGATTATTGCCACACCTGTTCACAATCAAGGCATCACTTAAATAGGAGCTGCTTGACACAGTAAGGTCCACCAGAAGATCCTTAAAAGCTACACATCATGCCGAGACCCAAAGAAATTCAGGAACAATTGAGAAAGAAAGTAATTGAGATCTATCAGTCTGGAAAGGGTTATAAAGCCATTTCCAAAGCTTTGGGAATCCAGCGAACCACAGTGAGAGCCATTATCCACAAATGGCGAAGACATGGAACAGTGGTGAACCTTCCCAGGAGTGGCCGGCCGCCCAAAATTACCCCAAGAGTGCAGCGACGACTCATCCAAGAGGTCACAAAAGACCCCACAACAACGTCCAAGGAACTGCAGGCCTCACTTGCCTCAGTTAAGGTCAGCGTTCATGCCTCCACCATCAGGAAAAGACTGGGCAAAAATGGCCTGCATGGCAGAGTTCCAAGGAGAAAACCACTGCTGAGCAAAAAGAACATCAAAGCTCGTCTCAATTTCTCCACAACACATCTTGATGATCCCCAAGACTTTTGGGACAACATTCTGTGGACCGATGAGACAAAAGTGGAACTCTTTGGAAGGTGTGTGTCCAAGTATATCTGGCGTAGAAGGAACTCTGCATTTCATAAAAAGAACATTATACCAACCGTAAAATATGGTGGTGGTAGTGTGATGGTCTGGGACTGTTTTGCTGCTTCAGGACCTGGAAGACTTGCCGTGATAAAAGGAACTATGAATTCTGCTGTCTACCAAGAGATCCTGAAAGAGAATGTCCGACCATCTGTTCGTGTACTCAAGCTGAAACGAACTTGGGTTCTGCAGCAGGACAATGATCCTAAACACACCAGCAAGTCCACCACCGAATGGCTGAAGAAAAACAAAATGAAGACTTTGGAGTGGCCTAGCCAAAGTCCTGACCTGAATCCTATTGGGATGTTGTGGTATGACCTTAAAAAGGCCGTTCATGCTCGAAAACCCTCTAATGTAACTGAATTAGGACAATTCTGCAAAGATGAGTGGGCCAAAATTCCTCCAGGACGCTGTAAAAGCCTCATTGCACGTTATCGCAAACGCTTGGTTGCAGTTGTTGCTGCTAAGGGTGGCCCAACCAGTTATTAGGTTTAGGGGGCAATCACTTTTTCACACAGGGCCATGATGGTTTGGATTTTTTTTCACCTTTAATAATAAACACCTTCATTTACAAATTGCATTTTGTGTTTACTTGTGTTGTCCTTGACTATTGTTTAAATTGGTTTGATGTTCCGAAACACTTAAGTGTGACAAACATGCAAAGGAACAGGAAATGAGGAAGGGGGCAAACACTTTTTCACACCACTGTATAATTTAATTTAATTTACACGGTACAAAATATCCCTGGGACACGCTTAAAGGCAGGATCAAGGACCACTATCGAGATAACAGATATGTAAACTGTTACTGACCGAGTGAACTCGCTCAGTCAGAACAGGCACAGACAAGGAGAATAAACAAACACATATACAGTGCATACACACATCCAAACTCTGTCAAAATTGGTGCCGATTCAACACTGGTGCTAATAAATATGCACCAGCTAGTGCTAAATAGCAAAGTGGGGTCAGTACCAATTTCCCCGGGAGCTCGAGCCAGCTAAAGAACGGAAATGGCTGGGAATACAGCAGTCACTGCAGTGACACAGACGTGATGACACTACCATCTGAAATCCAAAAGTTGGGGTTACTGAGATCACTTAAAATGAATTGCAGTACATTATTTATATAGGGATAAACATCCAGATAATTCAATAAAGGCATAGGATGCATGAAGTGTAGTGATCCAGTAGAGGCATAGGATATATATAGTCAACAGTAAAATGTCAACAAAGGAGCTTTGCAATAATATCGCTTCTTATTCAGCATCCAACAGTTTGGCGGTAACTTCTAATGCCACGTACACATGATCAGACTATCCGGCGGACTTGGTCTGGCGGACCAGAGTTCGCCGGACAATCCGCCCGTGTGTGGGCTCTGGCAGACTTTTTTTCCCCAAAAGTCCGGTGGACTTAGAAAGTAGTTTTGACTCAAAAATTGTTCGTCGGACTACCAGTCAGGCGTCTGTGTGCTAGTCCGCCAGACTTTTGAAATGAACGGACTTTCCCGCACACGGAGGAAAGTCCATTCATTTTGAACGTGGCTCCAGGTAGCCGGGACTAGGAAAGGAGGTCAATGTTGCCGCCTTTGGCGGTGAGATTGACACGTCGCTGGCCCCGTCACCTGGTATGGACTAAAAGGGGAATCCCTACCCCGAAAAAAAATGGCCATCTGGTAAGCCTAAAAACTAACAGGTGGTGGATGCACAATACTGTGGAGTGTATGAGCATTTGACACCGGGTGTTTCTTCATTGGTGGTTTCGACTTCTAAAGGAATGGACTTTTCTCCTTTATCGGAGGGCTTTCACACTACAGACAATGATGCAGCTTTTTTAGGGCAGATTGCAGGCGCTATTTCTAACGCTATAGCGCCTGCAAAATGCACTGGTGTGAAAGGGGTCTTATACATTTTTTTGCAATATGAGCAATTTTCAAAGTGATGAATGGATGACATTTATATCTGGCTATGAGCCTTACATTTAAATACTAGTTTGATAGAACATTCTGTAGGAAATCACTGGAACCTTTTGCAATTTACGGGCAACAATATACCATCCAACTGATTTTTTAATTAACAATTAAGTATATATTTCTAGCAAAAACTAAGTTTTAAATTATATACAGGAAATTGTGTTAGCATATATGAAGTCATTTTAAATGTATGTAATTTTAATTGCCTTTTTCTTTTGGCCTCCCGGCCTGGTGGTCACTGGTTTCCCACACATTTTTTCGTTTCTCCTTTTGGGCTTGGTGCTCCTCGCTTCCCTCTCTTCCCGGCACATGGAGGGGGTGCAGCTTTATAGCAGTTCACCTCTGAAAAGCTCCAAGCAGTGCAATACCATCTTACACTGACAGATGGAGCCTGATTGTGCCGGCGCATCCTGCGATCGTTGCTGGACACGTTCGGTGCTGCGTACATTAATATGTTGTGCGCGTCCGGGGTGACTTTAGTGCATGCTGCACTGGAGCGTGCTGGAGTCTCGCTATTGCCACAGCAATGATGGTGGTTGCCGGGGTCTTGGATACCCTCCAGGCCCAGAGGGAGTCACACCATAGAGGCTAACACAGTCGTTGGGATGGGGGGGGGTTAATGAGGAATGGGGAAGGAGATCAGCATTGAGGCAGCTGTTGCCTCTTACCTCACTAACAATTGAACATATATACCACCAAAATTTCAGTGGATCCTTCAGAGATCCCTGGATTTTTGTATAACAATGGACACAGACAAACTCTCTTTCAAGGTAAGCTGCATGGACAGATCGTTTCTTATAGGTTTGCCTGATGGCTTTCATGCTTCAATTCAAACACAGATTAATCAGTTTTTTATACACTTTCACCTCCAGTTCTAAAGCCATAGAAGCTGGTGTAAGGCTTTAACGGCCGCTATACTCTGGCTTTGGAGCCAAATCAATTTCTAAACTGCTTAAGGTAAATCACTGTTTATCTATAGATTCCATTTTTCATCCTATCAATACATTTTTAACCTTTGTCTTTTTGCACCACCTTCATCACACACTATTGATTATGCCTTCACATGGCTCCAATACACAAACCATTCATCATTTTTTGCACTTCATTTTATTTTATGTGTTTTATAGATTTATTTTCAACACTGCACACATTTATACTCACCTTACTTCATCTCACCACGTCTTTCTCACCACACTCCACATCTTCTTATAGTCACTCATTAATTCACAAAACTTTGGTATATTCATTAGGTTTTTTACATTTGCATGTAACCCACTGTGATTAACTTGGCTAACCATATGTATGCATGCGCACATCATATGGTCAAACAATTACAACAACATGGTGGGGTCGGGAACATACTGGGATCTCCTGGGCTGGAGATGCTTTTAGGAGAACTGCACTTTTTCTGGCTATGAAATGTAGTCTTCTCGTCAAGAAGTGGTAAATATACAAACTTAACTCTGCTACAACCAATATAAAATGATTATGTAAAATAAATGATATATTTATAGATAATACAACTCAAACTTTTTTCTTTCTCGCATAGAATAAACTCCCCTGAAGAAGACCATTACATATATAGGTCGAAACGCGTAGAGTTATCATGTGAAACGCTTGTAAAGTTGTTTGTTACTATACATAGAATGAGTTCATATGTGTTTTTTTTTTTTTTTTTATATTGACGAGATATGTGTTTTTTATGTCAAGAACAGAATTGCCTTTTATGACTCCTGTGCATCAATGCATTATATCTCCTTTTTGATACTACAGCCATAATAAAGAAATATTACTTTTAAAAAATCATTGTTGCTTGCCTTAATACCTCCTTGCTGCTAAAAAAAAAACCCTGAGGGAACTTCTATTCCATTCAATTAATTTGGGTGCGCAGCTTCAACAACTCACTTCTATGTGTTACCTATTCTACAATATCTTCTTCACCTAGCTATTATGGTATGCTGTGAGTCTGCTACACACTCACAATGTTTTTGTTCTTAATGGATCTAATGCATAAAGTTCAAAAACATTATGTCTTTACAACTCCTTTATTTATTTTTAGGCCTAAAAATTTCAGTAGTTGTCCACATTTAAGAGCACATTGTCACTGTAACTAGAAACAACTTATGAAATGCACTGGTATTGAGCAATGAAATAATAAACCAAAAACATTTTACTCAAAGCATATTCACATGTGCGTTTTAAGGTTTTAAAACAAACCAACATCTTGGTGTGTATAACATGTATGTTTTGCATTATTTCACCTTTTTGGTGGCTAAACAGGCATGTTCTAAAACATTAGATACACATCCCAAACTCAGTAACTTACAAAGTTTGAGTTTGGTAAAGTGAAGGCCAAGGAGACATTAGTATCCCAAGACTGTGGGGATGTTGCCTTCCTCAGATGGGGTGATCTCACCCCTCCAAAAGCCGAAGATTCGAAACCACGTACACATAGAGGCATGGCAATTAAATGTCCCTTATGATCCCATGCCTAAAATGCGCATAGTTTTTATTTTTTCTAAACAAAAACACAGTGTATCTACGTGCTATCTCCCATCATGGGTATCAATGGACGTGTTTTGGGGGTGCGACCCACACTGGGGGTTATTTACAAAAGGCAAATCCACTTTGCACTACAAGTGCAAACTAAAAGTGCAAAGTGCACTTGAAATTGCACTGAAAGTGCAGTCGCTATAGATCTGAGGGGTAGATCTGAAATGAGGGGAAGCTCCAATCACATGCAAGCTAAAATGCTGTTTTTTTATTTTCCTTGCATATCCCCCTCGGATCTACAGTGACTACACTTCCAAGTGCACTTGTAGTTTGCACTTTTAGTGCAAAGTGGATTTACATTTTGTAAATAACCCCCACTGTGCGTTTTGTTTTTTTTGAAAATTAGATATATGGAACTACACACATTTTAGGCATGGGATCATGGGAAGATAAGAATGTTAAGGCCCAATTTTGGGGGCATTACAATTCACATTAGTTAGGCCAGTGTTTTCCAACTCTCCTCCTCAAGATGAAAACCCAGGTCATGTTTTTGAGATTTCTTGAATTTGGCACAGGTCATGTTGTCATTTTCACTGTTAGTAATTTGCACAGTCATTTTTAGAGGAAAATCTAGAAAACAGGACCTGGTGGTGCACCGAGTGGAGTGTAGAAACACTGTCACTAAACTTTCACATTTAAAAGTCATAAAAACATGGTAATTATTAAAAGGGCAAACAGGAGCCAACAAGTGGAACAATAAACTTCAGACCAGGCAAAAGGAAATTAAAATTTGGCAAGCATGTCCACAAAATCTCTTATTCTTAGCTGTAAAACAGTGGCAGTCTGCTTGATTTGCTCCAGGTCCTTCAAACAATGCAACATATCTGCACTCATTCTGCCAATAGTACATCGTGGAAGATCATGACCTAGTAAGAAGAGTAAAAAGTACTAAGGGAACGATGGTCAAGTGGCTGAGGCACTACATAGTGAGTTATGGTCAAGTTACTAGTCAAATTCAGGAAATGCTTACCTACCCAGTCTATTGTTGCTTGCAACCTGCTCGCCCTTTAGACACCTACTAGGATGTGTAATGTACACACTGCAACTACTCTATAATTTTGGCCCTGGTGCCTGGGTCTCCCAAACTCGGGTACCTAGCAACACAGCCAGCTCCTTCCACCTCTTCCTTCTCCATGCTAATGTTAAGGTACTACATACTTTGGTAATGTGTGGACAGGGTGTTTGGTTTGCATATGTAAACACTCGAAGCAAGATTCCAAGAATAGTTGTTCAAACAAGAGGCTCACAAATACTTTCTTCCTCTTCTGGTTCGTGTTGGCCCTCACTGTGACTCGGGTCAGGGGATTTAACAACCACAATGTCTGTGCTGAGTCCAGGAGTCAGATCCCATGGCTCTAAAGAAACATCCTGGGTGAGCCAACCACACTCACTTTCCTCTAACAAGAAACAATACACCATTCATTAAGTCACCCCAAGTCACATCTGTTTATAGTATACATTTTGCTACATTAGTTGACCAACCTTGCACTTGGTCTGATGTCAATGTTTGCTCCTAACTAGTGGACTGCACCATGCTGCACTCTGGGTATTTTTACTATGAAAAATGCATAGAAAAGGGGAAGGTGATGGCATTTTCCAGAGGGCAAACACTTGACAAGTGCCAACATTGGATATATGATGACCATCCTAGCAGGTGTGACTCTTTGTGACTGGGAGCCCCGGGGCCTCTCCTCTACCCATTTCTATACTGGCAAGGCTGTATTAATGGGCACTGATGACCAGGCAGCAACCAGAAAGTGTTCTTTACTTCTTAAGCCCCATACACACTATCAGATTTTCTGCTGACTTTTTCCTTCAGATTTACCAAAACCATGTAGTAGAAGGGCCTGCCTGATTGCATACAAATTGAAATTCCTAAGGTTTGACCTCGTATTATATGGTTTTGGTAAATCTGAAGGAAAAACTCAGCAGAAAAACTGATAGTGTGTATGGGGCTTAAAGTTCTGCCCTAAGCCCATGGCCTTTGGCCCACCTAGAAACACCCCGGGGGTGGCTAAATGAGTGTTGTTTGAAGCTTGCACTTATGTTTTTGGGGGGAAGGCGGCCTTGTTGCCTCCCCTGTTGGGGCCTGAGTAAGGGCAGCCTCCCTTCATCCCTTGTGGTGGCTTGGCTGGAGCCTCCTTTTTTTGGTGCCTCCAGTTTGAAAGAAAAAAAAACAAGTTCCAAAAAAAAGGAATATCCAAAAACATAACCAAATAAGAATGTTCATATATGCTTCATATTTATATTTTATATTTTCAACTTTGGAATCCCAAGTCATACAAAGATTTAAGAAAAGATTATATAGAATTCTCTAGAGCTACTTGTTTAAAAAACATATACAGACAGCTAATTTACACATAAACATATAGTTTAGATACAAATATTATTTACTTTTTTTAATGATCTGATGTATGTACTTCATCTGGTCTTGTTCATTGTGTTTGAGAACAGACCATCGTTTTTGGATTTGATCGTTCCACCGAAAATTTACATGGCAAAACGGCGATGACCTTCTCCAAAATTAGGTCCTTTCGGCTGTTGAGCCTTTTGTAATTGCGCAGCTTACAGTCATAATCGTGTTTCTCTAGGATGCCCACCATCTCTCCCTTGCTCATTGGGGGTTGTTTTGTGCATCCTATGAGCTCCACCACCGCGGGGCTGGCTGTAATTCGGCGAATCTGCCATGTTGTCCCTCTCAAATGTTCCGCGGCATGTGGCACATGCAAACGAGAGATGGTCACGCCCCAGCATCATGACACACTGAGAGCGGAGTTTGACGCATGCACAGTGTATATAAAGCCAGAATGCACGGCCGATGGAACGGCCATAGCAATGATCTTGGAGTGGAAGACGAAGGATCGCCAAGGCAAGAAAGGAGGCAAAAAACAAAGGTACAATTGGAAATTGGGGCATAGGTAGGTAGTGGCCTATACTGCTTAGAATGAGGCCTATATTGGGACCAGCTTATAGGTTAAGCCAGACATTATGGTTAGTTTTGTTGTCTGTCTTGCATGCATCATATCATTTATTGTGACGTATAAATTTACTTCCCCTGAATTTCTACCCCAATTTATTGACCTGTTCCTGGCGCTTCCCTGTCTCTGGAAGGTCAAGAGTAGAGACTACTCCAATAAAATATTGAGGAAGGCAGCTTTGGAGAAAATGGTCGAGTACCTCAGGGCAGACATCAACTATGTAAAGCAAAAAATTGCTAACCTGAGCACTACATTTAAAAGGGAGCTGAACAAGGTCATGGAATCTGAGAGGTCAGGAACAGCAGCAGATGACCTATATGTCCCCAGGCTGGTATTACCACAGCCTGTGGTTTTTGACAGACCAGACAGAACCCAGGCCATCGCTGTTTATGCTCCCTTCCATGTCTGCTGAGGGCACAGCTCCTGAGTTCTGCACAGGTCCTGATGCACAGGATGAAGATGTGGAGGAGCCCAGCTTGACCCAGGTATAGCATTGTTGAACATATTTGTATCCAAAAATACAATGATGATAACTAGACGTTATTGGTAAAATATTTCTGCCTTAACAAAGTGGTTTCCATATCAATAGACAGTAGTGACCAAAAATTTGAACATGAATAAAAAATGCTGGGGTCAGAATGATAGTCCTAGTCCTATGTACCCCTACCCATTCACCTGGGGAAAAAAGTGTACATAAAAAAACACAACACAGGTTATTAAAGTACTTTATTAGACATCTCTGGGGGTCTTCTTCCATCTTCAAGGGGTCTTTTCGCTGGGCTCCTCCGCTATTTTTTGCTAGCTATTTTACTAGCGGAAGAGCCCGGCATTCTCCTTCGATGCTGCTGCCGTCCGTGGGTTTTCTTCCGACTTCGGGGGTCTTGTTCCACTCTTTGGTTCTTCTTGCTGGGCCTCCGCTTTCTTCTTCCAGCTCCTTAACTAGCGCTGGCCCGGTCTTGTCACTGTCGCCGCCTTCTTCTTCTTCTCTTCTTCTGCACCCCCCCATGTTGAGGGCACGCAGCCTGGTATGGCTCAGGATGGGGGGGCGCTCTCTCGTCCCCACCCCCTTTCCTGACCGGCCAGGCTGGGTGCTTGGATAAGGGTCTGCTATGGACTTTGGGGGGGCCCCCACGCAGTTTTTTTGGCGTAGGGGTTCCCCTTTAAATCCATACCAGGTGACAGGGCTAGCAAGGTGTCAATCTCGCCGATGGAGGCAGCAACAATTACCGTTAGTAATTTTACCGTTAGTACACTCCTTTTGACAGCCATTGCTGCTGTGTAATACAAAACAATTCCCAGCTGACATTTTGACAGACATTAATTGGCAGTAATAATGGCAAAGAGGAGGGAGAAGGAGCTGGGGGAGCTGAAGGTAGGGATACATTGTGTGCTTGTTGAAATTATTTTAGTACGTATCTCCTACTCAATGTAGTATAAACTCAGTGTAACCATAGCTATAGCAGTCTACACAGCCACTATGGGGCACAGGGGTGGAAAGGGCACCATTTAGGAGGATTGCTGAGGCAATGTGAATATAAAAAAATTGTGTGCATGTGAAGATAAAACATATCCATCACTGTATTGTCAAAGTGATACTTAGCACACATTGTTTAACCACTTGCCGCCCGCCCTATAGCAAATAGACGGCGGCAAAGTGGTTGCATAATCCTGACCGGACGTTATATGACGTGATCAGGACTATGAGCCGCTGCACGCCCCCGGGGGAGCGCATCACGGCGATCGTTGTTGCGGGGTGTCAGTCTGACACCCGGCAACTACGATCTCGGTAAAGAGTCTCAGACGGAGACTCTTTACCACGTGATCAGCCGTGTCCAATCACGGCTGATCACAGTGTAAATAGGAAAAGCCGGTGATCGGCTTTTCCTCACTCGCATCTGTCAGACGCGAGTAGAGGAGAGCCGATCGGCTGCTCCTCTGACAGGGGGGGTCTGTGCTGATCGATTATCAGCACAGCCCCCCCGAGGATGCCCACACTGGACCACCAGGGATGCCACCTAGACCACCAGGGATGCCAAGGACAAGGTATGCCACCCTAGACCACCAGGGATTCTAGTCAGTGCCACAATGGATGCCAATCAGTGCCCATAATGGATGCCAATCAGTGCCCACAATGGACATAACTGATTGGCATGCATTATTGATTGGCACTGATTGGCATCCATTAGTGCAATATATTATATGCTAAATGTTTTTCTTTCCACTTCACTCAGAGGTCTGGTCTGAAATTAAATTAACTAAAATAAGTGTAAAATACCGCAAAGGGAATTTTTAGGGAATTGAGTACTTCTGTTCTGAGGTAAATACTGCATGAGTTATTTTTATCTTCGTGAATTGACCCCAGTGTCTCCTTTACTCCTGTAGAAGCATTAGCTTATACGTAAGTACCACTGGCATAGGGAATGCCTAAAGTGACCTAGCCAGGTTCCAAGAAAAAACAGCCAAAGTTCCTGATAGGAAAAGAAGTAATATACATCCCTCTCTAGAACCTTGGGTTTCCTACTTTCCCCTCATTCCAGCACTGCAGCTTCAGCCAGGAATTTTCTGCATTTCAGACTGCTAGGAGTGATAGATTCACATGCTATCCCCCGCATGCCGTGGTTTAATTTTTCAACTATCTACATCACTTCTGAGTCCTGTAGTGATGTTGAATTTAGAGGAAGAAATTACAGTGTACAGTGGGAAACATGGTCTCCTGACACTCCTATTGGAAAAAAATGAGGTCATGGGGAAATTAGTATTATTTTGCAAGGTATTTTCAGCTGTCCTTTTTTTTTTAGAAGCCGACAGGGCTGCTGCAAAGCTTCTCTTTCCTATCAGCATGCATGTGCTGTTTTTCTCCCCTCCAGCCTCTACTGCTTACAGAACTCAAGAGGCCTATACCAAAGTAAAATTAATGTACTTACACTTTACGCAACTCTATATTCATGAATGCATCTTTTATAGAATTTATCTTAATCTTACAGTAAGGGACACAGGGCTGTTGACATAGACCATGGGTTTAATGCAGGCTACCCTCAGTTGATTGGACACTGGCAAAGAACCTTGCTAGGGCTGCCCCTAGTGCATGCTCCTATAACCCCACCCACTCTGTGAGACACCAGCTTTTTATCCAAGAAAAAGGGAGTTTCACAGAAAACAGACGAGGGTGCCGTGTTCTGTATTATACTCCAAATAGGAAATATACAGGTTAGTTTATATTCCCTTGATCCTAATTGTATAGTACAAACAATTAACAACAACATGTCAAACAGACCTGCCAACGGGCCTACAATTAAGTAAGAGTAAGAACCCAGAAAAAAATCAGATGACAGTTTGATGCCCTTTGCAGCCTGAATAGCCTCCTGGTAAACTCTGCAGAATGTTTAAACAGAGGGCAAGGTGGCGAGATTGTAAATCTGAGATAGAGATGCTTGATGCTGAAAGACCCAAGAGACACCAACTGATCTGGTGAAAAGAACGCTTATAGGAAAATGAGAGACCCTGTTGCCAAGGCTGTAAGCCCTGGAAAAAAAACTGTCTGACCCACTTTGTACACCCTGACATCTAAATTGTGCAGAAAAATATATTTGGCATGTTGTGGAACGGCAATAAAGACACCATTTTTGGGGAGAAAAAAAGGTCTTGGTCTTAAAGGGGTTGTAAAGGCAAACGTTTATTAAGGTGAAAAAACATCCGATAATACCGCCCCCCAGCCCCTCGTTTTACTTACCTGACCCCTCGAAAGTCCCTCGCCCCCGACATCCTCTTTGCCGCTCACACTGGCTGTTGATTGGCTAGAGTGAATGGATTGAAAGCAGCAAAGCCATTGGCTTGCACTGCTGTCAATCACATCCAATGATGCGGCGCATAGGGGGGTGGGGCCGAGTGATACCGCAAGTAGCTACCACCGTTCGCCGTATCATGGGAGTGTGCCTGCAAGCACTCCACACTATGCGAGGGAGCTTGCATGAAGTTGTGGAGTCCTTGCAGGAGGGAGCCGAGACAGCCACCGAGCGACCCCAGAAGAGCAGGTTCGGGGCCACTCTGTGCAAAATGAGCTGTTTGTTATTTAAAAAAAAATTGCCTTTAGTGATCCTTTAAGATCATCTTCTCCCTTTGCAATACAAGAAACCGCTACTTACAGGAAAGGGCTGCCAGTTCAGAAACACACCTAACATGTAATGGCCACTAGAATAAGAAACCTTACATGCAAGGTCCCCCAAAAGAATATCTCTAATTGGCTCAAAGGGGGGTCAAAAGCACCATGTTCAGATTACAAGGTTACACAGGTTATCAAACTGGGGAATTAATATGAGCAACTCTCTGAAGAAAAGTCTTGTTTAAAAATTGTGAAGCAAGAGACTTCTGGAAATGAATGGATAAGGCAATTCAATGAAAATTAACTTATGAAAAAAAAAGAATGGATGAGGTAGAAGCCTATCCCTTGAGGGTACTCAGAGCCAGACACTAGCCAAGACTAGACTGAACAAGGTGAAAATGTGAAAATATCCTCTGGGACTTGTTTGTCCTTTCATCAGGCAAAAATAAGATTTCTGTGCGGGACGGTAGCTTTCGCGAGAAGTAGATTTTCTTTCTGAGCAGTGTGAAGATGACAGAATCAGATATACGCCTATCCTTAAGGACCTGGGTTTCAACAGCCATGCTGGTAAAGCCAATGACTAAGCAGCATGGTGGAAGAGGGTCCTTGTTTCTGGCCTGTTTGGAAAAGGCTTGGTTGTCCACCAGGAGTCTGTGCACCACATCCTCCTGGGCCAATTCAATGCAATGAGAACTACTAAACCTATCTTGCACAGCAATCTAGAAAGAACCTTTACTGAAGGGAAGGCATAGATCAACTTGAATTGAGTTAGAGAAATCACCAGGACATCTACTGTAAAGAATAGAGGATCCTGGCTACAAATCTGTGCTGTTTGTTGTTGACTTTGGATGTCAGTGTCAAAAAATACACTAAGGTGCTGTCATTTTTTAAAAGGTGATTCTTTTTTTTAATGGGGGTTGCAGGTTGTATTACCCCCCCCCACACCAAAAGGTCACAGCGGGGGAGGGGGGGGGGGTTCAAGGGGTGGCAAGGGTATGTCGGGTAGTGGGAAAGATGAAAAGGAGAATCACTTAAAGGGACAAATCATACTATATGTAAGCTATGTCCTATGTGCTGATTGTATGTTTCTAATTTAGGTTAAGGTATAATTGCAAGCAGTGTGCCAATGAGCAAGGAAAAAAACGAAATGCTGAATATCATGCAGCATTAATAAGCCTTTTTTTGTGTCCCCACTGTACCATAATAGTATCATTTATTCTACCTGACAGTAGAAGCTTCGGTTGGGCTTTAAAGTCCATTTAAAACTACATTACCATCTCATGCCGCGTACACACGATCAAACAATCCGGTGTAAAAGACTTGAGCCTGCCGGACAATCCGCCCGTGTGTAAGTTCCGGCGGACTTTTTTTTACCCAAAAGTCCGGCGGACTAAGAAAGTAGTTTTGCACACCAATCTGTCCGCTGGACTCGCATTTCGGCAGACAGTACGGCCGTGTGCGTGCCAGTCCACTGTACTTTTGAAATGAATGGACTTTTCTTGCCCAGAGAAAAGTCCGCTCATTTGGAGCGCGTCTCCAGGTAGCCCGGGCCAGCGAAGGAGGCGTTGCTGGCCCCGTCACCTGGTATGGACTTAAAGGGGAATCCCTACGCCAAAAAAATGGCGTGGGGGTCCCCCCCAGGTCCATATCAGACCCTTATCCGAGCACTCTACCCGGCCGGCCAGGAAAGGGGGTGGGGACGAGCAAGCGTCCCCCCTCCTGAGATGTAAAAGGCCGCATGCCCTCAACATTGGGGGTGCCTTGGGGAAGGAGGGGGCCGCGCGGCCCCCCACCCCAAAGCACCTTGTCCCCAGAGGATGCTGAGACTGTGACATCATAATGGGCGGGGACATCATCCGGTGATGTCCCTATATAAGTTGCCGCATGCCGCGTGTCCTGTCATAGTGACCGGAGACAGCGACGAGGCAACATCTCCAGAAGAGAAGAAGAGAAGAACAGAAGACGGCGACAGCAGTGATAGAAGACTGGGCCACCGCTTGTAAAAGAGCTAAAAGAAGGCGCGGTGGCCCGGCAAGAAGAACCGAAGAGGGGGACAAGACCCCCAAAGAGGGGGATAAGACCCTCGAAGTCGGAAGAAGAGGGCGGTGGCGAAGAAGAAAGCCGGGCTCCTCTGCTAGTGAAAGAGCTAGCAAAAGAGCAGAAGATAGCGGAGGAGTCTGGCGAGAAGACTCCCGAAGACGGAAGAAGACCCCCGGAGCTGTGCAATAAACTATTTTAACCCTTGTGTGTTGTTGTTTTTTTGTACTTCTTTTCACAGGTGAATGGGTAGGGGTACCCCATACTCATTCACATAGGGTGGGGGGCCGGGATCCGGGGGCCCCCTTATTAAAGGGGGCTCACGGATTCCGATAAGCTCCCCGCCCGCAGACCCCGACAACCAACGGCCAGGGTTGTTGGGAAGAGGCCCTTGTCCTCATCAACATGCGGACAAAGTGCTTTGGGGTGGGGGGGCCGCCCGGCCCCTCCTTCCCCAAGGCACCCCCCATGTTGAGGGCACGTGGCCTGGTACGGCTCAGGAGGGGGGCGCTCGCTCGTCCCCACCCCCTTTCCTGGCCGGTTGGGTAGCATGCTCGGATAAGGGTCTGATATGGACCTGGGGGTGAACCCCACGCCGTTTTTTCAGCTTAGGGATTCCCCTTTAAGTCCACACCAGGTGACGGGGCCAGCAACGCCTCCTTCGCTGGTCCCGGCTACCTGGAGACGCGCTCAAAATGAGCGGACTTTCCTCCGCGTGTGTGGGCGAGTCCGTTCCTTTCAAAAGTATGGCGGATAGTCCGCCAGACTTAGTCTGCCGTACCTAGTCCACCGCAAAAGTACTGTGTGTGGGCAGGTAGCTCATTCGGACAGTCCGGCGGAAAGTCCGCCAGACTAAGTCCACCGGATAGTCTGATACGTGTGTACGCGTCATCAGACTATGAGGTTGGTTTGCTAAAGGCAAATAGACTGTGCACTTTGAAACGTGCAGTTACACTCTGAAAGAGCAGTTGCTCCAGAGCTTATTATATAATCAGAAGCTCTGCTGACTTCCATCATCCAATCATGTACAAACAAAAACAGCTGTTTTTTTTCCTTGCATGTAATTGGGTATTCTTTTCAAAGTGAAGAATTACCTCATTTACTAAGCTGGAGCAACTGCACTTTGCAAAGTGCACAGCTTATTTGCTTTTAGTAAATCAACCCCTATCTGTCTACATAATGGCAAAGCTGCTGTGCAATTGCAGCACAGAGTGAATAATTTTAAATGCGTTGTAACTTTGTTGCAGTCAATGGAAAAGTAAAATATCTACTGTCAAGATCAACACATAATAAAGTTCAGAATTTTGATAATTACATTGTGTAATACTTTATTTGCTATTTCAAGAAAACATTTAAATTGAATCAGGCTGTTTTTTCCTAGTGTATGACGAACAATGTAATCATAGCCTCTGAAGGAAAAAAAAACCCCTAGGGTATTGATCTTTATAGTAAACAATATCTGCACATGATCTACAGATATACCCTTGGGAAAATATCCCTGTAGGTCTGATAGGAGTTATCAATCAGCTTGAACATGGGGAATTGAAGATAACAATCTGTTGATTGGAATACTTTGTTTTATTTAAACACAGGTAAAAAAGTATAACTCTGTGGTTTTTATTTATTTTTATCTTTTTTGTATTTATAATAAGCAGCACCCATATTATATACTAATGCTGCGTACACTCGACCAGACTTTCTGGCAGAAAAGGTCCGACGGTCTTCCCAACGGACTTTCAACTGAGTTACGATGGACTTCCAAATGAACGGACTTGCCCACACATGAATGAACTAAAGTCTGTTCAAAAGTCTGTTAGTTTTGAACGTGATGACATACGGCGGGACTAGTAAAGGAAGTTCAATAGCCAGTAGCCAATAGCTGCCCTTGCGTCGTATTTGGTCCGTCGGACCAGCATACCGACGAGTGGTTTTCCCCGATAGGAATTGAGTCCATCAGACAAATTTGAAACATGTTCTATTTCTAGGTCCGTCTGATTTTTCTTTTAAAGAAAAACGATCAGACTATCCGACAACAATCGGATTTTCTGACGGAATGATTCCATCGAACCTAGTCTGCTGGAAAGTCCGGTTGTGTGTACACGGCATAAGATTCATCCAGGACTTTGCAAGTTACAAAGACATAGTCCAAAAATAAAAATAAAAAATCCATATACTCTAAATTTTGAAAGATAACGTTCAAATAATCAAAAACAAGTTATTCTAAAAGCCTGACCAATGGGGTGTGGTAAAGAAATAAAATGGCAAGAGGTAAGTACAATGGTAAAGATTATGAAGGGCAGCAGGTGCAGGCAAACGCAAGACATTTTGTTGTTCGGAATGTAGGAATGATCAGTCAGTTATAAAGATAATATTGAGGTTCCTTTCCTCTATTTCATTTTTCGTGCCTTTTTCTATATTTTTTTACATTTACATGCAAACAAGCTATAACTCTGCTAGTGGTTCTTGAACAGCAACAACTTAAAATGTACCATTGTTCTTTCTTATTGATTATGGAGAAATGTTTGTGTGCGATAATGCCAATATTTGAAAAATGACTCATCACTGGATGGGCAGAGCCTGATGGGGAACCAAGAGACTAGTTCCCAATATGGCCCGCTTTATGTTTAACAGCCAGCACATGGCAGTCAGTGACAGGTACATGAATTGGGTGCGAGCACTGTCACTTTCGATGTCATGACCTAACGGAATTCTAAAGGGTGCCTATGACACCCTTTATAAATTCCCCTGATTCTCTTTTACAAGCTCACACTGAGGTGAGAAATGTGTCAAGGTCCATCTCTAAAATGCATCAGTGTCCATTTCTAAAATGCACCAGCGTCCATCTCTAAAATGTGCAAGAGTCCATCTCTAAAATGCGCCAAATTCCATCTCTAAAATGCATCGGTATCCATCTCTAAATTCCGTCAGTGTCCATCTCTAAATTGCATCAGTGTCCATCTCTAAATTGTGTCAGTGTCCATCTCTAAAATGCATCAGTGTCCATCTCTAAAATGCGTCAGTTCCCTGATAAAACTCATCAACTACAATGATTATATCATATAAAATGATGTCTGCACCAGTTAGCACTTTCTAGGCATCCCATATATGTGAATCCCTTATGACATAGATCATGGGCACTGAATTAAAATTCACGGGGGGTTCTGGTCAGTAAAATTTTCTTCCAGAGGAGGTCCGAGTGTCATATTGGTGATGACTCAGATTCTTCATATCACAGCCTCCCGCGCAGGTCACAATTGTTTTCTATTGCCCTTGTAGATACCTGTGTTTTTCTAGGGCAGAAAATCATAGATCTCTGTACAAGTGTGAACAAGCCCTTACATCCGTACCCTCAGTCCCCCTTTCACTGCACATCCCTCCCTTTTATTTCACAGTCCCCCATACGAAACCAAACCATTAGAGACCCCCCAACCCATTACAGACCATCTCATCACAGCGTGTCCCTTTAACCTTTTCGCGCCCGCCCTATAGCCGAATGATGGGCGTAGAGCAGGCGCTTTTGTCTGGGAGGCCGTCCCTGGATGTCCTGTTGTTTACTTCCGCAATGCGCACCGCCGCGGGCGCGCATCGGGAAAGTTCTGTGTTTGCCGTGTCCCCCGGGGACAGGTAAACACAGATCGTTGTAAATGGCCAATCACAGCGGCCGTTTACAGCGCGATCGGCGTGTCCAATGGGAGATGATCTCATATGTAAACATATGAGATCATCTCTCAGCGCTGCTCTCCCTCCTCACACAGACAGAGTGTGAGAGGGGAGAGATGAACGGCTGCAGCGGCCGTAAGTGTTAAAAAAAAAAAAAGTAAAAAAAAGTGCCATCCTCCCCCAGTGCCATCCTCCCCCAGTGCCATCCCCCCCAGTGCCATCCACCCCAGTGCCATCCTGCCCCAGTGCCATCCACCCCAGTACCATCCACCCCAGTGCCATCCACCCCAGTGCTACCTGCCCCCAGTGCCACCTGTTAGTGCTATCTGTCCCCAGTGCCACATGTTGTCAGTGCCATTTGTCCCCAGTGCCATCTGTCATCAGTGCCACGTATAAGTGCCATCTGTCATCAGTGCCACGTGTCATCAGTGCCACATAGTGCCATCTGTCATCAGTGCCACATATTAGTGCCATCTGTCATCAGTGCCACGTATCAGTGCCATTTGTCATCAGTGCCACCTGTCAGTGTCACGTGCCATCTGTTGTCAGTGTCACGTGTCATCAATGCCACTTATCTGTGCCATCTGTCATCAGTGTCACGTGTCATTGGTGCCACGTATTAGTGCCACCTGTCATCGGTGGCACGTATTAGTGCCACGTATTAGTGCCATCTGTCATCAGTGACACGTATTAGTGCCACATGTCTTCAGTGCCACATATTAGTGCCACGTGACATCAGTGCCACGTATAAGTGCCATCTGTCATCAGTGCGACGTATTAGTGCCAACTGTCATCAGTGCCACGTGTCATCAGTGCTACGTATAAGTGTCATCATTGCCACGTATCAGTGCCATCTGTCATCAGTGTCACGTGTCATTGTCCTGATGCTCCAGGGCCTTCAAAAGTGTAATAAGTAGTCAACAAGTTAGATGTGTAATTTATGCTCCTAGAACATGTGATGGCGCTCCCTGCATGTTGGGCCTCTCTATGTGGCCAGGCTGTGAAAAAGTCCCACACATGTGGTATTGTAATACTCAGGAGGAGTAGCAGAATTTTTTTGGGGGTGTCATTTGTGGTATACACATGCCATGTGAGAGAAATAACCTATTACAATGACAATTTTGTGGAAAAAATAAAAAAAATGAAAAATCTTAATTTTGCAAAGAATTGTGGGAAAAAAATGACAACATCAAAAAGCTCACCATGCATCTTACTAAATACCTTGGAATGTCTACTTTGCAAAAAGGGGTAATTTGGGGGGTATTTGTACTTTCCTGGCTTGTTCGGGTCACAAGAAGCGAGATAGGCCACCAGTACATCAGATGTGATCAATTTTGTGCGATTCGCACCACAGCTTGTAGACTCTCTAACTTTCACAAAGACCAAATAATATCCACTAATTTGGGTTATTTTTTACCAAAGATATGTAGCAGTATAAATTGTGGCCAAAATTTATGAAGAAAAATGAATAATTTGCATAATTCTGTCACAGAAACAAAGAAATATGCTTTTTTTCAAAATTTTCGGTCTTTTTTCATTTATAGAGCAAAAAATAAAAACCCCAGAGGTGATCAAATACCACCAAAAGAAAGCTCTATTTGTGGGAAAAAAAGGACAAAAAATTCATTTGGGTACAGTGTTGCATGACTGAGTAATTGTCATTCAAAGTGTGAGAGCACCGAAAGCTGAAAATTGATCTGGGCAGGAAGGGTGTTTAAGTGCCCAGTAAGCAAGTGGTTAAAGACCCCCTCCATCACAGACCCCCTATCACAGACACCTCCATCACAAGTCCCTCCCACCCCATTACAGACCCTTGCACCCCCATCACAGACCCCCCCACAAACACAGACCCCCCCTCCATCACATATCCCCCAATCACAGATCCTCTCTACCACAGACCCCTCTCCACCACAGGCCCCCCTCCAGCACAGACCCATCACAGACCCCCCTCCGTCACAGATCCATCTATTACAGATCCCCCCATGACAGACCCCACTCCATCACAGATCCCCCTATCACAGACCCCACTCCATCACAGATCCCCCTACATCACAGATCCCCCCATTACAGACCCCACTCCGTCACAGACTCCCTCATTACAGACCCAACTCCATCACATACCCCACTCCATTACAGACCCCACTCCATCACAGACCACCCCATTACAGACCCCACTCCATCACAGACCCCCCATTACAGACCCGACTTCATCACAGACCCGCTCCATCACAGACCCCCCACCATTACAGACTCCCTCCATCACAGTCCTCCCTTGATATTACAGAGTCCGACTGTCCCTTTCATCCCCCTCTCCACACTGCCCTACCTTATTCACACAAGCCAGGAAGCACGCATGGCAGGTCCAGAGAAAGGGCGGGAATTTTCAAGTTAAAGGTGGGTGATCGGTTGTTGGGACCGCCCCACTGTCTAGCAACCAATCACCTGCTTTGTAACTTGAAAAGTCCCGCCCTTTGTCCAGACCTCCAGCACTTCCAGGTTTGTGTGAATAAGGTAGGGCAGTGTGGGGAGGGGGAGGAAGGAGGAGTGATGTGATGATGAAAGAGAGAAACCTACTGCCCATCCCATGTAATCAACCATGTTTGCGGCAGCGGTGGGCAGACGAGCCTGCAGAGGGGAGAGAACACTCAGGCATCTATTTGGCGAGGCTGCGGGCCAGATAGGGCTGCTATTGGGTCCGGATTGGGCCCGCAGTCTGCCAATTAGTGATGCCTGACATAAATGATACAACTTGAAGTGTACCATATAAACTAAATATTTTACATAAAGGGGTACAATCAAAACATATAGTATTGGGAAGAAATTTTGAGATTCTCAGAAAAAACACCAATCAACTGTTAAATTCAGAACAAACATTTTTGAAAATCCTGTGTTCCAAATGAAACCTCAAGTGTTATAATCAAGACGTGATATAAATCATGTGTGTGCTTCACAAAGTAAAACACAAAAATACACCAAAAGTCCTGTGTTCCAAATAAAGAACCTAAGCAATGAAATCCAAACATATAATATGAATCCTGTGTGCCCCTCAGTAAGTGAAATATAAAAAGTGTATATAAACAATTATAAAAAAAATCCTCAGTGCCCTGATTTTTCAAATCCACCAAAGATATTTTGAATACATCAGAGAAATTTAAAAGTAGAGAGAGTCCATTATATATATATATATATATATATATATATATATATATATATATATATATATATATATATATATATATCTTCATGATGTGAATCTCATCACCAAAATGAATGAAGTGAACGCTTACTGCAGCTGTATGCGCCAAAGTATAATCACTATTGTGATCTCAATAGCCAGACAACTCCACCCACATAGTTGCAAAGTTGATTTGCTCTGCCTGAGAATCCACTGGCATCCATCCACTTTAGTCACTGAAGGAAGTTACTTGTTTTTTTTTTCTCCATGCCCCTAATGCATAATGCTCCATCACATAGACATAAAGGGATAGGGAATGCACAGCGTCTTAATGTAGCATTTAGTGATCAAATATACAAAGTAAAAGCATAATAAAGCCGGTATATTTCCACTCACATGTATGTCGCTGTCTAGCTTATGGGCGGAGCTTGTTGCACTGACTGACATAGGCTGCTGTCTTTGGAGCTAGACAGTGGCAAATTTACTTTGTATATTTGATTTTGTATTATTATTATTTAACGCCAACAGTTTATGCTGAGCTTTACAATATAAAAGGGAGAAGCTCTGTTCACATCTGTTGCCCAAAAGAAGTTCTTGTACTTATGGCATGATTTTGCCGCAATCAAGGTGCCATTGGAAGTGACGGGGATCACACGGCGTCCTGCTATTTGGAATCGCGGGCAGAATCATGGTGAATCCGCCCAAGATTTGGATCGCTGAGACGTGACTGGAACCAGACAATACAATTACAATACAATAAAGGGTTAAGAGGGCCCCGCTCAGAGCTTACAATATAATAGGGTGGAGCAAGTGATACAAAAGGTAGTAACTGTGGGGAATGAGCTGATAGAAGTGTTAAAAGATTTGTTAGAGGCATGACAGGCTTCCCTAAAGAGATGAGTTTTCAGGGATTGCCTTAAGGTATCCAGAGTTGGAGATAGCCAGACAGATTAAGGTAGAGAATTCCAAAGGATGGGAGAGGCTCTGGAGAAATGCTGGAGATGAGCATGGGAGGGGGACACAAGGGAGCTTGAGAGCAGGAGATCTTGGAAGCAGCGGAGAGGATGGTTTAGGTGATATTTGGAGAGAAGATAGGTGATGTAGCTGGGGGCACAGTTGTGAATGGCTTTGTATACTGTAGTTAGTATTTTGAATTTAATTTGCTGCGCGATCGGAAGCCAGTGTAGGGATTGGCAGAGATGTGTGGTAGACACTCAGCATTCATGATAAACTGAAGAAGGGATGGCCTATGGAGAGGTAAGCCTATGAGGAGAGAATTTAAATAGTCAAGTATTACTTTGTGAAGCACACATGGGATTCATATTATATATTGTATTTGGACTGCAACACTTGGGTGCTTCATTTGGAATACAGGACTTCTGATGTATTTTTGTGTATTACTTTTTTTTTTTGAAGCACACAGGATTTATATCACGTCTTGATTGTAACACTTGATGTTTCATTTGGAACACAGGACTTTCATAATGTTTGTTCTGAATATTGTAACACTCAGTGTTGTTTCTGAGAAGCTCAGGATTTTTTCTCAATACTATATATGCTTTGATTGTACCACTTCAAGTAAAATATTCAGTTTATATGGTAAATTCTAAAATTGTGTAAGGAATATTTCTAAAGCAGTGAATTTGACATTTACCAAACATTCACTGCAGGTGAATCACAATAATTTACATATAGCAAATTAAGTGACTATTCTTAAGTTATATATAGAGATGAAACAAATCCTCCCACATAAGTTGTACCTGTTTATCTAAAGCAATTTTTTTCTATTCTACAGCTTCCTAAAGCACACATTTTAGACAGCATTTATGAGCTTCCAGAGGCAGGGGGCAGGGAGAGGTAGGATGTTGAGACAACAGGGCAACAACCCCAGTCTCAGATGCATCAACCTCATGAACGAACGGTACCATAGGACCAGGATGTACCAATACAGGAGCAGAAGCAAAGGAAGCCTTCAGACTCTCAAAGGCATTATTAGAATCTGGAGACCAATTCTATGGGGTACCGTCCTTTCTGGTCATATCAGTCAGGGGTTTGACCAGAGATGAAAAGTTACGAATAAACTTCCGATAATAATTGGCAAAGCCAAGAAAACGCTGCAGTGGGCATAAACCCATGGGCCACTGTATTACTGCCGAAAGTATCTCTGGGTCCATCAAAAAATCAGCAGTGGAAATTACATAACCCATGAATTTAACCTGTTCACAGTGAAACCTGCACTTCTCCAATTTGCAATACAGGTTATTATCTCTCAATCTCTGCAGCACACGGCAGACATCCGTGTGATGGCTCTCTAGGGACTTGGAAAATATGAGAATATTGTTGAGATAAACCACCACACATAGCTGCAACAAATCTTGGAGGACATTGTTGATAAATTCCTGGAAAACTGCCAGAGCGTTGCAAAGACCAAACGGTATTACTAGGTATTCATAATGACCAGTTCTGATATTAAAACGCAGTTTTCCATTCGTCACCCTCTTTGATCCTCACGAGATTGTATGCCCCTTGCAAATCAAGCTTCGTAAAAACCGTTGCTCCTTTGAGGCGGTCAAATAATCGAATCAAAGGAATCGGATATGCGTTCTTAATCATGAAGTGATTGAGACCCCTATAATCAATACAATGTCTCAATTCACCATTCTTCTTTTCACAAAGAAGAAACCAGCACCAGCAGGAGACAAGGATTTATGAATGAATCCTCGAGAAAGTACGTCGGTCAAATACTTCTCCATGGATTTGTCCTCCGAGACAGACAAATGGTAGACCTGACCACGAGGGGGTATAGCACCAGATTAAAGGTCAATTGCGCAATCATACGACCGGTGCGGAGTCAAACTACCAGCTTGACCTTTGTCAAAGACATCACAAAATTTGTGATACTGCTCTGGCATTTATGAACAGACCTGCAGCCTCAGAGTCGATTAGAGCCTGTATCTCGATGGATGACTCAGACCAAGAAAGGGTAACCGGAACCAGGGGCTTATCCTTCTGGAAAACTGGGGACATAACGCCACCTAAGGTCTGTCCCCTACGGGACCTCAGGTGCAAGCGTTTCCTGGACGGTTAGGACAAGACTTCAAAAAGTGACCTGTCTGGAAACAATATAGGCACAATCTCTCCGTCCTCCTAAAGGCCCTCTCATCCACAGAGAGACGTGTGAAGCCCAAATGCATGGGTTCTACCTCACTGGCAGACTCGGTATCAGGAGGTATGGAAGGTGAGGGAGACTACAAAGCTTGGATCAAAACATACAGGAGGCTTCCGCAAGCTTCCGGAGTTCATTAGAATGGCAAACGTGATCAACTTCTCCAGCTCATTGAGTATGTCTCGGGCTGCTATCTCATCTTTGATGTTATCCAAGACACCATGAGAAAAAGCAGCCATGAGGGTCTCATTGTTCCAAGCAACCTCTTCTGCCAAAGTACGTAAGTCAATAGCGTAATCGGCAACCGTTCTCGTACCCTGTTTGATGGACATGAGGCTTTTGGCAGCAAAAGTAGAGTTTTCAGGAACGTCAAATACCCTTTTAAAGGAAGCCACAAACTCTGGGTAACTCAGGACGACAGGTTTTTGCATCTCCCATAGAGGGTTTGCCCAGGTCAAGGCTCTCTCAGAAAGCAAAGATATCATAAAGCCTATTTTGCTTCTGTCTGTGGGAAACGCCTGGGGCAGTATCTCAAAGTATATCTCAGGGGGCATGAACCGATGTCTTGGTGAGAGGACATGTGCAACCCAGCTCCCGCTGCAGCTCCAGAAAAGATCCTATGTGAAGCAGAAGTAGTGACACTGGAAACGGCTCACATCCATGGCGATCCAGCCTCTACAGCCCAAGGGAAGCTGACCATTATTGGGGGAAATACTGAGGTAGGAGAGATGCCAGTGCTCCCATTGGCGTCTCCGTCAGCATCCCCAGCGCATTGAGCACTGAGTGTGGATGTCCAGTGCATTCCAGCCAGCAGCTGAGAGGAGGAGAACTCACATAGGCTGGGCAGCGGCGGTTCCCCAAGACTGAGCAGAGAGAGGAGAGGAGAGAGACTCAGAGGCTAAAAGTGAGTAAGACCCTGCTTAAGCAAGGATAATATGTGCAGCCGTGTGCTGCAGAGATTGAGAGATAATAACCTGTTTTAATAATGTATTATTATCAGAGGGTGAATTTACCTGCCCTGTGTCAGCTTCTGGTGGATATCAGGATCCCTGCAGCTGAAAAGATATCCCTGGGACTGGTGTGAGCATATTGCTGGGTGCTATCTTCACTTCCCTTTTTATTTCTACTGAGGAGCAGGTGTCTTTTTGCCCTAAGTAGGGGAGGCTGGAGAAGGAGGTACTGAGCTATCACAATGAAGCAGCAGCTGTTTTGGAGACGGACCCTACAGAAGAAAAACCTGCAGGAGAGACGATCCCAGATATCTCAGAGTCTCCACCTAGGGCTGGAGCTCCAACAGATGGGGAACCGTCACTGAAAGGGGTTCTGCAAGCAATAAACTCATGTAAGTTTTCTTTATGTGAACTGTCTGACAAGCTTAAAACTATCAGGGAAGAGCTGTCCTTTCTAAGACATGACTTACAAAAAGTATGTGGACAAGTAAATGGACAACTGCCCTTGAGGGGGGAGTAAGTCTAGTGGAAGATGACTTATAGTTTCATAGTTTCATAGTTAGTAAGGTTGAATAAAGACACCAGTCCATCCAGTTCAACCTGAGTGAGTGTCTACCCCTATCCCTGTACATTACATACTCACATTGGTTCCTACCCTCAAGGAGCCCACAATCCAAAGTCCCCATTCATTTACTAGGGCCAATTTTGGACAAAGGCCAATTAACCTACCTGCATGTCTTTGGAGTGTGGGAGGAAACTGGAGTACCCAGAGGAAACCCACGCAGGCACAGGGAGAACATGCAAACTCCAAGCAGGTAGTGTCGTGGTTGGGATTTGAACCAGTGACCCTTTTTACTGCTAGGTGAGAGTGCTAACCACTACATCACTGTGCCGCCCAACTTGAACCCCCTAAAGCGGGAGATAAGAACTGTAAGAGAACAAATGTCTAATTATGAGATAAATTTGGATGACATAGAAAATAGAATGCACAGAAAAAAATGTAAGGATTGTGGAGCTCCCTGAACTAAGTGAGGGTCCGGACGCTATAGTATTCTTGGAAAAGTGGTTTAAGGAATTTTTTGGAGAATACACTTTTTCCCCTTTTTTTTGTAATGGACAGAGCTCACAGATTGCCCTACAGATCTCCTCCACCAGGAGGTTACCCAAAAAACTCTAATCCTCTATAACGGTGTTAGGGTTTCCATTCACCCAGATTTTTCGCCATAACTGCAAAAACGTAAACTACAGCAATTGAAAGTAACTTACACCATGTTATATCCAGCAAGATTGCGGATAAACGTCTTGGGAGTAATTCTTTTTTTTTACACCCTGGAAGGAGTGGCGGGTGGCTGCAACCCATACGGGAAAATTATAGACGAACCAGAAATCAATGTCATGAATATAGTAACCAGAGGCATAATAGGCAGTATACTTGATTTAATGACACTACAGATCACAAATTTGGAATAAATAAAATAAGGAACTGGGGTGGGGGGTCATATTTAAGTTAAAGGGTGCAATGTGTACACAGCTACCTCTCACTGAGAGGGTGGGGGAAAGTTTATTTCTTATTGTTTTTCTTTTAAACGTTTTTTTTTGGGGGGGGGGGGATTGCGCACTAGGGCAGCAATATTTATCACTATGAACACATGGAATGGTCACTTTAGAAGTCCCAATATAAACCCAGAGAGGCAAAGAGTGAGGTAGGAGTGAGTTATGAATGGTATAATTGGTATGAGAGGTTTTTGAGGGGCTGTATGAAAAAATGCACCTTCTATATGAAATATTTTGTTACAAAAATAGCACAGAAGAAGCACAAAATTGCATAATAAGGAAAGATTACACAAATGTCTATAGAATTAGTTCTGGGAATATTGAATTATAAGTAATTTGGCAAATTACATGGTTAAATGGTTAATATTATGCAGCCAAAAAAGTTAACTATATGCTCTTGGAATGCATGGGGATTGGGAGACCCAGTGAAAAAAACTGCAGTCTTCTACAACAAAAATAAATGGGGCGGGCTTGCTCTGCTTGCAGGAGACACACTTCACCAAAGTCTCTGTACCCAAACTGGGATGTGGATGCTTTCGAACCCAGTATTATTCTGTTCACACCTCCTATTCTATTTTATTACACTATATGATAGACAATAGAATATGTGTATTGGCCAATTTATACATTCCCCCACCTTTTAAAACTGAAATTCTGTATATGCTAATGGAGTTTGTTCAGGACAAGCCTGGTGTACTGTGTCGGTTATTGTAATGAGAGAGTTTAACACTGTCATGGATTGAAAAGTTGATGGGCTCCCCTCGGGGATCCAGACAGGCACCATAGTTGATGGAAAAGGAAAGAGGGTGTACATGCCAGCAGACCCGGCATGTAAAGAGGTTACCACTGGCAACAATAAATAGTTCAAAATCTTTTTAATGATAAAAAAGCAATAGTATTTTATTAATTCAAAAATTAATTAATTCTAATGTAAACTAACAATTAAAGCTAAGTGCACTTCATGAAAATTACCCACATAAAATCCAATTTCACTGACAAAAGACTCACAGGACATACATAACACACATACACAAATACACAACATACATCGCAGGTCCAGACCAGTTGCTGTAAGCCACCGTAACCATCATTAATCGAATAAAATTGGTTTTAATTAGAGCTATTAAATATCATACGAGCAATGGTTCTATAAGTCAAATTAACCACTAGATGGTTAAACAGTAGTTTAGAGCAGACAAGGGAAGGGGGTTGGAGAGCAGAATTTAGGTAGATTATTTAAATAGCAGCTTTAATAGTCTCTGATGTTTTAACTTAATAGTTACTAATGAAAGTACCAAGTCAATACTAAATATCCGCAGCAGCTTGCTGTGAAATACTGTTCCAGCTATGCTCCGATCACTAGTTCTTATGAACTCCTTATCAGTCAGCCTTATTTATAAAAATCACTGTAATCTCTTCATTAGCGGCAGCTGATAAAGATACATCTTTATTGATATTGATCATTTACCACAGATCAAATTGCAACAGATTTTTCCCAGTGGTTATAAGTCTATCAAATCCTGAGATTAGATCCAGACATTCTTGGCAAGTATCTTTAAAGCAGGTAACATGAAAAGTCTTTTCATACCTTACCGCCGCCATATGGATATCAGCGCCTGGATGATCAAAGCAGTCTATCAATGTTTCAGCGGTATCCTGGTTCTGCTGCTTTATTGCCTGATGACCCTGTCTCAAGCAGTGGGCCCAGCGGAAGACAAATGTCTGTAGTGAATGTTTCAATATTCAGCAGATACTGCCAGTGAAAGCTGAATCACCCGCCGCTACATAATAGCGAGTTCAAAGGGAACATAGCTGTAAACACGATCAGTGTCCTCTCTCTCCATCAGCCCAATGACTGGCCTGCGTCAAAGTCTGATGTCAATGCGTTTCGCTGGTTCTATTGGCGTAGCTTCTTCTCGGACAATGGTTGGCACACTGTCACACATCCTTTTATTATCCGTATGTTGTAATTGGTGACCAATAAGAATTTAATCATTACATCTTTTATCCTGTTTTCAAAGTAACTCGTCTGGCAGGCTATCCTGTTAAATACAACCCTAGCTTATCTTTAATTCGGATATATTTAGATTGATAACGCTAAATGGTAACTGAGCAGGACTTAGCGGATAAGGCATAACAACACATGACATGACTAACACACATAAAAGACACCCCTATTACACCAACAACAAGCACCTTCTAACATCAAAACAAAACAAATCAACATTTAACCCATTTTAAAATACAGGAGAGGGTATTGTAACAATAGTGGATTTTTACATGTATAATAATTGTAATAGGTCAGTTTAGCACTCACACTATAGATCCGTGGTGGCGAACCTTGGCACCCCAGATGTTTTGGAACTACATTTCCCATGATGCTCCACTACACTTCAGAGTGCCAGAGCATCATGGTAAATGTAGTTTCAAAACATCTGGGGTGCCAAAGTTCGCCATCACTGCTATAGATCATCAGAGGGGCTTAGAAGTAAAACTCATTTAGATAGTATGCATTAACTTCATAAGCTCCCCCTACTCAAGAATACCTACACCTTTCAAAGGTAATATATGTACATAGACCGATATTTACATATACTAGCTAAACTCCAGTTATGCATTAAGAAAGAACCTGCAAATTGAGTTCCATGTTCAGTCCCATAGGGGCAAGTGACTTCAATCTATATACCCACCATTTCTCCTTCTGTAGTAGGATATGATCGAAGTTGCCCCTCCTGCTGGGCAATTTTAGGGCATAAATGCCCTTAACTGTCATACCATTTGGGTTACCAACATGGCATAACGCAAAATGTTTCGCCAATGGCTTCTCTGGTGGTTTAGCCTTATCATTAATCTCACGCAGGTGTTCGCCTATCCTTACCCTCAATGGTCTTTTGGTCTTACCAATATATATTTTGGGGCAAGGGCAAGTGATAAGGTAGATCACCCGTGAGGTGGCACAAATAATTAGATCCCAGATTTCAAATGACTCTGCCCAAAGCATCCATAAAATTAGATGTTCTATGGACATAAGGGCAAATTTGACATTTGGCGCAGGGAAACATACCCTTCGTTCGTGGATACACCGACAGCCGCGTCCAGTCACGCTCTTTCACGAATTCATAGCGAATCAACGTATCACCCAGACTTCTGGCTCGTCGGGCCACAAGTTCTGAGAATCTCCCACTATTTTTAACAGGTCAGACGAGTTAGTCAGGATGCCCTAGTGTTTTTCAAGAATTGATCGGACCTTATCCCACTGTGACCCAAAGGTTGTTATTATTCTTACTGGTTCATCTAATTTTTGTGGGAATGCGTCTGCTACTGGTGGACCCTCTAATAAACTTGACCGTTTTCTCAATGCTGCCTTTTTTTAGCTTTTTTAATTTGTCTGTGGGAATACCCACGTTCTCGAAATCTTATGTACAGCTCCTTGCTTTCACGTTTATAGTCATCAGCATCCGTACAATTCCGCTTAATTTGTAGAAACTGGCCCACGGGTATTCTATTTTTGAGCCAGTGTAGATGATGGCTAGTCGCATGCAGGAAAGTGTTCGCTGCAGTATCTTTGCGGAATGTACGGGTGCTGAGTAGACCATTTTTAAGGGAGATACGGAGGTCTAGAAAAGACAACATCTTCTGATCAAAAGCATACGTCAACCGTATATTATGCTGATTCAGCTCATTCATAAATCGATGCCAGCCATCTGGAGTACCCCTCCAAATCATTAGTACATCGTCAATGTACCCCAACCACACCATAGTTGATGGCCGACTGTCTCAATTTCTGGGGGAAGCCCGGCAGTATTCATGCTTCTCCAGAACATTCTCCACATTCTTTAGAATTGATTTGGTATTGGGGAATAAGGAGGGACTACATGTGATAAAGAATGTAAGTTATATGTCTCTACGACCATTCCCCGATGATATTGTCTGTAGAACTAAGGGAGAGTTGTCACCCCGGGGAATGGAAAATCAGGCTCTTCTGGATGAAATTGATGGGTGAGCCGGATGAGGTATTAAAGAGGAGGGCCGTTTAAAAAAATAAATAAATTAAAAGTCAGCAGCTGCAAACACTGCAGCTGCTGACTTAATAAGCACACTTACCTGTCCAGGGCGCCCGCGATGTCAGCCGCCCGAGGCCGACCCGTTCCTCGGCTCTCGGGTCCCGGCGCCACCATTCCTTCTAAGTGAAACAGGCAGTGGAGCCTTACGGCTTCACTGCCCGTTTCCTACTGCGCATGCGCGAGTCGCGCAGCGCTTTGTGAATGGGACGCGCTGTGTTCTGGAACACACAGTTCCCAGAACACAGCGCGACCCATTACCCAGAAGACAACGCGATGAGGAGAGAAGAAAGAAGATCTCCGTGGAGGAGGAGGAAGAAGATTAGGATTATGTGCCTAGCAACAGGCATTTCTGGTAAGTAAAAAAAAAATTTTTTAGATTTTTTTGTCATTTTTAATATTTTCTTTTTCAGGGTGGCCCTCCACTTTAACAGCTTTAAGAGAATTTGTTGATTTAAATAGAGGCACCGCCTTGTTGGGGGTGGTATGGGACACTTTAAAGGCTTTCCTCTAGGGCATAATGATTGCTAGCCCATTTGGTTAAGACAAACTCGCCTCAATCAGTGGTCCCCACGATCAGGATAGAGGAGGGCAGGATCTCCTCATGCAGGAAGAAATGGGGGAGGAATTGAACTCTTTTTTTAGGGGTTTGGAGATCCCGACTCTCTTTGAAACTGACAGGGAGGAACTGGACTCACCTATAATCCTAGAGGAACTACAGCGGTTCACAATGGTGATGTCAGGTCAGAAATCACCAGGACCAGATGGCCTTCCGGCAGAGACCAACAAATGCTATGGGAAGGTACAGCTCCCTGAGCTGTTGGGGGTCTTAAACTGGTTGGCAGTGGAGGGAGAGCTTCCCTCATCTATGATGGATTCTACCATAGTAGTGATACATAAAGAAGGTAAAGACCCACTCAATACATCTTCATATAGACCCATTTCTTTGTTGAGTACAGATATAAAAATTTTGGCCAAAGTTTTAGCCACAAGGTTAAATAAAAATTTTCAGAAACGTATTCACCCTGACCAGTCGGGATTCATACCGGGAAGATCTACTAGCACAAATATAAGACGTGTATATTTGAATCTACAGGTCCCAACAGATGGGGAGCGTTCCAGGGCCATTCTGTCACTAGATGCCACCAAGGTCTTCGATAGCCTTGAATGGCAATATCTGTGTCGGGTCTTGGCGGGATTTCAGTTAGTTTCGACTTTTATCACCTGGATAAAAATGCTATACAAAATGCCAGAAGCAAAAGTGAGAGTGAATAAAGAATACTCCGATAAATTTTAATTGTTGAGGGGGACAAGGCATCTCGTAATCAAACCCCTGGCAATAGCTATTAGGGCTTCCCCTGAGGTGAAAGGATTTAGAAGGGGAGTAGCGGAAGAAAAAGTTGCATTATACGCAGATGATCTTTTATTGTTTTTAGGAGACACTCAGACCTCCCTGTTGAAGGTAATGGAAATTTCGCCAATTTTCTGGACTCACCATAAACTGGGAAAAATCTGCATTGCTACCTGTAGACCCCCTAAAAAGTACCTTGGCTGATGAAATCACCAAAATTGAAATAGTGGACAAAATGAAATTTTTTGGGAATAAATATTACAAGGGACTCCAAACAATACATTATAAATGACAAGGGGTGTATGTAGGGAGGGAAATGCTGCTACAAAATACCCCACATAGATCAATGGGGAAAGCCATGTAGGCAGGCTCCTTCCCTTCTAGGTTCCCCACATTAAACTTAATGGTAAGAGTCTGGGATACAGTGAAGACATTGTTGGGGTATAGGGGATTCACAGAGTATGCCCCCCTCTGGGAGAACAGAATGGTTGTTTGTTTTTTATGATACTAAATGAAGTAAAAAAAAAAAAAGTATATCTCAACCTGGTTGAGCAACCCCCTGCATTGAACTGGATCAACCACAAATCTCTGGGGAAGCGGAGCGGAACCAGACATACCTCTTATAGAGGTAATACTTGAGGTGGGTGCCTGCACAGAGACTGGAACAGCAGCAGGGACGACACACAACTCCGGTACAACACAGGTTGTACCGGAGCAGCCACAGTGGGAGATTCCAGATGAGCAGTGTGATTCAGAGCATCTGTAACGCTATGGCAAACTGATCAATGCTGCGATCCTGCTAATCCAATCTGGAAAAAATATTACCAACAACTGGATTGCCTGCAACTTCTGAATTCATTGCCTTTGCCTACTGCCAGGAACCATGAATCAGACTGAGACAGAAGTGCAGTAAAAATCACACTATTTAATAAAATGGTAAAATGGTATAAACAGAGCAAATTCAGTTAAACAGAGTTCGGTAACAAGGACGGGTAGTCAGAACAAGCCAGAGAAACAGGAGTCCAGAGATCAGTGTAGTCGGGTGCAGCAAACAGGATCAGAAACAAAAAGGAAAGTCAGTCAAGCAAAAGTCTATCACAGGAAAACACAGCAGAAAGTGTCCGGATATGTTGACCAAGGCAAAGGCACAGACGATCTGATCCCGGGAGTTTATATAACCAGCAGCTCTAGCTGATGAGCAGGAAATGAAAACCAGGTGAGTCATTGTGGAATAAAGAGTCTTTGACAATTAACCAACAGCTGAGCACAGAGCTCTAAGAAGGAAGTGCTGAGCCCAGCCCTGACATCATATGATACAGACAGGGTCAATCACAGTCCATCTTGCCAGTATCACTCAAAAAAAAATTGTTTATTATATTAAAATAATACTCACAAGCATAGATATTTAAAAACGCATAAGCGATGACACCCACTGATCGGCGGCATCCCCACGCATGCCTAGGGTTGCCACCTCATCCCTTTAAACCCAAACACATATGAATTACACAGGTTCTGAGGCTAATCTAATGCAGATAAGGCACCAAGTGAGTTTAATTACCACCTTAATCAGCCACGGGTGTAAAGGGATGAGGTGGCAACCCTATGCACGCTGACGATCGGCAGATGTCATCGCTTGGACATTTTTAAATATCTATGCTTGTGAGTATTATTTTAATATAATACATAAGGTTTAAACAAACTACACACTCTGGACGGTCTGAGGAGACCTGTATTGCACAGTGAATGCTCTGTTCGGTCTAATGAGGCCTATAATACACACAATGCTCTTCACGGTGGTCTGAGGAGGCCTGTAATGTGCAGTGCTCTGGTCTGTCTGAGGAGGCCTGTAATGGACACAATGTTCTGGATGGTCTGAGAAGGAGGCATGTAATGCATTGCACACAGTGCTCTGGAAGTTCTCTGGAGGGTCTGGGGAGGCCTGTAATGCACACAGTGCTCTGGATGGTCTGAGGGGGTTTGTAATAAATACAGTGCTCTGGGTGGTTGGAAAGCCTGTAAATGCTGCACAGTTCTCTGGATGGTCATTTGTCTGAGGAGGACTGTATTGTGCACAGTGCTCTGGACGGTCATCTGAGGAAGCCTATAATGCTGCATAGTGATAAGCATGCCACACCACTAAGCACCCTATGGTTGCTACCTTGCTTGCAGGGAGTGGAAACACTTACCGGCTTTACAGGCGGAGCTCCAAGGAAATCAGTTCATGTGATTAAACGTCCCTCCCTCCCATTTTCGTTCCGTTTTCATTCATTGGTTAAATTGGAATTAATTTTCGCCTTCGTTTTTGGCAATCGACAAAAATATGAGTTCATTTTCGTTTAGTTTTTGCCACTGGAAATATGCCACTGACTAAAATGATGACAAAAAACTTTTTTGTCGACAAAATTAACACTTTTGGTGTGTTTACTGGGAGGTGCTTTTACTAAGGGATATGCAGGTTTTTATTACTTGTTTCGCAGGGAAACAAGAACCGGCATATTCCCACTGACAGGACAGAGCTCTGTTATGTTTACATTGACAGAGTTCATTCCTGGCTTCCCCCTCACCGATCAGCGGGTGCTGCGGTCAATCTTTTGCCGGCACCCATTGATTGGCTTGTGCTGTGACTAGTCACAGCACAGCCTGCACGCTCACTAACCGTAAGTGCTGGATCACATACTAGATATACGTGATCCAGCCCAAGGTAGCCAATCTGCCGCCGTACTCATACATGAGGTGGTCGGCAAGCGGTTAAGGTAAAAAACCTTCAACCTTTAATCAGATTGGGGGGCTGTTGTATTTAAGCCAGGCTCAATGTAAAAAATTTTAATCAGTTACAAATCCAAAATATGTGATGCCAGAACCTGTCTGTGAAAATCTCACTGTTCTGTAACACCGCATAGAGCTTGAAGGTAATTACCAAGCACGCAATTTAAAGGATTGGTGTTTTTTCTCCCATAAAGTCACAATAAATGATCCTCTCCTGGCTGTACAGTATTGTACCTTATGGCAGCACCTGGCTTCCCATACCTTTTTTGACAATATCTTGCCCATTAGTCTTAAAAATTGCAGTAGACTTCAGTAGGATTCCTGCCAGGTTTGTCTTTTTATGAATTTCAAACAAGATTCCACAAACACCCCTCCATTTAATTCAACCTGGGCAGAGTCACTCATTCCTACATGCAGGAAGAGTCTAGCTTTAGAATTCATATTTCAAAATTCTAGTTAAACCTTTGGAACTTTGTGTTTACAGCTATAAGAGGACAGGTGCACAAAATACCTTTGATTACATGAATTAATATGGAGGCTATTATTGTTTTAAAAGAAGAAAAGATCTGTTTTTGTAACATCTGTAGTGCTTTAATAGGTACCTTTTATATTCTATAATATCTTTGCTATATGTTTTTCTCTAATTTTCCTCAATGATACTGCTACCTCCTTGTTTCTTAAGCTATAGATCAGTGGGTTTAGCATAGGAATGATCATGGTGTAAAATACTGAAGCCACTCTATCCTGGCTCATAAAGTAACTAGAGGATGGTCGCATATACATGAAGACGATGGTGCTATAGAACAAACTAACTGTCAATAGGTGAGATGTACAAGTGGAAAATGCTTTCTTCCTTCCCTGCTGTGATTGGATATTCATTATAGTAGAAATAATATAACTATAGGATACCCCAATAGTTATGAGTGAACTAAATTCAGCAAGCCCTCCAAAGATAAACATCACAAGTTCATTTATAGCAGTATCCACACACGACAGCTTTAAAAGAGGGGGGACATCACAATAAAAGTGGTCTATTATGTTACTTCGGCAGAATGGCAGTTGAAACGTACAGGAAGTATGAATTGTTGCGTTGAGATACCCTGCAAGGTAGGCAAATCCTATAAGCTGTCTCGTGAACATCTTGTTCATAACTATTATGTACAATAGAGGGTTACAAATAGCAATATAGCGGTCATAGGCCATTATCCCTAGTAAGAAACACTCAAGACTAACAGAAGCACCAAACAAATACATCTGCATGACACACTCAAAAAAAGTAATGGACTTGGTAACTGACAATAATGTTTCTAAGGTCTTTGGTGTTATTATAGAGGAATAACAAAGATCTAAGAAAGAAAGGTTATTTATGAAAAAGTACATGGGTGTTTGGAGTTGAGAATCTGCTTTGATGGTTGCCATGATGCCAATATTAGCCAGAAGAGTCATGATATAGAAGACTAAAAATAAAGCAAATAAGAAGATCTGAAGGGTAGAGTCATTAGTTAGTCCTAACAAGATAAAGTAAGAAGGTTTTGTGTTATTCCACATGTTCTGGTGCTTCCTTTTTCTTGAGAAAAATGTATTTCTCTCTTCTTTCTGTGGAAAATATGTAAACAATCACTCTGTTAGTTACAAGGTTGCCTATTGTTCTTTTTGTTTTGTTTTTTGCCACATCAGCGAATCATCAAGCGAGACTAGAATCAACTTAACGTTCATCACTGTCTCTTATTAATTTTCACATCATTGTAGCTATTCTTTATTTGCTCCCTCCTTTTTTTTTTTTTAAATAGATTTCGTGTATAACTTTATTTCATTTATCATTAAAAATTTAACTCGTTTCGTCTCGCTTAACTTTGATTATTTTAAACCTCTTCCCTACTCCCCACCCCTAAAAAAAAAACCCATGTCAGTAGTGTACCTCTGCTAAATCTCTTCCTTTTATAACTATCTTTTTGGTCTCAATTGTGCTGCATAGCTCCATTTCTGTTTAAAATCTATCCATCCTTTCCACTTTTTCTCAAATGTAACTTTTTCATCTTCATCTCTCAAACACAAACTTTCATAGTTGAATATTCCCTCCACCCCTGTCTACCCACTCCCACGTCGTTGGACATTCAGTCTCTTTCCACTTCCTGGGAATCAACTTTTTTGCGGCATTTAAGAGGTGTGGGATAATTGTGTCTTGGTATTGTTTGACTCCCCCCCCTCGGTCCCATGCAAGAGTACTATCCAGGGATCCGGATTTACAGTTATTTGAGTTATTTCCTTTATCCTTTGGAGGATCTCATCCCAGTATATCTTAATTTTTGCACATCCCCACCATAAATGTGTCATTGTCCCTATCGCTTTACAACCACGCCAACACTCAGCCGTTGTTCCCTGTTGATATTTAGCGGTTTTATCAGGAGTGTTATACCACCGAGAGATAAGTTTGTAATTCATCTCAGCTGTCTTATTGTCTATTGCCGAACTATGGGTTATTTTTAGTATTTTATTTATTGTTTCTTTGTCTTTTCGTGCCCCTAATTCCTTTTCCCATTTTTTTATATATGGCGGTATCTCCCTCTGGCTAGCCACTGTTAACATCTCATATAGCCTCGACATTGTGCCCTTAGTTCTATCTGCTATACAAAGTTGCTCTAACCCAGTGAGTTCATTTACAGCTCTAATTGGCTGAGGCAGCTTTCCTATAAAATGTGCCAGCTGTAGATATCGCCACCTATCGTTCGCCATAAATCCCATGTGCACTAATTCTTCGAGTGAAATAAGTTTCCCTTTTTTTATTATATCTTTTATTTGTGACCCTTCTTTTTTAATCCAATTCCCTCCTATCTCTCTTTTACCAGGGGGAAAGTATTCATTATCTTTTAAAACTATCAAAGGTGAGTTATAGTGTCCGTTTAATCTTTTATATACCCCGTCCCAAATTTTAAATGCGATCCGTGTCAACTCATTAGTGTTTGTGTCAAGTACCCTATATTTAGGGGGATTCCATATTATGTCGCATAGTTGTGCCTTACTATATATACATTCAAGATTCACCCACCTTTTGTCATCTTTTTTTTTTTTTTTTTTTACCCATTCGGCTATTCTTGACAATACGGCAGCCTGATAATAGTAGTGCAGATCCGGGACAGCCAATCCCCCTTTTCTTTTCTCTTGTTTTAATACCCTATGGGAGATCCTGGGTTTTTTATTATTCCATATATATTTACTAATTAAGGATTTTAATTTTAAGAAATAACTGGGGGGTATATTAATCGGCAACATCTGGAATTTATATATTATTTTGGGAAGGATGAACATTTTAAACACATTTATTCGGCCCAGCCAGGATATAGATCCGTTAGCTACCTTTCTAAATTCCGCTTTGATTTCGTTTAATAATGGAATGTAATTCAAGTGGAAAATCTTATCTAAAGTACGTGCTAATTTTATTCCCAGGTATTTCAGTTCTTTTTTCCACTTAAATTTACATTTTCCCTGAATCAAGTATTCTTCTTGTTTGCTAACATTAATATTAAGGATTTCCGATTTTATTTGATTTATTTTAAAATTTGATAATTTCCCGTACTCGTCGAGGGCCTCAATTATTTTTAATACGGAACTTTTGGGGTTGCTGATGTAAAATAATACGTCGTCCGCATATGCAGCGAGTTTATGCTCCTCCTATCCTGCTATAATTCCTTTTATTTCTAAATTATTTCTAATCATCGAAAGTAAGGGTTCCAATGAAAGCACGAAGAGGAGGGGCGGAAGTGGACAGCCCTGTCTAGTCCCGTTTTCCATCTCAAAGGGAGGGGAGGGTAGCCCATTAACATTTACAGTGGCTGTGGGATGTAAGTACAATGTTTTAATCCACTTGGCCATCCTAGGACCGATACCCATTTTATCTAATGTCTGAAACATGAATCCCCAATCCACCCTATCAAAGGCTTTTTGGGCATCTGTTGATAATAATAGCGCTGGGGGTTCCGTCTCCTCCCTTTGAGATAGCAATAATAAAGTTCTAACCCCATTGTCTTTTCCCTCTCGGCCAGGCACAAAACCCACCTGATCCGGGTGAATCAGGAAATTCATTACTGTCTTCATTCTATTTGCCAGTACCTTAGCAAATAATTTGGTATCTACATTTAATAGTGATATTGGTCTAAAACTGGCACATTTAGTTTCATCCTTCCCTTCCTTTAACAGTAATAGAGGCGGACAGTGCTTCTTTACTTATGTCGTATTCTATCACAATTCCATTCATATATCTGCAAAGTTTCGGTATCAGAATTTCCTTAAACCTTTTATAATAATATATTGTTAACCCGTCAGGTCCTGGACTCTTCCCCGAGGCTGAATCTGCCAAAGCCTTATTTATTTCTGCTTCTGTTATGAGATTTTCTAAGTTTTCTTTATCTATTTCTCCTATCTTTGGAAGTCTCGCGTTGTTGAGATATCTCTCTATTTCTTTTATGTCCCTACCTTTTTCCAACTTCTTATTTTTTATTGCATATAGTCTCTCATAGTATATTTTAAAAGTTTCTGCAATCTCCTTTGACGTATATACCAAATCCCCATGTTCTGTTTGTATTTTTTCTATATAATTAATAGCTTTTTTCTTTTGAAGCATATTCGCTAAGTATTTAGTGGGTTTATTTCCATCCTGATATCTTGCTTTCTTTAATTGATTGAGGTACTTTTTTGTTTCGTGTTCCCTTAGCCTGTGTAGTTCTTTTCTTTTAGTTAATAAATTCTGATATACCTTCTTAACCGCGATCCCTAGTTTATGTTGTTGTTCGATCTTACAGATCTCTTCCCTGCGTGTGTTAATCCTTTCGGCCCATTCTTTTTTTTTTGTGAACCTCGGGCTATCAAGATCCCACGAATGTATGCCTTATGGGCGTCCCAAAGGGCTTGCCCAGATATATTCCTGTAATTTAGTTAATATTCCTTTCAGAAATTTTATGGGATTTTTATTCGGGGAATAGATATTCACTAGTGTATACTTTATATTACCTAGTTTACCTTTTAGAAATAGATATCTTCCCTCGGGTCTGTATTTCTTCCCTCAACAATAAAGCGGGTGTTTTTCCCAAATCCTATTGCTACTCCTCTTGCTCTGTTTGTGATCGTGTCCCCGTAATACCAATTCGGGTAATCTTTAGAATGAAGCCTGATTTTTGACGTGTGTGGGATGTGCGTCTCTTGTAGAAAGATCACGTCTGCCTGATACTGTTTCAGCTCTTCCAAAATTTTGTGCCTCTTTTTTGCTGTATTGAGCCCCTTAACATTATAGGACAGAAAATTTATATCCTTTTTTTTGTTATCCATATCCTATGTTTTGACCTAACTTATCCATCTTGTCCCTGAGGGTTTCACTACTGACATGTCCCCTCCCTGTTATCCCCCACCCCTCCCTTCCCCCGACCCCACACCCCCTACCCCTATCTCCCTCCCCCCCCGCTCCCCCAACCCCCCTCCTTGTCAACCCTCCTCCCTCCCTTTGGGCACCAATCGGCCCTTGACTTGTAAATAGGCCACATTTCTCTGGCTATCTCCAAGTCTTCAGCGTTCTTGAGGTGGGGTTCTAGATTTGGCCTCCTTGTCCTCCCTCTTTAGATATATCTATAAGTAGTGAGGGAGTTACTGGGCCCATCTCTTATCTAACCTTATATTCATCCAGTCTCCTCCCAGCGCCCCCGCCCCCCCCCCCACCCTCCTCCCCTCTAAAAACCCCACGACAGTTCTCTCATATAATTTCATCGTACCCCTCCGACCATCCCGGAATAGCAGGGGTTTGGATTTCTAGTTTATCACAAAAGACCCCTAACTCTTCAGGGAAACTTAGTTTTGCCATTCTACCGTCTTTGAATGCAAGCAAACATGCCGGAAATCCCCAGCTATATCTAATGTTCTGTGCTCTCAGTTGTTCCAGCAAGGGTTTTAGAAGGCGTTTTCTAGCCAAAGTCTCAGGCGCAAGGTCAGGGAATATTTGTATCTCGGTTTCTGCGTATTTTAGGGGGGCTTTCCCCCTTAATTTTTTCCAGATTTCAACTTTATCATCGTAATGTTCAAATCTAATAATGATATCTCGAGGTCTTCCTGTTTCTTCTGGCTTTTTATTCCCGACCCTATGCACCCTCTCGATTTTGGGGAATGCCACTTCTCCTCGGTCTAATATAGGCCGAAATATATCTTCTATAATCTCCCTTAGCTCCTCCCTTTTATTTTCTGGAACCAGTCGTATTCTCAAATTTTGTCTTCTATTTCTATTCTCTTGATCCTCCAGTCGATAGAGGATTTTCCTCTGGTTGCGATATGCGACTTTAACTTGTTCCTGTACTATATTTAATTCCTGAGCTTGTAGGTTGATTCTTTCTTCTGCTATCTCCACTCGTGTTAATAAGTGTCCCAGATCGTTTCTTAACATACTTATCTCCGATTTTATGGCGTTCTCCAATTTTAAGAGCATTTCCCTCATCACCTCTTTTGTTAACCCTTGGTCGTCCGGTCTTTGGTCTTCACATTTACTTAATTCTGGTTCGCTCTCTGTTGTCATTCTGTCCCTAGAATGGTCTAAGGTCTCCTCTATTTGTTTATCCAGTCCCCTATTTTCCTCAGAGTTAGGGGGCAACTTTTCCTTCCCGCCAATCCTGGGGCTCGCCCCTTGCGTCATGTATTGTTTTATGGTACTTTCAGTGGTTAGATTTTTGGGGGTCTTAGGGCCTCCCCCCTTAGTTTGCCTTGATGCTCTGCTCATGATGCTTTTTTTTGTCTCCCTTGATCGTCTCCCCAGGTTGTTGGACTTGTTGTAGCCCACTCACCTATTATGTCTACACGGCTTATTTTACAGGGCGGGGTCTAATATTTTGGCTTAGTGAGCTTATTGTCTCTCAGAGCAAAATACATCAACTTACCCACCGGGCCAGATATTAGTGTGCCCTTAGGTATGATTTCCTAATATTGCGATATTCAGAACAGCGACCAAGCCTCTTCAATCCTGGCGCTGCTTTTCACACTCCTGTTGACTATCCAGTCCTCCAAGTGGCTCTTTGTGTAGTATCGCAGTATTGAACCACTTCTGTGACCACTCAGGGGGTTTCCAGTAATTCACATTATGCATACTATTTTCACCACCTGTTTAAATTTCTGGTTCCCCGTCGATCCGTAAGTTAAATATATTTCACGTTATAATCTATTAAAATATAGAATTTAGGGCGGTAGCCAGAGTTATCCTATACCGAGTATTATTTCTCTGAGTCTCTCTTCCCAGTCCACCTACAGGCCCTCGTGTGTACACCCTTTTAATTGTCGATATTACAGGCGGAGGGGAGTTTCCCCGCTGTTATATCCCGCCTGTTTATTTCCAGCCGGTCATCAGTATTTATCGGTCTAAATTTTGATGTTTATACGTGTAAACACAGATAAGAAGCAACACAAAAACAGCCATTGGGAGCAACCGCGCATCCCCAGAGACCAAGTAGCGAGGCTTTCAGGCGAAACCTGTCTCTGTGCTGTTTCTTGCCAGTTACTCTAATGTCAACAGTCAAGTTGGTTAATTCAGATATTAACGAAACTTATATCTGCAAATGGGGACCTTGCAGTAACTACAGAGCATTAACCATTTCATATATTGCTCCTCAAAGATTCACGGTATTGTCCACCTGGTAACCACGTTTAACCCTCTCAAGGGTATACTTGTTTGCTTCTTTACAACCGGCTAGATATCTTTCAAGGCGATTTTATCAGTCCACCTATTCCGTTTCTGGGCTACATCCACGTTAATTAGCATTAGGTCAATAACACTTACTTCCGTGCCGGAATATGCCGGGATATGGAATAAATGCAGGGCAGTTTAAAACATTTTTTCCTACTACATTTGAGTGTCCAATCAACCATGTATAGACAGCCACTGGTTAAATTAATATTACATCTGTCCCATGTTTTCATTCCAGGATAATAACTGTATTAAGGACTAGCACAAAATCTATCATTCGAGCACAGTTCATACAGTGACCAGAGCAAAAGCAAGCATATCAATCCAACTTATCTTATCTGCCTCCAGACGGTGTGTCTCTTATGCTGATCTCCTTCTGGGGTTCCGTAGCCACATTAGTTGCTGTGTTTCTCCAGCATAACACAGCGTTGTATAGCAAAGGTGGAGGAGCTAAAGGAACTACGGGGGGAGAGCGGGGGGGAGGAAAGCGAGGTCCGGGAGTCTTTCAGCCGGTGCTGCCACTTAATCTCGCCGGTAACTAGATGTATCCCGGAGGGGTCCCGTACGGAGGTTTAGCATGTTTGCCGGAGCCTCTCACCCTCCGGCCGTCTCCGCTTTTACCCCCGGGCGCCCTCTCCAGCGAGCCTCCTCTAAAGCCCCTCCCTCCTTACGTAGCGTCACTACGTCATCCCTCTCTCCCACAGCCCTCAGCCTATTGTTCTAAGTCCATAATTTTATCTATTTTTGCAGGTATCTATCTATCTATCTATCTATCTATCTATCTATATTCTACATAGTTTGCCTTATTCCATAAAGAATACAATTACTTCAGTGCTAAATTTTGAGTGCTGTAACCTCTTAGATCAGTTCAGATCAGATAATACTGGAAAGGTGTATACATAGGCAATTCCTTTTCCAGGATGACAATGCTTAGTCCATTTGGTTGCAAAAACTGCACACTCCGTAGTTGCACAACAAGCAGCTGTGCTAATGTACAATGTGCTTGCATGCACATCCTGCTATAGTCACTGCAGTAAAACTGTGACATTCAGCTGCTGCTGAAGCTTGCACACAGTCACAGGATTTTCTTGCAAGTAGTCTACAGAATGTGCAAGGCGATAAAACATGTACAAATTGGGGAAAAACTGAACTTTTTAAACAAAAAAATGCAGTCTTCTTTTATTTACTGTATTCTACAACATTCTATATTACAATTCACTTCTTAAAAAAACATATTTTTTATTGAATATTGCAATAGGTGTCTTATTTTCTTTTGTTTTGTATGAACACCATTTACAGACATTTACTACTTTCACTGGCCTTTTAGTCTCCAAAAGTAATAGAAAAGTAAAATAGCATTCTGCACCAGTTCATGCTGCTCTACAACACTATGGGTGTTATTATGAAAGGCAAATCCACTTTGCACTGCAAGTGCACTTGAAAGTGCACTGAAAGTGAACTTGGAAGTGCAGTCGCTCTAAATCTAAGGGGTAGATCTGAAATGAGTGGAAGCTCTGATGATTTTATCATCAAATCATGTGCAAGCTAAAATGCTGTTTTTCATTTTCCTTGCATGTCCCCTTCGGATCTACAGCGACTTTACTTCCAAGTGCACTTGCAGTGCAAAGTGGATTTTCCTTTAATAAATAACCCCCTAAGTTTAGTTTTACATCTGGAAGAGTTGCTTTCTTCTGATTCTTTGCGTAGTGCTCACATACATATCAACACATGCAGTACCTAAATAATGATTACTCACCTACATAGCGATCCCTCATCATCTTTATAAGAATCATATGACTGTGATCCTTATATGTTATGTAGCAGTTCCCACAGGATTCCGATATCCTGCAGTGATTACCTTGTATGATATAATTACAATCCCTACAGAATAATCTTTGAAAATGACAGCCAGTGATATGCAAATATTAAAATATGTGCAAATGCTTATGCAGATACTCAAAAAATAAAAGTGTTGTGAACTATGGCCATGATCCATCACTATGAAACCCAGTCCCTGAAGACCCATTAGGAGCTATGCCCAGTATGATGGATGAAGCCTGGACCTTATAAACAGTCCAGCATTGTGAATAGGTAAGAGAATGTCATCCTGTATCTCTGGCCGTTAGTGTAAAATAAGTGACTGATCGCATACTTTAATTCCACTTCCATTTAGAGCCCATATAAGGTACGCAGGTGCATTCTCCTACCCTTTTGCCAAAATGGTTTACACCTGGATTACCATGTTCTCCTGCTGGACAAACTTACCCTCCCACATTCTACTCTTTGAGCACCACATAGGAGAATAAAGTCACTTGTAGTTATAGCACAGGTCAGGAGAAAGGGAGGCAATTGAAAATCCCAGGCGAACAGTCGCTCTGTTGAAGACCCACTCTCAAATTCAGAGTGACTTTTTGTCACTTGCATCGAAGCAGGACCCAATTTTAACACCAGTCTCAGCATGCAATTCTAGCTCTATTTTGTTCACACAATAAGCAGTCTATTTGACTAAAGCAGAATTTTCTGCATCTATGTCACATTTCCTCAAACAGGTAATTGTCTTAATACAGGAATCTTTGTTCAGGGCTCATAAATGTCCTGCCTATTTTCCTACTAAAAAGTAACAAGATCCTGATATACCAGTCCCATACCGCCCAACTTTTTGAGATGTCGAAAAACTGATTTCCTCTGTTCGCAAAAGCCTTGAAATTGTACAACTTGACTCTCTTCCATCTTGTCATGCCCCTTTGGGTGCAAAGAGAACTGAAAAAAACTAAAAAACATTCCCGATTATGAACAGATAGATTGTGCAGTCCGTGATGATTGGGTCACTCCTAAAAGGATTTTCATTCCCTCCAAAATCTTGGTGAACTCTATCCAGTGGAAAAAAAGTTTGCAAAGAAGTGGGCTATTCCTGTGGTTGATGCTGCCATCTCTCTCCTAAAACACACATCTTGCCATACCTACTGTACAACTGTTCCTTCTTTTGAAGATTCTGCAGATATAAAATTTGATATGCTCCTTAGGCCTCATACACACGGACGTTTTAACAGCGGCTTTTTTGAGCTTTTTTTTGCTGCTTAAGAACGCCACTCCATGTTATTCAATGGGCTCATACACACCATGGCGTTTTGAGCTGTAATAGGCATGGTAGTTTTTACGCTCCAAAAAAAAAACCATGGACCAGCGCGTTCTGAGGCACCAGTGCTAGAGCTGTTTTGACGCCAACGCTGAAAAAAACTTCAAAACGCGCATTAGCGATATATCGTTTTTTAGCATCAGTGTTTTTAAACTGTAAAAATGTTTATTATGTGATTGGTCATGTTGTTTATTTATTTTCCTTGGTATTGTGGGTAACGCTAATGCTTACAAACGGCATTAAATGCAAATTGATGCCAAATCAAAACGATAATAAAATCGCCTTTTTAACACTATTTTTTTCCAGATGTTGTTACTAGCTTTACAGCCCGTATGAGGCATAAATGTTCTCTTTAATCTTGTAGGCCCAACCCTGCAAACGGCTCTCACTGCAATATCATTATGTCAAACAACAGCTAACTGGTCTAGAACAATGAACAAATAGCATGAGCTTGTATTTCAAAATCGTGCTATTACAGAGATATTACAACTGCCTTCTGCTCTGCTGTTTTGTGTGGATGCCCCAGAACATGCCATGAGCCAAATTTCCAGAAGGGCTCCAATCTCCCTTCATAGGCACAGAATCCTATAGCTAAAGGCCTGGACAGCTGAAGCTGCCCGCAAGAGGTACCTCATATTTATGCTTTCCAAGGAAATTGTCTGTTTGGTGAGGGATTTGATCAATTAATTAATTAAAGAGTACAAATAAAAATAAAAAAAAAGTCACTGCGCAGCAAAATGAACCTTCACCTATTTATCTATGAGTCAGCCAGCACAAAATTGTGTTCCACCAACACAGATGATTTAAATACAAGTGAAATAGAAATTGGGAAGCCCCTCCCCCTGGGAATGTAATGTGTAAGTTGCAGTTACCCTTGTGACATCATTATGCTAAGGTGGAGTTAGTCTGTGTGTGAAGAGTACTAGCTACAATAGGACAGGAGTGACAAGGGATTAGCTGTCACAGTGCTTGTGGTATTAAATGCTTATATGCTGCATTACCAGCCTGTTTTGTGAGTATATTTGCTGTCTTATTTTAAGTATAAATGGGGAGCATTAGATGTCGTCTTAATTTTTATTGAGGAACTTCCGGAAGGGAAATTTGCTGGGCTGTCTTGATTGCTTTAAACCGGGCAGGGGAAACCATTCCTGAGTGGAGGAAAAATGGCTCTGTAATGCTACTTCAGACCTCCTCTAATTAAGAGGTATTTATGCAGGTGAGAATATACTGTATAAATACTGCTCAGATGGAGTTGTTCGGTGAAGAGGTGCACTGGTGTTTCACAGATTCATGTCATCATTTCACATGGAAGTTGTATTTACTGAATAAATGCTCACGACTGGGAATTGTATATGGACTCACAGTAAATAAATGTGTATATACTGTATGAAAAGTTTTGGGTGCACTAGTCACATATTGTTAGAAGATGCACATTTGATGTTTAAGTTTTAATTTTTGTATTGATTATTTGTTTTGAATGTAGTGCAACACATTTTTATTTAATTTGAATTCATAAAAGAGTTCATAGGTGGGAAGGATTTAGATCCACAGACGAAGGCCCCAAATTCACCCTTCTCAGGAGCGCTTAGCTCTTGTAAACACAGAGCACCTGTCCGCTCTAACCAGGCCTCTAATTCAAAAACCTAAGATCAGCCCTACCTTTCGGCTCATGGCTTGGCCCACAAAGACCATCAATGTCCCATTCCTCTGTATCTCTGACCAATACTGTTAGAGCTTTGAACAGGACCAAAAGATATGAAGGAAGTTTCCCCTCTCATCTCCACATCTCCAGCAATGCTCTGAAGCCTCTGGAAAACATTTACTCAAAGTGGATGGGGTAAGATACCAGCGTGTCAGGATTTTATAGTTGGATTCCTGTGTGTTCATGCAGTTGGATGACTTCAGGGAAAGGTGGATGATGTTTTGGTGTTGGGTGGCTGTGAAGGTCCTATCAAGGTACCTTTCCCATTTGCTAAGGTTCGGCATGATAAAATCATCTGGAGGGGAGATGAGCAATGCATACATCTTCAATAGGGTGTAAGGGAGGGTGGGTCTTTGTCTTCACAGTACGAAACCTCGGCCCCAACTCAACAGGCCAGATCTGCTATCTCAAGGTCCTCTATTCCATCTTGCTTCTAAGTCTCTGGCTTTAATGGCAGGGCTGTTGAAACCCAGCTCTTAAAGGATAGAGGGATTTCTCAATCTGTAATTTCTACCTTTCTGAAAGCAAAAAAAGCCACTTCCAGGAATATCTATTATTGCACCGGGAAATCTTATTTTGCCTGGTGTGAATGCTGTCAATTCCGTCCCAGAGATTACCATGTGCATCACATTTTGGCCTTCCTGCAAACAGGCCTTGACAAGAACATGACTCTAAGCACACTTACAGGGCAGGTATCGGCATTATGAATTCTGTTTTAAAGGCATCTGGCTTCATACTTTCTTATAAAACCTTTATTCAAAGGGGTATATTTACTAAAGGGAAATAGGCTGTGCAGTTTGAAAGTGCAGTTGCACTCAGCTTAGTTAATGTGGTGAAAGTTCACTTTGTAAAAAATACCCAATCAGTTTCAAAGAAAATAAATAACAGCATTCAAACCCCCCATGTGAATAAATATGGGGTACATAGTACCCCTACTCATTCATTAAAAAAAAGTGTAGTGTAAAAACAGTAGGCAGTTTTTGACAAGTCCTTTATTTAAAAAAAGAAACAACAAAGATGCCCCCGGTTGCCAGCCACCACCACTGACCCAAAGAAAAAAAAAGCTATTCTCCTGACAAAGGCTCCCACCACCTGCCACATAACCAGGTGGACCCCATGTGACATCACCAACCAGGGGCATGCTGGATCCGTGATGTCACTCAGGAGAGGGGCTAACTGGTGACATCACTGGGAGGCACCACCTCTTGCAGACGATGGGGGCCTTTGTCAGGAGCGGAGTTTTTTTGGGGGTCGGCAGTGGCATTGGGCATCGTGATTGATGATGGATTTACACCAGGTGACATTGTTTTTTATTTTTTATTTTTTTTAAAAGGACTTGTCAAACCTGCCTACTGTCTTTTTTTACACTACACTTCAGGACTTCATGCTCGATTAAGTGTTTGGTATGGATTTCGGGTTGGACTTGATGCCATTTTTAAAAAAAAATTTTGCTGGAAATTCTTTTTTTACAGAACCTCGCTGACAGCCGATGACTTCCTAACGGTTGTTAGGAATGCGGTGGCCGCCCGCTCCATAACAACCATGCTGTGTACTGGTTGTTAAGGAGGGGGTGGTTGCTCAGCTCCACCTGACTCCAACCAGCGTAATTACGTCACCGCCCACCTCGCGTGTAGTGCCCAATGTGCTTTCTCAAAGGACTAGGCTCCTACGTGTGAGGTGGGCAGTGACTTATTTACGCTTGATGAAGCCAGGTGGAGCTGTGCAAGCTGAGGATAAAGTATTCTGTATAATACTGAAATATGCCTGTATTTGACTTCTGAATTGTGGTGGTATTTTTACTCTTAATAAATATATTGTATAAGCAATCTTCACTATGGTTTTTTCCTCTTGTCTCTTACATATATGACACTACGCTGAGAGCTGTGGACTGGATTTGATCTGTCAGTGGAGGCACTGCCACTTTTACACTGCAAAGGCACATACTGACCTCTATTAGGTAGTGGAGTCCACCCAAGTAGGAGAGTAGACACCCTTAGGTAGGGTGAAGGGAACCATGGTTAACAAAGGTACATACACAATTGTTTTTGGTGTATGGGATTATACGATTCACGGATTTTATACATATATATCTTTATGGACTGGCACTGAATGATGGACTAACTTTAGTTTTGTAGCATGGTGTTCTTAGATTTAGCTATATCCACTAAATTAATTTTCACTAAAGCATTCAATAACTGCTTTGGGTAGGACTTTCTCTTAATTTTCACCAAGGATCTTGCTACTTATTTCTTAGACTAAAGAGTGGTAATAGCAAATGAATGAAAATGGTGTAAAATACAAAATACATCTTTTATCAATACATTGCCTTAAAAAAGTATTTATACCACTTAAAATTTTCCACATTTTGTCATGTTACAACCAAAAACGTAATTGTATTTTATTGGGATTTTATGTGATAGACCAACACAAAGTGGCACATAATTGTGAAGTGGAAGGAAAATGATAAATCATTTTCAAAAAATCTGGAAAATGTGGTGTGCATTTGTATTCTGCCACCTTTAGGCTGGATTCACACCTGACCTACATGCTTGGCCAATCACAGCGCCGGCAGCGAGGAGAGCCATAATTGGCCACAGGCAGGATGCCTGTGGCCAATTATAGCTCAGGGGTTTTAGTACACGCCCCACACTATGTAAGGCCACCTGTGCGGCAGCTTTGTGTAGTGGCATTCAGAGAGATAGGATAGGCAGGGACAGTGTCTTCTTTTCTTGTGATTAAACTTAGAGCAGTTAGAGTTGGTGTATTGTGCCTCCTGCACAGTATACACCTGAAGGTACCTCCAATTGCTAGTGTTATTCTGTTACTATACCACAGGCATCTGCAGCAGTTACAGTGGGTGTATGTTGAGGGTATGTGGCCTGGTACGGTTCAGGAGGGAGGGGGGGCCGCTCTCTCGTCCCCCCCTCTTTTCCTGCGGCCTGCCAGGTTGCGTGCTCGCATAAAGGGTCTGATATGGATTTTTAGGGGGACCCCCATGTCAATTTTTTTTTAATTTGATGCGGGGTTCCCCTTAATATCCATATCAGACCGGAAGGGTCTGGTTATGGATATTTAGGGGGACCCCCACGTCAATTTTTTTTTAAATTTGACACGGGGTTCCCCTTAATATCCATGTCAGACCTGAAGGGCCTGGTAATTGAATTTAGGGGAACCCCCACGCTTTTTTTTTTTTTTTTTTTTATCAATGAATGAATGAATTGTCGGCTAATGCAGAGAACACTCATTGAGTGTTCTCTGTATTACGGGACCCGACAATAGCCGCAAGTGATTTTAAAAGACTTTTTTTCCTGCACAAATGACACTTTGTGCAGGGACAGTTCTAAGCACCAGAAACATGCGCCCCTTCACAGGCATACTATAGATACCCCCCAGCTACGAAATTTAAAGGAATATTACACTTTTATTTTTTCACTTTAATCATTATTAAAATCACTGCTCCTGAAATAACTGCCGTTTTTAAAACTTTTTTTTGCATTGATCCATGTCCCCTGGGGCAGGACCCGGGTCCCCAAACACATTTTAGGACAGTAACCTGCATATTACCTTTTAAAATGAGCACTTTAGATTGTGATCGTTCGAGTCCCATAGACTTTAATAGGGTTCTAAAGTTCACACGAAGTTTAGGTCTGTTCGCAGGTTCTGGTGCGAACCGAACAGGGGGGTGTTCGGCTCATCCCTACTGTACAATATACACCTGAAACTCCCCCAATTGCTGGTGTTCTTTTCCTATACCACAGGCAGCTGCAGCAGTTACGGCGGGTGTATTGGGCCTCCTGCACCATATACACCTAAAGCTACCCCCAATTGCTGGTGTTGTTCTGTTTCTATACCACGGGTATCTGCAGCAGTTACAGTGGGTGTATTGGGCCTCCTGCACTGTATACACCTGAAGCTACCCCCAATTGCTAGTGTTGTTCTGTTCTTATACCACAGGCAGCTGCAGTAGTTAGAGTTGGTGTATTGTGCCTCCTGCACAGTATACACCTGAAGCTACCACCAATTGCTAGTGTTGTTCTGTTTCTATACTAAAGGCATCTGCAGCAGTTAGAGTTGGTGTATTGGGCCTTCTGAACAGTATACACCTGAAGCTACCCCCAATTGAAGGTGTTGTTTCCATTTCTATACCACAGGCAGCTGCAGTAGTTAGAGTTGGTGTATTGTGCCTCCTGCACCGTATACACCTGAAGCTACCCCCAATTGCTAGTGTTGTTCTGTTTCTATACCACAGGCATCTGCAGCAGTTAGAGTTGGTGTATTGGGCCTCCTGCACAGTATACACCTGAAGCTACCCCCAATTGAAGGTGTTGTTTCGTTTCTACACCACAGGCATCTGGAGCAGTTACAGTAGGTGTATTGTGCCACCTGCACAGTATACACCTGAACCTACCCTCAATTGCTGGTGTTGTTCTGTTTCTATACCATAGCCATCTGGAGCAGTTACAGTTGGTGTATTGTGCCACCTGCACAGTATAGACCTGAAGCTACCCCCGATTGCTGGTGTTGTTCCGTTTCTATACTACAGGCATCTGGAGCAGTTACAGTGGGTGTATTGGGCCTTCTGCACCGTATACACCTGAAGCTACCGCCAATTGCTAGTGTTGTTCTGTTCCTATACCACAGGCAGCTGCAGCAGTTAGAGTTGGTGTATTGTGCCTCCTGCACAGAATACACCTGAAGCTCCCCCAATTGCTGGTGTTCTGTTCCTATACCACAAGCAGCTGCAGCAGTTACAGTGGGTGTATTGGGCCTCCCGCACTGTAAACAACTGAAGCTACCCCCAATTGCTGGTGTTGTTCTTTTTCTATACCAAAGGCATCTGCAGCAGTTACAGTCTGTGTATTGTGCCACCTGCACAGTATACACCTGAAACTACCCCCAATTGAAGGTGTTGTTCCATTTCTACACCACAGGCATCTGGAGCAGTTACAGTTGGTGTATTGTGCCACCAGCACCGTATACACCTGAAGCTACCCCCAATTGCTGGTGTTCTGTTTCTATACCACAGGCAGCTGCAGCAGTTACAGTGGGTGTATTGGGCCTCCTGCACCGTATACACCTGAAGCTACCCCCAATTGCTGGTGTTGTTCTGTTTCTATACCACAGGCATCTGCAGCAGTTACAGTCTGTGTATTGTGCCACCTGCACAGTATATACCTGAAGCTACCCCCAATTGAAGGTGTTGTTCCGTTTCTATACCACAGGCATCTGGAGCAGTTACAGTCGGTGTATTGTGCCACCTGCACAGTATACACCTGAAGCTACCCCCAATTGCTGGTGTTCTGTTTCTATACCACAGGCATCTGGAGCAGTTACAGGCGGTGTATTGTGCCACCTGCACAGTATATACCTGAAGCTACCCCCAATTGCTGATGTTGTTCTGTTTCTATACCACAGGCATCTGGAGCAGTTACAGAGTTACAGTTGGTGTATTGTGCCACCTACACAGTATACACCTGAAGCTACCAGCAATTGCTGGTGTTGTTCCATTTCTATACCACAGGCATCTGGAGCAGTTACAGTCGGTGTATTGTGCCACCTGCGCAGTATACACCTGAAGCTACCCCCAATTGCTGATGTTGTTCCGTTTCTATACCACAGGCATCTGGAGCAGTTACAGTCGGTGTATTGTGCCATCTGCACAGTATACACCTAAAGCTACCCCCAATTGCTGGTGTTGTTCCGTTTCTATACCACAGGCATATGGAGCAGTTACAGTCGATGTATTGGGCCTCCTGTACAGTATACACCTGAAGCTACCCCCAATTGCTGGTGTTCTCATCTCCCTGCAGGCCATTAGTATGTCTGGAAGGCCAACAAGGAGAAAAACAAAACAAAAACAAAACAAAAACAAAACAAAAAAGGAAGGCGCACTGACCTAGTGCATTACCATAAAAAGAGCTTTATTCAAAACAGAACAGATAGCAAAATGGCTACTCACAAACGAGTATTGATCAAAGGCAAAATCAATACAAATGGATCCATCGCACTGAACATCGACATATCCAGATCAGATGTCAGATGAATTGACAAATACCTCAACGAAAACGGCTAATGCGTTTTGGGGGTGACCCCCTTTCTTCAGAGCCAAAATAAGCAATGGTTCCTCACTGGAGGCTAGCGGTATATATATATATATATATATATATATGTGGAGGTTTCTAAAAACATGTGGTCAGAAAGGTCATAGAGCTCCACCCACAAAAAAATAAAAAATATAAAATAAAATAAAAAACCGAGACATTTTAAAGAGATTCACGCCAGTAGTGTGGATGGCATAAAAGTCTTCGGGATCGAGGCTATGCCAAACGATGTGGACAATGGCAAAAAACACCAGCTACTCTGTAATAGAGAGGCCTACTGGATATTCTGTCTAGGAACTATGGCCCCTAAGGGCCTAAATGAAGAAATTGAACTACACAACCTCCTGTAAGATTGGTGGTTCCTGTGAGCCCTGGGGTGGGTTAAGGTCGTATGAAGCTTAGGCAATCTATTCATTCAATCGAGGCTATATGAAGCCCATGGGATCCGTCTATGGGGTCCTTCAGCCACATGAGGGCCTAAGCCTCTAGATAGGGTGTATGTATTCCGGCCATATTCCTTTAGATACGGTATACATAGTTAAATAGTGGTTGACTTAGCCTTAGGTATAGACTTGTTGGATAGACAGATTTAGTCTTGGTTTAGTTTTTAACTAATTAATTAATTAATTTTTTATTAATTCTATTTTAGTTGTTTTTTAATCTTTTTCCCTGTCTGTTGTTCATTTTATATGAGGGCCCAAGCCTTTAGATAGGGCGATGTATTCCGGCTATATCCCCTTAGATGCGGTATACATATCTAAATAGTGGTAGACTTAGCCTTTGGTATAAGACTTGTTGGCTAGACAGATTTAGTCTTGGTTTAGTTTTTAACCAATTATTTAATTCATTATTTAATTCATTATTTCTAATTAATTCAATTTTTTTCTCTGTTTTCCATTTTACAACTGTAACATTATTAATTACAATACTAATGATATGATAGTATTTATCGGTCCACGCCATTGACAAATGGGCATGCGGCTTCTCGCTGGTGAGTTAATGTGTCCTTTGGAGGTTTTTTTTTTTATAAATAAATTATTTTAAATTTAATCCTGCATTTAATTTTTAAATTACTATTTTTTGATGCAATTACTATTTATTGGTTTATTTATATATGTCTATTTGTTTTTTATTATTATATTTTTTTATATATGAATTCTTCCTCTTTACCAACTCTCTAGCAGAGTTTACATTGTGACTATGTTGCCCCCACGCCCAGGCATTCGGCGGGTGTACGTGTGGGTGGAGGGGTTGGGTCCGGCGGCCTAAAGCTGTGGGCAGGTTTGACTCCGCCCACACTTCCGGGCTCTGGTTATAGCTTGCGCTCCAGCAATTCTGGACGCAGGAGCGGAAGCCAAGCACTGTAGGCGGCTGGATGCTTGCGCTCAGGCGACCTCCATGTGCGCATGAGCGGAAGCGTCCATATTGGGGCGGCCGGAAGTTGCGGGTGGAACACATTTCCACCCGCACTTCCTGTTATATGGGACTAGGTGCGATCCAGCTACTTATGGAGCGCACAAGAGACGGATCACCAGGGATGACTTCCCCCCCGCACATACAGGTGCGGACATTAATTAATTGGGTGCCAAGTGGATACTGGTGAAAACTTAAGGTAATGCCTCTTCTCTCTTACATATGTGTACACAGAAAATGAGGAAAATGGAGATATATATATATATATATATATATATATGTGTGTATGTGTATACATGGGTGTATATATATATATATTATTTATTTATTGATTTATCTATCTATTTAAACCCCCCCCCCTTTTTTTTTTTGTGGGTGGAGCTCTATGACCTTTCTGACCACATGTTTTTAGAAACCTCCACATATATATATACCGCTAGCCTCCAGCGAGGAACCATTGCTTATTTTGGCTCTGAAGAAAGGGGGTCACCCCTGAAACGCGTTAGCCGTTTTCGTTGAGGTATTTGTCAATTCATCTGACATCTGATCTGGGTATGTCGATGTTCGGTGCGATGGATCCATTTGTATTGATTTTGCCTTTGATCAATACTCGTTTGTGAGTAGGCATTTTGCTATTTTTCTATTTTGAATAAAGCTCTTTTTATCGTAATGCACTAGGTCAGTGCGCCTTCCTTTTTTGTTTTGTTTTTCTCCAGTATCTGAACACCCAATGTTCTAAAGTTGTTGTTTTAGGCCAACAAGGAGAGGCAGACAGTCACGAGCCAATAAAAGAGGGCAAGCAGGCTCTGTGTCTAGAGGCAAGAGTGCTGGTTGCGGACGTGGTGCATCGTCATCGGCACGTGGCCATGGGACACGCTTGTCCTTATTTTCGGCAGCTGGACGTGTTGAGCCGCACCATGCCAAAGACTTGGTAGAGTGGATGACCAAGCCCTCCTCATCCTCCTAATCCTCTCTCACCCAGGCTCAGGGTACGAGCAAAGCACCTGCCAACGCGTCCTCTTCCCTCGTCTCAATGTCATCAGTCACTCCTTCCCTCGACCCACCATGTCCTCCTGAGGAGTCCCCTGAACTGTTTGAGCACAGTGTTGGGTACATGCTCCAGGGAAATGCCCAGCGTTTTGAAGGCTCTGATGATGATACCCAGCTAGAGGCAGTAGCGTGAGCCCAGAGAGAGGGGATACTCAAGAAGGACAGCAATCTGGCAGTCATGTTTCACCAGCTGCAGCATACTGCCAGGTTTGCTCCAGTGATGAAGAGGGAGGGGATGATGAGGTCACTGACTCCACGTGGGTGTGTAATAGGAAAGAGGAGGAGGCACATCTCCAACGAGGCAGGATGCCCTTCGGGGGCCAGCTTAAGGGCAGCACACTGACTGAATCACACCACAGAGCTCTGCCTGTGCAGGGCACTGCCTCTACGCGTTATTCCAAAAGTTCTTTGGTGTGGGCCTTTTTTGAGACGAGTGCATCAGATTGCACCACTGCTATTTGCAACATAAGTATCTCGCGTGGCCAAAACATCAGCTGCTTGGGCACCACATGCTTGACCAGACATATGTTGACCTGCCATGCAGCTCGTTGGCAAGCGTACCTTAAAGACCCACACCAAAGAACAAAGCGGACCTCTCCTTGCTCCTCATTAGCTGGGATCTCCAACCACACTATACCTTCAGTCCTCTCTGAAACCTACACTGAGAGGAATGAAGGTGTAGAATTAGGTGTGTCACAGCCAAGTACTTGCGGGCACTCTGCTAGCAGTACACTGACGTCCGATTGTACGGCAAATTTCCCTGCCCCAGCTGCTGGACCATCAAAAGAAGTTCACTCCCAACCATCAACATGCCCAGTGGTTGAATGCTAGCTTGGCTAAATTGCTAGCACTTCAACTGCTGCCTTTTCAGTTGGTAGACTCGGCCCCCTACCGTGAGTTTGTGCAATGTGCGGTCCCTCAGTGGCAGGTTCACAAACGGCAATTTTTCTAACGGAAGGTGATTCCAGCTCTCTACCGGCATGTGGAAGGCAATGTCCATGCCTCGCTGGACAGGACGGTCAGCGGTAAGGTGCATATTACTGCTGACTCATGGTCCAGCAGGCATGGACAGGCACGTTACCTATCTTTCAGGGCGCATTGGGTCACTCTTCTGGCAGATGGAAAGGATGCAGGACAAGGTGCAGTAATGTTGGAGGTTGTTCCGCCACCACATCTCCAAAATGCTACTACTGGTTGTGACACACCTCCACCCCCTCCTCTTCTACTTTCTCCATGGGCTCTTCCTGTGCTTTGTCCTCGGAACCAGTGGTGCTCCGTAGGTGTTCAAGGGGCAAAAAGATGCCATGCCGTGCTTGCGCTGCTGTGTTTGGGGGACAGGAGCCACACTGGGGCAGATATTTTGTCAGCTCGGCAGGGGCAGGTCGAGAGGTGGTTGATGCCACGCCTCCGACAGGGACAACTGACCCATGTGCCCTGTGTGGCTCATGTCCTTAACTTGGTGGTGCAGCTGTTCTTGGGCAGGTACCCAGGCTTACAGGATGTCCTGAGGCAGGCCAGGAAAGTCTGTGTTCATTTCCAACGGTCATATAATACCAGTGCTCGGCTGGCTGAGCTCCAAAAGGAATTGAAGCTGCCCAAGAATGGACTTATCTGTGACATGCCCACCAGGTGGAACTCTACGTTGGCCATGCTGCAGTGGCTGCACATCAGTAGAGGGCCATCAATGAGTACCTGTACGACTACAGCACCAGGACAGGGTCAGGGGAGCTTCGTTTTTTTTCACCATGCCAGTGCATGCAATGTCCTGTCACCATTTCAGGAGGCCACGAGGATGGTGAGCAGTGACAATGCATGCATCAGTGACACTATACCTCTTGTCCACCTGTTGGAACATACGCTGCGTGGAATAATGGACAGGGCACTTGAGCAGAACCGAGGCAGGAAGAGGAGGACTTCCTTGCCTCTCAAGGTGCCTTTTATCCAGATAGTGTTCCCGCTGTCCCGCCGATCACACAGGAAGAGGAGGACGAGGATTGTGTCAGCATGGAGGTGGAGCCTGGCACTCAGCATCAGCAGTCTTTTAGGGATGATTTACAGTCCCAAGAAACCCGTGGACTTTTACGTGGCTGGGAGGAGGTGGCTGCAGATCATGTCGTCCTTAGTGACCCAAAGGACCAAATGCCTCAGCTAACCTATGCTGCATGGCCTCCCTGATCCTGCAAAGCCTGCGGAAAGATCCTCGTATTCTTCGGATCAAGGGGAGGGATCATTACTGGCTGGCAACTCTCCCTGATCCATGGTACAAAGGTGAGGTTGCGGACCATATCTTGCCGCCGCAGAGGGAGCAGAGGATGAGACATCTCTGGAGGCCTTGCAGAAAGGTCGGTGCAACGCGTTCCCAGAGACTGGGAGGTTACAAACTCCTGGTCCTGGACAATGTGTTGCTCAGTCACAGAAGGAGCGGTGGAGAAGGTGGCCGTCTGACCGATGCGTTCAGACAATTTTTTAGTCTGTAGGCCCAAGGTATGATCGGTTCCAGCAACCATCACCACCGTCTGATTTACATGGTGCAGGAATACCTAGGGGCAAGGTCAGACTTGGACACCTTTCCCACCGAACATTCTCTGGGTTACTTGGTCTTGAGGATGGATCACTGGCCAGAGCTTGCACAGTATGCAATTGAGCTGCTGGTCTGTCCTGCATCCAGCGTTCTTTCAGAACGCATATTCAGTGCTGCTGGAGGCTTTGTAACCGATCACAGGGTGCGTCTGTCCACCGACTCAGTTGATCGACTGACTTTCATAAAGATGAATCACCTCCGGCTACCAAGCACCTGAAGCTGATGTAACCGAATAATTTTTTTTTAAATGTCACATCCCTTCAAGACTGCCTATGCTGAATGACTATCCTGTTATGTTGACTGACTATCCTCTTTCTCCTCAATGATCCTGCTGATAGCTTGGAAGAACATTTTTGGTTCTGTGTGCCGCCACCAGTGGCTAAGGTCCTGTTTAACAGGGGCATGTAATTACAATTTTTGATGCAACGCTTTGCAGCAGGGCTCATTCCTGCACTCCAACTAGAGTATCTGGGAGAGGTTGCAGTGTCATGGCACCAGCACCAGCGCCTAAGGCCCAATTTTTCAGCCCCTGTTTAACAGGGGCATGTAATTATAATTTTTGATGCAATGCTTTGCAGCAGGGCTCATTCCTGCACTCCAACTAGTGTATCTGGGAGAGGTTGCAGTGTCGTGGCACCAGCACCAGTGCCTAAGGCCCAATTTTTCAGCCGCTGTTTAACAGGGGCGTGTAATTACAAGTTTGGATACAATACTTTGCAGCAGGGCTCATTCCTGCTCTCCAACTAGAGTTTCTGTGAGGTGTTGCAGTGTTGTGGCACTCCATCTTGCATCACTCCCACCATGCCTGGTAACCCACTCTACAAAGACGGATGTCAGCTATTCCTGACTCTGGAGGTCACCATTAGGTCTTTGGAGGTCCTGGACCTTGCTACACTGTAAATATATATCAATAATAATATATTAATTAAATATACTAACTACCTACCAGACAGCTCACAGTAAACCTGTCATGATAGGGAATGTGGGGACAGATATTGCTGACCTTTCTCTAAATATGCTACTTGCCTGGCTGTAATACCCTGGCTAGGGTATCCCCCACCCTCTGGATTAAATAATTTCTTACAGATCTAGAACAAAAATGCAGTTCAGGTAATTTAGAGAAAAGTCTGAAGTTTTTATCTACATAATTGTTCTTGATCAAGCACTGCTCAAGGTGGTGCTTTGTTAAAAAAGGTAATTTTTCACTAACAAACCTGTGATCTAATAAAGGTTGTAGAAGGTATTTTGTAATTTTGTAATGTGCATTAAACAAGATTCTAGATGGTTCTATATTGGGGAAGAGGAGTCCTTGGCATACTTTGACCAGTAAGGAGGAATTCATGGCTTCAAGTGCCTTCTGACCTTTTTTATACAGGAGCCCACAGGTGCTCTGGTGAGTGAGCTTGGTATTGGGGGCACATGCTGAAGACTAAATAGTGTGAAGCACATCGGTGCACAGGAATTGTGGACACAGTATATGTGAACTGATTTTTTACAATTATTATGCACAATTACATTGAGAGTGTATTGCAACATATAATGTTATGGTTTAATAGCTGGGGAGTTGTTGATTGTTTTGTTGTACATTAACCACTTGCCCTTCGGAAGATTTACCCCCCTTCATGACCAGGCCATGTTTTGCTTTTTGGTACTGCAGTACTTTAACTGACTATCGTGCAGTCATGCAACACTACACAAATTCAATTTATATATTTTTTTTCACACATATAGAGCTTTCTTTTGGTGTTTTTGATCACCACTGGGTTTTTTTTTTTTTTTTGCTATAAATCATTTGCTTTTTATGAAAGAAAAGACTGAAAATGTAAAATATATATATATATATATATATATATATATATATATATATGTGTATATATATACACCATACATTCTGCTTTAGAATATTTAATAAAAAAATAAAAAAATTTGATATCTTCTTTCATGGTTTACATGAATGTCTACAAACTATAGTATATATACTGGAATTTTTCTTTATTATATACTATTAATGGCGGCTATCAGCGGCTGTTAGCAGGACTGCGATAGTAATGAGGGCAGTCTGACACTAAATTACACTTTGTGGGAACCAGTGACACTAATACAGCTATAAGTGCTAAAAATATGCACTGTCACTGTACTAATGACACTGGCTGGGAAGGGGTTAACATCTAGGGTGATCAAATGGTTAAATGTGTGCCTAAAAATGTTTAGTGTGTCTACTGTGAGGCGCTTTTAATAAGGGATGTGCTGAATTTTTTTTCCTGCTTTGTATTGTTTACACTACCAGAGCTCTGTCCTGTCACCCTTCTCGCTGATTAGTGGGTGTCAGTAGACATCTATTGGCTGGCACCCGCTGATCGGCTTGTGCTGTGTCTAATCACAGCACAGCAGGCACGCCTGCACCTTACCCAGAAGTGCTGAATCACGTACTAGGTACTAGATGTACATCACCAAAAATGTAAATGCTTTATTCATTTTATTAGGATTTTATGCGATAGACCAACACAAAGTGGCACATATTTGTGAAGTGGAAGGAAAATGATAAATGGTTTTCAATATTTTTTACAAATAAATATGTGAAAAGTGTGGTGTGCATTTGTATGTAACCCCCTTTACTCTGATACCCCTAACTAAAATCTGTGAAGCCCTCAGAGGTTTGTTAGAGAACCTTAGTGAAAAAACAGCATCATGAAGCCCAAGGAACACACCAGACCGATCAGGGATAAAGTTGTGGAGAAGTTTAAAGCAGGGTTAGGTTATAAAAAATATCCTAAGCTTTAAACATCTCACAGAGCACTGTTCAATCCATTAACCCTAAAATGGAAAGAGTATGGCACAACTGCAAACCTACCAAGACATGGCCGTCCACCTAAACTAAAAGGTCGGGAAGGAGAGCATTAATCAGAGAAGCAGCCAAGAAGCCCATGGTAACTGTGGAGGAGCTGCAAACACCCACAGCTCAGGTGGGAGAATCTGTCCACAGGACATTTATTAGTCGTGCACTCCACAAATCTGGCCTTTATGGAAGAGGCGCAAGATAAAAGCCTTTGTTGAAAGAAAGCCATAAGAAGTCCCTTTTGCAGTTTACAAAAGGCTATATGGGGAACACAGCAAACATGTGGAAGAAGGTGCTCTGGTCAGATGAGACCAAAATTTAACTTTTTGGCCTAAAAGCAAAATGCTATGTGTGGCAGAAGACTAACACTACACATCACCCTGAACACACCATCCCCACCGTGAAAAATGGTGGTGGCAGCATCATGTTGCGGGGATGATTTTCTTCAGGAACAGGTAAGCTGGTCAGAGCTGATGGGAAGATGGATGGAGCCTAATAATGGGCAATCTTTTGCCGCATACACACGAGCGGAATGTCCTACAAAAAAAGTCAGATGGAAGCTTTTCATCATATATTCCGATCGTGTGTATGCCTCCTTAGACTTTTTTTTTGGAAAATTCTGACGGACCTAGAAATAGAACATGTTTTAAATATTTACGACTGAACCAATTCCTATTGGGAAAACCGCTCGGTTGTATGCTGTTCCGACAGACCAAAAATGATGCATGCTCTGAAGTATGAGACAGAAGCTATTGGCTACTGGCTATTGAACTTCCCTTTTCTAGTCCCGTCGTATGTGCTGTACGTCAATGCATTCTTGACGATCAGACTTTGGTGTGATCGCTTGTACGCAAGACAGGTTCAGCAGAACTCCGTCAGAAAAATCTTCAGAGTTTATTCTGACAGGAAAACCGGTCGTGTGTTAGAAGAGAACCTGTTAGGAGTCTGCCAAGGGTCGGAGGTTCACCATCCAGCAGGACAATGACCCTAAACATACAGATAAAGCTACAATGGGATGGTTTAGATCAAAGCATTATCATGTGTTAGGATGGCCCAGTCAAAGTCCAGACCTGAATCCAATTGAGAATCTGTGGCAAGACTTGAAAATTGCTGTTCACAGGTGATCTTCACCCAAAGCCAGAGCTTGAGCTATTTTGCAAAGAAGAACGGGCAAAAATTTCACTCTCTAGATGTGCAAAGCTGGTAGAGACATATCCAAAAAGATGTACAGCTGTAAATGCAGCGAAAGGTGGTTCTACAAAGTATTGACTCAGGGGGGCTGAATACAAATGCACCCCACACATTTCACATAAAAATTTGGAAAAACATTCATAATTTTCCTTCCATTTCACAATTATGTCCCACTTTGTGTTGGTCTATATGGTAAATGTTTTTGGTTGTAACATGACAAAATGTGGAACATTTAAGGTGTATGAATACTTTTCAAGGCACTTTCTGACATTACTGAGCTGGCAAAAAAGGGTGCATTGGAAAAAAACATTGGTACTTAACAACTGTTTATTAATTCAGAATCAAGTATTTTCAATTTAGCTAACTGTACATGGATAGTCAAACAATCCAAACTTGCTCAAAACCTGAAATTATTACAAACTCTACCTTCAGTATGGATGAGGATCAGATTTGCAGTGACCTTGGAAAAAATGTCCAGCAGCTATCAACATGCTGTGTATCAGTGAGAACAAGTACAGCCTCATGGAACTGCTGGCTAGTGATGGACGAACTTCCGACGGGACGTTTCGCGAACGCGAAACGCGAACGGGCACAAACGTTCGCGAAAACGACCGTTCGCCGCGGGCTCCATTGACTTCAATGGGAGGCGAATTTCGCAAACCTTTAGGTCGAATTTGCGGCCACGGGGTAATTATTAGGGGGTAGCACGTAGTCCCACCACCTGGACAATAGCATAATACATGTATGAGGTGAATTTGGGATCGATAACTACAAGCATTTTTTTTTTATTTGGGAAATTGTTCTGACAATTCAGGACTATGGAGCTAATGAAGGCAATGGAGGAGAGGGAAGGTCAGGGACCAGGGTAGGCAAACAAGAGGGTGCAGGAGATACAGAGCACTGACAGCAGCACCGTAATACAGAGCACTGACATCAGCACCGTGACATACAGCGCTGACAGCAGCTCCGTGACATACAGCGCTGACAGCAGCTCCGTGACATACAGCGCTGACAGCAGCTCCGTGACATACAGCGCTGACAGCAGCTCCGTGACATACAGCGCTGACAGCAGCTCCGTGACATACAGCGCTGACAGCAGCACCGTGACATACAGCGCTGACAGCAGCTCCGTGACATACAGCGCTGACAGCAGCTCCGTGACATACAGCGCTGACAGCAGCTCCGTGACATACAGCACTGACAGCAGCTCCGTGACATACAGCGCTGACAGCAGCTCCGTGACATACAGCGCTGACAGCAGCACCGTGACATACAGCGCTGACAGCAGCTCCGTGACATACAGCGCTGACAGCAGCTCCGTGACATACAGCGCTGACAGCAGCTCCGTGACATACAGCACTGACAGCAGCTCCGTGACATACAGCGCTGACAGCAGCTCCGTGACATACAGCGCTGACAGCAGCACCGTGACATACAGCGCTGACAGCAGCTCCGTGACATACAGCGCTGACAGCAGCTCCGTGACATACAGCGCTGACAGCAGCTCCGTGACATACAGCGCTGACAGCAGCACCGTAAGCAGCCCCAGGAGGAAGTCAGCACAGCACAGGGATGGTGTGATCCCCTCATAATAAGAACCCCCAGGAGGAAGTCAGCACAGCACAGGGATGGTGGGAGCCCCTCATAATAAGAACCCCCAGGAGGAAGTCAGCACAGCACAGGGATGGTGGGAGCCCCTCATAATAAGAACACCCAGGAGGAAGTCAGCACAGCACAGGGATGGTGGGAACCCCTCATAATAAGCAGCCCCAGTAGAAATATGACACCGCTCAACCTCTTCAAAGAGGAGGGTAGGGGCATATAGTACGGTGTGCTTTTTTGGGTCAGGGAAGTGAGCCAAATGAATTAAGAAGGTCTGTGTGCTTGATTCCAAAAATTGTTTATAGACATATACATGGTCTACTGATCACATGTGTTGAATTCCTCCGAGATCCATGCCTCATTCATTTTTAGAAATGTGAGGTAGTTAACACTGTCGTGAGCTAGGCGAGTACGCTTATCGGTCACAATCCCCCCTGCTGCGCTGAACGTCCTTTCGGACAGGACACTGGATGAGGGGCAAGCCAACAGTTCGATTGCAAATTGGGCAAGCTCTGGCCAGAGGTCAAGCCTGCCCACCCAGTAGTCTAGGGGTTCATCACTCCTCAGAGCGTCCACATCGGCCGTTAACCCAATGTAGTCGGACACCTGACGGTCTAGGCGTTCCCTGATGCTGGATCCGGATGACACCTGTCGATGGGTCGGCTGAAAGAATGACCTCATATCCGAAGTCACCAACACATCTTCAAACCGGCCTCTTCTTGCAGGCGCTGTTGGATTGGTACCCGCAAATCCTTCTCTGGGAGTGGGAATTGCTCCTCTGCCAGCGCACGCAAAAGCAGAATGCAGCATTTCTCGAAGCAAGGCCTGGAAGTGCTGCATTCTGACAGCCCTCTGCGACGGCGGTAACATTTCCGCCATTTTGTGTTTGTACCGGGGATCTAAGTACGTTGCCACCCAGTACTGGTCCTTGACCCTCATGCTTTTTATACGGGGGTCCCTATTAAAACACTGGAGCATGAAGGCCCCCATTTGCACTCAAGCGGAAGGTATGTGGTGGTGGTGGTGTTGTTGGTGGTAGTGTCTTTGGGGGTGCACATAGCAGAGAGTGAAGAAGAGGGTGCAGATCGAGAGGATGAGGAGGGTGCAGAAGAATAAGGCTGAGTGAGCCACTCAACCAAGTCTGGTGCGTCCTTTAAAGTAATTGAACGCACCTTCTGCAACTTCCCACTTTGGCTCAAGGCTGTTGCTCCTGCCCTACCCCTACCACCCCTGCGGAAGGGCCTGCCTCTTCCTCTGCCTGTCATTTTTTAAATCACCCTGTGACAAAACTCTTAGTCCCTATACCGCTGAAGGACTGCTGCAGTATAGGGCAGCGGTCAGCAGTAGTGCACGTCAACCCTATGTATTGTGGACCGATAGCGGTCCTTACAGAACAGCAGACTGTACTGCACTCAGGCCTATGTACCGTAGCACCCTATACCAAGTTACCAGTCCTTATAAGAACTTTTGTGGACCAAGCAGGTTGTGTGTTAGTGATTAGCAGACTGTACGTCAGTCCCTATACCAATGAAGGACTGCTGCAGTATAGGGCAGCGGTCAGCAGTAGTGCACGTCAACCCTATGTATTGTGGACCGATAGCGGTCCTTACAGAACAGCAGACTGTACTGCACTCAGGCCTATGTACCGTAGCACCCTATACCAAGTTACCAGTCCTTATAAAAACTTTTGTGGACCAAGCAGGTTGTGTGTTAGTGATTAGCAGACTGTACGTCAGTCCCTATACCAATGAAGGACTGCTGCAGTATAGGGCAGCGGTCAGCAGTAGTGCACGGCAACCCTATGTATTGTGGACCGATAGCGGTCCTTACAGAACAGCAGACTGTAACGCACTCAGGCCTATGTACCGTAGCACCCTATACCAAGTTACCAGTCCTTATAAGAACTTTTGTGGACCAAGCAGGTTGTGTGTTAGTGATTAGCAGACTGTACGTCAGTCCCTATACCAATGAAGGACTGCTGCAGTATAGGGCAGCGGTCAGCAGTAGTGCACGGCAACCCTATGTATTGTGGACCGATAGCGGTCCTTACAGAACAGCAGACTGTACTGCACTCAGGCCTATGTACCGTAGCACCCTATACCAAGTTACCAGTCCTTATAAGAACTTTTGTGGACCAAGCAGGTTGTGTGTTAGTGTTTAGCAGACTGTGCGTCAGTCCCTATACCGCTGAAGGACTGCTGCAGTATAGGGCAGCGGTCAGCAGTAGTGCACGGCAACCCTATGTATTGTGGACCGATAGCGGTCCTTACAGAACAGCAGACTGTAACGCACTCAGGCCTATGTACCGTAGCACCCTATACCAAGTTACCAGTCCTTATAAGAACTTTTGTGGACCAAGCAGGTTGTGTGTTAGTGATTAGCAGACTGTACGTCAGTCCCTATACCAATGAAGGACTGCTGCAGTATAGGGCAGCGGTCAGCAGTAGTGCACGGCAACCCTATGTATTGTGGACCGATAGCGGTCCTTACAGAACAGCAGACTGTAACGCACTCAGGCCTATGTACCGTAGCACCCTATACCAAGTTACCAGTCCTTATAAGAACTTTTGTGGACCAAGCAGGTTGTGTGTTAGTGATTAGCAGACTGTACGTCAGTCCCTATACCAATGAAGGACTGCTGCAGTATAGGGCAGCGGTCAGCAGTAGTGCACGGCAACCCTATGTATTGTGGACCGATAGCGGTCCTTACAGAACAGCAGACTGTACTGCACTCAGGCCTATGTACCGTAGCACCCTATACCAAGTTACCAGTCCTTATAAGAACTTTTGTGGACCAAGCAGGTTGTGTGTTAGTGTTTAGCAGACTGTGCGTCAGTCCCTATACCGCTGAAGGACTGCTGCAGTATAGGGCAGCGGTCAGCAGTAGTGCACGGCAACCCTATGTATTGTGGACCGATAGCGGTCCTTACAGAACAGCAGACTGTAACGCACTCAGGCCTATGTACCGTAGCACCCTATACCAAGTTACCAGTCCTTATAAGAACTTTTGTGGACCAAGCAGGTTGTGTGTTAGTGATTAGCAGACTGTACGTCAGTCCCTATACCAATGAAGGACTGCTGCAGTATAGGGCAGCGGTCAGCAGTAGTGCACGGCAACCCTATGTATTGTGGACCGATAGCGGTCCTTACAGAACAGCAGACTGTAACGCACTCAGGCCTATGTACCGTAGCACCCTATACCAAGTTACCAGTCCTTATAAGAACTTTTGTGGACCAAGCAGGTTGTGTGTTAGTGATTAGCAGACTGTACGTCAGTCCCTATACCAATGAAGGACTGCTGCAGTATAGGGCAGCGGTCAGCAGTAGTGCACGGCAACCCTATGTATTGTGGACCGATAGCGGTCCTTACAGAACAGCAGACTGTAACGCACTCAGGCCTATGTACCGTAGCACCCTATACCAAGTTACCAGTCCTTATAAGAACTTTTGTGGACCAAGCAGGTTGTGTGTTAGTGATTAGCAGACTGTACGTCAGTCCCTATACCAATGAAGGACTGCTGCAGTATAGGGCAGCGGTCAGCAGTAGTGCACGGCAACCCTATGTATTGTGGACCGATAGCGGTCCTTACAGAACAGCAGACTGTACTGCACTCAGGCCTATGTACCGTAGCACCCTATACCAAGTTACCAGTCCTTATAAGAACTTTTGTGGACCAAGCAGGTTGTGTGTTAGTGTTTAGCAGACTGTGCGTCAGTCCCTATACCGCTGAAGGACTGCTGCAGTATAGGGCAGCGGTCAGCAGTAGTGCACGGCAACCCTATGTATTGTGGACCGATAGCGGTCCTTACAGAACAGCAGACTGTAACGCACTCAGGCCTATGTACCGTAGCACCCTATACCAAGTTACCAGTCCTTATAAGAACTTTTGTGGACCAAGCAGGTTGTGTGTTAGTGATTAGCAGACTGTACGTCAGTCCCTATACCAATGAAGGACTGCTGCAGTATAGGGCAGCGGTCAGCAGTAGTGCACGGCAACCCTATGTATTGTGGACCGATAGCGGTCCTTACAGAACAGCAGACTGTAACGCACTCAGGCCTATGTACCGTAGCACCCTATACCAAGTTACCAGTCCTTATAAGAACTTTTGTGGACCAAGCAGGTTGTGTGTTAGTGATTAGCAGACTGTACGTCAGTCCCTATACCAATGAAGGACTGCTGCAGTATAGGGCAGCGGTCAGCAGTAGTGCACGGCAACCCTATGTATTGTGGACCGATAGCGGTCCTTACAGAACAGCAGACTGTAACGCACTCAGGCCTATGTACCGTAGCACCCTATACCAAGTTACCAGTCCTTATAAGAACTTTTGTGGACCAAGCAGGTTGTGTGTTAGTGATTAGCAGACTGTACGTCAGTCCCTATACCAATGAAGGACTGCTGCAGTATAGGGCAGCGGTCAGCAGTAGTGCACGGCAACCCTATGTATTGTGGACCGATAGCGGTCCTTACAGAACAGCAGACTGTACTGCACTCAGGCCTATGTACCGTAGCACCCTATACCAAGTTACCAGTCCTTATAAGAACTTTTGTGGACCAAGCAGGTTGTGTGTTAGTGATTAGCAGACTGTACGTCAGTCCCTATACCAATGAAGGACTGCTGCAGTATAGGGCAGCGGTCAGCAGTAGTGCACGGCAACCCTATGTATTGTGGACCGATAGCGGTCCTTACAGAACAGCAGACTGTAACGCACTCAGGCCTATGTACCGTAGCACCCTATACCAAGTTACCAGTCCTTATAAGAACTTTTGTGGACCAAGCAGGTTGTGTGTTAGTGTTTAGCAGACTGTGCGTCAGTCCCTATACCGCTGAAGGACTGCTGCAGTATAGGGCAGCGGTCAGCAGTAGTGCACGGCAACCCTATGTATTGTGGACCGATAGCGGTCCTTACAGAACAGCAGACTGTAACGCACTCAGGCCTATGTACCGTAGCACCCTATACCAAGTTACCAGTCCTTATAAGAACTTTTGTGGACCAAGCAGGTTGTGTGTTAGTGATTAGCAGACTGTACGTCAGTCCCTATACCAATGAAGGACTGCTGCAGTATAGGGCAGCGGTCAGCAGTAGTGCACGGCAACCCTATGTATTGTGGACCGATAGCGGTCCTTACAGAACAGCAGACTGTAACGCACTCAGGCCTATGTACCGTAGCACCCTATACCAAGTTACCAGTCCTTATAAGAACTTTTGTGGACCAAGCAGGTTGTGTATTAGTGTTTAGCAGACTGTGCGTCAGTCCCTATACCGCTGAAGGACTGCTGCAGTATAGGGCAGCGGTCAGCAGTAGTGCACGGCAACCCTATGTATTGTGGACCGATAGCAGTCCTTACAGAACAGCAGACTGTACTGCACTCAGGCCTATGTACCGTAGCACCCTATACCAAGTTACCAGTCCTTATAAGAACTTTTGTGGACCAAGCAGGTTGTGTGTTAGTGTTTAGCAGACTGTGCGTCAGTCCCTATACCGCTGAAGGACTGCTGCAGTATAGGGCAGCGGTCAGCAGTAGTGCACGTCAACCCTATGTATTGTGGACCGATAGCGGTCCTTACAGAACAGCAGACTGTAACGCACTCAGGCCTATGTACCGTAGCACCCTATACCAAGTTACCAGTCCTTATAAGAACTTTTGTGGACCAAGCAGGTTGTGTATTAGTGTTTAGCAGACTGTGCGTCAGTCCCTATACCGCTGAAGGACTGCTGCAGTATAGGGCAGCGGTCAGCAGTAGTGCACGGCAACCCTATCTATTGTGGACCGATAGCGGTCCTTACAGAACAGCAGACTGTACCGCACCCAAGCCTATGTACCGTAGCACCCTAGACAGACCAAGTTACCAGTCCTTATAAGAACTTTTGTGGAACAAGTGAGTTGTGAATGATTAGCAGACTGCAGCAGAAGGGCAGCAGTCAAGTATAATATTCTTTCTATATTTGGAAGAAAGAATATTATACGTGTACAAGCCTATTACCGTACCACTGATACCAGTCCTGAAAAGAACCTTTGTGGAACTAATAGTAACAGCAAGTCTTTAAAATTATCCTCACTGCCTGACACACTGCTTCCTGCCTGTCCCTATACAAATTGGCAAAAAAGAGTAGGCTGGAACGATTAGCTGGAACAGCTCTTTTGTGGACCTGATAGTAACAGCTAATGATGATGATGATGATGATGATGAAGAAAGACTAATCTGGCTGAGCTGTCCCTAAAATAGCAGCATACAGCGCTCTGTCCCTTTATCTAAACTGACAAAAGAAACTCAGGCTGCTGACCTAACACCTATACCAGTCCTGAAAAGAACTTTTGTGTACCAAATAGCTAGCGTTTTCTCTGTCCCTACTCCACACAGGATCCTTTCCCTACAGTGACAGAAGAAAGAATGTAAAATGGCCACCGGATCGGGTGTATTTATAGGTTAGGGGGAATGTCCAAGTGTCCATGAGCTGTCATGTCTCAATTGGTTGTCCTGTAACACATGATAAACGTGTCACGAAAGGTTAAAGTTCTTGTATACATTAAACACGTAAGTCCGCCGGGGCGAACGACGGAAAAAGGCGTTCGAACCCGCGGACGGCGAAAGTCGGAAATTCGCCGCGAAACGACCGCCGGGCGAACCGTTCGGCCATCACTACTGCTGGCCAATTTCTAATCACTGGTCCAAGAGGCCCTAATACTGCTTGATGAAAAAACATGTGTTACTGCTAAGATAACCTGAAAAAAAAGCTGAAATTAATTAGAATGGAATGCTGCTGCTGTATATAGTCCAAGCTAATTGTAAAGTAAATAAATAAACAAGTCAAATATGTACTGTCAGAGTACGCTAATGCTTTTTTTTTCATCCTTCTCTCTAAGCTGCATGACCACCGCTCATCACTAACCTGCTCCAGAGACAACTGCAGAATGCTGTAGACCAGGGCTTGACAAATTTGCTTGGAATCTAGGAGCCAGCTTAAAAAGTTAGGAGCCAGGTCGGTAACGGCGATCCGGACCTGTCCCTGGCCTGACATGGAGACGAGTGAGGGGAAGATAGCGCCGCAGCCCCCCCCCCCCCCTTTTTTTTTCCTTAATTAAAATAATTTTTTTTTTTTTTTACTTTTTACAAAAAAAAAAAAAATTATATATATATATATATATATATATATATATATATATATATATATATATATATATATAATTAAATTAATAAATAAATAAATAAATTAATAATATATATATAATATAATGAGAAGCCATCTACCAGCCACCACACTCACCGTGGGGCAAAAGGCGCCAGATGACGCCCGCAATCACTTCCTTCTCTTCACTTTGGGAAGGAAATGAGCGGGCAGTGAAAAACAGGCAGGGGAGCTTCACTCCATTAGGAATTAGCATTATTGGAATAGGGTGTAATTTCTACATCCACCACAAGATGGCGCCAGACTACCGAAAGATTTTAGAAGGCCGCAAAGCCACGGCCTCAATTACTGGCCGGCGCGGCCCGATGCAATTGCGCGGCGGAGTTCGGGGTCCAAATGGAGACGGGATACCCCAGCAGCGTTGCCCCAGTCGCCAGGACACGAATTCTAGGCGCAAATGCGACCAGGCGCCCGGGGTTTGTCGAGCCCTGCTGTAGACCAGTGACTGACATTCCCCAAGATGAGGGCTGGAGCAGCAATGTATCCTCATAGTTTCTACTATCCTTCCAGTATAAGGACCTTGTTTATATAGTGAACACATTCAAAGTCTGCACTACATCACCATCTATTGCAATATGCCACCACATATCATGACTGACTGCTTACACTGCAGATACTGAATTATGCCTGGTAAAATAACTTTACATATTCACACACATACATATTGTGTATATATTTACTCGCATGACATAGTTTGGGGAAAACCCTGCTAGGCCAAGGGTAAGTCCAGGTTTATAAAACACAACACTAAGATCATGCATACAGCCTTTTTTTCAGTCTTTAATCTAGCAAACTGCTTGCACCTAGGCTAATCACATTATAGAAAAAAAATTTATGATTACATTTACGAGGCAGTTGGTATCTTTTTTTAAGTCAGGGATTTCCCAATACACTTTATGTTTTCTGATTCTCTTGAAATAAACAGTTACAAAACCAATATCCCAATCCAAGATATGATAAAGGCAATTCTTAGTGAACATGCTTGATGTGTAAAAGTTAGCGCAATCTTTAATGAACAATACAATTATTTATTAATGTAGATAGAAATAAATGTGGGATCGCTTCTTCACATTTTCTGGTCTTGCCCCATCCTTTAGTCCTTTTGGATAGAGATACACTGCATAGGTCAAAATTTTACTGATCGGGAATTACCATAGACCCCCGAATTCTTCCTTCTGCATCATCACAGGATTCCTTGTAAGATTTTTAGGAGATCCATATTGCCTCTCCTGCTCACAGCTGTGAAAAGCTGCATCCCCTTACTCTGGAAGCAGACACAGCCCCCGTCGGTAGCCGTCTGGTTGAAAAAAGTAGCGGACATTAATGCAATGAAGGACTTGGTGGCCACGGAGAAAGGATTACATGAGAAATTTCTCAAAAAATTGTTTTATTGGCACAAATTTGTTTATTCTGAGGAATTTGTACTTTGTAGCTCCCCTGAGGGGCGATGACTCTGGAGGCTCCCCGGACGGAGATGGTATGACTGTTTGGTGGTATCTTCCCCCTCCCCACTTTTTTTTCTCTCTTTCTCTTCCTCTCTCTTCTCCCTTACATCCTCTTTTTCCTGCTATTCCTCTAATGCTTTTTTTCTGGTTGGCTATGGGTCAGTTCGGCTTTTTCTTTACTCCTAAGTGCAAAAACTGTAATTACTGTGAAAAATGGTCATGCGGGGTACAGAGCCTTCCTAGTCCCTTGAAGATTGATAGTCTTCCCATCTGCTATGTGATCATCTTTTCTTACACTGTGATGTATGTACCATTGATTATGTTTTGGGATTGTTTATTTTTATACACAACAGTCAGGGCCGTCTTTAAGGCAGGGCAAAAGGGGCAGCTGTCCTGGGCCCTGTCATTGTTGTGGGGCCCAAAACAGCTGCCTCATACTTGCCAACTATCCAGGTTTAAATTCCCTGGTCCCTTGAAGTTTTAGTCCATTGCTGTGTCCCAATATCTCAGTGTGAAGTGCTGGTACTAATGCTGCCCAGCTCTGCCCTGTTGATGTGTACAGATGACTCACCTGCAGACCCTGCGTTTACATGTGAATAACTGCATTCATATGTAAATAGCGGCTGCAATACTAAGTAAATAGCTGCAGCCGGTGGCATCGATATGTAAATAAAGGCGACAATCATGTGTATATCATGCTCCAATGCAGTGAGGAGATGATGTGCTGTAACCTCTAGCAACTAATCAGTGAGCCGCAATGTGTGCTGTAACCTCTAGCAACCAGTCAGTAAGCAGTAATTATATGCTGTAACTGCTGGCAACCAATCACAATTGCTGCCTGATCTGATACAGTAAACTGATTTAAAGTCTAGCTGCTATTTATTGTATGTCTCAGAGCAGACGGAGAGTGAAATTGCCTGGGGGGGGGGCAAGAAAATGTTTGCCCAGGACCTATTCAATAGTAAGGATGGCCCTGACAACAGTGTGATGGTTCATGTAATTCCACATTCTCTTTCTAAATAAAGAATTGGAAAAAAAATAAATAAATGTGGTAAAATGAAATATTGTTTATTCTTCTCCTATAAAAGCTTTTTCATTACCAGTCCAAAAATAGAGCATGTTTTTATAACTGCAGATCATTCGGTAATGATCCTCATGGGAGGCTCTTCACAGATTTGCCACTAGAACTAAGTGAATGATGAACTGATCTTTCCCCAGTGATTAAAACCCCAAGGGATACTCATGGATCTATTTTTTTCCATTACAGAAAAACTCTGGTCTCTAAATTTGGAGTCTCAGTTAGGCTAGTATAGTCAAAATATAAAATATATTCATTTCCACAATGTACTTCGATTATTTCAAGCCTACTACCTATTATTTTATCAATTTTAAGGTTTGTAAACTTACTTTGTGAAGATCCCTGCACATTTTCCTTGAATTCTGTGCCACATATTCACTATGCCTATTTCCACTTACTTCCTGAAGTAACTGATCATTTCACTCTATTCTTATTATTATCAGTTATGTATTCCTTTGTCTAGTCCCTATAGTTTAGCTAATCTATCAATATGCCAAGCACATGTTATTGTTAATACCACAATGCTACCACCCTTGGCTATGAAATCAATACACGCTTAAGGTCAATTAAATCTCATTTATTTCCCAAGGAAATAATACAGCGTGCATAAGGTATCAATAGAAGTTACAATAATACATAGCATACAATCAAAGTATAATATAAGCCATACTTATCGGACCTTCGCAGCCACACCTCATGATGGAATAAAGAGACAGAGAGAGACCTCATGGTTGCAAAACCTTTTTGTTAAACATACCTCAGCCATACCACACCCCATAGCCCATCCTACTCTTTCCCGTAGACCAATCAGCGTCTCTGGGGCGTCTCCTCCCCCAGGCTAACAGTCCTGCCATACTTGGCCTCTGGGGGCAGTGTTTGCCCATGAATTGCAACTGCTCCGACTGGATTGCTATCTCGTGGCTTGATCTCGGACGCCCCACCAGCTGTCCCCCTGTTCTTGCAGACAAGCCGGCGCCATATCATCTTTGAAGTTCAGTACATTCCAGGTGGGCTGAATAGAAACTCATTCTGCTATTCAAATTGTGTCACATTCCTTGCTTTCACACATATGAAACTGCCTGGCATCACTATGGCTGAGTTCGGCTGTACAAACAGCTGTGTAGATGTATAATAATAATTCCTGTCTGATTCCAACATATGCCGCTTTGCGCCTAAAAACGGCGCATACCACCCTTCTTCAGACACGGCTCCTTTTGAACAGTCCATAACTGTCTTAACGTGTGTGGTTCCCCAACATGTGCTTCTGAACCAGTACCTGTGGCACAGTCCTTAGCTTGTGTAACGCGTGGTTGTTTCCAACGAGCGCTCCAGAGACATCTCTTATGGAACAGTACACAAGTGTCTTACCACGTTGTGTTTTCAACGTGTGCAGAAACAGGTCCTATGGAGCAGTCCATAATTGTTTTATCACGTGATGTTTCCCAACACGTGCCACTTTGCCACTGAGTGACACATCTCCACCATTCTTCAGCGACAGCTTCCATGTCACCATTCTGCATCTTGGGTATCTTCGGGATGGCAGTACAGGCAAGGGGTGCCCATTCATTCACCATTCACCAGCACCCATTCAGAGCGACATATCACCCAGCTTTCAGACCCAGAGTCTTGAGGAGGGCCTTTCTTGCCCATATTACTAGCCTACAATACCCATAGGTCATACTCTACCACAAACATAAATCAACTTATTACCATAATATGTACTTATATATGTATTACGCACCCCGCTCCCAACCTCCTATAACCTTTTACTGTAAATACGGGTCGGGATTAGGCAGGCTTGCTCGCAGCGGCGTTGCAGGGCTCTGACTTGGCAGCAACGTCTCCAATTTGTACACAGAGCGCTCACCGTCAAATCATCCCTCAACTTGCATAGACAACTGGGAGACCCTTCTAGATAAATATCGCTTAACTACACATATAAGTTTACAACAATTACCAAACCCACACAATTCCACCCCTGTACCTGGATTTCAGAGATCATGCCCATTGTGTACCATGCACCTCTACCTACGGTTAGGTTCAGGGAACCCTCGAGTCCCATGACTAACACTACACCGGTATTCTTTAGGACAAAGAAACAAAAACTCGCCTATGTCCTAAATAATACCTGGGTGCCTTCTTCCCAGCAATGACCTCTCCATCCAGAATACAGAGAGAAATAACTTCCCAACATTACTCGTTCATCCCCATGTATTGATCTAGCCTACAAAGGACATCATGGTCATGCTTCCGACAAAGGGAAATATCAACCTGCCTCCAGCGTTTATCTTCTCTGATCACATGTGTGATATAGCCTCAAATGCAACAAGATAGAGTCCCCAGTCAGTAAGCCCATTGATGCCACCGAACATACAGACCAAGTCTGCACTTCTGTATATAAGAACGTACAGCATAACACCTTTCACAATCCAACTTAGTACCACCCATACAGGCATTCGACCACTACTTTGGATTAGTGTAAGCAACGTGTTTTGGCAAAATCTTACTGAGCGGTGATGCTAACTCATCAGGCCACTGCCCCTTCATAAAGCGACAGTACAATCAGCTTGATGTTGGCTGATATTTCCACCTGCCACAGAGTGCGCGCCAGAGCCAATGACAGGTTTCTGTCTTCCCTACCAATCTCTCAACATGGTTGACAAAGTCCGGAGCCACTCTAACCTGAGTGTTTCTGTGACTTCATTGAATGTTATCAAGGATACCACCAATCTCCCGGGGTAACAAAGTCACGCTCCTTCTCTGAAGCTATGGCTGTGAGTTTGTTCCTCAGGAGGCTGATGTCCCCTCCATTAACAACACCCATCCCAGCTATTGTTCCCCCCCAATATAGTGCTGAATACATCCCTCCTCTTTCAGGTTACTCCTCAGAAATAAGCATCCTGCATGGACTTCATTCTCATCTCTGGGAGTAAGTCACTGGTACAATAACCGCACCTGATTCAGTGTATACTCAGCACATATAGGGTGATAGGTTTTTGTCAACCACCATGAGATGTTGCAGCACCATGTGGTGAAGTCCTACTGTACCCTGGTAGCCAGCGTTTGTTCCCTTTATTTTAACGGAGCATGCTCCTGTGTGTATTTACTGGCATTATCTGTGCAGGGTTTCAACCTCTCAGGTGAGACACCAACCGGGCGTATCTTCCTCATGTCTAGTTCTGGTGTCCCGCATGTCCTGTAACCGACAGCTTCTCTCTAGGACCGCTAGGATTGAGACACCACCCCTACGAGGAAGTTTTCCCCCCATTGATGTATCACCTGGCACCCTTTAGTCTGACCAACAGCCACCTTATTATGCATAAGCGCCAGTATGCCTCCTGGGTACCTGCACCATATTAACTCCGTTACATCAATGCATGTCATACATTAAAACCTTTCTTCTTTCAATTCCTCCTTCCAACAAAAAAACACATATTTTACATTTTCATGTTTTGACGGATTGGATGTGTCATAACTCTTCCCCAACCTCCAACCCATTGCACATGTATAAATAACATGTTTGCATTCATCAGGAGAGACTTCAGCAAAAATATTTCACAAGTTCTCTTGCTAGGCACAGTCTTTCAGATTCAGCATTAGCACCAAATTGTCCATACGAAAAAAACAGGTATTAATCTGAATCTTTCAGTTTTCCTTCTCTCCTGATGTTTATTGGAACTAATTTGTGGTATGGTGTGGCACAGACAAACTGCCAACCAGATGATCATCTGTCATCCATGTTCCAGAAGCCTCTCCAATTCTCGCTCCACTTGGATTCTGGAAGTGAAAAACAAGAGCAGTATCAAATTCTTATCCACAATATCTGCTCGCTTACCATGTTTACTTATAGTTCCCTCCTTGGAGCCCAGGACCTCAGTATTCCTGGCTTCTGCAACTCTGACCAAACTATCCAAACAACCATGACCTCTTTAGGCTACACCCACTGTAAAATGGATCCCCATGGTATGATCAAAAAACGTTTAAAACTGAACGTCAGTGTTGCTTCTCAAAAACTTCAAATTTTACAAACTAAAAAACAATGCATCTATCTGTATCTTTACGATGTATGCACTACCCCTTTTCAGGTGACTGGTTCTAACTGAGGGCATTGTCAATTCCCCCCCTTTGGTGGATTAGACCTACTACTTTTCCACCTGAATAAAAATATAACTAACATAGAGGACTAAACCAATATCAACAAAAAAAAATTTTTTGAAGAAAGAGAAAAAAAAAATAAAAAAAAAAATAAAATAAAAAAAAATGTAAAAAACTTAAAAATCTGGCCATGATCACACAAACAACATGACAAGACAACCATCATACGACAAGACAACCATCATACAACAATGACAAACACTCAACTTTTAGTTAACAACATCCATGGACTTTTCTCCTGCAAAGAGTGCTTATTCCAATCTGAAATACAATTAGTTAATGGGGAAAACGAAAAACAAAACAAAGCATATGTATCATCACAACATTTTAGCTTCATTTGTAACTCTTTTTAGTACTATTTATTTTTCATTGTTTGCAAACAATTACTAACTAATGAGCTCATGGTACCATGTGATAATCGATTATGCATTTACAATAACCTAACCCCTGTTCTGTTATATTTTACCACTGTTGTTACTTTGAGAGACCTGCAAACAAATGCAAATGTCCGTATACGAATCAGTTTAACTTCTTCCTGGTCTCTGGAGAAAGGAACACACAAGTGATTACACACAATTCTTATGTTAATCAGCAGTATTGGATACTCAGGAAAAGTTTACAAAGACTGACAATAAGAGAAGAGTAAAGAAACACAAGATTAAAAAAAACTCATAACAGAAACCACACAAAAGAAAAACCACAATACCAATTCAGGGGTTTATCCCTAAAAGTACAAAACAAAAAAAATGTATATCTATATCCAGGTCCTCTATCATATTCTGAACTTGAAACTTACATCAAACTTTTTTCATAGCCGGGAAACATTGACCAGAATATTCTTACCATGCTTGCAGCTCACTAAGTTCTGCTAACATTGTTTCCCCCAGTGCTATATTTGAGTAACCATGCGTCTATCTCCATTTTGACTCTAAGCAACTGTCCTACATATTGCTTTTTAGTTCCTAGACCCCGCATTTGCGTTTTACACGGGAAATGGGTTTGATTACTATTGGTTCCGTGCTGTGGATGGCTACCCCACCTGGCTGAATAACACACATGATGCCTTGGGGTCGTTTTCGGGTATAATTTCCTTTCGATATCATTATTCGCCGCCCGACAATATTTTGAAGTGTGACCCCCCCTTTTACACAAAAAACATTTTAGTTCTGGTTTCCCTGCATAGGCCATTTTTTTAGCATATGGCGCTGGAAATCCACATTGCTGGATAATATTACTGCGATTGGAATGCACAGACTTTACACTTTCGTTGTCTGAGGAGTCATCCGAAGTGTCAACTCCTGAGTCAATTTCAAGTGCAGTTATCCCACCTTTATTTGCTTCTTCCACATCGATTCCCATCACAGTACTATCATTTGCAGTGATAATAGCATACGGGTTTTCTTCATATTTCACTTCTGGCTTTTCTATACACTGAGCATGTGTGGAGGGTACCTCCACTATTGCACACTTGGAGGATAATTCCATTATGGCTGCTTGTGCCTTAAGCCTTGTGATAACCTGCAAATTCTCAGCCTCCCTTTGATTCAAAGAGGCAATGCAACTTTCTCTTAATTTACACGTTTGTTCTAATTCATCTAATCTCTGTTGCAATACACATTTCTCAGCCACTAATTGTTTAATCCGACTACAAGCATCCGCATCAGCCTTTTCAATCCTGATTGATATATCACTTACCTGTTCCATCACTTTTTCTCTATCAGCAAACCATTCTAATTCTTTTTGTTCCGCAATTTCTTTCATTCTCATTAACATGCATAAGGCATTGGCCATTCTCTGTTTCCTGCCTTTTTTTGATGTATTAAATATGCGACTGTTATGTGTATTACATTGTTTTAAAAGTTCATTAAACTGATATGTTAATTTACCTTCGTGAGTAACTTGAAATCTAATCCCACCATGCTTGCTAATGAAACCTTCAATGGCTTCCATTGATATGCTAATTAGCCTATCCACACAAGATTGCTCAAGCAGTTGCTTAGACAAAAGAAAACAGATAACAAATGGACAACCAAAAAAAGAAAAAAAAAAACGAACCGTTTAAATCTACAGTGACTTGTGGTTCTACAGCATACAAGACACAAGGCACACTCTTAATCAATGCCTTGGTCTTCTATTGGACCAGAGCTATTTCACTCTCACGTGTGTAGAAATAAAAACCTATACTTCCCCCACTTTTTTCTCAAAGATGTATGGTAATTCCTGCCACTCTCTAACCAACACTGTGCATTAGCAATACACTAAACAATCAGATACCAAGCACACAAAGACATAGAGGAAGCTGTTTAGAAGCTAGCTTTGACCTGTAGTCCCCCTCCAAATACAAAAACAACAACAACAAACAACAAATACAAATCCGTTTACCCACGAATTTCTGTAGGAGAACACACTCTTATTCAATGCTGTCCTATACGATAGCAGGTCATAGGGAATTTCTATTGGGACAGAGAGTTTTTTTCACAATCACGTGGATATTTCCACTTTTCCCTCAAAATTGTATGATTTATCCTGTCAATCAGCGGTTATATCACATAACCAGGGATGATCAGTCCCTTATCTCGCCAGTGCGCCAATTTGCCCTCTGGTTACAAGTTTGCAAACACAACAATACGTACATATATATATATATATATATATATATCAGTCACAGTTCTCACCAGGTTTTACGCGTGCGTTTATACCAGTGAAATATCTCACAGAATTTTCCTGCTCATCCAAGCGTGGTTTCAGAATTCGCGAGCCAGCGCTAATCTTGTCCACACTAAAGATGACTTCCAGTTCTGGGTGGCTTTGAGCATCTGTGCTTACAGGGACTCAAACAAAAATACCTTAGATTTTTGTGGATTCTGTGTAAAAATATGTTTTACACGCCTTCTGGGGTGCCAAATGAAGTAACCGATCAATTCAATCTAGTACTACTATTATCAGTTATGTATTCCTTTGTCTAGTCCCTATAGTTTAGCTAGTCTATCTATCTATTACGCCAAGCACATGTTATTGTTAATACCACAATGCTACCACCCTTGGCTATGGAATCAATACACGGTCTAAGGTCAATCAAATCTTATTTATTTCCCAAGGAAATAATACAGCGTGCATAAGGTATCAATAGAAGTTACAATAATACATAGCATACAATCAAAGTACAATATATGCCATACTTATCCGACCTTCGCAGCTACGCCTCATGATGGAATAAACAGACAGAGAGAGACCTCATGGTTGCAAAACCTTTTTGTTAAACATACCTCAGCCATACCACACCCCATAGCCCATCCTACTCTTTCCCGTAGACCAATCAGCGTCTCTGGGGCGTCTCCTCCCCCAGGCTAACAGTCCTGCCATACTTGGCCTCTGGGGGCAGTGTTTGCCCATGAATTGCAACTGCTCCGACTGGATTGCTATCTCGTGGCTTGATCTCGGACGCCCCACCAGCTGTCCCCCTGTTCTTGCAGACAAGCCGGCGCCATATCATCTTTGAAGTTCAGTACATTCCAGGTGGGCTGAATAGAAACTCATTCTGCTATTCAAATTGTGTCACATTCCTTGCTTTCACACATATGAAACTGCCTGGCATCACTATGGCTGAGTTCGGCTGTACAAACAGCTGTGTAGATGTATAATAATAATTCCTGTCTGATTCCAACACTTCCTGTTTGCCTATGGGACAGGGAAATCTCCACAATGGAGCACAGATGTAAAAAAAATCTGTATATATATATATATATATATATATATATATATATATATATATATTCTTCTACATATTTCTGGTAAAAAAAAAAAGCAATAGTCGCATATAGATTGGTTTGCGCAAAAGTTATAGTATTTACAAAATAGGGTATAGAGTTATTGCATTTTAATGGCATTTTATTATTTATTTTTTTGCTAGTAATGGCAGGACTGCGACATTGCCGCAGACAGATCGGACGCCTTTGACACATTTTTGAGACCATTGACGGTTATACAGCGACCAGTGCTATAAAAATGCACTGCTTACTGTGTAAATGTCACTGTCAGGGAAGGGGTAAACACTAGGGGGCGATCAAGGTGTTAAATGTGTTCCCTAGTTAGTGTTTCTAACTGTGGGGAGATGGGACTGACTGGGGGGGGGGGGAGACCTATCGTTCGCAATTACTGCAAAAAGCAGATCTGTCTCTTCTCCCCTGTCCCCTAATGCCCTGTCTGAATGAGGATTTGTGTGTTTACATACACAGATCCTCACTTTGGCTCTCGTGCCCGCTGGCCAAGTCCATTGGGTCCCCCGGCATGCAGCGCTTGCTAGGAGCCGCCGTACATATATGGTGATTTGTGCAGGAGAGCCATCCTGCCACCATATATGTACAGGAGCTGGTCGGCAAGTGGTTAAAGTGTCACCTATAGAGATTTTTAGGTAACATAGTTTGGCACCATTACACGAATGTGCCCAATTTTAATGCATGAAATGTATTAGTGTAACATCATCATTTATATTTTACCAAAAAATTGGGTACTATATTGTGTTTGTGTGCACGAAAATTCATTAAAGTGTATTTTTTCCTGAAAATTTGTGTTTGATAATGGCTGCACAAATATTGTGTCAAATTACAACTGCCATTTTGTTCTGCAGGACCTTTGCTTTCATAAAATATATAGTGCTTGGGGGTTCTAAGTAATCTTCTAACAAAAATTTTAGATTTTCTACAGGGATGTGAGAAATGTCAGAATTGGCTTGGTAGGTAAGTGTCAGGGCTGGCTTAGCCCTTCCTCCTCTGAGCTGGCTGCTCAGCTGTCGGCAAATCTCCACAGTTACCAGCTGTTCCCGATGATGCTCGTCTGACCTGCCTATTTAAAGTCTTCCAGCTCATTTCTCCATTGCCTTCATGTTTGGTCACATCACAAGGAACCTTCTCCTGCTGTTTGTTTCAAGACTGGCTTGCTGACATCTCTCCTGGCTTCTTATCCGGCTTGCAGTTGCTCTCCTTAGGTCCCTGACTTTTGGACTGGCTGATTACCCGATCTGGTTTATGAACTTTGGACTGGCTGACTACCCGATCTGGCTACTGGACTCTGGCTATGCTTGACTACGCTTTTTTCTATTTACCTTTTATTTTTATTATTAATAAACAAGTGTGATTTGATTGTACTTCTGTCTCAGCCTGTTTCATGGTTCCTGACAGTAAGTTGTCTGGAGTGTGTAATGCACAGAGTGCAAGGTTCAGGAGTATGTGAGATGCAGAGCTCAGGGGTGTTTAACACAGAGTTTAGGGGGCAGTAGTAAGTATCATAGAGAGTGTAGGAATCATGTGTTTGTAAGACAAGAGTGCATGGGGTCAGGTATTGCTAAAAAAAAAGTATGTAGTGTGCAAAGTGCAGGTATCAAGAGTATATAATGTGCAGGAGTCAGGAGTATGTAACACACAGTCAGGGTCAGCGGTGTGTAACTCACAGTATGTAGAGGTTAGGGCGTTTAAAGCACAGAATGCAGGGATCAGGATTGCTAAAAAAAAGTTTTTCTTTATTTATTGATTATTATTTAAAATTTTACATACAGATCTTTTATTTGTTGTTTTTTTTTTTTACATCTCCTCTGACTAGATGAAAAAGCTACAATATATTTTTTTCTCCATTTAGATGGAGAAAAAAAGTACTGGGGTGGTTTGTTAACAAATGATCATTGTGTTAGCCAATCCAAGCTTTCACAGCAATTGTTTGATTGGGAAAAAATAAGTTTACCTCGCAAATATTAGTATGAGACCCAGAGATGTTGGTGACAGCTTGGTTTTAGTGCTGGGATCATGCTATAGAATGTGCTTCCAGCATAAACGCCGGTGTGCATATATGCTAAGGAAGAAGGCCCACTTCTGCGATGCCACATAGATCCATTATACCAACATTAATTAGTTAAAGGTGGTGGATCCATTTCCAGGGATATTCTTTGTGTGAAGAATGAAATATTTTACATAGAAGAATTTTGTATTTTGCAAAATTGTATTTCTTATTTGTAGCATATTTTTGCACTTTAGCACTGGATGTTTATGTGGCTATAGTAAGATAAATATGTTCACAGAGCTATCATTGTACCTGTTGAGTGAACATATGCATTCAAAATGATGCACTGCTGATTATATTACAGGGCCCCAATTTATACATTTGAAATAAAGTCAAATAGATTCCTTTTTTTTTAAATAATGTTGTTTTGCTAAATGCAAGTTTTCCCTTTGAATATCCATTGGTCAATAGACATGTGTGCTTAGTTTAGAATCGAAATCCAGATTAAATTTGCGTTATTCGGAGATTCGGATGTATCAGAATCACAATAATAATGAATTTCAACTAATCCAAAATAAATTTTAAGGAAAACAAGAAATTCATTTGTTTTATTTGGATGACATGATGCATGCAATATTTTGGGCCTTTTGTTAATGTTTGAATCCGAATATCAGGAAAGTGTATTATAACTTTCCTGTTACATGGCAGCTGCTGGTGTCATTCCAGCATACTGGTTTTGGCTGCACTCTCCCGTCTGACTGTCCACCTGCAGGGTGATTGATGTAGACACAGTCCTGGGTGGGGACCAAACTTGTTTTAAGCCTGTCAAGCCCTTGATGTCATTCTTGTGAAAGTGTTAGCAAGCTCCCTGTGTACCTGCCTTGTTCCTGTACCTTGGCCTTTGCCTGATCCCCGCCCTGCTTGTTAGATTTGATTACCTTGTTAATGACCTTATATTGTACTTTAACTACTCTCTGAATTCTACCTGCCCTTTGACAACGGAAATTACCCTGACTACTCTCTGAATGTTGCCTGCCTTGAACCTGGACTGCCATTGAACCACTGTCCCTGTCTGCCAAGCACAAGTACAAATTTTCTGTGCTTAGCTTTCACCGGTAGCCAGGTTCTATAGCATTGTGTATAAGGCTCCATGCACACTGAAGCTCATAAACTGACCTTTTTGGGAGTTTTGGCGTATATTTTTTAACAGCCCATAAACTTCCCTCTATGTTATCCTATGTATCCATGCACACATGGATGTTTTTGGATGTTTATCATCAGGGGCGTTTATGGGCTGCTGTCTGAATACCCTAAAATCGTGCATAAGACCAGTTCTGAGAACGCTAGATGCTGTTAAAAGGGGGTGTTAAGCCTCATCAGGAGAAGGACCGGGGTGGGGGGCGCAGGGCCCCTGCCCCAAAGCACCCATCCCCCATGTTGAGGGCATGTGACCTGGCATGGTCCAGGAGGGGGGCGCTCGCATGTCCCCCCATCCTGACCTGCCAGGCTGTGTGCTCAGATAAGGGTTTGGTACGGATTTTGGGGGGAACCCATGCCTTTTTTTTGTGTGGGAGTTTCCCTTCAAATCCATTCCAGACCTAAGGGTCTGGTATCGTCTGAGAGGGGGGGAACCCCAAACCAATTATTTTTAATTTTGGCAGGGATTCCCCTTCATCCTCAGCACACAAGTCGCATCATCATGATCCAACTTCTGGTATGACTTCTATTCAAATCAATGGGCTCCCATAGGGAACGCTAAAAGCTAGTGTGGCTAAATGCGCATTGATGCCAATGACAGCACTCCGACATCCAGAATGACTTTTTTGAGCGTCCTGTGTGCACCCAATGACCTGGGGGCAACCAAGTACTGGTAGATCTGCTTGCCTTCTAGGAAAGAGGACTGCTATATGTGGAGAACAAAGAAACAGCTATAGTGCTAGGGGTAGGCTTGACACTGAAATAATGTAACAAAAAAAAACAAATGTATTTGTTTTTTTTATTCTAGTGAGTGTAGTGTATTCTAACAAGATTATTTTTTGTATTGGGGTTTAACTTGTGAGACTATTCGTTTAATTTGTTTGTGCATGGCCCAACAACAATGTCAACTGGGAATGGGGAAATTAATTAAACTTAATAGCATACCAACGAATATGTATTCATTTGGATTGATTTGGTTTATTTAGATGAGAGTGGCACAGTAGTCTTTGACTCTTGGATAATCAGCTGATTCTTTTTGCATTAATATTTTTCATTATTATAAAAAATGCCCTTCATATGAAATAGAAACATATTGGAATAAATACAGTAAGGTATAAAATTGAAAAAAGATGATTCCCACTTTATTGTGTTTGGGTTGGATGGTGGTGGATGCAATAGATACTTCAAATCATAACATGACAAATGAATCAGAATTCGATATCTATCCTCCAAAGCATTGCAAGAGCTGTGCAAAATGTTTTTTTTACCTTCTTCTTTGTCAGTAGTTGATGTGTTTATTTATTTATTCATTCATTTAATTATTATATTCAATCAAATTACATAAATATATAAACTGCCACTCTTTTGTTTCAACTAAAACAGAATAAATATGTTTATTTTTATTTTTAAGAATCACAAATACATTGTAAAATATTTCTGAAACACCACTTCACTCAAAAATCAGACCAAATGATCTAAATAAATTATAACCCCCTGACAGTTATACTTTACTTGTTTACACCATTTTACCTTGTAAAGTTTTTTGCCTTCAGAGGGTTATCAACCTCACTGCAAAATGTAGCTATATCACCAAATGTAGCTATATCACTAATGTCCTAAATCAAAGGAAAACTTTCATGAGAAATATGTACAATATAGGCTGCAGTTGATAATTCCTTCCTAAAATTATATGCATGATGATCTAGTGCCTCTAATAGTTTGTAGGTATGGTTGGCACCTCATCCCTTTAAACCTAAACACCTATTTAATTACACAGGTTCTGTGGCTGATTAAGGTGGTAATTAAACTCACTTGGTGCCTTATCTGCATTTAATTAGCCTTAGAACCTGTGTAATTCAAAGATGTTTGGGTTTAAAGGGATGAGGTGGCAACTCTATTTTTAGGTCAATAATTGCTTTTTAGTGTTTTTATGGATACAGAGCTGTCAGATGAGGCTCCTGCCTCTAAGTAATGTAGCGTGGGTGGGGAAGGAGAGACATAATAGGCAGGAACCTTATCTGGTTCTGTACTTTCTAGCAAATTATTACACTGTGCAGGACCAGGCTGCCATCCCAACTTTGCAGTCTACACTGGGGAAGTGGCTCTTCAAGTGTAATGAAAGTGGCAGCTGGCCCTGCTCTGTATCATTAACTCTGATAGTGGATCAGAATTGTGTCAGTGTCACAGACAGTGTCAAAGAACCTGCAAGTTCTATGAGGAATTTGAGGGGTGCCATCATTTGTTGTTACACCCCTACCAGAAAGGGAATAAATGATGCCCCTCTTCCTTAGCAGCCCTACAATGTGAACCAAAAGTGGTAAAAACAGCAGCATTATTTAGCTATGTTTCATTTTAGGCATAGTAAAAAAAAGTTCAAAACATGTTAGTAGCTTAGGGTTGCCACCTCATCCCTTTAACCCCGAACACATATGAATTACACAGGTACTGAGGCTAATTTAATGCATAAGGCACCAAGTGAGTTTAATTACCACCTTAATCAGCCACAGAACCTGTGTAATTCATATGTGTTCAGTTTTAAAGGGATGAGGTGGCAACCCTATAGTAGCTCCTTTTACAAATCTGAAAAAAATATTTGTTGGCAATTTTACTCACGGCTTCTTTTACTTCTGTATTTCTCAAACTGTAAATCATTGGATTGATAGTGGGTATTACTACTGCATAGAATACAGAAATTATTTTATCATTAATGTGCAGATAGTCTGATGGAGTTCTAAGATATGCACAAATCAGAGAACCATAAAATATAAAGACACAAGTCAGATGAGCGGCACATGTTGAGAAAGCTTTACTTCTGCCGGATTGAATGCCCAAAATAGCAATCAGGATGTTGATATAAGAGTACAGGATGGTTGACATGCAGATGGCACCGGAAAATCCCCCGAAAATAAAAATAAATACCCTATTAAGAAATGTATTAGAACATGTTAGTTTAAGTAGTGGTGGGATGTCACAGTAGAAATGGTCGATTACATTACCTTTCCAGTATTTTAATGCAAATGTAAAACTTATGTGGATGACAGAGTTTAGAAATCCTGCAAAATAGGCTCCACCCACCAGAAGCTTACACAACCTGCTTGACATAATGGTTACATACAGCAAAGGCTGACGTATTGCCACAAATCTGTCATAAGCCATTGCAGCTAATAGATAACTCTCTGTGGTCGCTGAACCTCCGAAAAGCAACAACTGTGTGGCACATCCAGCAATATTTACAGATTTTACTTTTCTGGTTAAGTTTACCAGTGTGTTTGGCGTTATAATGGATGTATAGAAAAGATCGAGCATCGCCAGCTGGCTCACAAAGAAGTACATTGGAGTGTGGAGTCCAGATTCCAGCTGAATAGTGGCAATAATACCCACATTTCCTAGAATGGCAATAACATAAATAATCACGAACACTAGGAAGAGTGGAATCTTGAGATCCGGATTCTCAGTCAGTCCTGTGAAGATGAATTCTGTGTCTATGGTGTGTATGCTGCAGTTATTCATTGGAACAGCTGTGGGGAAAATAGGTAAAAACAAGATCTGGTATAAAAATGTTCCTTAGAAAATTAAAAAAAGTTTGTAGTTTTTTTTTTTTTAAAACACCAAATAGCACATCCAAATTGAATAATGCCCTTGCTATATCTTTCAAATTCTGAGCTCAGAGCTACTGCCTCTTAGGAGAAAAAGTGCATGTGATTGGGTGTGAATCAGAGAAAAAGCTAGCTCCTGAGATGATATATATTTTAAGAAGCATTAATAGCATTAAGAAGGTGGATTCCATATCATACGATCACTGTGACCACGAACAGAGATCAACACAGCAGTTGTACACAATGAATGGCTTTCATTCATAGCCATTCATTGTGTACAACTGTCATGAGATTGCTGTGATTGGTCATAGCGAACATGTGGTACCGGAACTGGCCCAGTACAATGATCTGTTATCCCCCAGACACAGCGGGTGACAGATCGGTCCCTAGGGCGCACGTGGCGCGTGGGCCTGGGAGGATATCATATGACATTCACCCAGAGAAGGAGAGCTTCTACTCGGCCATCATTTGACTATAGGTCGGTGTGAAGCAGTTAACATTGTTGATCATCCATTGTACTAGAAAATGCCTAATATCTAGAAATCTAAATGTTACTCGCTTGTAGGGATGGGCAAATGCCCATTTGCCGAACACCCTGCAATGTACTGCACTGAATTCTGCACCTTGATTGAGCTAAGCTTTGCCCAACTAGGGTGCAATGTGTGCTGGTTGTTAAGGAGCAGGACCAGAAAGCAGGCCACAGCGTCCTTAACAACCGATGAGTCATCAGCTGTCAATGTGTTTCCCTGCTGACGGCTGAACAATAATGAAAAAAATGCCAGTTAAAGAATAAAGAAAAAAAACAACGTGGGCCCCCAAAAATCGATACCAGACCCTTTTCCACGCATGCAACCTAGCAGGTCAGGAAGTGGGGGGAGTGGGCACCCCCCCTCCTGAACCATACCAGGCCCAGGCAACATTGGGGGGGTGGGTGCTTTTGGGTGAGGGGGCTTTTTTGGCTTCTTCTTTGGTGAATGAGTAGGGGTACTATGGTAGGGTTATTGTCACGTGCCTTATCCAAGGCAAAGACGCTGAGAGAGGCTCCCCTTGCGGCTGAGTGCAGTATACCATTGGAGGTGGAACAGAAGGTATAATGCTCAAAGAAGCACGGGTTCCCAGCAGGGTGAAGAAGACCGGAAAAGGTGATTCCTGAAAGCCACTTGAGAGTGGTGTAAGAGTAAGTCTTTAGAGAACCGTGCTGAGTGAAGTGGGCTTGAGAATCCAAGAAGCTTGGTAAAGGCCTGGCAGAGGATCTAGCAGGGTGGATCGGGCTTAGGATTCGTATGGCAAGCTGGGGTTAAGTATGGTACATGAGAGGTAGCAAAGTCCTTTAGGCGGGCTGGGGTCATACACAGGTGATCAAGCAGGTTTAAAGCAGAAGCAAAGTCCTTAAGACAAGCCAAGGTCATTCACAGGTGGTCAGGCAGGTAAAGCAGAAGCGAGATCCTTAAGACAAGCCAAGGTCATTCACAGGTGGTCAGGCAGGTAAAGCAGAAGCGAGATCCTCAAGACAAGCCGGGATCGGAGATAGGAGAAGATCAGAGCAGGCCACAGGGTAATTCGGGTAACAACAGGAAGCAGATGAGGTTTCAGGAACAGCTGAAGAAAATCTAGCAACTTGGGTCAGACAGAGGCAACCTTATATAGGTCAGCAGGGGGAACAATCTGTCACATAATGCGCCTATGGCGCTCATTTCTTCTACTGGCAAGATTGCCTATTCCCTGACAGTGCCCCCCCCCCCCCCCGCAAGGGGTAGCCTCCTGATGCCCAATCTAGTCATTCTCTTGAGGGCTCCCAGGAATTATCCTCTGTGGGGTACCCCTTCCACTTGATGAGGTACTGCACTTGTCTCCCTCTTTTTCTGCAATCCAAAATGGCCTACACTTCGAATTCAGTTTCGCCTTCTACCAAGACTGGAGATGGTGGCAATTCCTCTCTTTTTCGGGAAAAGGACTGGGAACAGTTGGTTTTAACAGTGAAAGATGGAAAACTGCAAGAATTTCATAAGAGCTAGGTAGTGCCAATTCAAAGGCCACTGGGTTTATCCCCTTTTTGATTGTGAAAGGACCAATGAACTTGGGTCCAAGTTTCCATGATGGACAGGAGAGTTTGTGATTTATGGCCGACAGCCAAACTTTGTCCCCAATCTTGAAAGCAGGGTTGTCTCTTCTTCCTTTATCGTGATATTTCTTATACTTATCCTGAGCCTCTTGCATGGCTGCCCGGAGTCACTGGTAATTGGTCTGGATGGAATTTATCCGATCCTGGACCACAGGCAATGATGCTTCGGGTATGGAACTTGGCAAAAACGAAGGGTGAAAACCATAATTGGCCCAAAAAGGAGTTTGGTGGTGGCATGCAGGGAGTTTGCTGTAGGCGAACTCTGCATAAGGAAGAAGAGAAGCCCAGTTGTCTTGAGAGCAGGTACAAAAACATTGCAAGTATTGCTCTAAGGTCCAATTAGTCCTTTAGGTCTGACCATTGCTTTATGGGTGATAAGCTGATGAAAGGCATACTTCAATTGCTAAAGATTTGCAGAGGTCCTTCCAGAACCACAGCATACTTCAATTGCTAAAGATTTGCAGAGGTCCCTCCAGAACATAGAAGTGAATTGTACCCCCTATCAGACACGATGTTGTCTGGTATTCCATGTAGCCTGACAATTTCTTTAATGACAGTGTTTGCCGTGTCAATAACAGAAAGTGTGCCAACTATAGTCACAAAATGTGCCATCTTTGAAAGTAGGTCAACCACTACCAGAATAGTGGTGAATCCTTCTGAAGGGGACAAGTCTACAATGAAGTCCATTGAGATGTTTCTCCAGGGCTGTTCTGGAATGGGTAATGGCCTTAACAGACCTCAGGACTTGGCTTTGGACCCCTTATTGTGTTGGCACACTGTACAGGAGCTGACATAGTTCTTAAAATCTTGGCCCCATCCTGGCCGCCAGAAGGATTGATGTATCAGCTCAGAGGTCTTCTGTACCCCAAAGTGCTAGTTTATGGTCATGGAAAGTTCTTAGGACCTGAAGTCTCACTTGTTGAGGGACGAAGATTTTATCCTGAAAACAAAGTAAGTCTTCTTCTTTAGCCAGAGAAGAGACCTCAGGTTCAGTGCACTGGCTGGAAGCTTGATTAATTGCTGTCCCTAGATAAGGTTGAATAAGCAGAACATTTTGGGCAGACAAGGTGGTATCTGGTACTGTTGCTTCAGAAACATCTGGAAATATCCAAGAGATCGTGTCAGCTTTTCTGTTCTTAGAACCTGGTCAATAGGAAATATGAAAATTGAACCTGGAAAAGACCAATGCCCATTGAGCTTGCCGAGGCCTTAGATGTTTTGCCGTTCTGAGGTATTCTAAGTTCTTGTGAAGATGATAATGGGATGTGTGGCCCCTTCCAGCAAGTACCTCCATTCTTCCAGGGCAAATTTGATGGGCAGTAATTTTCGATCGCCCACATCATAGTTCTTCTCTGGTGGGGTAATTTTTTCGTGAAGCAAAAGCTACAGGATTGAGGAGAGCTTTAGGCCCTTGACTTTCAGCACATAAGGTAGGGGTGGTTCGGGGTGCTTCGGGGTGCTGCAGTACTGAGGCAGAGATTAACAAACTCTTCAGCTTGTCAAAAGCTACTTGGGCTTCTTGGGGCCGCTGGTGGGTCAAGTGAGTAATGGGTGCAATGATTGCAGAAAACCCCCTTATGAACCTCCGATAAAAGTTGACAAAGCCTATGAATTGCTGGACTCCTTCCTTCTCTGAAGTAGCTGACCATTCCAGAATTGCCTTCACCTTTTGTGGATCCATTGCAATTCCCTCATCCCTGTCATCAAGATAAACTATTACAAAATGATTAAGTAATTCACGGAAAATATAATTTAAAAAATGTTGAAAGGTGGCCGGGGCATTACAGAGTCCAAATTGCATGACAAGGTACTCAAAATGGCCAAACCGTGATCTGAAAGCCCTCTTCCACTCATCTCCTTCCCAGATCCAAGAGATTGTAGGCCTCCCGTAGATCAAGCTTAGTAAAGATACAGGCAGTTCGGAACCTTTGAAACAATTCAGGGGTGAGGTGAAGTGAGTAAAGATTTTTAATAGTGATCTTCTTGAGTCCACACAAGGTCTTAGGGTGCCATCCTTCTTCTCTAAAAGGAATATGCCGGCTCCAGCTGGGTACGAAGAGGGGGGGGGGGTGAACACTTTTTCAAGGTTCTCGTTGATATAAGTCTGCAAGGCTTCCAATTCAATTTCTGATAGAGGGAAAATCCAGCTAAAAGGGATTTCAGTTCCTGGTAATAATTTGATGGGAAAATTGTAAAGCCGATGAAGTGGGAGTTTGTTGGCTTGTTTCTTGTCAAAAATGTCCATGAATTCTTGGTACACTGGAGGGACATGCTGGTTTAAATCAGACGTGGTTTGAGTAGTCAGGCAGTTGTTCAGTCTATGGTCACTGGGAGCAAAACAAGCAGTAGGCTGACGGAAAAGATACATCTTTTTTGACCCAGTTTATTTGTGGATAATGAGCTTGAAGTCACAGGAGTCCGAGAATAATAGGGAACATGGGTGAGCAGATGATGTCAAAACAGACGCATTCTTAGTATCCTGAGTCCGTAATAGTAAGGAAAGGCCTGGTTTCTTGGGTAACAGGTCCAGAGCAGGGTAAAGAACCATCAGCCAGATGTATTTTAAGAGTTGTGCCATTGATTCGAAGAAAGTATCCACGGAATTCAGTACAGGGTCCTTTGCTTGAGTAAGTTGTGGGCCCAAGCTTGGGGTTCTTTGGACAACAAGGAAATGATGAATCCTACCTTTATAGTTTCTGTAGAAAAGGTTCTGGGTTGGAGGGCTAGATACAGCGGCAGGTGTTTTTAAAGCCTCTGAACTTCTTTCGATCACCCCAGAACCGTTCAGGCGAGGGATCTCTCGGTTCAGGAGGAGGCCTCATTACTGTGGAATTAGCATTGACCCATTCCTATAATGAAGAGGTTGAGGCCCCGCTGGCAGATGATGGGCCGGGGTCTGCGGGAACAGTGGATACAGTCAAGTACTGCAAACAACCTTCTAATTGGAAGTAGCCTTCTTGAAGCCGCTGTACTGCCTGAGTGAGGGCTGTGACCTGCTGGCATAAGGTTTCAAGTGGGGAACCAACTCTGCCGGCCTCTGACATGGCTGGATTGTACTGTCACGTACCTTATCCGAGGCCAAGATGCTGAGAGAGGCTCCCCTTGTGGCTGAGCACAGTATATCCCTGGAGGTGAAACAGAAAGTATAATGCTCAAAGAAGCACTGGTTGCCAGCAGGGTGAAGAAGACCGGAACAGGTGATTCCTAAAAGCCACTCGAGACTGGTGCAGGAATAAGTCTTTGCTGAGTGCAGTGGGCTTGAGAATCCAAGAAGCTTGGTAAAAGCCTGGCAGAGGATCTAGCACGGTAGATCAGGCTGCAGCTGCTGCATGTGGGATCCGTATGGCAAGCTGGGGTTAAGTATGGTACATGAGAGGTAGCAAAGTCCTTCAGGCAGGCTGGGCTCATACATTGGTGATCAAGCAGGTTTAAAGCAGACGCAAAGTCCTTAAGACAAGCCAAGGTCATTCACAGATGGTCAGTAGGGATGAGCTCCGGCGTGTTCACACACCCCATGTCCAGAGCCCTCCAGGAAGTCGGCACTGCCCTGTGATAATCACAGGCAGTGAGACATTGTCCCTATGCGTGGCTGCAGAGATAGGGAAATGTCTCACTGCCTGTGATTAGTGCAGCGCGGTGCCGACTTCCTGGTGGGCTCTGCACGTGGGCTATGCGAACACGCCAGAGCTCATCCCTAGTGGTCAGGCAGGTAAAGCAGAAGCAAGATCCTTAAGACAAGCCGGGGTCAGAGGTAGGAGAAGATCAGAGAAGGTCACATGGTAATATGGGTCACAACAGGAACAACAGCAAGCAGATCAGGTTTCAGGAACACAGGAACAGCGGAAGACAATCCAGCAACTTGGGTCAGACAGAGGCAGCCTTATGTAGGCCAGCAGGGGAAACCATATGTCACATGATGCGCCTATGGTGCCCATTTCTTCTACTGGCAGGCAAGATTGCCAGTACTTTCACGGCTTATTCCCTGACAGGTGCTATGTACTCGATATTCATTCACATAGTGGGACAGGATCAGGGGGCCCAACAACCACAGCCCAGGGTTGTGGAGAAGAGGCCCTTGTCCCCATCAACATGGGGACAAGGTGTTTCGGGGTGGGGGCACCCGGCTATCAATAGCTGGGTGCCAACAATTGTAACCACGAGTCATTGTTAATGGGACTTGAGTCGATTTTTTTCTTTAGAAATTTCATTTTTGCTGCAGCATGTTTTATGCATGCTACAAAAGCACCACTTTATAGGCACATTAAGAGGGCCTTTCAGGCACTATATTTAACCACTTGCTTACTGGGCACTTAAACCCCCCTCAGTCCCAGACCAATTTTCAGCTTTCAGCGCTGATGCACTTTGAGTGACAATTGCGCGGGCATACAACACTGTACCCAAATGAAATTTTTATCATTTTTTTCCCACAAATAGAGCTTTCTTTTGGTGGTATTTAGTTACAGCTCGGAGTTTTATTTTTTGCTAAACAAACAAAAAAAGATGCAAAAAAAAAAAAAAAAAAATCATGTTTTAATAGTTTGTTATAAAATTTTGCAAACGGGTCATTTTTCTCCTTCATTGAAGTGCGCTGATTAGGCGGCACTGATAGGCTGCATTGGTGGGCACTGATGGGCTGCATTGGTGGGCACTGATGGGCTGCATTGGTGGGCACTGATAGGCTGCACTGGTGGGCACTGATAGGCATAGTTAAGGCGGCACTAATAGGCACAGATAAGGCGGCACCGATGGGCACAGATAAGGCGGCACTGATGGGCAAAGATGGGCACAGATAAGATGGCACGGATGGGTGGCACGGATAAGTGGCACGGATGGGTGGCACGGATGGGCACTGATAGGTACCACAGATAGATGGGACTGATGGGCACTGATAGGTGGCACTGATAGGTGGCTCTGATAGGTGGCACTGCTGGGCACTGATGGGCGGCACTGCTGGGCACTGATGGGCGGCACTGCTGGGCACTGATGGGCGGCACTGGGGTGCAGCACCTGAGGCAGATTTTGGGTGGCACTGTGGGTGGCACTGCTGGGTGGCACTGTGGGTGGCACTGTGGGCACTGCTGGGTGGCACTGTGGGCACTGCTGGGTGGCACTGTGGGCACTATGGGCACTGCTGGGTGGCACTGACAGGGGGGCACTTACTTTATTCAGGATGGCACTGCGGGTGGCAGGTGGGCACTGGCAGGGGGCAGGTGTCCTTTTATATTGCTGGCCGTGATCGGGACTGATGTCCCGAACACGGCCGCCGGCGATCGGCTTTTTTTTTTTCTCCTCGCGCTGTCAGCGCGAGGAGGAATACTAGCCGATTACCGGCTCCGTTTTATCACATGATCAGCTGTCATTGGCTGACAGCTGATCACGTGATAAGGGGTCGGGATCGACCCCTTACACGGATCGGTGATCAGGCGAGTCTCACGGACTCGCCGATCACAGAGCGCGCCGCGCGCGCCCCTCAGGGGGCGCGCAGGCCGCTCGTAACCAGGACTACGTCAATAGACGTAGTCCCGGAAATGTGGGTCCGCGCTATTGCCGTCATTTTGCAATAGCGCGGATCCCAAGTGGTTAAAGGAATTTTTAATTTTTATTGTTGCACTTTAAGCATAATTAACCATTTCAAGACCAGCCACCACAGTTGTATGTCGGCCGCTTTAAGAGCTCTAGGGGGCATGCAGTGACGCCGGAGCCGATGCGTGTGGCCGACGACCGCGATGTCCACCGGCCAACCGCAATCACTCCTGAGAGAGGCAGAATGGGGATCTGTCAATGTAAACAGACATTCTGTCAGGGGAGGAAAGACAGACCTGCTTTTCCTAGTTATTAGGAACAGCGATCTCTTTCCTCCACCAGTCACTACACTCCCCCCACAGTTAGAAACACCTCCCTAGGAAACACTTAACCCCTTGATCGCCCCTAGTGTTACCCCTTCCATTCTAGTGACGTTTATACAGTAATCAGTGACTATTTTTAGCACTGATCACTGTATAAATGTCACTAGTCCCAAAAAAGTGTCAAAAGTGTCCGATCTGTCTTCTGCAATGTCGCAGTCCCACTAAAAATCGCTGATCATCGCCATTACTAGTAAAAAAAAATAATAATAAAAATGCCATAAATATATCCCCTATTTTGTAGACGCTATAACTTTTGCGCAAGCCAATTAAAATACGTTTATTGCAATTTTTTTACCAAAAATATGTAGAAGAATACATATTGGCCTAAACTGAAAGAAATTCGTTTGTTTCCATTTTATTTTGGATATTTATTATAACAAAAAGTAAAAAATATTGGGGGTTTTTCAAAATTGTCGGCCTTTTATGGTTTATAGCACAAAAAAAACTAAACGTAGAGGTGATCACATACCACCAAAAGAAAGCTCTATTTGTGGGAATGAAAGGACATAAAGATTGTTTGGGTGCAGCGTCGCACAATCCCGCAATTGTCAGTTAAAGCGACGCAGTGCCGTATCTCAAAAGATGGCCTAGTCATTAAGGTGGCAAATCCAGTCAGTCCTTAACTAGTTAAAATCACCTCTCCTGCAAAAATGATTGTTTTTAAAAAACATTTTCTTGATCATACATCACGGGACACAGGAGCTCATTACATAGTGAGTTATATAGGCACCTCTGGTGATTGGACACTGGTTAACCCCAATTAAGGAGAATTCCTCCCCTATATAACCCCTCCCATATGGGAGGCACCTCAGTTTTTTCGCCAGTGTCTATGGTGGTTGGTCACGTAAAACATGTGCTATGAAGAAAGCTCTGTGCAGGTCCCTGCGGGGGCCTAAGGGTTACAACAAACCGGATCCATATCTTGGGCCGATATTTTGACTCCCAAGATGGTATGGTACCCGGGCCTCGTCATCCGAAGAAACGAGGTTTGGCCTGTAAGTCCTTTCCTATTGGAAGACTGGGCTCTGGGAAAACCAGACTTGGTGTACTATTTACATAGTGGCACGAAAGTTTCTGGCAGAGTCTTTTACATGGTCCAGGTAAGAGGTTCTTCTGAGAAAGAACCCCAAAAAAACCTGAAGGTTGGCACAACTCTGCCCGCCGTGATGTGTGAAGGCTGGAATCTGTCTGTTTTCAGCAATTCCTGAGGCGAGGACAGGTAAGGGAAGTTAATCCTATATATATTATGGGTTTCTTCATTGAGTAGTAGTATGTCTTACCTGGTATCCACCACTAGAGGGAGTAAGAGCAGCCTGATGCATACTTACATGCCTTTTCAGTACACACGCTCAGTGAAGCCTGGTTCTCCAGCTTTCTCACGTCTCCACTGCAATCCCTGCCACAATAGAGGTAATACAGGGGTCCCACATAATCTGGGGGTCCCACGCAGCTCTGATGGAGTTTCCCTTTCCCCCCTGGATTCCGCGGTCCTCATGCATGCGCACGCGTGCACGCGCACCGGGCGCGCTCCCGGCCTAATGGAGGAGGGGGGAGTGTGGTTGTGAGCCATGCACGTCAGTGTGCACGGCGCTGTACTGCGCAGGCGCCAGGCAGCAGATTTAAAAAGCCCAGAGCGTCAAGGGGCTGGAAGTGGAGACACAGGAGCTGTGGGCAGTAAGCATCCCAAGGGATTGGATCCAGGCAAACCTTAGACACCTACTCAGCATCAGGTTGTGCAATTTAAGAATATATATTTATTGTGAGACTTTAAGCACAACAGTGATTGCACTTTGTACTAGTACCTCTGCTTTGTAGCTTATGACTATGTCTCCTCGTAAGAGGGTCTCAGGGGGAGCCTAGGTCCAGGGGTTCTAAAAATGCCTGTAAGTTACCATCCCCCCCTGCAAGACTGGAGCCAGCCTCACAGGATGAGTCAGTGCCCCTGTCAGGTTTTGCAGCCTCTCCTAATGTGTCAGCCCCGCTTTATGTCACTGAGGACTCCCTTAGAGCTACATTGGAGGGTTTTGAAGGGAGAATAATGAATTTTATTTCTGCTTCCCTGAAAGATAGCAGGAAAAGGGGTAGATCCCCTCCATCTGCTGAGATTCCTCTTTCAGATGACTCTTCTGACAATGAGGAGAGATCCCTGTCTTGGGACAGGGATCTTGAGCAGTCGGAGGAATCAGAGGAAGAGAAGAGAGTCCCCTCCTCCCAGGCGCTCAGAAAACAGGTGCAGTATTATACTGAATTGGTGCGTACCACATTCAGAATGCCTGCTGCTGAGGTCGCTACGTCCTCTGTTTCTTCCCTGGGAGTCAGGAAAGTCCCACAGATTGCCTATTCCTTCCCAATTCATCCCTTAATGGATAAATTGTTGTATGAGGATTGGGGACATCCCAATAAACTGTTTGCTCCTCCTAAAAGGTTTTCTATGCATTATCCTCTGGAGGAAAGCTTCACCAAGAAGTGGGGAGTCCCATCTGTCGATGCGGCTGTTTCTTGCGTGAATAAAAACCTGACTTGTCCGTTGGATAATGCTCAGGTATTTAAAGATCCAACTGATAAGAAGCTGGAAACATTATTAAAAGCCTCCTTTTCCATGACTGGCGCTGTAGTGCAACCTACAGTCGCAGCCGTGGGGTTGTGTCAGTTCCTCACGGAACAGGTTAAGCAGATGCTTGGCCTCCTTCCCAGTGAGGAAGTAGAGAATTATGCAGAAATACCTCAAATTCTGTGTTTCATGATCGATGCGATTTTGGATTCTGTCCAACAATCATCTCGTTTGTCTCTCCTGTTGGTACACATGCGAAGGGCCCTATGGCTAAAGAATTGGGCAGCTGAGCTGTCATGCAAGAAGCATTTGATTGGGTTCCCGTTTAAAGGGGAACGTTTGTTTGGAGAAGAATTAGACAAATTCATCCAAAAAATTTCAGGGGGTAAATCTACTCTCCTTCCAGTCAAAAGGAGCAAACGTCCATCATTTAGGCGTGCTCTCTCTCCCGGAGCATCAAGCTCTAAGCAGTGGCGACGGCCTTCTCAAGCCTCCTCTACAGGAAAGGCTCAGGGCCTGTCCCAGGGGCAGAAAAAGACTTGGGGGCGAAAGCCTGCCAAGCAGAGCCCAAAAGCTTCCTTGTGAAGGGGCGCCCCCGCTTGGCCGAGTGGGGGGAAGGCTCCTGCAGTTTGCAGGAGCCTGGCGGGAAGAGATCCGGGACAAGTGGGTGATCTCTTCGGTATCTCTGGGCTACAGGCTAGAGTTTCAGGAGATTCCACCTTCTCGCTTTCTAAGGTCAAGGATCCCCAGGGATCCAGTAAAGCAAAAACTGCTATTTCTGGCCTTAGATCACTTACTATCCCAGGGGGTGATAGTAGAAGTGGACCCAAAAGAACAGGGTTCAGGGTTTTACTCGAATCTCTTCACCGTTCCAAAGCCAAATGGACGTGTCAGACCTATCCTGGATCTGAAGAATCTGAACCGGTTTTTACGCATCCGGTCCTTCCGAATGCAGTCAATTCGCACTGTGGTCTCCTCCCTGCAAGGGGGAGAGTTTATGGCATCAATAGACTTTAAGGATGCATATCTCCATGTGCCAATTTTTCCCGCACACCAAAAATATCTAAGGTTCGCAGGAGAGCGGCACCATTTTCAATTTGTGGCCTTGCCGTTCGGGCTTGCTACGGCCCCTTGAGTCTTCACAAAGATTCTGGACCCTCTCTTGGCAAACCTAAGAGCTCAGGGTATAGCCGTCATGGCTTATCTAGACGATTTGCTTCTCATGGACAAAACAGTAGTGTTCCTGAACCACAGCGTTACCAGAACGCTAGAACACCTGGAACGCCTAGGTTGGATTATAAACCTAGAAAAGTCATCCCTACAGCCTGCCACCAGGTTGGAATACCTGGGTATGAATATCGACACCGCTCAGGGCAAGGTGTTTCTTCCAAGGCCAAAAGCCTTGGCCATTGGGGATCTGGTGCACCTAATTCTGGGCAGGAGATCTTCCCCCATTCGGTTATGCATGAGACTGTTAGGAAAAATGGTCGCCTCCTTCGAGGCCATCCCATTCGTCCAGTTCCACTCAAGGCCTCTGCAAAGATGCATCCTTGCGGCTTGGAACAGGAAGCCCCAATCCTTGGATCTTCCTATGCGTCTATCCCCAGGGACACTCAAGAGTTTCGTCTGGTGGTTACAAACCAAGAATTTGCTGAAGGGCAAAACTTTTCTTCCTCTTCCATGGAAGATTATCATGACAGATGCCAGCCTGACAGGCTGGGGAGCAGTGTTGGAGGAGACGTGCTCGCAGGGGAAATGGTCTGCGATCAAGAAGCTATTGCCCATAAATGTCTTGGAGATTCTGGGAGTTTATATGGCTCTCATAAAGTGGTCTTACAGACTACGGGGTCTCCCTGTTCAGGTTCAGTCCGACAATGCCACAGCAGTGGCCTATATCAATCACCAGGGCGGTACCAGGAGTCTGGTTGCGCAAAAAGAGGTGAATCGCATACTTGTCTGGGCAGAAAACCATGTTCCGTGTCTTTCTGCAGTCTTCATTCCAGGAGTGGAAAATTGGCAGGCGGATTTTCTGAGCCGCCAGCAGTTGTGCCCAGGAGAATGGGCTCTGCACCCCGACGTGTTTCAGAACATATGTAACAGGTGGGGTACTCCAGACGTAGATCTGTTTGCATCCAGGTTCAACAGGAAACTGGACGATTTTGTGTCAAGGACAATAGATGCACTTGCTCAGGGGTCAGATGCTCTGACAGTTCCCTGGGATCAGTACAATCCGATTTATGCCTTTCCCCCGTGCCCGCTTCTGTCGCGGTTCCTGGGAAGAGTCAAGAGGGAGACAAAATCGGTCCTTTTGGGAGCCCCGGCTTGGCCCAGGCGACCGTGGTACGCAGAGATCATGAAGTTGGCAGTAGGCAGGCCGTGGATCCTCCCTCTCCGGCCAGATCTGCTCTCACAGGGTCCAATTTACCATCCCGCTTTACACAGTCTGAATTTGACGGTTTGGCGGCTGAGACCCACATTCTGAGAGACCGTGGCCTTTCGGGGCCAGTCCTTTCTACTCTGGTTAATGCCAGAAAGCCGGCCTCCATACTTATTTATTACAAAATCTGGAGGGCATATGTTTCCTGGTGTGAACTCAGGGAATGGCATCCTAGAAAGTATGTCATTAGCAGGATCTTGGCCTTTCTCCAGTCAGGCCTAGAAATGAATTTGGCCATAAGCACTATCAAGGTGCAGATTTCGGCCTTGTCAGTGTTTTTTCAGAAGCCACTTGCATCGCATTCCCTGGTGCGGGCTTTCATTCAGGGGGCCATGCGGATAAGACCACCAGTCAAACCTCCGGTATGCCCATGGGATCTGAATTTGGTTCTCTCGGCTTTGCAGGGTCAACCATTTGAACCTTTTCATCTGGCTTCATTAGTTCTCCTGACTAAAAAATTGGTTTTCTTGGTAGCCATATCCACGGCTAAAAAAAGAGTATCAGAACTAGCAGCTCTTTCCAGCAAAGAGCTGTATCTAATTATTCATAAGGACTGGGTGGTCATGCGTCCCAACAGGTCCTTTCTACCTAAGGTGGTTTAGGGATTCCATTTGAATCAAGATGTAATCCTACCATCCTTTTTTCTGGACCCACAGTCTGCAGAAGAAGAATCTTTGCACACTTTGGATGTGGTTAGAGCAATCAGTATATATCTTCAAGCAACTGCTCTGATAAGGAAAACTGATTGCTTATTTATTTTGCCGGAAGGCCCTAGGAAGGGCCAGGCGGCGTCAAAATCCACTCACTCAAGGTGGATTAGACAGGTTATTTCTCAAGCCTATAGTGTTAAAGGGAAAATCCCTCCTTTTAAAGTGAAAGCGCACTCTACTAGGGCTGTAAGTGCTTCTTGGGCAGTGCATCACCAGGCCTCCCTGGCTCAGATCTGTAAGGCTGCAACTTGGTCATCAGTCCACACATTCACCAGATTCTATCAGGTGGATGTCAGAGGGCAAGAGGATATCGCCTTTGGGCGCAGTGTACTGCAGGCTGCAGTTTGGGTCCTCCGGTCCCTGGCGGTCTATAATTATGATCTGTGTCTCCCCTCAATTTGAGCATTGCTTTGGGACATCCCACTATGTAATGAGCTCCTGATGTATGATCAAGAAAATGGGATTTTTGTATACAGCTTACCTGTAAAATCCTTTTCTTGAGAGTACATCACGGGACACAGGGCTCCCGCCCCTCTTGGGTTTTACGTGGTTTCTTATTGCTTTTCTACAAAACTGAGGTGCCTCCCATATGGGAGGGGTTATATAGGGGAGGAATTCTCCTTAATTGGGGTTAACCAGTGTCCAATCACCAGAGGTGCCTATATAACCCACTATGTAATGAGCTCCTGTGTCCCGTGATGTACTCTCAAGAAAAGGATTTTACAGGTAAGCTGTATATAAAAATACAATTTTTATTGATACATGTCCCCCATGGCAGTGCCCAGACCCTTACATCCCTTATCTGGTCAATACTTGCATTTAAGCCTTCAAAATGGGCACTTTTGATTTTTCCTGTTTGGCTTCCATAGACTTCAATTGGGTTCGCCGTTTGGGTTAGAACATTTCCCCTGTTCTGCTGTGAACCAAACAGGAGGGTGTTCTGCCCATCCTTACTTGTTAACTGAACATATAGATGCTTACATTTGTGTCAAAACATACACATATCTGTAGTTTTTTTACTCAGGATAAATAATAGAAAATTAGTAAAACTATTTAATAAAAAAATATAAAATGTATTGATGCCATCTTTAAAAAACAAATTGCCAAATTACATAGTTACTAAAGTCGAATAAGAACACTGGTTCAACCAGTTCGACCTGAGTGTGTGTGTGTGCAAGCGTGTGTGTGTTTATGTCACTACCAATATCAATATTGAACATTGTGTTTGATAAGAAACTCATCTAATAGTTGTTTTTTTTACTTTTATGTGCTCCCTGCTGAAACCACCAACTGGAAGGTCAGCCAAGTTGAAAGCTCGTCCCTAGCAAATGTGGAGGAGAATCTTGACTGGCTTCTGTGTGCCTGGGACTGTAACCCCACACATCATACTAAAGAGGAAAGGGGAGGAAAGCCCATGCATTATAGAGAGCAGAGGCAATCACATTCAGGCTAGAACTGGGAGTGAGAGGACTGCTGGGCTGACCTATAGTGCCAGGAGCCCGGAGGGCCCTTTTACCTAATTTCACATTGGTACTGTACCATGCTGGTAGCAGGGGCCAGTGTGCAGAGCTGCTGTATTGGGTCTAATATTGACTGTGCTACTGAAAGCTGTGAGTAGTGGGCTGCTGTTCCTGTGCTGCCATGCTAAATCAAACGGTGAATGTGCTGATATTCTATATCCACCATACGTTATGTTGCTGTCCCTGTGCTACTGTAAGGAGAGCTGTCATGCTGCACTGTCCAGAAACTGGTTGTGAGCCAAGCACTGCATTATGCCTACCAGAGACTAAACTATTGTAGGTACTGTGTGGTGTGACAGAAAGACTGTCACTAAAGACATGTCTGGATAATCAGAATTGCTGAGAGGCCCTCTGGCCATTTGTCATCGCTGTTTAACGTTGTTGCTAAAGAAGAGGTGGCTTTGTACCTTTGACCCTTGGAATTAAAAATACTTTTTTTTTTGCCTTACAATAAAGCCCATTTTAAAACACAGGTGTGTCCATGAGATTAGGTCCAGGCAGGGCAGGCCAACACTGAAAGAAACAGAAGGACTATTCAACCATCAGTTCCTCTGGGGGTAGTGCTACATTCACTATATAAAGGAGCTAATGCCTCTAGAATCTTCACATCTGATGCTTTCCAGGGTATAAGATGCCAGAGTGACCTGCCATATGCTCTGGTTAAATCCCCCAGTCCCTAAGTTTCTACTGTGTCCAGTATTAATTTAGGGGCTATTGGGTGCGAGACCCTTGCTGGGTCTCCATAATTTCAGTCAGATTGGTTCTCAATCTTACATCCATCAATCCAATATCTAATGTCTTTTGCCAGTAAACTGTTCCATAACGCAGCACATACAACTACCACAGTAATAAACATCTACAAAGGGCTGGTGTTTCAAAAAGAATGAAGCTTAACACATGTGTTAAACAATAAATACATTCTTAAAATTCTTTTTATAATGACAAATTTTACATTTTAATTTTAAAATTATTTTAAAATGCTTTTTAAAAATTTGAATTTCTTTTTAAAATTCTTCAAATTCCTTCAAAAATATAGTTTTAAAAAGTACATTGTAATTAAACCCTTATGTTGACAAAAAATATGCAGTTAAATGCCTTGAATTATGTCTGTTTTTACTAATTTGTTTTGTCCTTTTTTTTATTTTTAGCTTTATTTTCCAGGCCTACAGTAAAATTATATTTAAACCTGCCCCTTGGGACTTCCTGTGTAAGGAAATCAATGCCATGCCTGTACGTAGTGGCAGCATTTTCATCTTAAATGTTTGCTTCTGTGGCAGACTACAAGACAATATTCATGCTTTGTATTATTTTGCAGGCCTGGAATAAAAAAGCAAAATAAAGAAAATACATAATTTAAGGGGATTGATTTACTAAAGGAAAAGAGACTGTTTATTCTGTAAGGTGATTTTCCATAGCTTAATAAGGTGAAGCTCTGCAGATCTATCATGCAATCATGTGCAAGCAAATATCCTTTTTTTTTCTTACATCATTGGAAATTCTTTGCAAAAGTAATTTACTAGGCTAGTGGAAAATTCCCCTGCAAAATAAACCTATTTGCCTTTAGTGAATTGACCCCACAATATTTACCCACATATTTTTTGAACATAAGGCTTAAGATACCTTTTAAACCTTACATACATTAATTAAAATCTTCAGGAAATAAAAAAGGTATATATAGCTTCCCTACCATTATTCTTTGAAAGCTTATGCCCAACACAAATGAAAGTTTAACTGACAATTACTCGGTCATGCAACATTGTACCCAATTTAATTTAAGATTATTTTTGAGACAGATAGAGCTTTATTTTGGTGATATTTAATAACCACTGTGTTTTATATGTTTTACTGTATAAAGAACACCCAAAGGTGATCTGATTTTTTGCCCCACTTTTTTGGAAATGAACTAAACATGCTGGTATTGAAGGGGCTAACACATGGTGCTTGATAACGGTGAACGCAGTAAATTAAATGTACAGTTCAGACACAGAGGGGTCAGAAAGTGAAGGGGTTAATGTACAGGTCACATACAATGGGAGGATGGAGATGAAGGGGTTAATGTACAGATGTTCAGAATAAGGTAGGTGAGGAGTTAACATACAGGTCCGATCAAAGACAGGATGGAGCTGACATACACAGAAGGGGTGAATGACAGCAGCAGGGGGTGGATTTTAATATTTTTGGTACTGTACTGGATTGAGCTTGAGGGTATTCAGAAGGCTTTCTTTCATCTCATATGTAGATCAATGTGTGAGAGCAAACTATGCTTTCTGATCACTGCCCAGCAAGTGACAAACAGCTGCTAGCTGAAGCCTTTATTTGCATTCTGAGGTGCTGTAATTTGTCACAGTGATCACTTAGTACAAAGCCACTCCCATTGGCTCTTTTGCCTGTGATCCACTGTATCCAATCACTTCAAGATCAGAGGACTGTGTGGGTGCACTTCCTTGTGGATATACCAGTATGTCCTCTCAGAATGAAAGGGGAGTGGACTGGCCGTATATGTATAGTGCCTGGTCTGTAGAGAGTTAAAAAAAACTGAAACCAAAGAAAGTATCATAGTAGACTCACTCAGTTATGAAGTTGCTCAAAAACTTGTTCTGGCACTTTTTTGTTGCAGCGACTTCCAGTTAAAAACCTAAACTTGGAGACATTGATGGAGTTAGAGATGCCATTTCTATAAACTGTTACTCAGTTTAATGAAAATATAAAACAATACAAAATCAAAGGAATGTTGTACGAAACTTTGAAAGGCTTAAGTGGAAGAAAGGGATGCTTAGATATCAGACTTTATATATCTGTGTTTAACTTTGCAAATAAGAACTATACAAATAATGGATATACATATATTGATAAATGTAAAGTAATTTAAATATGGCGGAGGTTTAAAGGGGGTGTTTTGTTTTGTTTATTGTATATCTCGAGCCGGGGAATGCCCAGAGGCTCTGTTTTGTATTACTTTTCCCTTTCTCAAAATGAATAAAAAAAAAGAAAAAAAAAGCATTCACTGCAGCAGGGATAGAACTGGAAATCACAGGGCCCCATAGAAAAATGTTTAATAGTACTACTCCAACAGCTGCACTTTCAGTTGCATGCCTCTAATGAAGTCAATGAACAAACCATGTCAGGCATGCAGGAACTGATGTCAGTGAAAGAAAAATGCCTGGCGCCAATGTCCAGTGGGATGAAAAATTGTTCTGGTCAGTGGTTTTAAAAACTCTCCAGGGGCAATTGCCAAAAAAGAAACAGTCTGACATTAGTGGGAGAAAAAATGCCCCTGTGTCAGCATTAGTGAAAATAAAATGTTTTGCAATATGCAGTACGGATTCAGATCAGCCCCCCTCTCCTCTATAACTCCTACAGACCTCAGACCATTCCTCCTTCCCTTTTTTAAAAGTCTCAGATTTTCACTCAGCCCCCTTTTCCTATTTAACCCTTCAGACCTCAGATCAGCCCCCTCTTTAACCCCTTCAGACCTCAGTTTTTACTTCTCCTTCCCTTCTCCACAGCATGTTCAGACTCCTGCACAGGAAGTTGCAGGTCATAGACTTCCCTTGACCAGAAAGCAGAACTGGGGATACGTTTCCCCACTATCCTGTACAAGTTTGAGATCTGTTACCAACACCAGGTGCTGGAACAGTTTTTACAGTACTTGGCACCAGAGCAGAGAAGGCATCAAAGCAGGAGAGAGTAATTGGATGGATGGGCAGCCTGAATAATTTAGAGGGGCACTGGCCCCCTCTGATTTCTAGCCCAGTCTGCTTCTGATCCCTGGGGCTCCAAGTGGGCCCCATATTGCCTGGTCCTCGCTGTGTGCTTTGGTATGGCGATAAAGTAGTTGTGCCACTGCACTGCAATTACTGTTAGATTTCATAATTTTACATGCTTGCACATATTTCAAGAACCAGATATGTTTCAGTAAAAATAGAGCCTCGAAAATGCATTAAGGGAATACAACCTACCAGCTAGTCTTTCAGTCCATCCCTCTTCCACTTATTGGTAATCTAGTGATCAGAGGAATCTTACCTGTTTGTGATGCAGGAGAGCTACCCCCATACACACCCATTGTGGACTCCTCACTGTTTCTCCAATACAGAAAGCCTAATGTATTAGGATGTCCATACGAAATTGAGTGAAATTGCTGCTTCATGTCCTCCAGATTCAAACCTGCTTAGGAAGATTGTATTTAATTGGTGAAACATGAAGCAGTGAGAGAGAAGAAGGTTGATAGTAAAGTTTAATTCATGACATTACATAGTAACATACAACTACTATAATAGGAGCAATGCTTGGGAAATTAGGGATCACATTGTATATTTCCATCCTTACAATATAGAAACTGACACTCAATACAGTCTGAATTTCTGAGTCTGAAGAGAAAAAAGTAAAGTTAAAAAAAAAAAAAATTATCATGGACTTTAGGGCTCATTCAGATGCACAGATGGCCAATTGAGCCCATCCTCCATGCTGAGCCGTTGGCAAATCCATGTGCATTCACCTCAGAGCTGTGTGCAGGCTGCCCATAGAAGTGGATACACATTCAGCGTCTGTACGGACACAATCACATGTCAAAATCTCACATGTGGGCAGCAGCAGGTGCACAAAACAGAACATAGGCACTGTGCGTTCACATCCATGTACCTGTTCTTCCCCACATGTCAGATTTTGACATGCAATTGTGTCCATGCAGCTGCTGCGTGTGCATCCACTTCTATGGGCTGCCTGCACATAGCGCCGAGGTGGATCCACACACACCTGCCAGCAGCTCTGCAGGGAAGAGGGCTCAATGGCCTGTCTGAATGAGTCCTATGAGCAACTTTTATTAGGCATCATTCTTTTAAAAACGGCTAATACATTTATGGACAGATTGCAAAATTTCAACTGTATTCAGATTATGAAATATTAGTGATAGGATCTTGGTGTTTTGTTATTTGGTTGTAATGATCAGGTTATGAGTTGGGTAAACATACTATTGGGCTGGGGTTAGGGGATTCAGTTAAACTGCCAGGATTATTGTCAGGGTTTTAGGCAGATAAGTGTGGTCCGGGGGGGGAGGGCGTAACTTTAATGATAAGTTAAGTTTTAGGGTGAGGGTAATTGTTAGGTTAGGTTTTAAGTATTAGGTTATGGGTTAAATGTTGAAGAGAGGTTATGAGTTTTAGGTGAGTGTTAGGCCGCGTACACACGGGCGGACTGTCTGTCCAACTTAGTCCGCTGAAACACATTTCAGCGGACAGTCCGCTCGTGTGTGGGCTTCAGCTGACTTTTTCAGCGGACTAAGTGTTTCGGAATTTCCGTAATATTGTCCGTCCAACTTTGGTTTCAGCGGACAGTCCGCTCGCGAGTAGGCAAGTTGGACGGACTAAGTATGGCGCATGCTCAGAAAGGATTTACACGGCCGAAGGTTGCATTGCAGTGTATTGGACGTCGTATTTCTAGTCCCGTCGTACGTGCTGTACACGTCATCGCGCAAGCTTTCAACGGACTGTCTGTTCATCGTGTGTGGTCAAGTCCGTTCATTCAAAAGTAGGACGGACTGTCTGTCGGATTGTCTGACGGACTTAGTTGGCCAGACAGTCCGCCCATGTGTACGCGGCCTTAGGGTTCAGAAAAGGGAAAGATTAAGAATTTGGGCGTGCTTTATTATTACTCAGAATTTTGTGTGAGAGAGCTTGATAGACACTTTTATTTAGAATTGCTTTTTGCAATTCTGAATGCAGCCTTAAATAAATGTGTAAAAATGTTTCACAGGAGCTGTTGAAATGAATGACATTAATGCCGCGTACACACGAGCGGATTGTATGGCGTACTTAGTCCGTCATACAATCCGACGGACAATCCGTCGTAGTTTCCACTGAATGGACTTGACCACACACGGATACACAAACAGTCCGTCGAAAGCTTGCGCGATGACGTGTACAGCACGTACGACGGGACTAGAAATAGGAAGTCCAAGACACAGCAAAGCACCCTTCTGCCGTGTAAATCCTTTCTGGGCATGCGCCATTCTTAGTCCGTCGAACTAGCATACTGACGACCGTATTGTCCGCTGAAACCAAAGTACGACGGACAGATTTTTGGAAAATCCGAAATTCTTAGTACTCCGGACTGCACGCTGAAAAAGTCAGCTGAAGCCCACACACAAGCGGATTGTCCGCTGAAATGTGTTTCAATGGACTAAGTACGTCAAACAGTTCGACCGTGTGTACGCGGCATAAAACTATTGTATTCAGAGTAATTTGAAATATATTTTATAAAACCTTAACACATGGACACACAAGATTAATGTAATCAGACAGCACTAAGATGTAGTTTATCAGCCCACCCCTCTTTAATTTTTAAGTAATCTGATGATCAATAGAATAGGCTTAGTTAATGAAAAGGCTCAAGTAACAAGCTTTAGCACAAGGACAAGCATATTTATTTTCAACCATGCAGCTGTAATTTTTTTAATCTTTTGGCTTTCAGCTGAACATAGTTGTAATTTTTTGAAAAGAAGGATCCTTATCCTGTTGTACTGGCTTTGTGATTTAGGCACAATGTCTTAAACTGATCTTATGTGCATAAAGTGAGCAGGATAAGTAAACTGTAATCAGCAGAACACATATTAAGTTGTATACAAACACACAAGCCTGCTTTCTGTAGTAAAATCCCAACTCAACGCATGGGTCAGTTCCTTGAAAATGTGCAAAATGTTAAGTGCAAAGTGCAGTAACTGATCAGGATCCATTTTATACTGATTAGTTACTTTGGACTATTTCAGACCATATGCATACTCTTCAAGTTGACTCTTCTTTAAAAAATCAATTTTACTGTAAAAAAAACAATATTTTAAATACATTTTTAGCAATACATTATAATTTATATAAAGTCTACAGTTATTTAGTCAAAGTCACACACATATACATCTTTTTTTGTGTTTTTTTCTGATAATTATACTTTGCATACACTTAAAAAAGTACATGGCAAAAATATATGCTGCTTTACATGTAAAGTACAATATTTCGTAGATCATCTTTTTTTTATTTAACTGTGGTGAACTGAAACATTACTACCATAAGGAACTGTACATTGCAAGGGTTATTACATTTTACACAGACTTAATACATAAGCTGAAGCATTTTGCATAAATTGCAATACAAGGTACCTTATTTAGATCTCACAAGAAAAACATTTTCTGACAGTACAATTAAGCCTGAATGCAGGCATAGCATGAAAATGCAGGTAATCGTTATTTAGCCTAAATGTCCTGTATATGAAAAACAACTCTACTATAGAAAACTAAATTTAACTCATCTAAAACATGCTGACATGTGTGATCTTTTAAGTTCAAAGGCCCTAAATACTATAATCATACACAGAATTTCAAAAAGTACAACACTTCTGTGTTCTGAAAATGAGATAACATTTTATGCTTATTACCCTTGATCAATTTTAGTAGCCTTATGACATCCATATAAATCTTTACAAGATTATGTACCTGTACAGCCTGTTCTTTAGTGCAAGACAACCTGTGTTGGATTTGTTGATGACGGCAAATTATTTTTTCCATTTAAAGAGTTCATGCTGATAATTTGCACATAGTGAAGTGTTCCAGTGATGCACACCATCTTCAAATGTGTTCTTACCACTAGAATATGCCAGAATTTGTACAGATCTTAGGTACATGGGGACATTCTCCCATGTGATTGTATACACAAGTGTACTTCTGTTTCATAAAAAATATATATATATTTGCATACACAAGTAAATATTCTCAGTAGAAACTGCTATAAAGTCCATCTTAAAGTAGAACTGAACTCAAAAACGTGAAGATTTTCTAGGTTATAGGAAGAATTTAGAAATGTTACTTGTGACAAAGGGTACCCTTTGTTTGTAATTCCTCCTGCAAAATTGCGGTGTATATCCTAGTATGTGAGTAAATCTTCACATTTCTGTGTGAGTATTTTCTGGTTGTTTTAAAACATGGGGCTTTTGACATTGCACTGCACAGGTTACTGCATGTCCTCTGTCGATAGTGTGAGACTTGACACTTCCTCTTAAGAAACTAGCTATCCCACAATACCCGGGTCTCGCAATCTAGTGCTCTGCAGGTTAGAGCTAGACAGTACTTAGACCTGACACAGACACAAGCAGGTGGAGTTTCACAGACACACAGAAAGCTCACTCAGCTGAGACATGATGTGTTTTATCAAATTAACACTCCCACATTTGTGATGCAAAACAGAGGGAATGGCGATACATGCGTTAGACTCTGTGTTACCTGTTACCTGGAGCAGAAAGTTTCCCCTTGGGGCATAAGAATCAGCTAGCTAAAGCAAAACATAGGGGAATTGATCAGTTATGACACTACATAAGTCTTTTGATATAGCATTGCCCTGTTTACTGCATGACCTCTGTCTGTAGTGTGAGACTTGACACTTCCTGTGAAGAAACTATATATGCCACAATACCTGGGTCTCACAATCTAGGCAAGTGAGAGCTACACAGAAATTTGATCTGACAAAGATACACAGAGGGCTCACTCAGCTGAGCTTAGAGATGATGCGTTTCATCACATTAACATGATAACGTGATGCATCCACAACACTCTGTGTTACCTGTTACCTGGAGCAGGAAGTTTTCTTTTCTCCTTGGGGCATAGGAACCAGCTAGCTAAAGCAAAACATGGAGGAATCGATCATCATGACACTACAAATGACATCCACAACTTGTGAGATGGTCGTTACAAAGTAAGGCAAACAAACAACACAGGCAATAGAAACTACACTAATACCTTGTAGGGTAGGTGCTCCTGCGCTAAAAGGGGAAAAAGGAATCTGCATATGTTTTTATAGGTGCTGCATACACCGTCAGGGCCAAACTGATACCCAAATGTGTCAAAAAGATAAATTTAATAAGTGGTGTTGCGCTCCTAAATGATAATTTCACTATTAAATACTTAGTGAGAATTAAAAATTTCTGACGTAAAATATCAAGGGGTCTAGATCAAATACTGTCTAGTTTGAAGTAAAATCTAAAGAGTATGTAGAAAACATATAGAAAATGTATATAAAATATATAGCATTAGACAGTAATTCTAGGCAAATAAACACAGTGTATAAATACTAATCAGTGCCACAAATAGATGTGCAAAAACGCAAACAAGTGCAAACAAGCAAATATATGACGAGGGTGTGCAAAATATGCAATGTGCAAATAAATAAATGGATAAATAAATCCCAAAACGGGACGTGGGGATTTTTAAACAGTCCATGGTGCTAAATAGTGCAAGTGTGGCAGTGTTTTTCAAAGACACTGGGTGCAATTATAATGCTCTCCAGGTGACAGTGTGACTTTGGTGTGGAAATACACTCTTCAGTGTCAATTGACACTCGTGGCTGCGCTACGTTATTACCTTACTGCTGTAAGGTAAACAGCATGTAGCAAAGGAGGAAGGGGTTTACACTCTTTCAAGCTGTGATGTTCCTGCGCGTCCCTTATTGGGTATGCAGTAAAAGCCTGGGGGGTCCTTGAGCAGTCCTTCCGTTCTCTTTCACTCTGTATAAATTTCTCTGCGGGCCGGTCACCTGACTCGGAAGTTCTTCTCATTGGTGGCCACCAATGAGAAGAACTTCCGAGTCAGGTGACTGGCCCGCAGAGAAATTGCAATAGATTTTTATTAAAGGGTTTAACAAAATTCTTATGATACAAACAGTATCAAACAGATAGGAAAAGATAAATGCATCCTCAAATGTGATCAAGGCTTAGATCATTGTAAACATAATACAAAAGACCAAGTTTAATCGGTTGAGCCTACCAAATTTGGCTACTGCTTGTCTAGGGCATAAGCAAGATAAATGTAATTACTTTATAACAGGAACAGAACAAGGACATAACTTCAAAAAATATTACTTTAACACGTGCGTTAATGCAGTAGTATGAAAAAATTTATATTCAAAGTTATCTAATGCCTCAAAGCACAATACCTTGCTCCCATATTATGTTGAAATATGGGAGGCTTTAAGGCTGGGGTCGGCAACCGGTCATTTGCTATCCACTTGTGGACCATGGGCAGGTGATAGGTGGATCATGAACAGATCCCCAGGTTGCCAACACAGTTTTTCCCTGACAGCTTCAGAGGGTGCAGGTGCATGCTCAACCAATCCCAGCCCGCAGAGACAGCCCCACCCCTTGCATACTCAGACATAGCTTTGAGGGTTGGGGCTAGTGACTGAACATGCACAAGCTCCAAGCTCTTCCACTGACTGCATTCTGATTTAGTTTTTTTTTTTTATGAATCATTTATATATCTACAACAGGTATGAAATACATTTGCTATCTCGTGATGTGTGTGTGCCCACATCAAAAAATTTTCATTCAATAATGTGGTTTAATACATATATCTTTCATTATTTCAGAGCTTTGTTATGCTTGCCTTCCTGATGAAGCAGGCTGTTGACCCGTGAAATGCATCATAGTTAAAGCAAGCAACCGCCACCTAACTTGATATGGATGATGAGGAAAGCATGATGTGATATATGATACAGCTATATTTGTATGAGATTACTGTTTGTATCATTCAAGACTTTTAACATAAGAATGCTGTTTTAAAATTTTTACAAATAAAATTTAGAAACTTAATTTTACTCCTTGTGATACTGATAAAGTCCTGATTGTTCTAATTAGGTTCTTTCTTGTTCTTCCGGGCCAGTTTGACACAATTAGAATCACCATTTTCTCTATTGCTCTATTTTGTAGAGCAGGCAGGACATAAATTAGCCTGAACTGTTTGGCAACAAAGGGTATGTATTTCGAAGGCTAGGATGTTCACGTCTGGAACTCCCATCTTTGGCATATCAAACTGAACACATTTGGATGAAGAGACTATTCTCCTTGGTCTAAATGGAGGCAGCTGAGTTAATCCGCCTGACAATTGTTCACTTCTGGGATGTATACTGCAGAAATTGCTGAACAGTGAGTTTCTCCTTATGAGAGAATCTGGTTTGCTCCCTTCAATACAGTCAGGCTACTCGTACCTGCCTGATGGTTGTTAAATGCTACTGTGGTGGCATTGTCTGACCGAACCAGATTGGGTGTTGCTTCAGAAGGGGGGGAGCAGTGGTACAGGGACAAACTGACTGCTCTGAGTTCCAGGAAGCTAGGTTTCCTCTCTTGACCATGTTCCCTGAAAAGTCAAGGATTGAAACACTCCCCAGCTGGATAGACTTACGTCTGTTATAAGAACTTTTCAGTGGTAGAGGAAAAAGGACTTCCCCACTGTTATGGCTGGAGTGGTGATCCACCAAGATAAGGAAGTTGCTGGCTGGTTGTATGGCTGGGGTAATTTGAGGGAAAGGATCCTGCTTTTCCTATTCCAAAATAATGCTTTGTTGGAAAGTTCTTGAATGGAAATGGTGTGAAAGGCACTGAGCTGTTAGTGTTGTGTTACACTATTTTATTCATTATTGCTCTGTGTCTTAAAGCTGTGTTCTTCTGTCTATCTGAACTCTCTCTCCCACCATAGTTCTGTATATTCCCCACCCCTTCCTCTCTCTGATTCATTTGCTCAGTATACTATCATTGCTGTAACATCTTTCCATGTGGTTTATAACACCAACGTTTTTCTACCTATGAATATCCATCATTAAACGTGTCATATTACAGCACACTGATCCAGCCTACTTATCACTCAGCCATTATCTGCCATGAGTTACCATGACTCTGAATGTAAACACACAGCAACCCCAGCACAAGATCCTGAGCCAGCTGAACTACCCAAACTCTCAGTCAAACCAACTAGGTTTGACGGGGTCATTTAAGCCTCTAATGTTTCAAGAGACAACAGGGACCGTGGTCATTAAGGTGAAGAAAAAAGGGGGGGGGTGCACTAGAGCGTGTTGAAAATGTGTAAAAAATGCATATGCAGGAACGCATCAGTTTCTATAGCGGAACTGGTCCTTAGTTCTTCTTTTTAATTCCCTGTTGTATTCAGTATTATTTTCCACTGCGGGTTTTACTTTGGTTGCTGGGAGACAGTTTTGACACCAACAGTAGGATATTATTCCTCCCACTGACACCAATGATCAGAGACGGCTCTCTAATTAGGCAGATTAGGTGGTCGCCTAAGCCCTCGCACTCACAGGGGCCTCGCAACCACCTAACTTGCCTAATTAAAGAGCTTGAGGTGGGTAGGAATAGCAGCGCCCGGGTGGCTGGAGGACGGGGTGATGTAGCAGAGCTCCTGCCTCTACTGCACTGACTGCTCTGTATCACATTCCCTGCCTTTGTGCTCGACCAATGATTACCGTCTCTTCCGGGTCGCTCTCTCCTTCCCCATGCAGCCCAGAGTCATCCCCAGCCAGAGCTCTGTCCCCCCTCTCCGAGTCGGCTGCATCCATTCAGGAGCACTGTACACTTCTCCCGCATAAAGTTTAAGCACACAGGTGCAGCCGTATGAGAGCTGGAGGACACCGCAGGCTTGTCTGCCAGCCCCCCTTCTCCCATCATACACAGATCTTCTTCACCTCAGAGATATGCTGAATGCCCTGTCCCTGGGGACAGGGACAGCCATCTCACCTAGGGACAGGGACCTCCATCTCAGCTAGGGACAGGGACCCCATCTCAGCTAGGGACAGGAACACCCATCTCACCTGGGGACAGGGACCCCTTCTCACCTGGGGACAGGGACCCCCATCTCACCTGTGGACAGGGACCCCTATATTACCTGGGGACAGGGGCACCCTTCTCACCTAAGGACAGGGACCCCTTCTCCCCTGGGAACAGGGGACAAAAGCACAACAAACAACAACAACAGAGAATGCAATGAAAGGAGAATTTGATGTACATACAACATAGTGATCGCAGTTAAATTAGATTAAAATATAATGCAGGTGATTTCTAACAGTCAGGATACCCTACCATTGCAATAGGAGCAAGGAAGAAGGAAGGGGGGGAGGGGTTAGGCCTCGTACCATATCTCATCTATATACCTCGTTACATATGTCTAGAATGCCCATATGTATTCGGTTCAGTTCCTTATACAGAGAGCTTAAATAATGTATCTTGAGCGGACAACAGCCCATCTTAGTTATGTACGTATCTCCCTTAGGGGGTAGAAAAACGTCCTGTGGCAGGGAGCCCATATGGGTTCTGGATAGGAGGGAGGGGGGGGGGGGGGTGGTGGGAGCCCCATCACCAACAAGCCTTGAGGCCGGCCATGAGGGCTTTGATTAGAAAAAAAACATTTCTATGTATAAATCTGGTCTCTCTCCTCTCCTATAACTAGCAGCAGGGGGACAAGAGTTCTACGCCTCTGGGCCTAGTCCATGGGCAGCTGCTCTTCGTGGACCCAAGGACCCCAGGTTTTGGAGAATTTTTTGGGGCAGTTGCAGCCTAGATAGGTCAGTTTATAAAATGGGATGGCATTATTTATGAGCTTCTTCCACTGCTGTATTGTCGGGGGGGGGGGGGTAGTCCCCTTCCACTGGAGCAGGATTGCCTTTCTAGCATAGAAGGCCGCATAAAACACAAACAGTTTCTTAGACTGGGGACCTGCTAAGTTATCCACTACTCCGAGCAACAGTGGGATTGGGTCACACTGCATATTTAGTTTGCTCATGGAATTGACAACGGTGACCACTTTTCTCCAGAAGGGTTGTATGTGTTGCCAAGACCAAACAACATGGAAAAACGATCCCTCCTCCGAGGTGCATTTAGGGCAGAACGGGCTCTTATCATGATAAATCCTAGCTAGACATTGAGGTGAGAAATAAGCTCTATGTAGAAATTTGAGCTGGACGAACCTGACGTGAGCGTATATTACCAGGGGAAGGTACTGCTGAATGCCCTCTTCCCAGTCATCAACAGCCAGCGAGGGTATGTCTCCCTGCCACACCGAGAATAGCTGTGAAACCTTAGAGGTGTCCATTCCCACTAAATTTGAGTACGAGGCAGAGAGGGGCCTAGTCTCATCCGCTGCACTCAGCAGTCGCTCTATTCCAGTGGTTACTAGCACTGGGGGTACAGTAAACTGGGAGCGATAGGCATGACGATAGGCATGGCGGAGCTGTAGGTATCTAAAAAAACATGCGGTTAGGCAAACCCCTCTGCTGCTTTAACTTATCAACTGAGAGCAGGCCGACAGAGGACATTATATCGGCTAAAGTTTTAATTCCATATCGGGCCCATAGTGCTGTGTCCATGATAATCTGGAAGTGCCGTAACCGTGGGTTCCCCCACACCGGGGTGCGGGGGACCAACCATTAGGCGACTGGGTTTTAGCCAGTTTTAGCGGTTTCCCAGACTCTAAGCGTGGTTCTCATCGAGGGGGTGATGTTTAAGTTAGATTTGGGACCACGGTGTATTAGATTTCTCAGCTCGGCGTAAGAACCTAGCAGCGCCGCCTCCAAAGGTGGGGTTGACCGGCTCCTCTAACAGCCACCATCTTAACGTGACCAGGACCGCTGCCCAATAATACTTGAGGAAGCAGGGTAGTGCAAGTCCCCCCAATGGGAGGGGCAGCTGTAGGGTGGTGTTGGCAATCCTGGGGACACTACCATTCCAGATGAAAGAAATAATCAACTTATCTAACTTTTTTTTTTAAAAGATTGTGGGATATGTACGGGGGTTTGCCGAAATACGGACAGGAATTTAGGGAGCACAGACATTTTAACTTTTTACTACCGGGGTAAGGGGCAGTGTTTTCCAGGCAGCGCATTTCTGAGACAGGAGGGACATCACCGGAGTCAGATTGAGAGGGATGAATTGCGCTAAGTCTCTATGTATCTCTATTTCCAGGTATTTAAATTGTGAAACCTTTTGAAGAGGGGTATCTGGGGGTATTGACGCCTCCTTCAGATGCAGCGTGAAAATCACAAACTTCCCCCAGTTAACTTGGATGCCAGAGTATCTACCCTGTTTCTCCGAAAATAAGACCTAGCGTGATTGTCGGTGATGGCTGAAATATAATCCCTACCCCCCAAATAAGCCCTAGTTAAAGTCCTTTTAGGTCTTATTTTCATGGTAGGGCTTATTTTTTGGGAAACAGGGTAGGGCTTATATTGCAGCCCTCCCCGACAATCACGCTAGGTCTTATTTTCGGGGAAACAGGGTACCAAATGTGTCTATCAATGAAAGGACTGCTTCCAAGGAGTTTGTTGTATTCCTAAGGTATAATAGGGTATCACCTGCATATAAAGAAATTTTCTCCTGGACCGATCCCAGCGGTGTACTGCTAACTAGGGGGGAGGAGCGCAGGAGAATCGCCATCAGCTCAATGGCCAATGCGACGAGGGCAGGGGATAACGGGCATTCCTGTCTGGTGCCCCTGTGTAGGCGAAAGGATGGCGAAAGAGTGGCTCTCATACAAACCCTAGCTTTTGGGGATTTATATAGAGCCTGCAATAGCGGTAACAGGCTGTTGCTCTTTAGCCAACCAAGCCAACAGCCGGCCTGTCTTTTCCCCCTGCTCAAGGATGTGCTGTGATTGTGTCAACTGCTGCTTTTTTGCCTCAGCTTAATGCTTTCTTGCATCTATATAATTGAGCATTTATTGGTTGTCTATTGGATGGTCTCACTTTTTGAATTATTTGATATTCATTGCACTATTTATAACTTTTAATATATGCACTTATGTGTAAGATTTTTGCAGTGTGATTGCAAAGGATATTCACTCATATTGATTACCAAAAATTTTTTTTTTTACACAAGTGGTAGCATCATATTTTTATTTAACCATGATGTAGGTGAAGTCTCACCTTTGTGACTTTTCTATTTTTGTATTGTGGATTCAAACACTTACGCTTATTTATAATTTTATATCCGTTTATTTATGTTCTAAAAAAAAAATTTTGACACCATCACGATACATTAGGTGAACTACAAGGAGCACAGCATTTTTCATTTTCTACCAATATTTAGGTCTTAAAGGTATAGCGCCAAATCTACTTCTCTCTCTTCATCAAGATTAATAAAGTTACAGCATTTTTATCTTCTCTGCAATGCAGTGAGCAATGCCCGCACCATGCAGAGCGCTGGACATATTTGTAATCCGGAGTGCGATCGCTCGCTGTGGTTGCCACTGGTGATAGCACAAGTTTACAGTCACTGGTTGCAGGGCTTTTTTTCCTTGGTAGTGAGTGTCCATTGAAACAACTGAGTGCAGGGGTGTGATGGCAGCGCTGATCTTGGACAGTTGCTATGGACAACGAAACTTTCTGAATCTGGTTGCTATTGGCAACAGCATGTGGAAAAAGTCAATTTTAGAGCAAACATAGTCTTTGTCCCTAGTTGCACCCCAAAATGTGACAAAAGAGGCAAAGTCTCCCTTGGCTGTTGCAGTTGCTAAGGGCAACGGCCAGTGGGTTAACCGTGAAGGCAGATCTCGTTGGGACTTCCAAATGTAGCTATGGTGTTAGCACTACTGACAAATAAGCCACCAAATCACCCCACTGCCAGACTTCATGCATCCTTTTCAGAGACAATGAACAGTCTTTTGCAAGCTTTGTTTTTGTTGTTTTATTGGGGGGTATAACTTGGATAGGAATAGGGATATGGGATGCCCATGGAATTAATCATTGTCATCATATTTAAGAACTCAATACACTTAGAACAAAGTTAGAGCCTGAACATTGAATGTGCATATTTGAGTAGATATAAATCTTCTCCTACAGCTCCCTATAGACTGTTACTCCCTCTGCATCGCCATGCCAATTCCTAAGAGTTCTCCATCCGTCACTGTGTGAGGGACAGAAGCATCACTTTTGATCATATAAAAGCAATGGTCTTAGATCTCTTCACCTCCTGTCCAAACTTGCTTCCTCCTGTACAGACTTGTAGTTGCTAATTGAAGTATGACACATCCTAGTCTATTGGGTAGCATGAACTCACTCTGAATAAGCCCTTCTACTGGCTCTGGTGACTCGTTGCTACTAGGCCTGAGGCCTGCAGAACCTCTCCCCAGAGGCCTAGTAGGTTAAAAGTCTATCTTCTAGGAAATGGACTACTGCTCCCAGCAAGCCCAACTTGCAAACCATGTGCGGGGGAGGCGCCTCAGAGCTAAAGCACAGGTGGTAATGCCCACAGCTACTCTGACCACTCCCAGCCCCCAGATCAAAACAGAAAGGCCTAGCTTGCAGCATAGGCCTGCCTAAATTTGCCTGTGCTGAACAAACCCTAGTAATATAACCCTTACTAGCACCTACCTACTGGTAGAGGGTGCTACATTACAAAGACTGAGTATAAAAATTACCCCACATCCCTACTGCTTTCCTTTTTCAGGGGTATACAGCATTGGGAACAGAACAAAACACATTAGTACATAAGCAGCACATACCTATGCCAAAATCAATGTTTTTTTATTCAATGTATTTTTATCATTTCTGTTATAATGAAGTTTCAGAAGATGTCATTTTAAAACAGTTGTATCCTGTCGTCTCTAAAAGTCCAAATATGGGGGTTTCTTTACAATGCAATATAACACTGAGAAGAACATGTTATGTTTCTACTCAAGACAATATACAGTATCTCACAAAACCGAGTACACCCTTCACATTTTTGTAAATATTTTATTATATCTTTTTATATGACAACACTGAAGAAATCACACTATGCTACAATGTAAAGTAGTGAGTGTACAGCTTGTATAACAGTGTAAATATACTGTCCCCTCAAAATAACTCAACACACAGCCATCAATGTCTAAACCATTGGCAACAAAAGTGAGTACACCCCTAAGTGAAAATGTCCAAATTGGGAACACATTTGCCGCTTTTCCTCCCCGAGTCATGTGACTCATTAGTGTTACAAGGTCTTAGGTGTGAATGAGGAGCAGGTGTGTTAAATTTAGTGTCACTGTCTCATACTGGTCACTGGAAGGTCAACATGGTACCTCATGGCAAAGAACTCTCTAAGCATCTGGAAAAAAAAATTGTTGCTCTACATAAAGATGGCCTAGGCCAGTGATGGCAAACCTTGGCACCCCAGATGTTTTGGAAGTACATTTCCCATGATGCTCAGCTACACTGCAGAGTGCATGAGCATCATGGGAAATGTAGTACCAAAACATCTGGGGTGCCAAGGTTTGCCATCACTGGCCTAGGCTATAAAAAAAGATCCTGAAACTGAGCTGCAGCACGGTGGCCAAGACCACACAGCGTTAACAGGATAGGTTCTACTCAGAACAGGCCTCACCATGGTCAACCAAAGAAGTTGAGTGCATGTGCTCAGCATCATATCCAGAGGTTGTCTTTGGGAAATAGAGTGTTGCCAGCATTGCTGCAGAGGTTGAAGGGGTGGGGGGTCAGCCTGTCAGTGCTCAGACCATACACCGCACACTGCATCAAATTGGTCTGCATGGCTGTCATCCCAGAAGGAAGCCTCTTCTAAAAATGATGCACAAGAATGCCCGCAAACAGTGTGCTAAAGAAAAGCAGACTAAGGACATGGATTACTGGAACCATGTCCTGTGGTCTGATGAGACCAAGATACATTTATTTGGTTCAGATGGTGTCAAGCGTGTGTGGCGGCAATCAGGTCAGGAGTACAAAGACAATTGTGTTTTGCCTACAGTCAAGCAAGCATGGTGGTGGGAGTGTCATGGGGCTGCATATGAGTGCTGCCGGGACTGGGGAGCTACAGTTCATTGAGGGAACCATGAATACCAACATGTACTGTGACATACTGAAGCAAAGCATGATCCCTTCCCTTAGGAGATTGGGCAGCAGGGCAGAATTCCAACATAACAACCCCAATCACACCTCCAAGACGACCACTGCCTTGCTGAGGGTAAAGGTGATGGACTGGACAAGCATGTCTCCAGACCTAAACCCTATTGAGCATTTGTGGGGCACCCTCAAATACAAGTTCGAGGAGCGCAAGGTCTCTAACATACACCAGCTCCATGATGTCATCATGGAGAAGTGAAAGAGGACTCCAGTGGCAACCTGTGAAGCTCTGGTGAACTCCATGCCCAAGAGAGTTATGGCAGTTCTGGAAACTAATGGTGGCCACATAAAATATTGACACTTTGGGTCCTATTTGAACATTTTCACTTAGGGGTGTATAGTATGAGAGAGTGAGAGCAAAAACACAAAAAAAATTTAACACACCTGCTCCCCATTCACACCTGAGACCTTGTAACACTAACAAGTAACCTGACACCGGGGAGGGAAAATGGCTAATTAGGCCCAATTTGGACATTTTCACTTAGGGGTGTACTAACTTTTGTTGCCTGCGGTTTAGACATTAATGGCTGTGTGTTGAGTTATTTTGAGGGGACAGCAAATTTACACTGCTATACAAGCTGCTCACTCACTTCATTGTAGCAAAGTGTCATTTCTTTAGTGGTGTCACATGAAAAGATATGATAAAATATTTACAAAAAATGTGGGCTTGCACTCACTTTTGTAAAATACAGTGTGTGTGTGTGTAGATATATATATATATATATATTACAAGTAAAGCTGAAAAGTAGATACATACAATATGTCATAAAATGTGTATGAGTGTGTATTTCATTAATGTTAATATGAAGGTATAAAAAAATATAGTTTTACATATACACTTTAACCCCTTGCCGACCTGCGCATGACGATATACGTCGGCACAATGGCACGGCTAGGCAAATGGGTGTACAGGTATGTCCCCATTAAGATGCAGCATAGTGGGCACGTGCACCCACTGCATACTCCGTAAGCATGCCTGCAGGTCCCACGGACTCGATGTCCGCCAGGGGCACGCAATCGTGTCAGATAGCGGCAGAACAGGGAGATGTAAACAAGACATTTACCTGTTCTGCCTAGCGATCTACTGCTCCCTGTCATCGGGAGACGTGATCTCTGTCATGTTCTAGTGAGGCAATCCCCCCTACAGTTAGAATCACTCCCTAGGACACACTTAACCCCTTGATTGACCCCTAGTGTTTAACCCCTTCCCTGCCAGTGTCATTTACACAGTAATCAGTGTATTTTTATAGCACTCATCGCTGTATAAATGACAGTGGTCCCAAAATAATGTCAAAAGTGTCCGATGTGTCTGCCAAAATGTCGCAGTCACATTAAAAATTGCAGATCGCCGCCACTACTAATAAAAAATTTTTTATAATAAAAATGCCATAAATCTATCCCCTATTTTGTAGATGCTATAACTTTTGCACAATATTGTTGGCACACCTTGTTGCCTTATTTTTTTAACCAAAAATATGTAGCAGAATACATATCGGCCTAAACTGAGAAAGAAATTTGTTTTTTTTTTTTATATATTTTTTGGGGATATTTTTTATAGCAAAAAGTAAAAAACATTGTTTTTTTTTCAAAATTGTCGCTCTTTTTTTGTTTATAGCGCAAAAAATAAAGACTGCAGAGGTGATCAAATACCACCAAAAGAAAGGTCTATTTGTGGGAAAGAAAAGACGTTAATCTTGTTTGAGTGCAATGTCGCATGACCGTGCAATTGTCAGTTAAAATGATGCAGTGCCGTATCTCAAAAAGTGCTCTGGTCAGGAAGGTGGTAAATCCTTCCGGGGCTGAAATGGATTTAACAAAAAACTGACCAAGGAATACGTATACAAAGACACATAAATAAAAAAATAACATCATATTTATTTTAGAATTTATATATTCTATTTTAAAAAGCCATTTAATCAACCACAGGAATTACACATTAATAACATTTTATTATAACACACTATACTGTTTATACTGTACATTAAAATATATGACAGTAACTTATTTTTTAATTAGTTATGATGACATTATTTACAACAATATTTTGTTTTAATCTTCTTTAAAGCCTGCGCTACTTCGTTATTCCTTAAACTATAGATAAGTGGGTTTAACATGGGAATAATGACACTGTAAAAAACAGAAGCAACTCTGTCTTGGCTCATGGCGTATTTAGAGGAAGGTCTTAAGTACATAAAAAGGATGGTGCTGTAAAATATGGTAACTGCCAATAAGTGGGAGGCACATGTTGAAAATGCCTTCTTCCTTCCCTCTTTGGAGCGAATACTAAGTATAGTCGATATAATATAGCTGTAGGAGACAATAATGGTAGTGAGTGAGCTTGATTCAGCAAAGCCTCCAAATATGAACATCAGGATTTCATTCATGGTGGTCTTGGTGCATGATAGTTTTAGGAGAGGAGGGACATCACAAAAGAAGTGGTCAATCTTGTTGGTCTTACAAAATGGCAACTTGAAAGTACAAATTGTATGCAGTGTTGCATTGAGGTAGCCCAGAGTGTAAGATCCAGCTACAAGCTGCATGCATTTTTTCTTTGCCATTATAGTGGAATACAGGAGTGGATTACATATTGCTGCATAGCGATCATAAGCCATGACACCCAATAAGAAGCATTCAGTGGTGACAGATGCAGCAAAAAAATACATCTGTACAGCACACTCATAATAACCAATGGTTTTTGATCTTGACAGAAAATTGACCAACGTTTTAGGGGTTATAATTGTGGCATAGCAAAGGTCTAGAAATGATAAATTATTAAGAAAAAAATACATAGGGCTGTGGAGTCGAGAATCAAGTCTGACTGCTACAATGATGCCAATATTACCAAGAAGAGTGACAATATAGAAAATTAAAAAAAGAACAAACAGAATAATCTCAAGTGCAGGATTGTCTGTTAGTCCTAACAGAATAAATTCCTTAAATTCAGTGTTATTCCACTTTGCCATGTAAAGTATTCCTAAAATGCAGAAATATTTTGTCATTCCACTGATTTACTGAATAAAAGACATGCGTTTGAAAGCAAACTGTGATGCTAACCCCAAGCACATATAATTAGTTAAAAAATGTATTAAGAGAAATATTGCCAGCGCATATCAACAGCAAGACTATGGGGCATTTTTACTTTGTGAGTGATGTTGGACCTATTACATTTTAAAAAAATTTTTTTTAACAACTATTAAAACAGTAAATCTACCCAAAGTAAGGAAGACATTCTGCTTTGGAAATTATTAGTTACCTTGTTCTCTAAAAAAGCAACAGTTGCTTGGCCTACACATACAGCTTTCACTGCACGTTGACCAGTTTTCCCATGGCTGCTTTTGAGACAGTATAGTGCAGTGATGGCGAACCTTGGCACCCCAGATGTTTTGGAACTACATTTCCCATGATGCCCATCCACTCTGCAGTGTAGTGGAGCATCATGGGAAATGTAGTTCCAAAACATCTGGGGTGCCAAGGTTCGCCATCACTGGTATAGTGTATCTTCAAGTAATCAAAGCTTAATTTACAGAAATCAAAGAGAAAAAGCTAAATGTTTTCCCCAATTACTAGACCCTGTGTTATATTGTGGCAGAAATGTTTAATTTCTTAATTTGCCAAAAAATTGTGACAAAAGATTACAACTCACCATGCCTCTTACTAAATACTTTGGGGTGTCTACTTTCCAGAAAAAGGGGGAGGGGAGGTATTTGTACTGTCCTGGTATTTTAAGGCCTCAAAAAATTAGATATGCCATCATTACTTTAGGATTGATAACTTTTTAGATATATACCATAGTTTGTAGACTATCATTTTCACACAGACTAAATAGTATACACTGATTTGGATTATTTTTACAAAAGAAATGTAGCAGGATAAATTTTTGCTTAAATTTATGAAAAAATATTATCTTTTTTCAAGGTTTTCAGTATTTTTTTCATTGATATAGCAAGAAATAAAAATTAAACATTAAATACCACAAAAAAACCTATCTGTCTAAAAAAAATTAAAAAATTACAATTTAATTTCGGTACAGTGTTGCATGACTGATTAATTGTCATTCAAAGTGTGACAGCACTGACATTTGAAAAAAAAAAAGATTAGTAAGTAACAACACTGTATAATAAGCACCCTAAGGTACAGCAGCACCTACTGGGACTGCCAAAAAACATGACATTTTAGGTATAGCACATCGCATCACCCTTTATCTCCTCAACTATGTTATGTATTAATAATGTGTTCATGTTTGCGCCTGCTCAAGAAATTTAAATTTTCTTAAAATATGCAGCAAGTTAATAGCAACATATACAAAAATAAACACAAATATTAAATATGTAGTTCCACCAAAGAGTTATCACCTTGCCAACCACCATCTGCATATAAACTTTGCACAATATGTATAATCATTATGAGCCGTTAAAGTGACAAATGCATTTTTCCCAAATTTTTGGCCATTTGTTACCTTTATTATAAAATCTGGGCAGGGGATTTTATCAAAACAATACACCAAATAAAAAAAGACATATGTCCTATAAGTATATCTAAAGGCAAAACTATTTTTCAGATTTGGATAGAGCGGTAAGGGAATAGAATCACTGCCCATTTTTTATTGCACTTTGGGTGATTGGAGAGGAGCGCCCGATTTCCAAAAAGAGAAAGGTTTCGCTTGATGAATTTTATAGTTATTTATTGGGGATAAAAGTAAACAAGTAGAACCAAAGCGTTTTGTGGGGAATTGGTCCCCCCTTCTTCAGGGCTAGTATATAGAGAAAAAGGTGCATAGTAAAAACTTAGAGCTAGGCCATAGGATACATACAAAGTGCAAAAAGAAAAAAACATCTGTGTATTTTAAATAATTTCAAGATAAAGTAAAAACAGTTAGTCTTTAGAATCATATTGCGATTGGTATATAGAATGAACGCATATCCACATTAAATTTTAAATGATACAAAATGAAAAGCAGTGGGCACAAAACAAACATAAACAAAAAAGAACCACTAAATATTCAAGTTAAAAAACAAATGACAATCAGTAATAAATAATAAAAAAACATGCATGTAAATACTATAGGATAACATAAGACCTGCCCAAATCAGTTGGACATTACAACGTCATATGTATTAATGTACATTAATGGAATGCCATATGAATATGATGAATGTAAAAAAAAAAAACAATTCCAAACCTATTCCTTATCATCAAGTTTTATAGACATGGAACATAACTAATAAAACGTTTATAAGAATATAAAAGAAATTATCAATGTGGCTATTCATTGTAACCTGTGTCCACAAACTAGATAAATGATCAAAATATCAAAAAATACCTAAAGCGGTTCTGCACACACGTTTTTATTTTTTTTTACATTTTAAAATTATTAACATTCTAATGTTATACTCACATTTTACATTGCTTTCCAGGATCCAGGTCCATCTTGATTTAAAAATCAGCACTTTTAAAAATCTTCAACCTGAGTTTTCATTTTGTTTGTGGGCATTTGAAGCCCACAAGCAATCACTTCCTTGTTACATTCTATTTGAGGAACCAGCATTCCTTGCTGGTTCCCGCGCATGCTCACTGGCAACAGCACAGAGCGGCATAAACATCTATCACAACGTTGTCGAAATCACGTGAGATTTCGCATTGGCTATGCGCACGTCATTGAAATCACACGAGATTTCGTTTTGGCTAGGCGCACTGACTCCTGGGATGAATACCACAAGATCCCAGGAGACAGTGTGGCGATCAACGGAAATGATGCCGATACCCGCACAAACCCTGCCCACAGCCGCAGGGACAGAACAGTAGCACCACAAACCCCAGCATATACAGTGCCTTGCGAAAGTATTCGGCCCCCTTGAACTTTTCAACCTTTGCCACATTTCAGGCTTCAAACATAAAGATATAAAAATTATATTTTTTGTGAAGAATCACCAACAAGTGGGACACAATTGTGAAGTGGAACGAAATCTATTGGATTTTTGAAACTTTTTTAACTAATAAAAAAATGAAAAGTGGGGTGTGCAAAATTATTCGGCCCCATTGCGTTAATACTTTGTAGAGCCACCTTTTGCTGCGATTACAGCTGCAAGTCGCTTGGGGTATGTCTCTATCAGTTTTGCACATCGAGAGACTGAAATTCTTGCCCATTCTTCCTTGCAAAACAGCTCGAGCTCAGTGAGGTTGGATGGAGAGCATTTGTGAACAGCAGTTTTCAGCTCTTTCCACAGATTCTCGATTGGATTCAGGTCTGGACTTTGACTTGGCCATTCTAACACCTGGATACGTTTATTTGTGAACCATTCCTTTGTAGATTTTGCTGTATGTTTGGGATCATTGTCTTGTTGAAAGATAAATCTCTGTCCCAGTTTCAGGTCTTTTGCAGACTCCAACAGGTTTTCATCCAGAATGGTCCTGTATTTGGCTGCATCCATCTTCCCCTCAATTTTAACCATCTTCCCTGTCCCTGCTGAAGAAAAGCAGGCCCACACCATGATGCTGCCACCACCATGTTTGACAGTGGGGATGGTGTGTTGAGGGTGATGAGCTGTGTTGCTTTTACACCAAACATATAGTTTTGCATTGTGGGCAAAAAGTTCGATTTTGGTTTCATCTGACCAGAGCACCTTCTTCCACATGTTTGGTGTGTCTCCCAGGTGGCTTGTGGCAAACTTTAGACAAGACTTTTTATGGATATCTTTGAGAAATGGCTTTCTTCTTGCCACTCTTCCATAAAGGCCAGATTTTTGCAGTGTACGACTGATTGTTGTCCTATGGACAGACTCTCCCACCTCATCTGTAGTTCTCTGCAGTTCATCCAGAGTGATCATGGGCCTCTTGGCTGCATCTCTGATCAGTCTTCTCCTTGTCTGAGCTGAAAGTTTAGAGGGACGGCCAGGTCTTGGTAGATTTGCAGTGGTCTGATACTCCTTCCATTTCAAAATGATCGCTTGCACAGTGCCCCTTGGGATGTTTAAAGCTTGGGAAATCTTTTTGTATCCAAATCTGGCTTTAAACTTCTCCACAACAGTATTACGGACCTGCCTGATGTGTTCCTTGGTCTTCATGATGCTCGCTGCACTTTCAACAGAACCCTGAGACTATCACAGAGCAGGTGCATTTATACAGAGACTTGATTACACACAGGTGGATTCTATTTATCACCATCAGTCATTTAGGACAACATTGGATCATTCAGAGATCCTCGCTGAACTTCTGGAGTGAGTTTGCTGTACTGAAAGTAAAGGGGCTGAATAATTTTGCACGCACCACTTTTCAGTTTTTTATTTGCTAAAAACGTTTAAATTATCCAATAGATTTCGTTCCACTTCACAATTGTGTCCCACTTGTTGGTGATTCTTCACAAAAAAATAAAATGTTATATCTTTATGTTTGAAGCCTGAAATGCGGCAAAAGGTTGAAAAGTTCAAGGGGACCGAATACTTTCGCAAGGCACTGTATCTAAAGGTAGGAGGAAAAAAAAAAATTAAACATCCATTGAGCACTCTTTCAAGCATGTATAAAGCAATGACATTAAGTTGTGTGTGTGTGAAGAACCACTTTAAAATTGATGGAAGTGTTTCTTTTTGCTTATGTGCCCTAAAAAGGAATGTGGACAGTGGTTATATCTGTAAAAGAGAGATTAAATGTACAAGGCTATGAGACTGACCTGCATTTCTTGAAGAATGGTTTAATTTTGAGAGGGTTAAATTCTGTGGGAAAAAAATCAGAGAGAATGTTGAGTTTAAAAACAGACAGATCAATGGTGCCTAAGGCTCCTTTCACATGGGGCAGATCTATTGGACAAACTCAGCAGGGGATCACTCTGTTGATCCCCACTGAGCAGGCGGATGACAGGTCCGTCTCTGCTCACTGTGCAGAGACAGACCTGTCAGAGCCCTGCTGTTCTCTATGGGGTGATCGGATAAAAGCGGGCTGCCTGTCCGTTTTCATCTGATCCGCTGGACGGATGGCGAACTTATCACCATCCTTCTGCTTTGAGCGGATCTTGTTGGATCGGATGACAGGCAGATGTCAGCGGACACATCTCCGCTGACATCTGCCTTCCCATATAAGTCAATGGGTAGCCCTCTTGGATCTGCCTGTAAAACAGATAGGCGGATCCGAGCAGGCTGATCAAGTGAAAGGCGCCTAAAGGGTTAATAGGTGGGATAGTAGGACATGAGAACAGGAGATGCAAAGGAGGCCTGTAATGGACATGAAACTGGAAGTACAGAGAAAATAATGTATCTGTTTGTATGGACCTAGAAGGAGATTACAGTTATTAAAGGTTTGAGGTGCTTGTGTGATTATTTGAGGGGGATATCAGGTTAGAATAATAGAAGACTAATGGTTATGGAAGTAAGCAGTACAGCACTGGAGGGGATGACAGATAGGGAGGTGAGTGCAGCCTGCAGCCAGGCTGATCCAGTGGTAATCCGGAGGGAGGTGTGAAGTTATGTCAGGAATGCAGATCTGACAGCTGGGGATGAGATAAGATCTGCTTGAGATTATATAAACTGAGGGACAGGGAGAAGCTGGAGGGTGATAGACTTAGTGGAGGAGATCAGATGGAAAGAAGTGAGAAGTTAGGAGGCTGATAAGAATGTGTACAGACAGGGAAGAGGGAGATGGTGGCGCTCGGAAATGTAAACATTTGACAGGAGGTGTGGCCTTGGGGATTGACAGATGAGGAGAAAGGTTGCACTTCTATTGCTTGGGACAGGGTCCAACCCAGAGCACGAATGATCTCTTAGGAAAGGAAAGAACATTTCCAGGGAACAGTCTTAAAGTGTCACACAGGCTCTCCGATCAGGTCCGCCTGTCAGTTTTTCAGGTGGACCAGATCGGAGCCTCTATTCACTCCTATGAAGTGACATGTCCACTGACACCTGCTGCTATCCGATCCGATCCTGTCTGTGAAATCCATCCATCTGGTGGATGAGATCGGATGAAAATGGACAGGCGGTCTGTTTTCATCTGATCTCCCTATTGAGGACAGCGGGGCTCTGACAGGTCCATCTCTGCACAGTGAGCGGAGACGAACTTGTCATCCACCTGCTTGGTGGGGATCAGTGGATCGATCCCTCGCTGGGCAAAGTGAAGTCCACCGAGTGGACCGCCCATGTAAAAGGACCCTAACAGAAGGAAGAATCATTGTAACTATTTGTAGATTTTCTAGAACGTTTGTACGCATTAGTAAATTGTTCTCCATGTGTGGATACTTATTCTTTAATGGGTGTGCCAATTAAAAGGAGTGGTGTCCTATTTCTAAATACATAAAAAAAGTGAGAAAATGTAATAAATGAATACAGATGAAAGAAGGTGTAGAACAAATTGATGGTGGAGACATTGGAAAAATCTAAATATGCATGTGTAAATATCCAGATGCACCCACTCCACTATGTGAACACCTGTATACTACACACACACACACACATATATACATATATATATATATATATATATATATATATATATATATATATATATATATATATATATATATATCGCTACTTCCACATATGTGCATATGTACACATGGAAACATGCACACATCCCTGTGCACATGCATAAATGCACCCACACATGCATGCACTAATATATACATACACAACATAACCATATCCATATATACACGCATACATGCACATATATATATATTTTTATACACACATATACACTGAAAAAAAAAACATATAAATATTACCCAGGTGGTGGCTATGGATTCCCTCTATTTATTCCATATATGTATTAACTTGTCTATTCCTATAGTTAGCTAGTCTATTAAAACTCTGATAATGTTAATGATGATAGTACAATGATATACGGTTAGCTATGAAAACAAATACACTGCTTAGTAAAACACCGTCTTATTTATATCCCAAGAAAATAGGAAATGCTAACATAAAACACTAAAGGGAAATATTACTGAGCATATAAAATATAAAAACATCAATAATACGTTACGTAAGGTCGTCCCCTAGAGATTGTCTCATCAGCTGGGCTCAAAATAGCAAGAGACCCATGAGGCTAATAGAAGTAAGAGAGAGCAAAGAGTGACTTCCTCACGGTGAGCACTTTTCATTCGAACCCCCCATACACCACACTCATCTAGTCTCCTATGCAATCAGGAAAGAGATAAGAATAGATGTCCATCCTCCAGGAAACATGCTGTGGGCAGCTTGTGTTCATGAGTCAAAGATATCCAACCTGGGTCATCTTCAGTAACAGCTGTTCCTTTAATGTTATGCAACAGGACATTTGAATTTGCATCTCTTCAGGGGGTCTTCCTCTACCCCTATACCTCAATCAGGAGGCCTGCGATGAATTCCCATTCATGATTCCTTGTTAAAAACACCCTGCTGGGTCAACTTGAAACTTCCAATTTAGGCCACCTGGCTATATCAACCAGAATGTCAAACTCCAGAAATATTATATTAAACCATGTTGCCTTCCAACATACACGCACACACACATACACACATTTTTTATTGCAGCCTGTGTCCCTGTTAAGGAGACTTACTCTCTCTCTAATTGTACTGATCACCAGTCTATGGGGACATCTGTTCTAGTGACAACTGTCTAAAAAGAAAGATACCCTGTTACTCCCTGCTCAAAGTGAAGGGAAATCTCCTTAATCACAGGCAAACAAAAAGAACCACAGTGGTTTTAATCCTCCCCTACTTAATCTAAAATGAAGAAAAATATTTTGGCTTCAGATATATATATTTTTTTAAAAATCAAAGGGATTTTATTTATTTATTCTAAGAAGTTGCCATTTTTGAAATGTCAAACAGATTCTAAACCGAAATCAATGAGCACTGCTTTGTTTAGTAATCAAAATATCTAAAGTAATTTGCAACTAAAGACATAGAATAGATTAACACTATATATATATATATATATATATATATATATATATATATATATATTTATATGTATTTGAAATAAATTCTAAAATAAATATTATACAAGGGTGGTTAGGGATTCCCTCTATTTATTCTATATATGTATTCATTTGTCTATTCTTATAGTTAGCTAGTCTATTAAAACTCTGATAATGTTACCGTTGATAGCACAATAATATAAGGTTAGCTATGAAAACAAACACACTGCTTAATAAAACAACGTATTATTTATTTACCAAAAAAACAGGAAAATACTATAGAGCATATAACAAAAGAACATCAAAGATACTTATCGCAAGGCTGTCCCCTAGATGCGGTCTCATCAGCTGGACTCGAGATGGTAACAGAGAGAGCCATGAGGCTCGGAGAACCATCAGGCAAGAGCCAAGAGTGAAAAGAGGGATGGTTTCCCTTCTGTGTACATTTTTTACACATTCATTCAGACCCACTCGTAACCACACCCCACTAGCCCCCTGTCCATTGAAATATTGCCAAGAGGTAGTCCTTTTAATATATTATATTCCTGTCCATCCTGTTGTATTGGCCTCTAGGGGCAGCATTGTCCATGTATCATGTCTATGTGCCCTGGGTCAATCTTTAGTGCCTGATGATTCTTTGATCTTTGTAACCCACCTTCATCAATCATCCTAGCAGCCATGGCCCTCTTTGAAGCTTGCTTGCATAGCGTTATCACACTGGTTGATCAGGAGCCATGCTGTTGTTCAGCCTTGCTTATATGCTACAAAGCTTTGATGTGCAACTTGTTACATTACAGACAGCCCCCAAGAATGCGAAGGCTTGGTATAGCCATAGTTCATATTTCAAACACCTCTTGTATTATGAACTAAAACAACATACGCCTAGAGGGCGCATATCACCCTTCTTCAGACACGGCTCCTATGGAACAGTCCATACCTGTCTTAACACGTTGTGCTTCCAAACATGTGTTTCAGAACCAGTTTCTATGGAACAGTCCATAACTGCCTTAACGTGTTGCGTTTCCCAACATGTACTTCAGAAACGGCTCCTATGGAACAGTCCATAATGGTCTTAATGTGTTGTGCTTCCCAACATGTGCCACTTTCCCACTGAGTGAAACACCACCATCATTCTTCAGTGACAGCTTCCATGTTACCATTCTGTTTCTTCTCCTTTCCGGTGTCTTCATGACGGGGTGCACTACAGGCAAGGGGTGTCCATTCACTCACCATTCACCAGCACACACATTAACCAGCTTTCAGAGTCTCGAGGAGGGCCTTACTCACCCATATTACTAACCTAAAATACACATATGTCACAATATATCATAACATAAATCAGCTCATTACCATAATATATGCATATATATGTGACCCATCAAATTACTCATTCCGCTTCCAACCTTCTATAACCCTTTACTGTAAATATGGGTCGGGATTAGACAGGCTTGGTCCCAATGGCCTTTCCTACTGCAATTTTGGCATGCCAGCGGTATTTCAGGGCTCGGAATTGGCAGAAAAGCCTCTAACTTATATGAAGATACCTTACCGTCAATTTGTCCCTCAACTTGCATAGATAAATGCGAGAGCTTCCTATATAAATTGTGAGTCTAACACAGATAAACCTGAAACAATGACAAACCACAAAATTCCATCCCTGTGCCTGGATTTCTGAGACCCTGCCCAGGGTATACCATGCACCTCTACCTATTGTTAGGTTCAAGGAACACCCTAGTTCCATGACTATTGTTGCATCAGTATCCTTTAGGCAAAGAAACAAACTCGTCTATGTCCCAAATAATACCTAGGTGCTTCCTTCCCAGCAATGATCTCTCCATCCAGAACCCAGAGTGAAATATCTTTCCAACATTTCTCATTCACCACCGTGTATTGACCTGGCACACAAAGGACATCATGGTCATGCCTCCGACAGAAGGAAATATCAACCTGCCTCCAGCTTCCATCCTCTCTGATCACATGTGGGTAATTTAGCCTCAAATGCAACAAGGTAGAATCCCCAGTCAGTAAGCCCATTGATGCCACCAAATATATAGACCAGGTCTGCACTTGTGTATTTGGGATCAATGAGGAAGCATAACACCTTTCACAATCCAAACTAGCACAGTCCATCCAGCATAAAATAGGAGAAAGAAGATATCTCGAAAAGAAGGTCACAAACGAACACTATGATCAGTGCAAAATCAATTTTATTACAAAAAAAAACACTAATTAATGCAACACTGTATGAAAAGGGAAGGTTTTACACATCACAAACTCATTTTAAAAAAACATGGACATTGTTGTCAATTATATTAAAAATAAACAGACGGGCCGCGGCTGCATCCATCACACTCACACCACAGTCACCATACCAAAGATTGTAATGCCAACTACTCAAATGTCCATAAGAATATTTAACCAACAAGTTCCATCAGTAGCAAATGGTATATCTGGTATACTGGGAAGGCGAACAACAAAATAAGTATTTTTTCCCTTCCATAAAAGTCTCTGCCTTTCACAGTTTTCGTATACAGCTGATATTGGTAGCGCAAAAAGCAGCTTCTTTACTATAGTTACTTTGCTTTTAATATGTTTGACAACGTTGTCAATGTATTTTAAAATGAGTTTGTGATGTGTAAAACCTTCCCTTTTCATACGGTGTTGCATTAATTAAAGTAGTGGGCTTTTTGTAATAAAATAGATTTTGCACTGATCATAGTGTTTGTTTGTGACCTTCTTTTGGAGATATCTTCTTTCTCCTATTTTTTGTTAATGCCTATTGGGCCACACGAACTGCATTCATAAGTTTAATGTGGATGAGAAAATGTGCATATTTATATATATATATTAAATTTTTGGGTAGATCCTGGCATCCCTTATTATTTTTATATAGCACAGTCCATCCAGGCATTTGACCACCACTTTGGATTAGTGTAAGCGACGTGTTTTGGCAAAATCTTACTGAGCTTTGATGCTAACCCATAAAGCCACTGCCCCTCATACAGAGACTGTACAATCAGCTTGAAGTTGGTTGATACCTCCGCCTGCCCCTGCTTGCACGCCAGAGCCCATGACAGATTTTTGTCCTGTACCATTACACCAACCTCTCAACATGGTTGACAAAATCCGTAGCCACTTTAACCTGGGTATTTTTGTGACTTTGTTGAATGTCATTAACAAAGCCACCAATCTCACTCTGAGTAACAAAGCCCCGCTTACTGTCAGCTATGGCTGAGAGTTTGTTCCTCAGGATACTGATGTCCACTCCATTAACAACACCCATCCCAGCTCCTATCCCCCCCAATATAGTGCTGAATACATCCCTCCTCTTTCGGGTTTCTCCTCAGATATAAGCGTCCTGAATGCCTTCTGTGTCCTCACATCTCTGGGAGTAAGCCACTGGTACAATGACCGCACTTGATTCAGTGTATACTTAGCACATATAGGGCAATAGGTTTTTATCAACCATTGCGAGACGTTGAAGCGTCATGTGGTGAAGGCGTACTGTACCCTGGTAGCCAGCGGTTGTTCCCCTTATCTAACGGAGCATGCTCCTGTGTGTAGTCACTGGCATTACCTGTGCAAGGTTTCAACCTCTCTTGTGACACATCAACCAGGCGTATCTGCCCCATATCCAGCTCTGGTGTCCCACATGTCTAGTAACCAAGAACCTCTCTGTAGGCCTGCTAAGACTGAGACACCACCCCTACAAGGAAATTTTCACCCCATTGATGTGTCACCTGGCCAACAGACATCTTACTTATGCGTAAGTGCCAGTCTCCTGGGTACCTGCACCATATTAATTCAGTTATGTCAATACATGTCACACATTAAAAAACTTTCTTTCTTTCAATTCCTCCCTCCATAAAAAAAAAATATATTTTACATTTCTTGTTCTAACGGATTGGACGATTTATATTCCTTCCCCAACCTCCAACCCATTGCACTTGTATTCACAATATGTTTGCGTTCATAAATAACAAGAGAGACTCCAGCAAAATGTTTCACCAGTCTTGTTGCTGGGCAAAGTCTTTGCTCACCATTAGATGCATCATTAGCACAAAATTGTCCATAAGAAGAAACCTTATATTGCAAGTATTAATCTGAATCTTTTTGTTTGTCCCTTCTCTCCTAAATGTTTATCAGAACTAATTTGCGGTGTGGTGTGGCACAGACAAACTGCCAACCAGATGAACATCTTTCATCTCTGTTCCAGAAACTTTTCCAATCTCGCTCAAACGAGGCTCTGGAAGTAAAAAACAAGAGCAGACTCAAATTCTTATCCACAATATCTATTCGCTTGTAATGTTTACCTATAGTTCCCTCTTGGAACCCAGTATTCCTGACTTCTGCAACTCTAAACAAATTATCAAAACAACCACGATTTTTTAGGATGAACCCACTCTAAAATGGATCCCCATGTTAAGAGCAAAAAAAAAGAAAAAAATAACGTGAATGTTGCTTTAAACGTGTCAGGGCTGGGCTCAGCCCTTCCTTCTCGGAGCTGGCCGCTCAGCTGTTGGCTAATTGCCAGCTCCTATCTATCTCCACAGTTACTCAGCTGTTATCCTGCTCGTCAGTCCTGCCTAATTAAGCCATCCAGTCCAGAGGAGCTCTGCCTTTGCTTTGGTCAACATCACAAGAAACATCTCCTGCTTTCCTGTTTAAAGACTGGCTTTGCTAACATCCCTTCTGGCTCTGGATCCTGCTTACTGTTCCACTACTTTGATCCCTGACTTCTGGCTTGGCTGACTATTCATTCCGGTTACTGAATTTTAGCTATGTTTTGACTACATTTGTTCTTTTTACTTTTATTATTAAACAAGTGGGATTTAACTGTACTTCTGTCTCAGTCTGATTTAATGGTTTCTGACAAAACGCTAAAAAAAAATGCATTTATCCGTACCTTAAGACCTATGTGCTAACTCCCCTTTCAGGCAGACAAAGCCTAAACATTTTGGAACTTTTTCCACCTGAATGAAAATAAAAAACAAAGAAGAAACTACAATAACTTCAGCCGCTAGAATGGCTTACTACCACCTCTTGTCTTAAACAAAATGTATTTAGCTGCTAATTGAGGGCATAGCCAATGACACCGCCTTTCAGGTGGACTAAACCTACAAAACAATTTTTCCACCTGAACAAAACAAAAATAAAATAAATGAATAAACAAATAACAAATATATATATATATATATATATATATATTTTTTTTTTATTTAAAATAAGAGGAAGAAAAAAACCCATAATAATCATAACAGAAATATAAAATAAAAAATCCAGAGGCCAATCCTTGAAAATACAAAAAATATATCAATGTCCTCTATAGTATTCCAAACATGAAGGGAAAATCTCTGAAACTCACATCTAAATCTTATTCATAGCAAAGAAACATTAACCAGAAAATTCTTACCATCCATGCAGCTTACTAAGGGCTGCTAACATTGTTTCCCCCAGTGCTATATTTGAATGAACATGCGACCACCTCCATTTTAGTTTATGCCACTGTTCTACAGCGACTATTTTCAGTTTGTAGTCTCAGCATTTGGGTCTTATAAGGGAAATGGGTTTGATTACTATGGCCTCTATGCCAAGGCAATCCAAGGCCTCTAAACCTTTGATTGCTATCCCATCTTGCAGAATAAACTTCATAACGCCTTGGTGTAGTTTTAGAGTATTTCCTTTGCATATCGTTATTAGCCACCAAACAATACCTAGTTATGTGACCCCTTTTTACAAACAAAGCATTTGAGAGCTGGTCTCCCTGCATAAGCCCTTCCCTGAGCATATGGCGATGGAGACTCACATTGCTGCATAACATTACTATGATTGGATCAACAGACTTTACACTTTCATTGTCTGAGGAGTCACTAGCAATGGACCCATCAGAAGTCTCCACTGTTTCAACTCCTGAATCAATTTCAAGCGCAGCTACCGCACTTTTATTTAAATACTCCCCATTCAGATCTCCAACATTGATTCCCACCATAGCAACATCACTTGCAGCAACACTTGTTCCAAAGCCTCTATCTTTGCTAAGCACTGAGCATGTGTGGAGGAGAACGCCATGGCAGACTGGGCTTCATGTAATTCCTTCCTAAGCAGTATTATAATACGCTCATTCTCAGCCTCTCTCTGATTCAAAGAGTCAATAAAATGTTCTCTTTGTTTACACGTTTCCTCTAATTCATTCATTTTCTCTTCTGATACATATTTCTCAGTCACTAATGTTCAGTGTGATCACAAACATTTGCATCTCTCTTTGCAACCATTGCTAAAATATTCTTAGTTACAGTCTGTACATGCTCCAATAATTTCTTTCTCTCAGTATCCCATTGGCCTTCTTTCGCTATAGCAATGTCTTTTATTTTCAATAACATGCATACATTTGCCATCTTAATTTTCCTGCCTTTTTTCGAAGACTTTTTATGTTTTTTCTCATCATTAAATTGGTGCATTAAAGCATTTTCTGGCATAGTGTTGAATTTAACACAGTCATGTTTTTTTAAGAAAATCTTCAATGACCTCCATTGATGTGCTAATTAGTCTACACTGAAGGTTGCTCAACCAGTCTATACACAGCAACTGCTTAGACAATGCACACAGACAAAACACACAGATAAAAGCTGTTTAAAATCTAACTTTTACTTGTAGTTCTACAGCACACAAGGCAGAGCACACTCTTAATCAATGCTCTACTATTGACACTGATTTTAGCCCTATTATCTCAGAACGCAGGCCAGATTGAACTTCTGTTGGAACAGAGAGCTATTTCACTCTTACGTGGGGAAAAAATTAAATAAAAAATAAACTAATAAAAATAAAAATCTATATTTCTCCCACTTTCTCCTCAAAGATGTGTGGTTTATCCTGTCAATCTAGAGGCTACATCAGATAATCAAAGGTGATCAGCCCCTCACTCGCCAGCACACTTGACCATCTACACAGGCCTAAAACAATTAGCAATACAATACACGTTAACACATATACATATACCAGCCAAAAATCTCACCAGATCTTGCGCGTCCGCTCACTGATGAATATTTCATAGGACTTTCAGGACCACTCACGCAGGGCTTCAGAATTCACAAACCAGCGCGAATCTTGTCCACAGTAGAGAAGGCTTTCAGTTCTGGGTGTAGTTGAGGACTCATTAGCTTATAGGGACTCAAGACAAAAATACATTAGGGTTTGGGTTCTGTGCAAAAAATAAATTCCACACACCTTTTGGGGTGCCAATTGAAATAAATTCTAAAAATAAATATTAAACAAGGGTGGTTATGGATTCCCTCGATTTATTTCATATATGTATTAATTTCTCTATTCCGATAGTTGGCTAGTCTATTAACCACTTAAGTATTTTCTGTCACACCGTATTTGCGAAGCAGTCTTACAAGCGCACTTTTTTTGGAAAAAATACACTTTTTTGAATTAAAAAATAAGACAACAGTAGAGTTAACCCAATTTTTTTATATTGTGAAAGATAAT